>NC_055992.1:35903445-36561737 GCF_018446385.1 Zingiber officinale | reverse complement strand
ACCGAACTTTACTGCAAGAGTGATTAAAATCAAAATTTTCTTTCGGTTAATACGCTACAGCAAATCAACCGAGGTCGTCATTTCTAAATAATATCTTGCGATGGCTCCTCGGTAAAATTCTTTTCCCTTGTCTAAATATTTAATTTGTTGCATGCTAGTTTGTTTGTTACTTAAGACGCTAGTTTGGGCCCTCGACTGCTAGTTTAGACGCTAGGTTTCCTACTGATGAACTTAGGGTTAAGTTTGAGTCAACCATTTACGTAGCTATTAGGACTAAGTGTCTAGATAGAGCATTCTTCTTACGTTCTTGTATTCCAGTTATAGAGGTTATTAGCCACTATAACTTACGGAACCTTGCTTACTGTACCAATTCAGTAAACATAGATTTATGTGCTAAATTCTATAATAACTTAGTTAGGGTAGATGATCTCACTTATGTCACTAGGGTAGCTAGTATAGATATGACACTATCCCCTACCATGATCCAGGACTTTTTAGGACTACAACCATCTACATATCGTTTTCAGTGTTACCCCCATAGGGATCTACCATTTGGTGACCCCTACTCACACATCACCCTAGATACGATTTTTTCGTATTTTTTTGGAGGAGAGTGTGTACCCACCGTCACTATGTTTAGGTTAGTTGGCCTTCAAGTTCATGATTATGCACTCTATAGGGTCTTAGTTTACTACATTTTACCACTATCCACTCGGGACATAGCTATGATGCGTCCATTCCACTTCTTTCTTTTGTACGCACTTTTCCATAGATTAGATATAGATATTAGTCTACATATATTTCAGACCATTATCTACGCAGCTGGATATGTCATCAGCGCTCGAGTTCATATACCATATTATCATATTTTGATGGCATATTTTGCTCACCGTCAGATTAACGTCACCCGAGGTAATGTTCGGGCCATGACTGAGTTCGACGTCATAGGATCTAGGAGTTTCTCATTAGCGGGTGTCCACGTAGATGAGGATGACGGCGTCATGTCTTGGCGGAGGGGGCCACAGCACCGGCCAGACCCAGATGCCCAGGAGGCAGCAGAGCATGATGAGTTTATGGTTACGCTATTCGGCGACGACACTCCAGCTCCGGCACTAGCTCCACCTCCAGACCGAGCACCCCATCTTGCACATCACACCCTAGGCGATCGAGTTACTGGACTCGAGCTATCCATGACGAGTCTTCGGCAGGAGGTTTCGGACCTGAGACGAGATGTATCCAAATCCCGAGAGGATGCCCGGACACGTCACGCTGAGTTGATCGAGATGTTTCGTTCCCTCAGAGCTAGACCACCAGGGTCACACCCTTCCTCCTCATCCTGATAGACATCCCTACCACTATGTACATGTTATCATGACTATTGTACCTTGACTTTCATATTGAGTTATGACATTCTGAACTACATCCACTTAAGTATACAATAACGTAGAAAATTAGGGATGTGTTTAATAGCCTAGGATTTTCAAATTTTAAAATTGTTTTCAAAAATGATTGTTTTAATTTTTAGGTCAAATTTTATTTTCTAAACTTCCTATTTTTAGAATTTCAAAAAGGTTTTAGCCTTAGACTAGAAAAATTCCCTTAGAAATCATGTTCCCCTAGACCTAGTACTTGAGTATCTCACCAACACCCTAGGTCTACCTTGCTTGTGATTGACAAACATAGAAAGGGGTGAGATGCATAGGCCAGTTGCCTGGACTTAAGATGCTTATGCCAGTGCATCGATATAAGTCTGGGCGTTAAATACAAAACAGACATTGATCAAGTTAAGTTATTTAGTTTAGTCAAACACTAACTAATTACAATGTACTTAACTTGACTAACCAAGTGAAAACTGCTATCTTCTAATAGTTAGTAAGTACCTAATTGGTTAGATAGTTGTTTTAGATATCAGGTTTAGGAGGAGGATTAAATCAACTTATTTTCATACTTAGTACCAAAATTATTTTCTCCACTTTAAAAGTAATGACTTCTCTTAAAAACTTTTTTTAATCTGATCCTTAGAAATATAATTTGATAAAATCTATTTTTTAAAACTAAGGTTTTAAATTGGATTTTATAAACTAAGGTTGTGAAAATAGAATCTTTTGCAAACTTAGATTTGAAAAATAAATTTTAATTAGTTTTGAAAAGTAGACTGTTCAAACTTAGTTTTGAAATTTTGATTTTGAAAACTTATGTTTGAAAAGTATTTCAAAGTTGAAACTTATTTTGAAAATTTAAAACTTGATCTTGAAATTTGAAAACTTATGTTTGAAAAGTATTTCAAAGTCGAAACTTGATCTTGAAATTTAGAACTTATTTTTGAAAACTACACTGTCTAAACTTAGCTTTCCTAAACTTATACATGAAGATTAGCTTTTAAAATTTTTAATTGGAAATTTTTCTTTGAGTTTGCAAATTCATTTTGAAAATTAATTTTGCAAAAATTATCTTTAAAAATTACTCAAAATGTACTAACTCATCAATACTAAGTTATGTTGCTAAATTAGCTATCTTTCAAATCTTAGTCATTTTACAAAAGTTAAGAAATAAAAGTTAAATTGACTATGTTTTAAAACTTAAACTCCCCCAAGCCTACTTGACCTTATTTTGTGCAATGTTTACATTGGCTGTATTCTTTTATTTGAATTTCTTTCTATGTTCATGTTTGATGAATGCCAAAGGGGGAGGGATAGGTGGTTAAGTTAGTGCAACAAAAATATCAAATTTAAAATCTAACTTAAAAAACCCCTATAAATGCTTGTTTTTAACTTGTAAATTTCTTCATTAACTTAACCAGGTTGTCATTCCATCAAAAATGGGGAGATTGTTGGTGCGGTTAGCACTAACGGTCTAACTCAAATTTTGATGAATGACAAATTAGGTTAAGTTAGGTTTGTCATTGTCTAACACTCTGATCGAGTGTGCAGGCGAAGTCCAAACAGGTCGACGGGCTGACCATCTAGGTCGACGGGCCGATCGGATAGCTGACACGAAGTCCAAATGGGTCGAAGGGCTGACCGTACATTTGGCACGAAGTCCAGCTAGGTCAACGGGCTGATCGAATAGCTGGCACGAAGTCCAGACGGGTCGAAGGGCTGACCGGACGTCTGGCAGGTAAGTAAAGGTAAGTCACTGGAGGGGAGTGACTGTGAGGACACATTCTTGGGAAGGGAACTTAGGCGTCGATCCAACTTAGATCCATTTCAAAAATCTAAGTTAAGATCGTGACTAGATTCTGGTCTCGGAAAGACGGAATCTAAGTCATACTCTTTATGTTAAAGTTATAAACTGTGCTAATACTTTGTTTTGCAGGATATACATTATATATTTACCTCGAACTAACCTTGCCTTGCAGGAGAAGGAGATTCTGGAGAAAGGTGGTCCGGGCGCCCGGAGGCAAGTTTTATCCCCTGACGCGACGTCAACACGTGGAGCTCGCTGGTTGGGCTTGCTACGTCATGGTCGAGGCACCCTGAAGGTTCCAGGTGCCCCGAGTATCATATAAAAGAAGGGTCAGGGGTGGAGCTTCAAGAACAGAACTCAGAATTGACAATCTGCTTCCTTGTGCTCCTGTGATGTTGTGATCTCCGACAAGCTTTCCTTTTCTGTTCTAATTCTTTTTATTGTCAGTAATTTTCCTTATTAGCAATCTTGTACTGAATTTGTAATCTATATTCGAATTGCTAGTGGATTGTCCAACGAAAGTACTCAACGAGTACGGGCCTTGGAGTAGGAGTTAACACAGGCTCCGAACCAAGTAAAAACGAATATGTGTTAGCCTTGTCTCTTTTTGCTTATATTTTCCGCTGCGCTTAACTCTTTTTGGCATTTTTTTTGTTATCGATATTCACCCCCCCCCCCCTCCTCTATCGATTCTACACGGTCCAACACTAACAACTTTCCATTAGCACTAGTGTCAATCACTGAAACATCTAATATCCAGTGACCTAGTGTGACCATCATACTTTCTCTGTGCCAAAGCTTTGGTCAAAGGATCCGCAATGTTAGCATCAGTCGGTACTCTGCATATCCTTACATCTCCTCTATCGATGATCTCTCGAATGAAATAGAATCACCGTAGTATGTGTTTAGGTCGCTGATGAGAGAGAGATTTCTCAGCCTGTGCAATAACCCTATTGTTATCAATAGAGGTCTATTGGGGTTTCTATACTAGGAACAACACCAAGCTCTGCAATAAACTTCTTAATCCAAACTGTCTCCTTTATTGCAGCTGAAGCGGCAATGTACTCGGCCTCTGTTGTAGAATCAGTGACTATGTCCTGCTTTGAACTCTTCCAGCTCACAGCACCACCATTTAAGCAAAATACATATCCTGACTGTGATCTAGAATCATCCTTATCAGTTTAGAAGCTAGCATCTATGTAACCCTTTACAACAAGCTTTTCATCACCTCCAAAAATCAAGAAATAATCTTGAGTTCTTCTCAAGTACTTAAGAATATTCTTGACTGATGTCCAGTGACCTTCACCTACATCTGACTAGTATCTACTCGTCATGCTTAACGCATATAAGACATCTGGGTGAGTACAAAGCATAATGTACATGATAGACTCTATAGCAAATGCATAAGGAATCAGATCCATACAGTCTCTTTCTTCCTTAGAAGAGGGGCATTGAGTCTTCGAAACATTCACACTATGTGACATCAGCAGGAATCCCTTCTTGGAATTCTGCATGGCAAAATGTTTAAGCACCTTGTCAATATATGTACTTTAGCTTAGGCCAAGTAATCTTTTATATCTATCTCTATATATCTTGATGCCTAAGATGTAGGCTGCTTCACCTAAGTCCTTCATTGAGAAATAATTTCCAAGTCAAGTCTTCACTGATTGAAGAGTATGAATATTATTTCCAATGAGAAGTATGTCATCTGCATACAATATGAGAAAGATGACTATACTCCCACTAACCTTCTTATAGACATAAGGTTTATCTTCATTCTTGATGAAAACAAACGCTTTAATTGTATCATCGAATCGAAGATTCCAGCTTCTAGAAGCTTGCTTTAATTTATATATGGATCGTTGCAACTTACATACCTTTCCAGCATACTCTGGATCTGCAAAACCCTCATGTTGTGTCATGTACACATCCTCCAGTAGATTTCCATTAAGAAATACAGTTTTGACATCCATCTGCTAGATCTCATAATCATAGTAAGTGGCAATAGCAAGCATGATCCGAATAGACTTAAGCATCGCAACTAGTGAAAATATTTCCTCATAGTCTATACCATGAATCTACTTGAATCTTTTAGCCACCAATCTACCTTTATAAGTATGCAAAAGACCATCTATGTCAGTCTTCAGTTTGAAAACCCACTTACACCCAATAGGTGTAATCCCTTTAGGTGGATCAACCAAGGTCCATACTTGGTTAGTGTATATGGATTCCATTTTGGATCTCATGGCTTCTAGTCATTTCTTAGAATCTGAGCCCTATATAGCTTCCTGATAAGATGTAGGCTCGTTGAGACCAACTAGCACTACATCACCGTTGTTAGACAAGATAAAAGAATATCTCTCAGGTTAACAACGGGTCCTATCAAATCTGCGTAGAGTTTGTGCTACTTGAATAGGTTATTGCTCCACAACTTCTTGTGGTGTAACAAAATCATGATCCACAACATCTTGTGGTTCCTGTTCAGTTTCCATCAAGGTGTCAGTGCTAGTTTGTGTATCTTAAATTTCTTCAAGATCGACTTTACTCCCACTAGTTTTTCTAGAAACAAATTCCCTTTCTAGAAAAACATCAGTTCTGATAACAAACACTTTACCTTGTGTGAGATTATAAAAGTAATATCCCTTTATTTCTTTGGGATATCCTATAAAATAACACTTGTTTGATTTGGGTCATAGTTTATTTGAGACTTATTGTTGAACATAAGCCTCACAACTCCAAATCTTCATGAAAGATATTTTGGCACTCTTCCCAGTTCATATCATATATGGTGTCTTTATAATAGCCTTAGATGGAACGCGGTTAAGTGTGAAAGCGGTCATCTCTAGAGCATGCCCCCAGAAGGAAGTAGGAAGATCTGTTTGACTCATCATCGATCGTACTATATCTAATAAAATATGATTTTTTTTATTTTCTGATACACCATTCCATTATGGTGTTTCAGATGGAGTGAGTTAAAATATAATCTCACACTCGACAAGATGGTCATGAAACTCTTGGCTAAGGTATTCCCCACCTCGATCTAATTGAAGCATCTTAATACTCTTACCAAGTTGATTTTGTACTTCATTTTTGAATTCTTTGAACTTTTCAAAAGATTCAAACTTGTGTCTTATCATATACATATAGTCGTACCTACTGAAATCATCAGTAAAAGTAATGAAGTAATGGTAGCCTCCTCTAGCTGCTATTCTAAAAGGGCCACATACATCTATATGTATGAGTGCTAATAAGTCATTAGCTCTTTCACTATGTCCACTAAATGAAGTCTTTGTCATCTTACCTTGAAGACAAGATTTGCATGTCTCATATGATTCAAAATCAAATGAGTCCAAAAGTCCATCCTTATGGAGTTGGGATATGTGACTCTCATTTATATGACCCAAGCGACAATGTCAGAGATATGTTTGGTTCAAATCATTAGACTTGAACCGTTTGGTATTTATGTTATAGATTGAGTTTTCAAAGTCTAGAACATAGAGTCAATTCATTAGAGGTGCACTACAATAGAACATATCATTTAAATAAACGGGACAACATTTGTCCTTTATTACAAATGAAAAATTCTTCTTGTCCAAATAAGAAACAGAGATAATGTTTTTGGTTAAAGCAGGCACATAACAATACTCTTCTAGTTCAAGAACAAGCCCAATGGGCAAAGATAAGGAATATGTTCCTACATTTACAGCAGCAACTTTTGCACCATTGCCTACCCATAGGCCCACTTCACCCTTTGTCAATGCTCTACTATTTCTCAGCCCCTGCACGTTAGAACAAATGTGAGATGCACACCCGGCATCTAATACCGATGAAGAAGAAATAGATAGATTGACTTCTATAACATATATACCTGAGGCAAAAATCTCACTTCTCTTCCGTTTGAGTTCCTCTAGGTACACCTTGTAGTTCCTCTTCCAGTGTCCGCTTTCACCACAGTGGAAGCAGGTTCCTTCCTTAGCAACACACCTTTGGGTTTCAATGCATGAGTCTTACCCTTACCTTTGGCTTGAGTCTTACCCTTACCTTTAGGCTTTCATTTGCCTTTGCCCTTTTGTACTATCAAAATAGTAGTAGATTTTACCTTCTTAAGGTTAAGTTCAACAGTTCTCAGCATGCTTAACATCTCAGACAATGATTTGTCAATTTCACTTATATTGTAGTTCATGACAAATTAATTATAGCTCTCGCGCAACGACTGCAAAATAAGGTCAGTGGCCAATTCTTGGCCTAGTGAAAATCCCAACCTTTATAGATTCTCCACATACCCGATTATTTTGAGCACATAAGGCCCTACGGGACTTTCTTCTTGCATTCTGCATTGAAATAGAACCTTGGAAATCTCAAATCTCTCATGTCTTGCTTGTCCTTGATATAGTTGTTAAGATGTTCAACCATATCATAAACATTCATGTTTTTATGTTTCTTCGGAAGCTCAGAGTTTATGGTGGCGAGCATAAGGCATGATACATCTAATGCGTCATTTTGATGATTCTTATAAGCATCCTTACCATCTCTAGTAGTAATAGTGGGGGTGTTTTAGGAATGAGTTGCTCTAGGACGTACAGTTTTCTTTCTTTCTTGAGAACTATTCTTAAGTTTTTGTACCGGTCCAGGAAGTTAGCTCTATTAAGTTTGTCCTTATCGAGGATAGATCACAGAGAGAGGGTATTCGACGTATTTGATGACATGGTAATCTACAACAATAAAATACAGAAATAAGTATTATATTTAGATCATTTAATTAGGACTTTAATTAAATGATTCTTCTACTGAATTGTAATGCTTGGTAGGAATAAGTCATGGATGTGGTTTTACCCACATTGCTTACTTAAAATCCAATTGCGATGACATTCATGTGGGACAAGATCCATGTTATACCTCATTTTGAGTTAGCTTTGGCTAATCGTCCAAGACTTAGTATAACTTAGATAGGTGACGTTTACCAATTACATCATATGTAACTCTTGTATCATTTGATGAACAAGACTCTTTGTTCATTTACCCATCTCATGAAATCCACATTATAGCTCATCGTGAGTTAGCTTTGGCTAATCACCCAAGACTAGTATAATTTGAATTTCATCATATGAGATATGCCTTTAAGTTCTCAATCTAATTGATATAACTTAGTTAAGTCACATCTAAAGTTTAATAGTCGAACATCACAATTGTCCTGTCTCACTCTAGCAAGATAAATCGAGTTACTTTGCTTTGGCAAAATCTGACTACAATTGATTGAGCTAGAAGTGAGTACTAAACTTTGGTAGACATATATTAAAAGGGCCTAATTATTGTTAAACTACACTTAGCACACAATCATAGCACACATCAACATATATGCAAAATGAAACGTGACATAGTTATGGCCCCAACATCTACAATCTTCTCAAGCCAATGAGAAGATCGAAAAGTCAACCTAGGTCAAAGTATCTTCTCTAAGTATTTCCTTGGTCACCGTGTGTTGTTGTCCTTCTCCCTTTTCCACCATCATCCAGTAGACTAATTCTTCTCTAATTTGTACATTACAAAACCTTAAGAAACCTCGAGTTATATTGGATGGTAGTCTAAATTTACAACAAGAGTGATAAAAGATGAAAGCACGACACACAGGTCGTATTATGAATTACAACATACATCCAATCACATTGGGGTTAAAGGGCATGTCACCATGTCATATATATATTCACAATATCCTTAGGACATAAATCTATTATATTTCAACAATTAATTATGAGCCGCAACGCCACGGCGGTCCTGTCATACTCGAGACCCTACAACCCACAAAAAAATTGAGAGACCATGTTGTTCACAACACTTTGGCCGAGACCACCTTGCTGTTCACAACTTCTATTGGCTAAAACCTTGGAAGTATAGTTTTATCAAACAAAATAGGTTATAGCACTCGTTCATAACAAGTACGAAGATGCTATATCCTTTAGTTTGTTCATATACTCACTGTTTTGTTCCCAACAGAAAACTCATAAACATGCAAATCATAATAAACCTATCATACAATTTCTATATCCCTTAGTATGTGCCTTCGCAAGTGGCTTTGATATCACTGTAAGGAACTAGGGTGCTAAACACGCAAAAGCGCAGTGAAAAACATCTAGTTCCTCCAGAAGATCCATGCGAAAGGAAAAATATATATACTAAATTTTACATGTGAGGGCTATACCTTTGATGTGTGTACTCGATCTCTCGACGGGTAGGATCTCAGCACGATCACGTGTCCGTGCCTCTTTTGGTATCCACACAAACACAAGAAAATGGAGAAGACCAACACTCAAGGTTGTACTAGCAACCCTCTAGTGAGTTTCTACCAAAGAAAGGGAGGAGAGGAAGAAGAATGAAAAATCATACTAAAAAATGAGAGAAAAATACTTTTGTACTTCATCCAATGAAAATACTTAATGAGCATTAATTCACTTAATGAGCATTAACACTCCATTAAGGTCATTTTGAAACTCTTCATTTATTAATTCAATTTTCGAAATTGAATGAATTTCAAAATTAACTCTTCATTAATCCTCTTTAGTAAATGAATTCACTTGAGTCTAACTCAAGTCTAATTCGGATTAGATTAAATCAATATGGTTAGATTCACTTGAGTCTAACTCAATGATTCTAATCTGGATATGTCAATCATCTCATAATTGACTCTTAGAGCTAATACTAACATCGAGCCCGTCAGCTCTTTTCCCATTCAATCCTTCTTGTAGGTTGCATTTTCCGCTTAATTTCTTATGCTCCTAAGTTCCTATACACTTAGACACAAGACATCAAACACAAGCATGACCTAACTTAACTTGGTTGACCATATTAAAACTACTACGGGTACTTACAATGAGAGACAATATAGCATAAAAAGATAGGCCCTCTCCGTTGGCTAGGTATGTGTACATACACGTATCTACTATCTTACTATTGTTCATTCTCTTTCTGTACTTTTCGCTTGGTACTACTCCTGACTTGAGGGTCGGAGGGCCTACACTAGGGACCTCTTCCTTGGTTCTGGGTTGTAACTAGGGGTGGAATCGGGTAGGGACTCGTCCCGTAACCATCTTACCCAATTCCCGTCCCGATAAAAAATTGGGAATCAATTTTTCTCCCGATCTCGTACCCAACAAGTGTTGGGACCCGAATGTTCGGGATCCCGTCGGGTAGGGAGATGATATCCCGAATGTTCGACTATTTCATTATACAGCAACATTTTGAGTCAAATATCAGTTCGATCGAATAATAAGAGTAGATTGCTTGGAATAAGAAGAGTAGAGTGCTAGGAATAATAAGAGTGTTTTGAACATCGGATGATTAAATTCTGGAAGAAGAAACATCAAAACAAAGAAACAAATCTCTCAATTCAATCTCGTTGACACAATGCCTTTTTTCTAAGCAAGTATAAGGTTCACAAGGGGCAATTACAAAAGCAAACTTGATAGACATTAGGGCGGCCAACTTTTCCTGAGACAATAACTAGTTGCTACTATAAAAGCAGAATAAGGTCTTCCCTCGAGTCAAGAAAGCTCCATCAACTGTTGGACAACTTCTGCAGCTCCAACAGAAAGTATAGAACATAAGATAAACATCATCACCAATCATGTGATACCAGAACATTCGTTAACTAGATACCTTAGATGATAGATGGTGTCGTATGAAACTAGTGCAAAATGTTTGGATGTAAGGCTGTCTCAAAATTTAGGGTCCTGGCAGCAAGAAATGCAGCTCCAGCAGCGACATGACGAGGTTTAAACTGAAGGCAAAGTGAAATTCTATAACTGCAAATCAAAAAACAATCAGTGAGCTGTATATTTGATAGGTAAGCTGGTGTAATCAAAGCATCATAGAATGAAAACTAGGAAGAGCCATCCGCCAAACCATTTTGTCGCAAGAAGAAAAGTGGCAATGCTACATGAGGTGCTCGGTGAATTAAAATAAACATATCAGATGTGTTGGCAAATAGAAAGATACAAGCAAATCAAGACTAGAGCAAAACATACAATCTTACATACAAAGACTCCTTACCAAAATCAAAGCAACAGTCCATCTGATAATCTTCAGTTGAAATTCTGTTTTAGTGCAAAACATCCACAATTAAGCATTGACGGTACCTACAAACAACAAATATCATATAAACATAGTCTATATTCTATAGTATATACAAAGATAAACAAGTTAAATATTGACTTACTTGTGACCACTTCTTCACAATCTTTATAAAAGTTGAATTCATCTTCTGTCGGCTCCTTGTATAAGTTAATTTCTTCACCTCTAAGCCAGTCAGTAGTGCGCACTAGTGCCTCCACCATTTTGGGATGCAATGATGCCCTAAATGGATCTACAACCCTCCTCCCAAGGCTAAAAGCATTCTCACTAGCAACAGTAGATGAAGGGATTGAAAAAATATCCTTGGCAATCTTAGACAAGACTGGAAATGTCATTGTATTTCCTTTCCACCATTCCAAAATATCGAAGCTTGAGCTCCATTTCACAAAAGGATCCGAGAAGTACTTGTCCACCTCATTGGTTATTTCTGCTTGCTTTTGAGCTTTTCTTAGCTGAGCCATTTTCAGATGATAGTTTAGTTTAATGGGATCATTCTTATACATTTCCATCAAATCTTTATCTACATCGCCATCATTAATCCCATTAATATGATCCAAAGGTGAATTCCCTTTATATGCATGATACAACTCCATTAGACAATTCTTTAAACCGCCAACAAAGGATTGTATTTTACTAGCATCCAATTTCATATCTCCCAAATGGATCCCAATCATTTGAAGTTTATAACGAGGATCTAGAATGTGACCTAGGAAAACAAGCTTGTTCACCTTCTCAAGATTACCCCAATACTTAATGAACTTACTCTCCATTCTCTTAACAACTTCTTGTAATGAAGGATCAGTAGTGTCAAGTATTGTCTCATCAATGATCATCCTCATTGCAACTATTTCCTCCCAAATCAAGGGTGATGTAGTTTTCTTGGTAGCACTAAGTTGCAATGTAGTATCATGAAACCTCTTGAGAAAATTCACAAAGACTTGTGCCTTCTCCCAATCTTTTTCCATAGGAGGCCCCACTCTCTTTTTCTTCTCTGAACCATCTACTTCTTCAAAGTATTCAACAAATTGAATATTCTCTACCATCCTACCAAATACTTTTTTAAACTTGTATGCAACAAAAAGCATTGTATAGGTGGAATTCCATCTCGTAGGCACATCCATTGGAATTGTTGACATTTTATCCATCTTCAATAGGATAACACACTCTCTAAATTGGTCCAACCGTGCCCCAGAAGAGTGAATATATTTCACACAATTTCTAATGGACTCAACTGACTCATTAAGAAACTTCAACTCACTCTTGACAATTAAATTTATAATATGGCAACAACATCTCAAATGCAAGTATTTACCATCAAATAATAGAGTGCCCATTTCTTTTAGCCTCTTTCCCATGTACTCCACCGCTTTATCATTCGTGCTAGCATTATCAACTGTGATAGTGAAAACTTTATCTATCCCCCAATCGCTCAAGCATGTTTCTAAAATTTTGTCAATGTCATCTCCTTTGTGAGAGGTAATCTTAGTGAAATTTATTATTCGCTTATGCAACTTCCAATCATTGTCCAAGAAATGAGCTGTGATTACCATGTAATTGATTTTCTGAATTGAGGTCCAAGTATCGGTCATGATACTTACCCTTTGATCACCAATGACACTCTTTATCTTAGCCATCTCCAGTGCATATAAATCCCATACAATAGATGCAATTTTCTTTCTGTTGGGAATCTTGAATCGAGGTTGAGCTTCCTTCATCATCTCTACAAACCCTGCCCCTTCCACTACCCTAAATGGCATCTCATCTTTAACAACAAATGCAACAACCTTATCTTCAAGCTTTTTTTTGGCAAAAGATATGGGGTGTCAAAGCATTATTCATGGATGACTGTGTTAAGATTGGTTGAGAAGAACCTGACTTCACCACATTATGAGGATTCTTTTTGCATTTCTTCACATGTCCATCAATGCCATTATTCCCATGTGTTTTGCTATGGGCAGGAACTTCAGTTTTGCAATAATTGCAAATAGCAACAACAGCAGTGACCTCATTTTTGTCATTTCTCCTTATAATTTTCTTGGCGTGTGACCATACATCCGCTACTTTTTTTCATTTTGCCTCCAATATCTACTACTTCCTCATGAATGATTGATGTTTTGGATGGAGATACTGCTACTGTGTGAGGTTGAGTGATGGAAGGAGAGCTACCACTTCCGCTAGATGCATCCATGAGTGAACTTATGAATGACTACAATAATATGAATATCGTTCAAAATCAGATAGTTGCACAGTTAGAAACATTCAAATATTACTAATTAAAGAGAATGCTAAGTGAGCAAGATTTAAGAAAAATATAGATTGACAATTTCACATCATGTTAAGACATTAGGGAGCAAGATTTAAGAAAAATATAAAACCTATATTAAACACGTAGAGAACATTATAAGAAATTCAGTTAATCAGAAATATAATACACATACCAATACCATCATGGTGAACAAATTGATTGAATCCATATGAAAGCAATAACATCAAAGATTCAAACATAAGTTATTGCAGTAATACTCATGCTAGTAACTTGAACACTAGTCATACAATAACAAAAAAAAAAATGACCTGGATATTTCCATAAACTACCATAACCATACAAAATTCAACATGATCTAGGACCAAAATCCACAGCCACAGGCAATCTGATAACTATAAGCAAAAATTGCCCCAAGATCCATTTATACTTATTGGACATATCAGTATATCACAATGAACAACTAGAAATTACATCCCCTATTCACTATAGCTTACCGCTGAAGCCTGAAGGTGCCTGCTAACTGTCGGGGAAGCGACTGTCGCTAAAGGAGGTGTGGTCGTGTGGGCGTGGGCTAGGGTTCCAGACTTCCAGTGGAATAAATCGGCGAACGACGAAGGGCGAAGGGTGAAGGGCGAGACCACGAGGGCGAGGCCGAAGGGCGAAGGGCGAGGGCGAGACGCGAGGGCGAGGGTGAAGGGCTAGGGCGAGACCGCGAGGGCGAAGGGCGAGGGCGAGACCGCGAGGAGCTGAGGATGAAGGGTGAACGGTGAACGAGCAAAGAGCAAACGGCGAACGGTGTGGCAACAGAAAACTAGGGTTTGAGATGATGTTCAACGAGCGAAAAATAACAAACTTCAACGAGCGAAGAGCAAACTGTTCCTTAACTAAAGTTTGAGATGCTAAGTGAACGGCAGAAAAATAACTTTAATGTGTGTCTATTTTTCTTTTTGTGTTTTTTAAAATTATACTTCAGTTAAAGTTTGTTATTTTAATTTTTAAACCTAATTTTTTATATTATTTTTTTTATAATAGTCGAATTAAAAATTATTATTAATATATTCGGGTCGGGTCGGGAAGCCCGTCGGGTAGAACTTGTGTACCCGATCCTTTTCCCGATTTTAGTCGGGTCGGGAAAAATCCCGACCACTTGGGTCAGGAAAGATTCGGGTCGAGAAAACTTCGGGACGACAACGGGTTGGGAGTCGGGAAGGGTCGGGAATTTTGTGAAAAATTCCAGCCCTAGTTGTAACGTTCCTGTGTGATCTATCTGCGTGTGCGCAAGTGCGTGTTATCCTCGATGACCTTCACTCCCCCCTCCCTCGCTCCGCTTAAATATTCAGAGCTCGCGGCACACCCTCCAACTTTAGGTCAAAATCTTTGCCTTGTCGAAGTGCTCACCCTCGTCACCGGCTTCCTCCATCCAACTCAGCTTCTGGACGAAATCAATATATTTTCTCATAATAATCTTTTCTAAAGGAACATAATCATTACAATGTATTTCCCACATTTAAGATTTCTCTAAGTAATTTCAAGTATAAGGTACAGTGGTAAGAGATTAAATAATAGGGTGCATAAATTAAATATAAAAATCAACTAAGACAAAGATATCTAGAGCACATACAAGTACAAACATAACAAAAGATTGACATTAAACAAAAGCATACATTATCAATTTCATAAATTAAGATAAAAAATTATCAAGAAACGCATACAAAATGCACAATGCAATTTTATCTACTTTGCCCAGGGTCTCATATTGTCAACTTCATGATTTATCCATGTGTTTGTAACAGCCATAACATATTTCCATAAGACAAGAGTAACTGATAGCGAAACTTTCATAGTGTATGCATACCAATCTAATGTTTTTTTTTGTTATAATCTAGTATCCGGACCTTCGATCCAATTAGTCTAAATTTGAAAGTGCTATGAACTCTTCGTCTAACTGTTAATATCTTAGATTTTTCATTCTATTAAAAGAAAAAAATACTCATGCCATTGAAAGAAAATACTCTGCATTCATAGTTAAGATTCAAATCATACCGTTTTTAAAAAATTACTTAAGTGCCTTGCCATTGCACTATGGGCTGGGCCATGGATGATGAACCTCATCATTGCTACATCTAACAATTTAGATACCAAAAGATAACATTTTTAGTTAAAATTGTTATAACGTAGAATAAATTTTCGTTAAAACTGCTTCAACATAGAGTTTTGTTTTTGTTAAATTTGTTTTAAAATTTTTCGTCAACTGCTCTATATCGTAGCACTTTTAATCAAAATTACTTTATATCGGAGCAGTTTTTAGTTATAATTGCTTGACGGAGCAGTTTTAGTTAAAATTGTTCAACGTCGTAGTAGTTTTGACTAAAATTGCTATAATAGTTTTTACTAGTCTTGATCAATTAAAATAGTTTGATTACAGTGAAGCAATTTTAACTAATATTTGAATAATTTTAATTAAAATTAGTTAAGAGTATTTTTAAACATCGATTTTGGCCAAAGTTACTCTAAAACGTTGGAATAAAGATATTTTCAAAATGAAAAATAAGTGTGGTGGCCTTTTGACATTTTTCAAAGTAGAATACTCTTTTGACGATAACACAAATAAAGGAACCTTTTATTTTTGCTCCAAAAGATTTAATAGACTCCAGATATCTTTGTGATATTATTTTTTGATTAATTTAAATAGTTATCGATTGTTGGTAGCAACTTCATTTTTTACAAATTGTTATTTCTATTGATCATGTTTGAACGTCTGAATATCACTTTTCCGAGAGCAAAAGCTACAACACACTTCAAAATGCTTTATTAGACCTTGGTTGACTTGTTCCAGTGCAATGAAGTCAAAATTCTTTGTTGCATCCATTAGTTGATTGTTGTCTTGTTTGACAACCATTGTTAAGAATATTTTTTGACAATTTTTCTTGCTACATCAATTATTTGGAGACAAGTCAATGGGTCGGATATGAAATATTATGTTTGTTGGCATTCTAGCCTGGTTGACAACCCAGAAGAGTACTTATCATTATTCGATTAAATTATAATCCAATTGACCACTCTAAATTACAAACACTTGAACAAACAATTTTGGGGTTTTGGATTTATTAGTAAACTTGATTGTTCCATCAATCCATTGCGTCATATCAATCATTGTATTCCCATATCAATCGATTAGTACTTGAATTCCAACAACTATAAAGTAAAACTTTATCATACCAAAAAACTTCATATCATCGAAATTCTTCTGTCTACTTAACCTACGTTAGTAGAATTTTAGTATTTTATTTTATATATTCATCGAAATTATAGATAGATAATTATTGAAATAGACGCACGTGAAGTAATAGAATACTATTTTACTTCATCTTATTACCGAAGTCGTATCTAAAAAAAATGAAGTCTTTGCCTAGTTCAAGGAGGCAAAACCGGTTCAAAGTTGGACCGATGATGCTGAAGTAAAAATACATCTTTTACTTCGTTTGTTTTGTAAAGTGCCGAAGTAAAAAATGATATATAATTTCACGATTTAAATGGATTGCTGAAGTAAAAAAAAATATCTTTTACTTCATCGGTTGTGCAACGTGCTGAAGTAATAGATGATATGTAACGTCACGATTTATATTGATTGGTGAAGTAAAATATAATCTATAACTTCATCATATTTTTTATTAATCGAAGTAGTTGGTATTATGTTA
Source organism: Zingiber officinale (assembly GCF_018446385.1). Lineage (NCBI taxonomy): Eukaryota > Viridiplantae > Streptophyta > Magnoliopsida > Zingiberales > Zingiberaceae > Zingiber > Zingiber officinale. The sequence goes on along the minus strand of NC_055992.1, from coordinate 36,544,463 downwards.
CTTCATAGTTTATATTTATTAACAAAGTAATTGATTGTCAAGACTTCATTGTTTTGTATTATACTGAAGTAATTGATAAGATATGACTTCACAATTATTAAACTGTGGTGAAGTAAATGTTACCTTTGACTTCGACGCAATTTTAATGTGACGAAGTAAAAAAAATATTTTTCACTTCATCAAAATGTCAGCAAGTGTGCCTTCAATATTTTTTCTTCGATGACATCGGCTATATGCGAAGTTCAGCAAGTGTGCTTTCTGGCTATCCTCAGTCGATTTTCTGGGACACGTGGTCTCGAGCAGAGGTATTTCAGTAGACCCTCAGAAGATCGAGGTTGTCACTAGTTGGGAGCAACCGAAATCAGTTCAGGAGATCTGCAATTTTCCGGGATTAGCTGGATATTACCGACGGTTCGTCGAGGGTTTCTCGCCTATCGCTATGCCGCTGACACGCCTAACCAGGAAAGGCGTGAAGTTCACTTGGACAGAAGACTGCGATACCAGCTTCCAGGAGCTGAAGCAGAGATAAGTGTCGACTCTAGTTCTGGTTTTACCCTCCGGAGAGGATGGATTCATACTCTACACTGACGCATCTTTACAGGGTTTGGGCGCTGTTCTGATGCAGCACGGCAGGGTAGTCTCCTATGCTTCTCGTCAGTTGAAAGAGTATGAGAAAACTACCCAGTACATGATTTGGAGCTAGCCGCCATCATCTTTGCTTTGAAGATTTGACGGCATCATCTGTACAACATTACATTTGAGATTCTCACTGATCATAAGAATCTCAAATATATTTTCACCCAAAAGGAGCTTAATCTCCGACAGAGGAGATGGATGGAGTTCCTGAAGGATTATGATTGTACTATTAGCTATCATCCGGGGAAAGCTAATGTGGTTGCCGATGCACTCAGTTGGAAGTCTAGAGGGACTTTGGCTTGCCACCGAGTTTCAATCACAGACTTAGTTCAGGGTTTCTCTGAGTTGGGCCTTCAGGAGCAGGGACAGATAGAGCAGGGTATTCTGGTTACCATGGTTGCTCAGTTGTCGATCAGGACGAGGATCCGAGAGGCCCAAGCCGGTGATCAGCATTTGCAATTTATTGGCAGCCAGATAGCTTCCGGGTAGCAGACCGAGTTCACACGAGAGGAGGAGGGTATTATATACTTCCGAGCAGATTATGCGTACCTCAGTCTCACCCGGTCTTACAGGAGCTACTTTAGGAGGCTCTACTTTGTCAGATTCAACAACAATAAATGGTCGAGGTAGTGATGGGTATCAAAACATGGTAGGCATCTCGAGTTGACTTGATTAAAATCTAATTAATCGTTAATGTGTATCATATACGCATCAAGACACTAATTACCCTACACTAGCATGCATCACATACACACAAGCAAATATATCAAGATATATACATATATTGTGATGAGGTTATGACCCTACTACGATCTTCTCAAGTCAATGAGAAGATCAGACGGTCAACCTAGGATCAACGGCTTCTTCAAGCGCCTCCTTTGACCACCATGTGTTGACAGCACCCTCCTCGTAACTCCTTCTTGAGTGGACCTTCCACCACTTTATTTTGTACATTATAAATATGAAACTCGAGTTACATTCGAATCTAAAATCTAATTACAACAGAAATATAAATAAAGGAGGCACGACACGCAGGTCGCAAATCACATACAACACGCATAACACAAAAAATTGACGCGCGGACCATATTATGAATTACAACACTATTTTTGTCCAATCAAATTGGGGTTTTTGGGCCATGATCATCACAATATCATACATAATTCTAAATTATATATTTTACATAAATTTCTATAATTTTACTACTGTTTTTATGAATTTTATGAGTTATAACTTCCCGGCGGTCCCGATTAGCGATTTTCGGGCGCGATCGTGGGACAATGCCCCTTGCGGGGTTAGGGGCAGCGCCCCTACTCGCAAAATGAATATTGTGAGTGTCCCATCTTGATCTAACAGTGCCTTAAGCCGCTGTCCCAAAATAATTTGGGCGAGACCTTGTCGTTTCGGAAGGTTTTTCTCGGTAGTTGAAGCCTATGCGTCCAAACACTTGTTGTTTCACCTCTACGAGAAAAATATTCACAAAATCCATAAAAATAGTAAAATTACAGAAACTTACAGATCTGAAATCTTTTCATAAAAACAAAATACAAACAAGTACATGCTTCACACATGGCTCTGATACCACTGTTAGCAATTCGAGCCGCAAAAATCGCTTTTTGTGTTGCGGAAACCCCAAAGCTAGCCACGGATCTGTGCGAAGATATATTTAAAATTAAATCATGTACATGTTTCTACACTAGATTTACCTTAGATCTACATGAAAAGAGAGTATACCTTTGTAGCGAAGCCCTTCGCTTATCCCGCTCGTCCAAAAGTTGGCAGATCTCGTAGAGTGTCAAATGAACACTCCTCTACAAGTATCCACATGGACAAAAGGTGGAGAAGAACCACTTAGAGTGTGCTAGCACTCTTGGGTGGCTCGGCAATGGAGGAGAGAGAGAGAACAAGAGAATGAGAGGAGGAAGAAGAAGACTTCAATTGGCACACAAAAATGTTTAATGCACATAATCAGTGGTCGACCTCTTTTAGAGGCTTTTAAACCTCCGTGTAATACCAAGAGTCATGACTCTTGGTCTCCCTCATGAGGTGGCACACACTTGATGTAGCCTTGATGATATGGACCATCATCATTAGCCGGCCCTATGCCAAGTTACAATGAGGTGGCAATTGGTCAAGTCAAACTTGACCCTTCATCTTCCCTCTCAAGTCAAGTCAAACTTGACTCATTTATCTCCCATGATTGATCAAATCTAACCATTGATTCAAGTTAATTTGATTTAATGAATCTCTATCCATTAAATTAAATTGATTCAATGAGTCATAATCTAAATTAGACTCATTTGACACATGAATCAAATTGAGTCCAACTCAATTAGTCTAATTTGGATTACTCTTAAACCAATTTTGTTTATCATATGAACCTAATCCTCTTGGTTCATTATATGAACCTATTCTCCATCTAATTTCCCTTTGTGTGTGACCCTATAGGTTCTTGTAACGTTGGCAATGCTCCTAAACCCATTTAGAAGCATAAGTAATGAGCGACATCTAGCAACACATCATTACTACCCAAGTTACAAGAATGTTGAGATCCAACATCACCTTTGTGATTACTAATTGTGACTCTCATAATATGTGACAATGTCCTTCTATCCTTGACATCTAAATTGATCAAATGAGGCATAAACCGTGTCATCCACTAATCAATTTATATCTTGAACTCCAAGTAGACTCACTCTAAACAAATGAGCTCAATATCTCATATTGACTCATTTGGGCATGGTCATGCACTTAGTAGTCTCACTCTATCAAGAATCATGATGTCACTCCCGTCATATAGGAGGGATAGATCTCATCTACATCACTCACATCCCTCCACATAATTTGTTACATACCCAGTAATCGCCTTTATAGTCCACCCAGTTACGGGTGACGTTTGACGAAGCCAAAGTATGCAACTCCTTATGTAGGAAATCATAGTGACTTCAGGTCTAAGGACTGATAGTCATACTAATAGTCACATGAGAAAGTATATGACACTCATATAACGATCCATAATACTTTCTCATGGCGGGTCATTCAGTATACATTCTCCCATGCATACCCATGTGTTAACTTGATATCTCTATATCCATGACTTGTGAGATCAAGTCATCGAGTTGACCTATATGCTAGTCTCATCGCATTAACATTGTCCCTGAATGTTAATACTTGACTAGGAATAATTAAGAGTAGTGTTCTCTATATCATCTCACTATCAATTCAACCAATCGATTGATATAGATAAAAACCTTCTACTCAAGGACGTTATTATACTTAGTTATTTGGCACCAATACAAGTAAGTATAATAACCATAAAGAAATATCTTTATAAATATATAGGAATATGATACATCGAGTCCATACAACAATCATCATATGATTGGCTCTAGGGCTCTAACTAACAGGTTTGCCTAGGACACGACGAGGCCATGACGCGATTTGGGCAGTCGTTGATCGATTAACCAAATCTGTGCAATTCTTAATGATCCGGAAGACTGATTCCCTAGATCGATTGGCAGATCTGTATTGCCGGGAGATCAGCAGATTACTTGGTGTTCCTTTGAGTATTATTTCGGATAGAGGCCCACGATTCACGTCTCAATTCTGACAGAGTCTGCAGCAGGCCTTGGGCACTCAGCTCCGTTTCAGTACAAGTTTTCATCCGCAGACGGATGGACAGTCAAAGCGGACCATTCAGACTCTAGAGGACTTGTTGAGGTCTTGTGTATTGGATTTTGGAGGCAGTTGGGAGGACCATTTTCCATTGGTAGAGTTCGCCTACAACAATAACTTTCATTCGGCTATCCTGATGGCACCGTTTGAAGCGTTGTAAGGTAGGCCTTGTTGAACACCCATCCTCTGGGAGGAGGTTGGGGAGACCCAGTTGTTAGGACCTCATAGAGCTCATCAGGAGGCAGAGTTGGTCCGTACTATTAGACGGAGGATGTTCGAGGCACAAGATCGCCAGAAGAGTTATGCTGATCGGAGATGGAGACCCCTGGAGTTCTCTACAGGCGATCATGTATTTCGGCGAGTCTCACCCACAAAAGGGATGAAGAGATTTAGCCTCAGAGGCAAGCTAGCTCCATGATACATTGACCCTTTCCAGATCCTAAAGAGGATTGGAGCAGTAGCTTATCGCCTGGCGCTACCACCGGCTCTGGCAGGCATGCACGACATATTTCATGTATCTATGCTAAAGAGATACATAGCAGACCCAACTCATGTGTTGTCTGATATACCAGTTCCTATTCAGCCTGACGTTACCTACGAGAAGGTTCCGGCACGGATTCTGGACTGGAAAGAGCGTCAGTTGTGAAACAAGAATATCCGGCTGGTCAAAATCGGATGGCAGCATCATTTGGATGAGGAGATTACCTGGGAGCTCAAGGATACGATCCGATCTTGATACCCCTATCTTTTCACTTGAGGTATGTGGGTTATCTTCCATTTAGCATTTATACTTTCTATCTGTGGCTAGTACTTGCTGATGGTACATAACGAAAATTTGGAGACCAAATTTTTATTAGTGGGGGAGAATGTAAAATACCGAAAATGGGTGAATCACCATAAGGGAATTTTTCAAAATTTTTAGAAATTTTTCGAGAATTTTTCGGAGCTCGTATGGCTTAGGTTACGGGGATAAAAACGGGGTTCCAGGAAAGCCTGTTTAGGCTGCCCCATTTTAACGAGGAAAAGTTTATTTATTTTATTTCTTTTTCTTTTTTCTTTTATTTTCCTCCCCGTTGTCGTTTCTTTTCTTCCCCCAAGCCTCACGCGGCACCGGTCGTTTCCTTCTTTTCCCTAACCGTCGCCGCACGCGACATTCCTCCTCCCCCGTGTACAAAAGCAATCGGCCAAGACAAGTCCGAGCCTCTGCCCTGATTCTCGTCTCCCTCCCCCTTGCTCCTCTGCCCTAGAGCTCGAGCCCGATGCTGTAGACCGAGACTTCCTTTGCCCTAGCGTCGGCAACTCGGTCCACGCCCACCTCCGACCACCACAAGAGTAAGCCAAGCGGTGCCGAGCCTGCGTCTCTGCTAGACACTGCCGAAGCCGACATCGCCGGTACCCTAAGCCGACCGATCCCTTCGTTCTTCCTTCCCGAGCAGTTCACAGATTCCTTCCCGAGCAGTTCACAGAGCCATCAATGTCTCCTTTCAAGTGGGATCTGATCGTGCGACAAACTCTGGAGGCGACCAACAAGATCTTGATCTTCCTCATTCTTGCAGCTGGTTGAGGTCTCGATTGAAGGGGTTGGGGATCTTTTAAGGTGAGTGATGTTTCATGTGTTGAGTTTCAGCAAATTTCTGCTTACTGGTAAGACTTGGACTGATTCCAAGTAGAATTTATGGATGTATAGGTGTTCTTGGTAGCTATCGGCAGAGACTAATAAGGCTGTAAGCTTTATATTTTGGCTATATCTTAAGGTAAGAACGTTGTACAGTGTAGTAAAGGTTGAATTTAAGGTAATGAATTGTTACTAGAATTGTTTAGGTTTAGATTTGAATCTAATTAGAAGGTGGGACAATTATGGTTAATGGAGCTAACCTTAATTAACTTGTGAGTTATATTTAATTAGGGTTAAAAAGGTTGAATTTAATCTAAGCTTCGGATTAGATTTCATTAGGGATTTGATTTAGCTAATTAATTTATAGGTAATTATCTAAATCTGTATATCATGTATTACAGGATTCAGATTCGGGATGAGCACTTCGACATAGAGGTTAATTTGCTCGATCTACATTTGAGGCGGGTACCTTGACCTATCTATTTTGATACGTCTTGTTGATATGTTTAGTAGATTTTAACAAGTAGTAATAATTATGATTATATCTGCATCGACATGTCACTATTTATTACCGAGCATGTATTGTTTGTTACCTATTTATTATTTATGTTATAGAGGTAGTGACATGTCATGCTCTATGATATACTGGACTGGTTAGATACCCTACTTGACATGTGTACCTAGATCATATTATTTGATCCACATATCTTGGTACACACTATATGGAGAGGGATAGGATCAGGATATTTCTATATTTAGTGTCATGCACCATCTCGCATGATTACATGCTGTGCGATAGTCGACTCCATTATTGTTGAGCGCATCGTGAGTTACATGAGTCTGCACACACAACCACTCATGGGTTAGTGGTTTTATTCAGGCAGGGTGTGTTGCAGCAGGTTGCTCTGTTTGACTCCGTTGGTCCGCTCATGGGTAGTGTGACGCAGCGTGGTAGGCGACAAGGATCCCTCCCCGTCATCGCGTACCGGGAGATGAGAGCATTGCGCTCCCTCGCTATGTTTGAGGTAGGAGGATAGGTGTACTCCGACAACATCCTGTCCACTCGGTTACTCATTAGGAGCAGTGACGACAGAGTGCACGATTGTCATAGCCCTACCCACTCGGTCTCACCATCGTGTGTGAGATGGTTGATTGACGTCAGGGATGATCAGGATATGTTATTGGCATCATATGTATTATTTGCATTTATTGCTTGTGCTTGTTGTACTTTATATGCTGCATATTGGATGGATGCATTGTTTGAGATGCATACAGGATTTATGATACTTTGGGCCTAGCGGCCTTGATATCCCTATACCCAGGTTCTGGTTAGTACAGTTACTCCTTATTTTACAATTTTGTACTTTCTATATGTTATATCAGGAGACTGTACGCATAATTATTGCTATTTGTTATAGTTTACTATGCATGTCAACTAGGTATTCGCTAAGTGTTGGACTTACACCCCATTATTACTATTTTCAGGTTGAGGCTGTTCAGGAGGTTCCAGTCGCTAGTCCCCCACCATTGCGCGTTGCGATGATTTACTTATTGTGTTAGACTATGTTTTTTTTTTCAGACTTATAGCTTGATATTTGAATCTTGTACGTTTTGTTATTTGACGATGGGTTTTCATTCGGATGTGTGCTGGAGTTTTATTAGGGGTGTCAAAAATGAACCCAACCCGACGACCCAACCCGAGTCGATCAGAAAAAAATCAGGTTCGGGTTAGGCATTTTCGGGTTCAGGTCGGGTTCGGGTTGGAGGGTTGGAGAGTAAAAAAGTTTCGAGTTGGGTCGGGTCAGGTTCGGGTTGACCCGGGTTGACTTAAATATAGGGGTTTGTGGGTTTTTTTAGGGTTAAATCAAATTTTATTTTAAAAATTTAGATGTTTTTATGTATATTAATATCATGTTTGTATGATAATGATGAAGTATTGAGATAAAAGTGAAGAATTATAGGGAAAATAGCCCAAAAAGGTTGTTTTGAATAGGATTTTCGGGTTATATGAGTCGGGTTCGGGTTGATTGGGTTGGTCGGGTTCGGGTTCGGGTTGAGGTGTTTTGGGTTGAACTCGGGTTTGGGTCGGGTTCGGGTTGGGTTAAAAAAAATTAAAAAAAAACTCAACCCGACCCAACCCAACCCGACCCACCCAAATTGACACCCCTAAGTTTAATGTTTTATGGGTGTAGTTGAATAGGATATCGGATTTGTGTTTTATGGGTGTAGTTGAGTAGGATTTTTGCGATGATTTCCTTATCTCTGCTAATGTTTAGTTGCTACTATTAAACTGCGTGGATGTTTGCTATATTTGTACTGTTATATATTATTATTGTTCCAGCCGTGTTGGCCGAGGTATATGTGGCCCTGAGGGCACTGTAGGAAATTTCATATTGTCACTCATACAGGGGAGATGCTGCCGAAATTTTCTCTGGCAGGGACTACCTGGGGCGTGATAATATTTTTGGTATCAGAGCTAGGTTTGCAAGTTAAACTGGTATTTTCATATTTGTACGGATTTTCGTTATGATTATGTTTCGGACTTCCATTTTGGATTTGTACGGATTTCTGTCGATTTTCTCGTACGGGATTTCGAGGTTATGTATGGGGACTAGACAGCGATGGAACATCTCCTGATAGCAATTAGGTAAAAGGTAATTTTATAATTTTTGTTACTTGTAGTAATATTTGGGTTATAATTGAACAGATATGAGGTGAGGTGCACATGCTCCCGTGCCGAGACGTGGTGCAGGACGACCACGCAAGAGGATGTTGGAGTCCCTGGCAGCAGAGTCGCCCGAGACATCTGCTGGAGTCAAGCCTGCCGGTCAAGGATAGCCTCTGCATGGTACTGCAGGCGCATCGGGCTCTCAGACTCCGATGGTTTCAGAGGTAACTACCCCGATCGTACCCGCCGTACCCACTCCTACCGTATTTACGGTACCACTAGCGGTACCACTGGCATACCCGACACCACCACCACCAGTGCCTACGGCATACCAGGCACCACTGCATACGCGGCACCCGCACCAACAGTAGCAGTTGCTCCACCTCCGGTACCACCACCCACCGTACCTCCTGCCACGTCCACCTATGCTGACCCTGCAGTGCCACCAATGACACCTGCCTTAGTCTATGCAGCAACACCGGGGATGCCTCCCCCGACCAATGCAGCGGTACCCCCTGTTATACTAGCTCGAGTGGTTCTGCCAGTTCCTGCAGTCGCCCCTACTCACCTCATTGATATAGTCGCGGCACGAGCCCGGATTCCAACACTGACAGAGTCGATGAAGAGTCGATTCACACTCTTCCGAGGAGAGACTGATTCGAGTGTGGCTCAGTCCTGGATAGAGACCATGGAATGGACCTTCTTCTACATGGCTTGCTCCGAGTGGGAGAAAGCAGAGCTGGCTGCTTTTCATTTACGGGATGAGGTCGACACCTGGTGGGTTACGCAGCGATCCATCATAGGCGAGCAGAACATCACCTGACCCAGATTCAGAGAGGCTTTTGAGAGCCGCTACTTCTCACGTGCATATCAGATGGCTCGTCGGCAGGATTTTTTGAGTCTACGACAGAACAATCGCTCGGTGACAGAGTACAATGCCGAGTTTAATCGGTTGGCCAGGTTTTGTCCAGAATTAGTTGTTGAGGACAATTCCCGTATGTATCAGTTTATCCAGGGACTAGATGGACATCTGCAAGTAAAGCTTGCTGGTTTCAGGAGTTTATCCTATTTAGAGACGTCGGATAGAGCCCTCATGATTGAGTCAACTCAGCAGAGAGTGTTTCCGGACAGGAAAAGGAAGCAGAAGGGTCAAACATCAGGGCAGATCCAGCAGGCACAAGCGACCGGACAACAGCAGAGTGGTCGCAGTCGGCCAGGTCAGGGTACTTCTGGGGCTTCTGGTCAACCTCAGACGTCAGGGTGATCTTCATCAGGACGTTCCCGGTCTTCTCAGCAGAACCAGAAATAGCCTGCCAGTGACACTCACTGCACCAGATGTGGGTCCAGAGACCACGTCACCACAACCTGCTCCCTGGGACAATTGTTTTGCTATTATTGTAAACTGCCCGGGCACTTGAGCCGGGATTGTTCACTGAAGGCTCAGCATATGGCTTCCGGAGTGTTTGGTCATGGAGGAAAGCCCAGTCAGACATGAACTTATCGAGGAGGGTGGAGAGCCAAATCTTAGCATAGCTAGCAGAGGACAGCTCCCCCGGCAACAACTGCATATGACATGCATGGACAGGAGCACTCCGGTGCCCTCATAGTACTACAGAGCTTTGTTCTGGGACCACAGTATTTGACTCTGGGGCAGTATCAGCTATAGCCACAACCACTGGTCCAGTACCAGTCACAGCCCCAGTCGCCGGTCCAGTATCAGTCGCAGCCTACCTATCGGTCTCTGGCTCAGTACCCGGCATTGTCACAGTGGCAGGCTCAGACTTAGGCGCCACAGCCTTTGGCAGCACTACCACCTCCACCACTGCCAGAGACTGGACATATTCATGCGGTTACCAGAGAGGATGTGCAGCGGGTCGACGGATCCGTTTTCCGCGGTATGATTTTACTTTATGCATTATCCGCTGATATGCTGATAGATACTGGTAGCTCGCGTTCTTTTATTTCCCGTGCCTTTATAAAGGGCATAGGTAAACTACCTACTCATAGATCGCAGTGACTGACCGTCTCCTTACCATCCGGTGATACATTGGACATCACTCAGGAGGTCAGAGGTTACCCGTTAGATTTTGGCAACATAATACTTATGGTTGATTTATTAGTGCTGGAAATGGTCGAGTTCGACATTATCATTGGCATGGATTGACTGTCTGCATATAATGTCACGGTTGATTGCTAGACGAGGGTGGTCACATTCTGACCTCGGAACCAACCCTCGTGGGATTTCACTGGCATCAGGGATGATGACATATCGATCATTTCAACGATTCAGGCTCAGAAGTTGCTGTCACATGGCTATCAGGGATTTCTTGTGTCTATGATTAATACTGACGATAGCAGTACTTCCCAGCTCTGAGACGTTCCAGTGGTCCAGAGTATCCCGATGTATTTCCAAATGAGCTATCGGACTTGCCTCCCTGAAGGCAAGTGGAGTTTGCTATTGAGCTGATTTCAGGGACCGCGCCAGCATCGAAAGCTTCATATCGTATGGCACCAAAAGAGTTGGACGAGCTAAAGGTCCAACTCCAGGAGTTATTGGATAGGAGATTCATTCGCCCTAGTGTTTCTCCGTGGGGTTCTCCGGTACTATTCGTCAAGAAAAAAGATGGTACTCTGAGGCTGTGCATCGATTACAGATAGTTGAATGAAGTGACCGTCAGAAATAAGTACCCCTTACCGCGGATCGAGGATTTGTTTGATCAGCTCATAGGTACCTTAGTGTATTCTAAGATTGATCTGTGGTCTGAATATCATCAGCTGAGAGTGAAAGAATCTGATATTTAGAAGACAACATTCCGTACTAGATACGTCCATTATGAGTTTTTGGTAATGTCATTTGGGCTTACCAATGCTCCAGTGGTGTTTATGGCTTTGATGAACCACGTCATCTTGGAGTATCTAGATCAATTCGTTGTCGTTTTCATCGACGATATTTGATCTACTCGAGTTCCGAGGAGGAGCATGCACAGCATCTTCACATAGTCTTGGAGACTCTTCGACGACATAAGGGTCCGCCCAAGGGACCGCCAAAGGGTCGTCAGTTGGGCTGCCCAAGGGGCCGAGGGGCCGGGTCGTTACAATAAAAAGGTGAGCGGCACTTACTTGGCTACCAGGATTCATAAACTCTAGTACTTAGCCTGGAGGTCTAGAGTTCAAATCCTAGGGAAGGCAAAAATCCACTGGCCGGGGGTGGGAAGACCTAGTGAGTAACGACACGGCCGAGGGTCGTCGGTTGACGACAAAAGGAGTCGCCAGTTGGGCCGCCCAAGTGACCGCCAAGGGGCCGCCAAATGGGTCGCCAGTTGGGCCGCCCAAGGGGCCGAGGGGTTGGGTCGTTACAATTAAACTGTGGTGAAGTAAATGTTACATTTGACTTCGACACAATTTTAATGTGACGAAGTAAAAAAATATTTTTCACTTCATCAAAATTAAATTATATATATATATATAACAAAATGACAAATACCATAACAATCCAGAAATTTATCCATCAATCCACAAGTATATATATATCTATAAATCCACAAGCATAACTAAAAAATACATCCATAAACCAAAAGTGTATCCATAGGTATGTATGTCCAAAAATCTATAATGTAAAATAAAATATTTATCCTAATGTACACGACCCATTTAGGCACCTAGATACGAATAGATGAATTCGCTCCATTCACTTCTGACTTCATCATATTAAGATTGGTTGTAATATTGATTCTTGATTGTTCCTGCAAACTTTTATGTAAAAAAAAAATACAAAAATGCATTAGATTTATAAAATCATTACATTCATTATATATCATAAAGAAGAAACTCACCATCTTCTCCAGCTGTGGATTTTCACATTCAACTATCTCTTTCATGTACCTCATCACACAATATCCACATTCAACAGAACCACTTTATTTTAGATTACCAGTAATGCAACAATTATAATCCAAATAATAAGAACTATTCATTCATGTCTTAATATATATGTACAATACATACCGTCAATTGCTTAAAACCTGGTGCTTTAGCAATACCCTTTGAGGCATTGTACATCTTGACCCCACTACATTTTAAAAAGTAAAAAAGTTATATTTTTTTCATATTTATAAGTGAATGCATTCAAAATCAACACAATCTACTACCTACTTGATTACCATAGTTTTCCATGTATCGTCTCGGTTTTTATTAGACATAGAGTCCAATAAATATATCATATTTTTATCTTCATTGACAATAGTCAAGATCCAATGGTACCTGTAAAAATAAAAATATAACATTGACTAATATGTAGTAAGAATCGATAAATAATTAAAATATTACCCATTGTTGTATGGGATGAGGCAGATGTTGTCTCTACACACTGCTTCCAACTGATCGGCAATATGTTATGATATGTCACGACCATCTTTACCAAGTGGGCATGTAGGTATGTTGCCGGGATCCACAAATAAAACATAATCAGCTCTGTCTTCATCTCTCAAATATTTATAGAGGTAATTACACTCAAAGATTATATAACTTGGTTAGAAATGTTTCAAAGTGTGGGCAAGGTCCAAATAAAATATTAAAATACAAACAAATATTGTAAGTTAGACATAACATACCCCATGTAAATCAAAATTTGTCTCGCATCTATTTCTCTCATCTCCATAAAGCATAAGATATCTTCTCTTAACAACCGTATACTTTTAGGGCGTCCAAACATAGTGTCCTTAAACTCTATGTATATGGTCTCTGATTCATTCATCAATCTAACAACATGTGAGTAGATATACTTGCATGTCATGGGTAATGTCTTTTCAATATCCTTGAACTTGTCACAATGACCAAGAACATCCGATAGAGCAAATGGTTGAGGTTTTCCCTTCTTCTACAATTTAGAATATTCATACAAGTTTTATAAACTAAACCATTGTCCAAGCAACATATATAAAAACTGCAAACACAAAATCAAGTGAAACTTAAAGTACCCTTGTTGTTGGAAAAATTACCAACTCTTTAGGCCAACCAACAATAACTCCAACTGCATCTTTGATGATTCTTGGTCCAGACTTAATTGGGATTGGAAGCTTTGCTTCTTCATCTAAGACAACATCAACAGATATCTAGAAAAAATTGAAAGGTTTGCCTCCTTCTGATATTATTGTGTCATACGCCACCACGTTTTCAAGTTGTTTTACAGCTAGGTGGCATTTCTTCCCCTTTTAAGAATAAAAAGATATTATATATATATATATAGTGAAAAAAAGTAATTTGACTAGAAATCAAGAAATATAGAACCTTCGTATTTGAAATGTAGCATTCATAAACTTCTTCCACATCATATAACACCTTTGGATCTTTCATGTTTGAGCACTTGTTCGATACTGCAGTCTCAGAACTTCGATCATTGATGACTGGCATACACTAGAAAATTGAGCCTTCAATTTCTCCAATTTGGCCTTTAACCTCTTAGTCTCTTCCAATTGTTCTTTGAACTTTTCGACCATAGTGTTTGGGATTGATTCCCTCTTCTTTCTTGGAGTTTTAAAGTAGACTTGAGGTTTTACGAACCCTCCCACACCTCGAACCCTTCCATAATGTTCTTGGCTTCCTAAGGCAGTGGTTAGCACTTCATTCATTCCAGAAGATTTAAACTCTCCTTTTTCTTTTTTTTCCAACAAGTCATCCTACAGTTAAAGACATAACAAATCAATCCACAAAACTACATTTTTATTTATCTAGGCAATATGGATATTGAATAAAACTAAACATTTACAATTTTTTCTGCAACTTCTGACGTCTCCACATTTCTTATGTTGCCAAATTTGTCTTCCCGGGATTTACGTCAAAGCACTGATCTATCAACTTCCTTGTCTTCAGCAATTATGTTATTCTCTCTCTACAATTCAAAATTCATCAGCTTAAGAACATGAAAAACTTGCTTAAAATGACAAATAGAATACGTCATAGCTTACCAGTTCAACCTCCAAGCCGATGTAACCCTTACGAGACATTCTGTGGTGATATTTACAATGCATGGTCCGTTCTTTTTGTTTTTCATGAATAACCTACTTCATTATGTTCTTTAGTTAAGTATGGAAATTAATAGTTCTTAAAAGAAACATGGCAATTTATAAATTATACCTCTCATGATGAATCCAATCTCTCATCCATAAATGCTTTCCAATATGTTATTGGGAGATGATACTGACTTGGTGGAGAAATTAACTTTTCAGGATTTTTCCTATTCGACCATACAAATCTGCTGGTCAATTTGTTTTTGAAATCTCGCCACTTTTGAGCTGCTGAACTCATTATAATAGACTCACTTTATGGAGCTAGTTCGAAGACATTCTGCGAAAAAAAAATTAGTTGGTACTATTAAGACATGCTGAATTCTACTGAATTCTACTAATAATTCTACTAAAAAAATTATTACAACAGACTCATATTACAGCTGACTCACTTTGTGTTATATGCTGAATTCTACTAGTAATACATGCTGAAATGTATATACTATGCATTTCAACAATATATGTATGCTGAAATCTGTATATAGGTAATGAAGATTTGTATAACAAGCATTACAGAGATGTTGATACTGTTAGGATCGACGGTCGCGGCTAGAGAGGGGGGGTGTGAATAGCCGCCCCAAATTCTTCGCGTTTCTTCCTACGATTAGGGTTAGCACAGCGAAAATGAAACCGTAGAAACGAAAAGGAAGAAGACAAACCTCAAACTCGATGGATGTAACGAGGTTCGGAGGTGATACTCCTACTCCTCGGCGTGTCCGTAAGGTGGACGAGCCCTATCAATCCGTCGGTGGATGAGTCCCCGGAGAACCGGCTAATAAATACTCCTTGTGGGTGGAGAAACCTCGCCACAATAGCTTGCAACAGCAATATGGAAATACAAAGAAGAGCAAGAACAAAATACACAATGAATGTACAAATACTCACTTGTCTTCTCGTCGACTGAAGTCCCGGATGAAGCACCAACTTCACGGACGAATGCCAACAAGCAACTCACAGAAGAAGCTCGAAGCTTGAGCTCAGCAAAGCTCAAGAGCACAACTTCAGAAGAACGGCAGAGGAGGAGGAAGAAGAAGGAAGAAGTAGCCCTCTGAAGCCCTCACCTCTTTATACCGCATCCACCGCGAAGAAGAAGCCGTAAGACGGCGAAGATGTAAGACCGCCAGAGCTAACGGATAGTTACGACCGATCAGTCAAGCTGATCGATCCAGGCACCTCGATCGGTCCTGGACCGATCGGGCCCCATCGATCGGTCCCGGATCGATCCCACCTCTGTAAGAGAGGTGGCTGCGTCGATCGATCGTGGAGACCGATCGACTCCCGATTGGTCCCTGATCGACCGCTCACTCACGAAAGTTGGCTCAACTCCTCCGATCGGTCTCGCACCGATCGGATGACTTCACGTAACCCTTCGCTTGTTATCTGATCGGTCACCAGACCGATCAGATACTCAGGCGTATCGCTGGATCGGTCACCAGACTGATCCAGGTTTAGAGCTCCAGCCCTAAACCCTAAATGGTCCTGAGAACGAGCTACCGAGCCCTCTCTTGACCTAGTCCGGAGAACGAGCTACCGAGCCCTCTCTGACCACAGTCCGGAGAACGAGCTACCGAGCCCTCTCCAACTTTCCGTGCCAAGTCTCCAACTTGGTCTTCTCCGTGCCAAGTCTCCATACTTGGACTTTTCCCGTGCCAAGCTCCCTGCTTGGACTTTTCACCAGATGTCTGGTCAACCTTGACCCATCTGGATTTCCCTTGCCTGGCTTCACTCACCAGGACTTCCAAACTGCCTAGCTTCACTCACTAGGTCTTTCCCCTGCCTGGCTTCACTCACCAGGTCTTTCCCAAGCGCCTAGCTTCACTCACCAGGACTTTCTCCAACTGCCTGGCTTCACTCACCAGGACTTTCACTTTCACCTAGCTTCACTCACTAGGATTTTCACCTGGCTTCACTCACCAAGACTTTCACTTTCACCTAGCTTCACTCACTAGGATTTTCACCTGGCTTCACTCACCAGGATTTCCCGACTGCCTAACATCCCAGTTAGGACTTCCTAGTCAAGTATCCGGTCAACCTTGACCTACTTGACTCTTCTTCATCCAACCTGATCAGACCCTGATCAGTATCTCTCCGCATGGACAACTGCACCTGCATTGTCCATGTCTACATGTCTTTCTGTATTGTCAAACATCGAAACCATGACCAAGGTTTACGCTTGGTCAACTAGGTCAACCTTGACCTACTGGAAATTGCACCAATAATCTCCCCCTTTTTGATGTTTGACAATACCTTTAAGTTAGGCTAATCCAATAGCCTCAACTTTCTTCATGCCACTAGGTAATGAAACATAAGTTACAACCTTACATTCTCCTTCTAAGAAGGCAACCTCCTTCTTAGATAATGAAGGCCTAACTTAAACCCTTCATTCTCCCCCTATTGGCACACATCAACAAACTCTCCCCCTGAAGAGTAAGTTATCGTTGTTCACAACTTCACTCGTTGTGATCAACAAACTCTCCCACTAACTCCAATGTTCTTCCTTGAACATTCTCTAGACATTCTCCATTCTCCCCCTTTTTGACACACATCAAAAAGAGTGAAACAAGGTCAAGAATTTCTTCCTAATGAAAGTCACATACCTTTCATTGAAACCCTTAATTTCCCCCTTGATACTAATGTCAATAGTCAATTTAGTGATAATCCTATATCACTCATGACAACTCCCCCTAAAGGTCAACTCCCCTTGACCAATAGGTAAAACTCCCCCTAAAAGTCAACTCCCCCTTGACCATTGCATCAATAATGTCTTGGAGAGTTTCCAACCTTTAGAACTCTAAGACACCAATTCCCGAGCTGAAATTTCAGACAACCAGTCGAATTTCAGCAACTTGGCACGCCCTGATCGGTCACCAGACCGATCAGACTTCACTGGATCGTTCACCAGACCGATCCACACTCTCCTGGATCGGTCCTAGTGACCGATCCACACTTTCCTGGACCGATCAGAATCCTCTCTGATCGGTCCACAAGTCTGATATCAGAATTTCTGATTTTCCTCCCAAAATTCAGAAACTCCTAGAAAATTCCAGAAAATTCTAAAAATTATAAAACTTTGAGGATACATTCCTCATAACATATACTATCAAGAAAAAATAGTTTTCTATGAAAATAACTTCCATTTTCAAATCTTGATACAAAGTTCGAAAGATTTTGAAATAACTCAAAGTTAATCAATCTTTGTATCAACTTACTCAATGATGAATGCTATCACTAGAAAAGCTTCATCAAGGTTTTTCAAATCAACTTTGAAATGATTTTAAACCATTTAATTTAGGACCACAATCTTAGGGCTAAATGTACATGACTTGTACACAAGCTTTCCCTATGATCCTCAATTTCGAATTAGGCTCATCTAGGTACAAGAACTATGCACCTTGATCCTAACTCATGATCCTAATATCTCACACACATCTAAGGTGTATCAAACACATCCAAGTCAATTTTGATGTGAGATATGGGTTTAGGTCATCTTAGGCTAAGTTCTCATGCATTTTCTAAACAACAATTTGATCTCCATATCAAATTGTGTTTTTGTCCTTAAATCAAATTAATTGATTTTAAATGCAAAAGATGATGACATGGCATATAATGATATCATAAGTAAAAACATGTGTCAATGTCATGATGTCATGGCATAAAGTATGAAACTTAAATAAGGCATGACATATAGCTAACCTAAGTATTATCATAACATTTCAAATAATAATAAATTAAATATGATGTCATGGCATAACATATGGCAAACAATATATGGCAAATAACATGTAAAGGTATAGAAGATACCTAATTCTAGCCTTAGTTGTCATTTTTGATAGTTTTGATCATTTTGCCATAGGTTCTATATTCCTAAGTGTAATAGACCTAAAATCATATACCAAAGATTTTTAGATCATTATGTGCCAATTAGATGGACTCTAGAAAACTCCTCAAATGTGGTTGACACATCCTAATCACCTTAGGAATAACTTTTCATTTCATTTTCAAGACTTGATTACACCTTGAAAATTCCTAAAGTGCCACCTTTTGCCATGATTAAGTTAACTACCTATTCAAGTAAGGTTGGCACACCCTAAACCATCTAGCGTGATGGAATCACGCTCTTAGTTACCCAATACCTATTGGAGCTCATTGGGTTCACTAAATATTCACTAGGGATGACTTCCCTAGCAACCCTCCTAATGACCCTCCTAGGCTTTAAAGCCTTGGTCATTTGGGACTCAACAAGATCAACTCTAGGGGTGACTCCCCTTGTGACCTTGGTGATGGTCTTCCTAGCCCTAGGTCTTGTTCCATAATCGAATGGAACATTATGGTAAGTGGGCTTGACCACTTGAGACTTAGGCTTGTGACACAAACCTCTCATGTCCTTGGGCTTTGGTTTTTGACCCTTAGACCCTAGAGTTGACTTCTCTAAATTCTTAAGGGCATTTTCTAAATTGTCAAGTCTTGACCTCAAGACTTGATTTTCCTTTTCTAATACCTCAAGTTTTAATTTGTCATTTATCTTTGAGGTATTCCTAGGCATATGTCTAGTTGTTTTGGGATTTCTACCTAGGTTCTCCTTAGCCTTAGATGAGTTAATTCTAGGGTTAGCATTTCTAGAATTGTCCTTACCTAGGCTAACATGTTTGGCACCTAGGCACATGTATTGATTTCTATTGTTATCATGCCTATCTTTATTGACAATTGCAACAAAACTACTATTAACATGTTTCTTATTAGAATTGCAATAATGTGCCTTAAAGGGTACCTTAGGGTTTGCCTTAGCTCCCCCTATAGACGTGCTCGGTCTCTTGTCCTTGTGAGGCTGCCTCCCCCTTGGACATTGACTCCTATAGTGTCCCCTTTGATTGCATTGAAAACACACCACGTGCTCCTTGCCTTTACGTATCGGGACTCCGGCTTTCTTGACCTTTGGCGCCGGTGGGGACTTTCTAATCCTCTTTGGACACTTACTCTTGTAGTGCCCAAATTCCCTACACTCAAAGCACATTATGTGTAATTTGCTAGAAATTAAAATGCTTGAGTTACCTAGGTTTGAGGATAGATGAAAGCTCTCTTCTTCATCCCTTCCGGAGGTAGAAGCTTCTTTTTCTTCTTGCTCCGAACTTGAAAAGGAGCTCTCCTCCACTTCATCCTTAGATGTTGAGTGGCCCTCAACTTCTAATTCGACACTTCCATGATGTGAGCTACTTGGCTCACTTGACTCCTCCTCATGGCTTGAATTGGAGCTCTCCTCATGGAACTTCGCCAAGTTGTTCCACAACTCCTTGGCATCGTTGTAACCACCTATCTCACACAAGACATCATTAGGTAATGAAAATTCCAGAATTTTCGTTACCTCGTCATTGATTCCGGATCGGTGGATTTGATCCTTCGTCCACTTTTTCTTCTCGATAGGTTTTCCTTCTTCATCCATTGGAGGAGCGAAACCTACTTGGACACAACTCCAATTCTCAAGATTAGTCATAAGAAAATATTTCATTCTTACCTTCCAAAACACGAAGTCGTCGCGATCGTAGAAGGGTGGAATCGTGATGTCTTCTCCAAGTAGATCCATTCTCTAGCTTGTGCTCCCTTGGGTGTTAATCCGTCGAAGAGCAACCTCGCTCTGATACCACTTGTTAGGATCGACGGTCGCGGCTAGAGAGGGGGGGTGTGAATAGCCGCCCCAAATTCTTCGCGTTTCTTCCTACGATTAGGGTTAGCGCAGCGGAAATGAAACCGTAGAAACGAAAAGGAAGAAGACAAACCTCAAACTCGATGGATGTAACGAGGTTCGGAGGTGATACTCCTACTCCTCGGCGTGTCCGTAAGGTGGACGAGCCCTATCAATCCGTCGGTGGATGAGTCCCCGGAGAACCGGCTAATAAATACTCCTTGTGGGTGGAGAAACCTCGCCACAATAGCTTGCAACAGCAATATGGAAATACAAAGAAGAGCAAGAACAAAATACACAATGAATGTACAAATACTCGCTTGCCTTCTCGTCGACTGAAGTCCCGGATGAAGCACCAACTTCACGGACGAATGCCAACAAGCAACTCAGTCGAAGAAGCTCACACGAAGCTTCGGAGCTCAGCAAAGCTCAAGAGCACAGTCAGGAGGAGGAAGAAGAAGGAAGAAGTAGCCCCTCTGAGAAGCCCTCGGCCTCTTTTATACCGCATCCACCTGCGAAGAAGCCGTAAGGCTAGAAGATAGAAGACCGGAGTCAACGGATAGTTCGACCGATAAGGAAGCCCGATCGATCCAGAGCACCTCGATCGGGGACCGATCAGCCCCATCGATCGGTCCCGACCAATCCCACCTCTATAAGAGATGTGGCTGCGTCTCTGATCGATCGTGGAGACCGATCAGACTCCATGCTGATCGGTCCCCAGACTGATCAGTTCACTCACAGAAAGTTGGCTCAACTCCTCTGATCGGTCTCCAGATCGATCAGATGACTTACAAAACCCTTCTGTTTGTTACCGATCGGATACTCAGCGTATCGCTGGATCGGTCACCAGACCGATCCAGGTTTAGAGCTCCAGCCCTAAACCCTAAATGGTCCTGAGAACGAGCTACCGAGCCCTCTCTTGACCTAGTCCGGAGAACGAGCTACCGAGCCCTCTCCGACTTCGTCCGGTCCAGAGAACGAGCTACCGAGCCCTCTCTGACCACAGTCCGGAGAACGAGCTACCGAGCCCTCTCCGACTTTCCGTGCCAAGTCTCCAACTTGGTCTTCTCCGTGCCAAGTCTCCATACTTGGACTTTTCCCGTGCCAAGCTCCCTGCTTGGACTTTTCACGTCCAGGTCAACCTTGACCCATCTGGATTTCCCTTGCCTGGCTTCACTCACCAGGACTTCCAAACTGCCTAGCTTCACTCACTAGGTCTTTCCCCTGCCTGGCTTCACTCACCAGGTCTTTCCCAAGCGCCTAGCTTCACTCACCAGGACTTTCTCCAACTGCCTGACTTCACTCACCAGGACTTTCACTTTCACCTAGCTTCACTCACTAGGATTTTCACCTGGCTTCACTCACCAGGACTTTCACTTTCACCTAGCTTCACTCACTAGGATTTTCACCTGGCTTCACTCACCAGGATTTCCTGACTGCCTAACATCCCAGTTAGGACTTCCCAGTCAAGTATCCGGTCAACCTTGACCTACTTGACTCTTCTTCATCCAACCTGATCAGACCCTGATCAGTATCTCTCCGCATGGACAACTGCATCTGCATTGTCCATGTCTACATGTCTTTCTGTATTGTCAAACATCGAAACCATGACCAAGGTTTACGCTTGGTCAACTAGGTCAACCTTGACCTACTGGAAATTGCACCAACAGATACAATTGCAGATTTGTATAACAAGCATTAGAGTATAACAAGCATTACATGTTGATACAATTGTAGATTTGTATAACTCTATGTACACTAATTAATATTGAATTGCATATAAACACTTGTTGTATAAACTTTTTGTGTAAAGATGTCTTGGTTTAAAGTGTCACAAGCTCATTTCATATATACACTTTATGTATAAACTGGATTAACAAATTTAAATGAACATTATATAAAATCTAATCTTATACTTACAGAGATCTCTTCCCAAACTTTTTGTTTTATGTTTTCTGGAACATCATGCCATGACTTTATATTAATTGGCACCATGGATCTAGCAATAGAGCCAATGTATGATTGTAAAGTCCTCCCATTTGCATTGTATGCTGGCCTTCCCATATTATCATAATCAATCTTTGCTTTTTTGCCCCATCTTGCAGCTGCAGTTAGTTTATCCATCAATGTAGGTCCTCTCTTGTTCTTTTGCACATCTACAAGATGTTCTTCTTTATTAGTAAGTCCATGTAGCTCTGCATCAATAACTCCATGCAGCTTATCTTCATTTAATCCTTGTAGCTCTTCAACTGTAGGTATTTCCCTCTCCTTTTTACGACCCATTATGCTCTTTGCCACATAAGAACATAAATGAAACCAATATTAAAATCTACAAAATTGCGTGGATAATTAAAATATCACAGATATAAATATAACATAAATAATAACAATAACATAAACATAAACATGACATACACAATAAGACAAATATATATATATATAAACATTACATAAATAATAACAATAAAAACATGATAAAAGTGCATAACATAACTTTTTTAAGTACATAAAGTGTCTTTTCTTATTCATAACATAAACATAACATAAAAGTATAAATCATCATTTTTTCTTGTCAGTTTCCAAACACCCTCATTTTCTGATCTAAAGTATCTTTAATGAGCAGGAATGCAATTAGTATCAACATCATCAATTGGTCGAGACTCTGGAATACTAGTACAACCATCATCCTCTCCCTCATAACATCTATTTGGCACTTGGAGCACAATTGACTATCCTTTTTTAATGGATCATCAATATAAAAGACTTGATTAACTTGACTTGCGAGGACAAATTCATCATTCTTGTGACCTCGTTTGTTCATGTTGACCAAGGTGAAACCACATTTATCATTGGTGATTACTCCTTTGTCATTTGCAACCCACGCGCACTTGAAAAGAGAAACTTGAAATTGATAATAGTCCAATTCCCATATTTCTTCAATCACTCCATAGAAAGTCACGTCAACCAATAAGGGATGCTTATCTTTGGCACTACAAACAAGCATGGTGTTGGCAACTAGAGAATCCCCACTGTTTTAGCAAACTCTCTCATCATCACGTGCCTTTGTTTGGTATAAATTACCATTTATCACATAACTACTATACTTAATGACGTGCGCATGTGGTCTATGAGCCAACCATGTCAATGTCGATGTCGTTCCACCAATGTAATTGTCTATTTCAGCAATCCCCTGATATGTATTCAATTTGAATAGAGTGATTAAAATAGTAGCTACAACTTGTTCAATGTAAAATTCATGAAAAAGATTTTTGCATCCACCTTTGCACGCAACCAGTCAATGAATCTCTTGTTGTGAGCATCTTGTATCCACCTTTCATCAGACTCTTTTTTTGGAAACATTGACTTAAGGAAGGTTTTATGTTCACTATTAGAAATATTTATATATAAATTTGTGTTAGATAGTAGATATAAGCAATCACAGTGTGAGAAATAATAAATTAATATGGTACACTTACAATATGTAGGGAGATACTTCTTCCGTATTTTCCAACACAGTCAAATGTGCTTATAGTAGATCAACTTTTTGTACTATAATTGGTGCTTTGCATGCTAAGAAACTAGGAATATTTGCTTTGGGATCTCGATTTGATTGAGGGACCCGAACAGGATCAAGGACATTAAGGTATTCTGAACAAAACTCAATTGCTTCTTCGGCTGAATATCTCTGAACAATGCAACCTTCAAGATATTTTTGACTGCCTACATAACTCTTAAGCACCTTCATGTATCTTTCGAATGGATACATATATCAGAAGTAAACTGGTCCACATAATCGGACTTCTCAAACAAGATGGATTGTTTAGTGAAGCATGGCATCAAAGAAGGAAAGGGGAAAATACTGCTCCAATAGGCGTAGCGTAACAACCAAGTCAAATTATAGCTTATCTAACTTGGCTACATCTATAACCTTACAGCAAATATCTTTGAAGAAGAAGCATAATCTTATGATGGCGTATCTAACATGTTTTGGTAGTGCATCACGTATGAGTATTGGCAGAAAATGCTGCATTAGAACATGGCAATCATGAGATTTCAATCCAGTCAACTTCAGCTCAAACATGCACACAAGATTCTTCATGTTCGATGAGAAACCTTCCGAAACTTTTATATCCATTAACAACTGACACACTTGTAACTTTTCTTTTTTTGTGAATGAGCATGCAACAGGAGGAAGATATATTCTTTTTTCACCAAATTTAGGGGCCAATTCAGGCCTAACTCCTATTTGAACCATATCTAACCTAGCAGCCATATTGTCCTTAGTTTTTCCTTTAACATTCACCAAAGTATTAATGAGGGTTTCAAAGATATTTTTCTCAATGTGCATCACATCGAGACAATGCCTAACATGGAAGTGTCTCCAATAAGGAAGATTAAAAAAAATTGACTTCTTCTTCCAACATTTTCTGAAATCTGTTACTCCGAAATCTTTTTCTTCTTTACTATCTTTCACATTATTCTCCTTTGCATTTTTTTTCTTTTTACCTGTTACACTAATGTTCTTTCCAAACTCACACCTTATGTCCGAAAGCTTGTTAAACAAGGTAACCCCAGATAATAGTGTAGAAGCTTCTCCATGTTCTTCCATGTCATTGAACTCCTTCATTTGCCTTTGATAGGGATGAAACCGCGGTAGGAATCGCCTATAACCAACAAATGACATTTTCTTCCCATTTTCCAAATACTTTGCATAAGTATCTTCTCTGCATAGTGGACATGCATAATAACCATGTGTAGTATATCCACTAAGGTTACCATAGGTTGGAAAGTCATTGATGGTCCATAATAAGACTGCTTTAAGAGTAAAAAACTATCTTCGATAAACATCATATACACTATCAACTCCTTCCCACAATCATTGCAAATCTTCAACTAACACCTCGAGATAGGCATCTATATCATTTCCTGGTTGTTTAGGCCCTGAAATGAGCATAGTTAGCATAATGAATTTCCTCTTCATACACATGTTGGGAGGCAGATTATAGGTGACCAACATGATTGGCCAATAACTGTACCGACTGCTAAGGTTGTTATAAGGATTGATGTCATCAGCTGCAAGTGCTAACTGAAGATTTCTTGGCTCACTTTCGAAGTCGGACCACATATGATCCACCAACTTCCAAGATGGTGAATCAGCTGGATGACGTAACTGACCAGCAACTCCTCTAGTGTCTGCATGCATGTTAAATTTTTTGAGGTCTCTAAAGATTTAAACATGCGCTTAAATCTTGGTATGGGAGGGAAATACCACACCACCTTAACAGGAACACCTTTTTCTCAACATTATTCTTAGTTAGCTTCCACCGTGACAAGCCACATTTCGGGCAGCTTCCGCAGTCTTTTTATAGCTTCCTATAAAGGATGCAATCATTAGAACAAGCATGAATCTTTTCATGACTCAACGTCAAACAACTCAATGTCTTTTTTATATCATACATTTTTTATGGCAGATTCTGATTATTTGGCAGCATATCCCCGAAATCCATTAGAAGATCTGAAAATAGAGCATCACTCATCTCATACCTTGCTTTCATATTGTGCAGTTTCACAAGTGCACTCAACTTTGTGTAACTTTTACATCCATTATACAATGGTTTCTTTGCTTCCTCCAAAAATTCCATAAATGCTTCTGGATTTTCTGTATAGTTATCATATGCTGCCTCACACATATTAGCTGTTTGAAAGTCGTTGTGATAATTATCAATTGGCTCTTGGTTGGTACTCAAATTTACTCCATCTTTTTTAGTAGACTCACCATGTCAAATCCAATTCACATAATTTTGACTAAAAGCATGGAAATAAATATGCTCTTGAATGGACTTAACTTATCCATTTTTAAGATTTATACATTTGCAACAAGGACAATGAATTAAATTGGGATCAGTCTGAGGATTCTGTAAATAATAACTAATGAACTGTTCAACACCCTCTTCATATTATTTGGACCTTCTATCCGATTGAATCCAAGATTTATCCATTTCAATACAAGCAAAATCCCAAAAAATTGTAACGATAAATTTTTGTATTATTTATCACTAGATGAAGGTCTTCTTCAAACTACTTCAAGGACTTCTTCAATGTGAATTTGATCAAAACCTAAAAAAAATATTATAGTAAAAAAGCAAAAGTTTTATAGTAAGACTGCATAAAGCTATAGAATCCAACACTTAGGAGATCATGAAACATTATCAATTCAATGATATGCTTAAATCATGTATTTATATGATGGTAGAACAATATTGTTTATTTTTGCAAAAAAAATAAAGGTAAAAGATCATCTAATTCCCTTTTACCAATCAAATCAAATGAAAAGTACTATTCACAAGAATGCATATGATGTTACTTTACTATACAAATTACTAACTCTTTCAAAGAAGATGAAATCAAAAAATTATAGAATTTTAATGAACTGCATTATCATCTAGTTTTATTGGAATAGATGTGTAAGTGAAACTAGTTTTAGCACATACCACTAATCCTTCCATCATTTGAGTAATGTGAAAAATATAAAACAATAGGAGCATATTTGAGACCAGAATAGGAAAAATAAAATTAGTGATTGAAGGTTTGAAATAACAAAGATAAACATGGAAAATAAAATTAGTAATTACAGGTTTGAAATAACAAAGATCAACAAGTTTGAAAAAAGAACATCAAATTCCTAAATAATAAACAGCTATGAAATGACCTGTGGGAAAGAGTAACGTATTATTTTCAGGATCCCTATAAGGCAAGAAAGGACGATTTATACTCTTAGGACAGAAACAATACATTTAACAATACATGAAATATCCTATGATGATTAATTCCAGGAAACAATACATTTAACAGTTGTATTATGTCTGTTGATGAAGTACAAATGAACCTTCTTTCTGATATATCAGCTGATGTCGTTAATCAACTATTATCTACTCTCGACAATTTGATGTTATAAACTGGAATTTTGGAGAATATTACTAAAAAAAGTTTTCTGTCATATATTGATATCCATTCTTTATGTACTATTTTGATAAATAGATTTCTAGTCACAGGAAGAAAGAGATAATAAATTGTTAAAATACATTGGGTATAGCAAATTAAGTTGTTTCAGATTATGCACTGAAGTCTTTTTCAAACTAAGTTACCATCATGTTTTTGTAATGTGCCCAATTATAGGATACTAAAAGGATCCTAGGTTCTTTTGTTGATTACTACAGCTTAACTTTAAGGTTGTTAAGCCAGGGGAGGTAAATGTGGAACGTTAGTTCCCTATATCTTTTGGCCTGCCAATGATCATAAAACAACTATAAATATGCAGATTTTATGCCCATCTATTTTTTTTGGGTAAATTTTGGATTCTATAGACTACAATATTTCTTAATTAAGTTAATGCTATTCAACTAATTGTCATCCTATATGAACTGGTATGATTTCCAATTTAAGGTTAAACGAAGTGTTTATTGCATACTTTTTTATGTATAAGAAAAATTGGGCTTCTATGATCAAATGCATTCAAGCCATATGTTGGAAACTTGTAGGTCGTGAAAGATTTATATTCAAAATTAACTCCATTTCAACGATTGCATATGGCTCGTCATCCCAACAGGCCGACATTTCTTGATCACGTTTTGAACATAACTGACATGTCTCAATATCTATATTATACTTAGACAGACACATTTCTTGAGCCTTCAACATTACACCACCTAAGAGTATGATATCTTGTCGAAGATATGTAATATATATTCCTCACGAAGATCCTGAAGATTTGAGACTTTCACATCATCAAAAATTACAACGATCACTGATTCCTTGAGAATCGAAGACGATGAATTAGAAATCAGTCAAAGTAAGAACTTATAGCATATTTCTATAAACATCAAACTAGATTAGAGAGAGGGTGGTAGAAGACTGACCCTATAATGCAAGACTGAAGACGT
Organism: Zingiber officinale; assembly: GCF_018446385.1. Taxonomy (NCBI): domain Eukaryota; kingdom Viridiplantae; phylum Streptophyta; class Magnoliopsida; order Zingiberales; family Zingiberaceae; genus Zingiber; species Zingiber officinale. Next base: position 36,516,190 of record NC_055992.1, on the reverse strand, counting down.
AAAAATGGTGGACGGAGACGCAAGTCTGCAGACGCATGGCTGGAGATGCACGGCTAGAGACGCACGGCTGGAGACGCAAAAAACAGAGGACGGAGACGCAAGGCTGGAGACACGGAGAATGAAGATGCAAGGCTTGAGACGCGGAGGACGGAGACGCAATCTAGAGATGAAAAAACGGAGGTACGGTTGGAGACGCGGAGGACAGAGACGCAAGCACGATGGAGATGAAAAAACGACGAGGCGCGGTGAAGGTGGGAGACGCACGCTAGGGCTTGGAATTTTTTTGAGTGGTGATCCGGCAGTAAGGACGGGGGACCCCCTTTGAGGAAAGTCAATGATACGTAGAGGTCAAAAGTCTAAAGGCGAGATGAGGTTCGGCCGATCGGATAAGGGTCAGGTCAACCGGCCGAACGGGTCAGAACAGAATCGAAGACAACCCGGCGGGGAGTTGGGTTTCCGACGCTCATGGTGAACAAAGTCGCCGGGCCGAGCGGGTGGACCGCTCGGCCGAGGCATAAGGCAACAATGCCATGAACAGTCTCAATCGAGCACACGACCGGGAATCTCCCGAGCGTACCAGTACTTGCGTCCGGTCGGACGTGACGTTCCTGCCGAGCGGTCGGACGCTCGGCGCGGGAACAGAAGAGACAAAAGGACAAGGGGAATATCGGGAAACATCTTCTGACAACAGGCATGTCCCACGACCAAGTCATACGCTGAACCTTACGACAAAAGGTTCTGTCGTCCCATCAGAGAGGTGCTCGGGCTGTAGCAGTATGGTGTCAGGCAAGCTCCTCTGACAAGCCCATACTGAGGTATGGTAAGAGGACACATATTCACCTCGGTATGTGTGCACAAGCCTCTTCACAGCTCTATATAAGGGTCCTCACACTTCGCCGGAGGTACACATTCTCTGAGATTCGAAGCCACTTCCTAGTTTCCTCTTGCCTGACTTGAGCGTCGCAGGGTCGTCGCCGGGAACCCCTTCCCGACCCGACTTCCTTGCAGGTTCGCCGGAGGTCCCTACATTCGGTCGGAGATCCACGTCATCAGTTCGGAGAGCGCCACGTGCCCAGCGTCCATTGATTCAGCGTTCGGACAGGATCAAATTGGCGCCGTCTGTGGGAACGCACCTGCATCCGAGCGGAAGCAATGGACGAAGCTGGACGACCGCATACGGTGATGCTCTCCACGGAGGAGCTCGACACTCTGATCTAGGCAAGAGCAGCTAAGCTTGTGGAACAACAGAAACAGAAGGTGCAAGCCGAGCAGATTGAACAACAAGCGACGTCCGTGTCAGGAGGCCGAGCGGAAGCACCACCGGCCACAGTTCCATTTCATCGGGCCCTATTTCGTACGCCTCCTGAAGCCACATTAGTTAATCGTGACCGAGGATCTTCGTCCGACGAAGCGCCCATGCGAGACAACAGAAAAGGCAAGGCTCCCCGAACGGACGCCTCCCCCGAGCGGATCAACCGGCAATTTTCAGAGGTCATCCTGCGGGACCCTCTGCCAAAACATTATGTTCCACCGGCGATCGGGGAGTACAACGGAACCATTGATCCAGACGACCATCTTGGTAAGTTCAACAACACAGCTACACTACATCAATACACAGATGGAGTAAAGTGTCGGGTGTTCCTTATCACCCTCTCGGGATCGGCGCAACGGTGGTTTCGAAGGCTGCCGGACGGATCCATTACAAGTTTCAAGGAGTTCCGCACAGCCTTCCTCCATCATTTCGCAAGCAGTCGTCGTTACCAGAAGACTAGTGTCAGCTTATTCGCCATCAAGCAAGAGCCCCGGGAGTCGCTCAGAGCATACATCCAACGATTTAACCAAGTGGCCATGGATATTCCAACAGCCACCTCAGAAACCATGATGAATGCGTTCACACAAGGCCTCGTGGACGGTAACTTCTTCCGTTCACTCATTCGGAAGCCGCCCTGAGACTACGATCATATGTTACACCGGGCCAATGAATACATTAATGTGGAGGAAGCACAGGCGGCCCGAAGAAAAGAAGTTCCAACTGAGCGGCTAGCCCCTGCCGAGCGGAAGGCTGTCACTCGACAGGAGCCGCCCAGAGGACCACGGACCGAAGCAGTCCGCTCTCATCATGCGAGGTCCCATGGCATCCAAGAGGTAGCTGCCAAGCGGCCCAAACCAAAGAAGAAGGTATGGACCCCCATGTTTTGCTCGTTCCACCGGACCGACACGCATAACACGCGAGATTGCCGAAGCCTTCCCTTGACCGCCCATCCCGCTCCTCGGAGTACCCGTCGTCGATCGCCATCATCCGACAGGCGACAGCGACACTATGAAGCCGAGCGGCGGATATCCGACAGGCGACAGCAACTGTCTTCCGAGCGGCATCATCCTCAGAGGCACGAGGACAATCCCCGGATGTCCAAGGAACAGCCTAGGCCGTCCGCACGGGAGGAAGAAAATAGAAGCAACACGTCCCGAGGCGAAATCAACATCATCGCTGGCGGACCGACCGGAGGCGACTCCAACAGAGCAAGGAAGGTGAGTGTCAGACAGCTCCAAATCCATGCGGTCGGCTGCAGTCAAGATCGGGTGAGCGGGCCCGAAATCAGCTTCGGGCCCAGGGACCTTTATGGAGTTGAAGTGCCATATGACGACGCCCTCCTCATCGAAGCGGTAATAGCTAACTATACTATTCACCGTATTTTCATCGATACAGGAAGCTCGGTCAACATTATATTCAAAAAGGCCTTCGACCAACTACAAATTGATCGAGCCGAGTTGCTGCCCATGACAACCCTCCTCTACGGGTTTACGGGCAATGAAGTTCTGCCGGTCGGACAGGTCCGACTGGCTATTTCGCTGGGAGAAGAGCCGCTCAGAAGGACGCGGACTGCCAACTTCGTTGTGGTCGACTCTCCTTCAGCATACAACGTTATCTTGGGGCGACCGGCGCTCAGTGAGTTCCGAGCGGTTGTCTCCACCTTCTACCAAAAAATTAAGTTCCCGGTTGAAGATAAAGTTGGTGAAGTACGAGGAGACCAGCTGGCGGCTCGGCGATGCTACGTCGAGATGGTCCGAGCCTAAGCTAACTCCGCTCGGAAGACGCCACGGATCGAGGTGAATGTCATAACCGAAAAACCACCCTCTTTGGTTTATGAAGAAAAAGAGGAAGTGCAGATTCACCCGACCCGATCGGAGGCCACCACATTTATTGCAGCCGATCTGGAGGCTCCTTGGGCGGGCCCCTTCAAAGTCATCGAAAAGCTCCGCTCGAGTGCCTATTATCTGGAGGATGAAGACGGACGACAACTGGATCGACCATGGAGTGCGAACCACCTCCAGCCTTACCGGGCGGGGTGAAAGGTGTGCCAATATAATATATGCTGTACCTTTTCCATTCGTCTGTATACTTGAAATGCAGGAGTAAAAAATCGGAAAGTTAGCGCAAGTATAAAGCATCGTCAGCCGAATCGGAAGACCGTTGAGCTCCGACGTTAAAAATCGAGAGTCGCGTCGGTGACTATAAACCCTCCGACCGGAAGACTGTCGAGCTCCGACGTTAAAAATCAAGAGTCGCGTCGGCAACTATAAACCCTCCGGCCGGAAGACCGTCGATCTACGACGTTAAAAATCAAGAGTCGCGCCAGCGACTATAAACCCTCCGGCCGGAAGACCGTCGAGCTCCGACGTTAAAAATCGAGAGTCGCGCCGGCGACTATAAACCCTCCGGCCGGAAGACCGTCGAGCTCCGACGTTAAAAATCGAGAGTCGCGCCGGCGACTATAAACCCTCCGGCCGGAAGACCGTCGAGCTCCGACGTTAAAAATCGAGAGTCGTACCAGCGACTATAAACCCTCCGCCCGGAAGACCGTCGAGCTCCGACGTTAAAAATCGAGAGTCAGACCGGCGACTATAAATCCCCCGGACGGAAGACCGTCGAGCTCCGACGTTAAAAATCGAGAGTCGCGCCGGCGACTATAAACCCTCCGGGCGGAAGACCGTCGAGCTCCGACGTTAAAAATCGAGAGTCGCGCCGGCGACTATAAACCCTCCGGCCGGAAGACCGTCGAGCTCCGACGTTAAAAATCGAGAGTCGCGCCGGCGACTATAAACCCTCCGGCCGGAAGACCGTCGAGCTCCGACGTTAAAAATCGAGAGTCGCGCCGGCGACTATAAACCCTCCAAGCGAAAGACCGTTGAGCTCCGATGTTAAAAATCGAGAGTCGCGCCGGCGACTATAAACCCTCCGGCCGAAAGACCGTAGAGCTCCGACGTTAAAAATCGAGAGTCGCGCCGGCGACTATAAAGAGGTTGACTTTTAAGTCAATTAGTCGATCGGCTAAGTAACCGAAAGTACTTCATAAACATCTAGCGAAAAGTCCATTTGCGAAGCAGGATATATTCAGCCGAGCGGACTAGCTATGCAAAGTACTTCGTAAAAAATCCCTTCCGAACACGAGAAGTGGGATGAGTGGTGAATAACGGGAGAAGTATGGGAACATGTACCACGGTAGTTGGTGAGCCGAGCGAACAACACGCGTATTAGCAAAAGAAAAAGCAAACGAAAGGATAGCATATCATTAAAGAAATTAAGGCCGAGCGGCCGAATTACAAAACAAGGATAGTTTTCGGCCGACCGACCTAACTACATGAAGACTTCTACTCAAGAAAATCATAAATGTCCTTGGGGATGGAGGAGAGAAGCGCCACATAATCTTCGGCCGGGATAGTCGTGGAGTCGGGAAGCTGAGCCTTGGACTTCAGGTAGTCCGTTGTAGCGGTGATGGCAAGCTCAAAAGCATTATGCATCCGCTCGCACACTTTTTCAGAAAATTCGGTCGAGCGGATGTAATTCAGCCTCAGGGTGGCGACTCGGCGAGGTTCCGCCTCTTGGTATTCCTTGAAGGCGACTTGAGAAGCTTCGAGAGACTCCTGCAATGCCTTCAATTCATCTTTGTGTTTTGTCACCTCATCCGAACGGGCCACCTTCTCGCCGGCCAGCTGGTCCATCAGCTCTTTAACCTTTTGCTCCAGGCCCCGAGCCTCGACATTCTTCTTCTTCAGATCGGCGATAGTCGTATTCTTCCGCTCGGTTGTCAGGCTTATTTTGCGGTCCCGTGATTTGACCTGTCGCTCGAGCTCGGCTAGGGTATGGGCCTGATCGACCGTCTTTTTTTGCTCAGCCTCCAACAGGTCTTGGGTCTTTTTGAGCTCCCTCTGCAGCTCGGCGTATGATGGACCCTGAGAGGGCGCGCCGCCCGAGCTCCTTAACCTTTTTAGCTCCTTGTCCACCATCGCCAAATGGTTGGAGACGGCGATCTCCTCCACCCATCTCTGTCAATAAATAAGATCATTAACAGCCGATCGGAAGAAGCGTATAAAAGACTTGAAGAAAACAAACTTACCCCCGTGGCCTGTTGCATGTGGTTGTTGGCCAGATTGCTGAGTGGAATCATGGCGACGCACGCCCGAGCGTCGGCCCACATCTCGGCTAGGGGCCCCTTCATTGTAATCATGTGCTCGGGCGCAGTTGGCCGATTGGACTCCGGCATCAGCTCTTCGGTGGGGAGATGCAAGGAGACCCGGATGGTACGGTGTCGACCGGGAGTCGTCTGGGCCGAAGCTGGAGACGGATCGGAGGCCGGTGCAGAAAATTGCGACTAAATGGTCGAGCGTTGGACTCGGCGAGAAGCGGGCGGAAGAACGCTGACAGGAACGGCCACGAGGGGGTCCGCGGACGCGTCCAACTGGGAGGGGGTCCGATCGGAAGAGATCGCCTCCACAGCTGGAGCTTTGCCTCGAGAATCCGCGGTGGTCCGTTCGGCCGGCTGGACCGCGGAAGTAGCCGAGCGAAGGGGTGTCTCCACTCGGCGTCTCTTTTGCCTTAGCGGGCGCTCTTCCTCTTGAGCGGAGCCTTCCTCCCGGACGGAATGCTCTCGACTAGCAGTTGCGCCAACCGCTGGCTCCGAGAGAGAAGCCTGAGCTGCCGACTCCCCCGCATTGGTATCGCTCTCCCCCTCATGCGAGCCTACCGGCTCAATGCCGAGCGCCTCCATTTCTTTGGCAGCTGCGGCCTCGAGCGTCGCCGCCTTCCTCTTCAAAATTCCAGCCATCACCGACTCTATGACAATGTTCGCTGCAAAGGAAAAAGGAGAAAATCAGTTAGCAATCAAGGCAAATGTACCAAGTAAGATTCTTACCGAAGCCGCTCGGAAGGGGGGTCCTGATCAGACTCAGACCGAATATGTACATCACGATTTCAGGCAGGAACTTAGTGATGTCAAACTTCAGACCGGCTAGCATGTTAGCAGCGTGAAGGTAGTCCGGTCGGGTCTTGAACCTTTTGAGCTCTGGGGAAATTGGCGGTCCGACCTGCCACTGGGTTCGGAAGGAGGCCCGCTCGGGCATACGAAGGTAGAAGTAGAACTCTTTCCAATGTTTATTGGAAGAGGGCAATTTATTGAAGAAAACTAAATCGGGCCGAGCTTGGAACATGTAGGTACCCAGCTCGGACTGTTTAGGGTAGTAGAAATAGTAGAAAACCTCCGGTCGGAGGGGAATGTGGTGGATTTTGAATAAGACGACAACTCCGCATAAAAGGCGGAAAGTGTTAGGAACTAGGCTTTCGAGCAGAATGCCGAAAAAATTGCAAACTTCAGCGATGAAGGGATGAATTGGAAATCACATACTGGCTATGAACTGGTCGCGAAAAACACAAAAAACTCCGCGCGGCGGTTTGTGTGGCCGAGCGGAGGGAGTGGGTAAGATAATTTCGAAGTCAGATGGGATGTCAAAATTATCCATCAGAATATCGGCGTCGCGCCGATCGAAGCGTGACTCCATGGTGGTGTACCACGGGCCGAGGGCTTGGTCTTGGGGTTGAGAGGAACTGGCCATGGTCTGAACGGATGAAACCAAAAAAGACAGAGGATAGAAGAAAGAAGATGGCAAATGAAACAGTGCCCCGAGAATCAAAACTCGGGAAAGAAACGCAAAGAAAGCACAGGAACTAAAGATAGAACAGAAGAAGAGCCTTACAGAAAAGAAGGAGGATCGACAAGGAATGCAGAATCGCCGGAAAAGGGAGAACCAAGCCGCCGGAACGCTGAAACGCTGAAGGGAGCTTCTGGGCACGCGAGAGCAGAAATGCGGCGAAGGCGGAGAAGGCGAAGGCTTTATAGGGTTGAGCCCGAGCGGCCTCCGCCGTCGGATTCAGGTCACGAGAACCGGAGCACGCATCGCGCCGTCCATTTCAAACCGCCTCGGTCTCGTCACCCGTGGCGCCGCCGCCGTACGATGACGGCAGCAATGCCACGTGGCATTCCACCACAGGAGAGCATTTAATAAGCGTCTTAACGAGGCACAGAGCGCGTGCCCGGCCTTATAATGGAGATTGGCACAAGCTTCGAAGAGATCCGAGGAATGTTGGCGTTAACCGACGTTATAGCTGCCCCCGTGGGGGCCGAGCGGAGGATAGTTGCTTATAGACACCACTCGACGCAACTGATGGTCCAGTCAGTCGGACTAATCGCCTCCTTCGACTAAACTTGAAGGGGAGGCAAGTGATCCGGCAGTGAGTGTTGGAGGATCTTGCGACCGGCTTGAAAGGGGGTTGGATAGACGACACCCCCAAATCGCTCGCTTTCTACGTATTTGTTAGTTGCGCAGCGGAATACAAATAATACAAACACAAATACGAAAGCTAAATACAAATACAAAGAACAAGAAAGAGCAAGCAAACCAACACACGCCGATTTACGTGGTTCGGAGATAAAGCTCCTACTCCACGGCGTGTCCGTAAGGTGGACGATCCCTATCCGTCGGTGGATTACTCCCCGAAAGACCTCCGGCTAGATCAAACCTCCTTGTGGGTGGAGAAACCTCACCACAAACTCACCAAGACCTCTTGGATACAAGGGAAACTCTTGAGCACTTGTAGACTACTAATTAGACCTTAACCAAGTCTAATTACGTCACCTTGGCCGGCCATACCAAGCTCCTTCTTATAGAGCTTGGAACAAATCAGAACCTGATTTGCCCGTTACCAGTCGACTGGTCCTTGCACCAGTCGATTGGTGTCAGCCCAACGACTCTCTCAACGACTCTGCTACAGTGCATCAGTCGACTGATCCATCACCAGTCGACTGCTACAGTGCGCTACAGTAACTGCTTCAGTGCGCTACAGTAACTGCTACAGTGCCGCTACAACAAAACCCTAAAACTAGGATTTTACTCCGAGTACAATCTCTCATGCACTCGTACCCTCACCCTTATGACTCATTTGACGCTTTCTTTGCAGCTTTGACCTCTTGCCTTCAAGCCTCTTCATTTGGCTCTCGTCCCTCGGATGCATCCAAGCCCGCGGCTCACCCCCAAAGTCATCCTTCGCGTATGCCTCGAAGTCGCTTCCCTCGGCCCTTGTCCTCGCTGCCTTGTCCACGGTCCCTCGGATGCTCCATCCTTCACCGGACCCGAAGCCGTCAACCTGAGTCACATGTGTCACCTGTAGTCTTGCACAACTCAAGTACACATATCAAATAACGAGGGTAAATCTAACTTAAACCCTTTGCCCAAACACCAAAACATATGGTCCCACGGACCATTGGGATTGCTCCAACAGTAAGGACAGGGGACCCCTTTGAGGAAAGTCAATGACACGTAGAGGTCAAAAGTCTAAAGGCGAGATGAGGTTCGGCTGATCGGATAAGGGTCGGGTCAACCGGCCGAACGGGTCAGAACAGAATCGAAGACAACCCGGCGGGGAGTTGGGTTTCCGACGCTCATGGTGAACAAAGTCGCCGGGCCGAGCGGGTGGACCGCTCGGCCGAGGCGTAAGGCAACAATGTCGTGAACAGTCTCAGCCGAGCACACGACCGGGAATCTCCCGAGCGTACCAGTACTTGCGTCCGGTCGGACGCAACGTGCCTGCCGAGCGGCCGGACGCTCGGCGCGGGAACAGAAGAGACAAAAGGACAAGGGGAATATCGGGAAACATCTTCTGACAACAGGCATGTCCCACGACCAAGTCGTACGCTGAACCTTACGACAGAAGGTTCTGTCATCCCATCAGAGAGGTGCTCGGGCTGTAGCAATATGGTGTCAGGCAAGCTCCTCTGACAAGCCCATACTGAGGTATGGTAAGATGGCACGTATTCGCCTCGGTATGTGTGTACAAGCCTCTTCACAGCTCTATATAAGGGTCCTCACACTTCGCCGGAGGTACGCATTCTCTGAGATTCGAAGCTACTTCCTAGTTTTCTCTTGCCTGACTTGAGCGTCGGAGGGTCGTCGCCGGGAACCCCTTCCCGGCCCGACTTCCTTGCAGGTTCGCCGGAGGTCCCTACGTTCGGTTGGAGATCCACGTCATCAGTTCAGAGAGCGCCACGTGCCCAATGTCCATTGATTCAGCGTTTGGACAGGATCAAGTGGTTATGTTATTTATTTTAGCAAGGTTATAATGTTAATTAAGACTTGTAAAAATTAGAAGTGATATGAGAAATTATAAATCTAATTAATTCCATCCAGTTCATCTTTTTACTTCACACAAAAAAAAAATTTATATGTATTTTAAATTTTTTTACTTTATCAAAATTAATATATCGAAGTAAAATATTATTAAAATTAATAGTTAAGTCCTTGTTTTTTTAATTTTAAAGTAAAAAAATAATATTTTACTTCACTAATATTATTAACGAAGTTAATTGTTATTTATTATTTCATAATTAATCATCATCGAAGTAAAAAGTGACGAAATAAAAAATCAAAATTCTAGGTGATGAGTCAATATTGACTTACAAGGACTTAATAGGTGGTTGACGTCAATCTTCCATAACAGACTCTTCACCATAGACTTTCAGCGCTTAGAGACCGTGGCTTAAAGATTTCATCGTTTAGTATCAACCAAACTTGATTGAATGTGTCATCCAATGTCCTAGAGGCCTAGACTATATGACTTTCAATGATTAGATATTTAGCCTTGGGACTTTATCCATTATCTTATATGGTTGAAAGTATATATAGCTGTGTCAAAGACCTTACGTAGTGCATCTATATATTTAGATTTGATTCAGTAAAAAAATAACTATATAGAAAAAATAACTGTATAGAAGCTTCAAATTTTAAAATATGAATAAAAAATAACTATATGGAAGCTTTAAATCAAAATTGTTGTACGACCAATTTTGATATATACCATTTTAAATTTATAACTTTTAAAATAATTTTTTATTTTTAAATTTCTAATTTATATAACATATTTTTAAATTTATATCATAATTTATATGCTTCACTTTCTTAATATATATATTTTTAAAATTATATATATTTATACTTTTTAACAATATTGATAACCCATGCAATAATTTTGAAAAAAAAATGTATTTTGAGTTTGTTTAGGCATGTACATGCAGTAGGTTAAATGACTAGTCTATTTTTTTTTAATTTGTTAAATGAGTAGTCTAATTTTCAGATCTGATCTCCCGTCTTGAAAAGCTTCTGTCCTTGTGTCCCATTCCTTAAATGACAAAAAATTGAATAGCAAAAAAACTACGAGCAAAACACATGACGCTAGCCGGAAACAAAACTCGTACTTTGCCCTCCCAAAAGCCCATACTTTGCCCTAATTAAAATCTTTCCTCCCAAAATCGACAACTCCCTCCGTTAACGATCGCCAGCAGTTCCAGCTCCGTCCCCTTCCTTCGTCGACGATCGATAGCGGTTCCAGCTCCATCCCCTCCTTTCGTCGACGATAGTAGCTCCCGCTCCGACGACTTCACCATCTTCGACGACGATTAGCTACAGACATCACTCTAGCTCCAGACATTAGGTGCCCTAAATTATCTTTAGAAGTTTTGAGTGCTTTTCTTTTCTTGGAGCCCATTGTGTGTTTTTTAGCGTCACTTCGGTGGGAATTAATGTTCTCAAGAGCTAATTCAAAGGATCTTTCTTCATTATTGTTCTACTAATTCCTTATCTCTTTCTCCTTTTGTTAATGTGGATATTTGGCCAGCATTGACTGATTATGTTTAACCCAAGAGAGAAATAAAAGTCTACGAAACAATTATGCAAATACTGATAAGCAAATATGAGAATCAATCGAGGAAGAAATTTTGTCACAATGCAAAGACATTGAAACAATTATGCTAATAGCGATAAGTAGCATATTTGGATGCCGCAGTCTCTTCATTGGTGACACCTTGTAAAGACACCTTGTAAAGAACCCAACATTAAGGAACTTAAGGTTATAAGAATGTGTAATATTTAGTAACAATTTCAATAAAAGCATGCCAAAACTAAATGGATGGCGAAACACATATGAGTTAGATTCAACATTACTATCAGACAACACAAGATTAATTGCTAATTTGGTAAAAGATTTTTTTTAGACAAACTTACAATCAGACAAAACCAAATCCTAGACTCTCTTCAGAAGTACTTTTATAGAATTTAGGTATTTTATGTAAGTTGTGACCTTTTTGAGTGAAGTTTGTCCAATTTTTCATAAAATTATGTGATTTTCTATTACTTATGCAAACTACTATTATTTAGTTTAATTTTATCGAATTTTACTTTTTTAAGTATTTAGTTGCTATTGAATGACATGATCAAGTAACAACAATTCGACCATACCAAATTTGAAACTGTACGATATAGGGATTGTGAACTAAAAGCATTAATACTAGTCTCTATATCGATCAAGAATCCAGAAAGACTATATTATAGATGTAAACAACATAGATGGTTAAAGTGGGTGATGTTTGAACTAAATGAAGACATTGGTAATATACATTTTATAATGTTGTCAAGAGTAGAGTATGTTGGTGTGGGAAGCATCAGACGATCGAATCCAAGTTTTGATAATGGCAAAGGGTTCAAAGTTAAGTCGTCTTGCAATCTAACAGTTTAAATGAGCTTGTAGGAAAAGTCCTAAGTGTACTTAGGCAAAAGTCCTAGTTGCGGTTAGACAAGTGGAAAACCCTAGGGGGTGGTAACCCTAGGTCATAGGAGGTGGTAACCCTATGCGGAAAGTCTTGGCGGGTCGAGAGCTTCAGGCAAAAGTCCTAGGGGGTGGTAACCCTAGGTGGAAAGTCCTGATGTCACGAAACAGGTGGAAGACTGGACGGGCCGGGAAACGGAAGTCCAGCAGAAAGTCCGGAAGCTTCGAACACTGAGCAAAAGTCCAGTCGATCTGAAGGATCGCACTGGCAACAGATAAATCTCCTGAGTGGAGTAGGTGAGGACGCATTCCTCGTAGAGGGAACAGTAGGCGTCGGGTCGACCTAGGGTTTCCGGTTGAAAATTCGAAGTCATACCCGAACAGTCCGATGACTGTCGACTATCATCTTTGTACTAACTTTGTTTTGCAGGGTATGCGTTTGGGACAAACACATTTTGCAGGAACAAAGAAGCAACTTTAGCCTCGAATGAACAGTGTCCGAGGCGCCTCCATGGGGCTTGGAGGCGCCTCGGGTGCAAGCCGAAGCCAGCCATCCAGAGGAGCTGGAGGCGCCTCGGATGAAGTTGGAGGCGCCTTGGACCATGGCTTGAAGGCGCCTTAAGGAGGCTTGAAGGCGCCTTAAACCTGATAAAGTGCGACCAGGCTTGCGTTGATCCACCCGTGCGATTCGGCGGCCTGGAGGCGCCTCGGACAGGCTTGGAGGCGCCTCCAGCACAATATAAAAAGGGGGTCGAGGCAGCAGCTCAAACCAACAACTTCCGAGCAATCCTAACGCTACAAGCCACTAACGAGACGATCCCGAAGTGCTGCAACATCATCCCGACGACCCGGAGCTTCAGCTTTCATTTTTTTGTTGTCGGTATTAAGTTAATTACTATTTTTATCTATACTTAGCTTGTAATATATTTTCGAGATTATAAGAGTTACCCAACGTAAACGCTCAACGAGCGTGGGCCTTGGAGTAGGAGTCGCTCAAGGCTCCGAACCAAGTAAACTCCTCGTGTCTCTATGTGTGACATTCTCTTTACTATTTTCCGCTGCGTTTATTATCTCGATTAGTTTTTCGATTCCGAAACAAATGAAATAGCCATGAGCGCTATTCACCCCCCACTAGCGCTTTCGATCCAACAATTGGTATCAGAGCGGGGTCGCGTTGATTTGGTGCAACCACCAATACGCAAACCTTTTCGTGGTGTTTTTTCAATTTTACGGAGTCAATTAGAATCTAGCTTAATAGCTACATTCTAATTATTTTTTTCGAATTGGTTTTAGCTCGAAGTTGGTGCAACACCACTCGAGCTCGTAATCTTAACTTTATTTTCCGCATTGCTAATCCAAGACCTAGTCTTGGGACATTTTTGTTTTTCTTTTATTTTGCATACTATCAATGGCCCGACAAAAGGGTTTCAGCACCGTTCATCCCCCCCCCCTCCTCTTCACCGGAGAAGATTTCGGATATTGGAAGGGACGAATGGAAACATTCCTCAAAATCCAGTTCGAGACATGGATGATCGTCAAGACTGGATTGCAACTTCCAACCGACGAAGATGGCAAGCCTACACCCTGCGAAAAATGGGAACCATCCCTAATCAAGAAGGTGGAAGTCGATGCCAGAGCGACTTGTACCCTCCAGTGTGGACTGACCAAGGAAGAGCTCAACAGAGTTGGACCGTTCTCTAGCGCAAAGGAGCTATGGGAGAAGCTGATCGAACTCCACAAAGGCACCTCCGACACCAAGGTTAGTAAGAGAGATTTGCTATTTAATAAATTATATAAACTAAAGATGCAGGAATGAGAGACAACAAGTCAATTCCATGCTCGCATACAAGACATTCTCAACTCCCTCCATGCGATCGGGCAGAGAGTCGAAAATCGGGATATTATATGGTACGCTCTAAATGCTTTTCCAAGGAGTACATTGTGGGCTTCAATGATAGATGCCTACAAAGTCTCCAAGGATTTATCTTCCATTAGACTAGATGAACTATTTTCTGAATTCGAACTACATGAACAAACTAATACACGGCCAACCGAGAAGGGTATTGCTTTGGTTGCAGGTACCAGTCGAACACGCGAACCAAAATCATGGCGAAGAACTGAACCAGAGTCGGAAGACGAACCCGACTCAGACGATGAAGACGACGAATTGACCTCTGAACTAGTGAATCTGGTGAAGAAGCTCTACAAGAAGAAGAAGGGCTTCAACAAGAGAGACCTAAAGAAAGCAGTCCAATCCAAGGAGAGTCAACCAAGCTCAAAAGTCAAGTTTGAGGTAACTTGCTACGGGTGCAACCAGAAAGAGCACATCAAGGCCAACTGCCCAAATCAGAAGGATGCAAAGAAGCAGAAGAAAAAGAAGGTGCTAAAAGCGACATGAGACGAATCCTCAGAAGAAGATACCGACGACGAACTTGATCAGACAAGTCTCCTCGCACTGATGGCTCGGGACCAGATCGTTGTGTCCGAGAGAGAGCGAATCGGAAGTCGAGTCTGAACGAAGCCATGAATCCGTATCCGTTTTCGAAGGGTCTGACACCGCTGTAAGTATTCCTCGACTTAATAATTTAGTTAATTATTTATTACGTAAATTAGCAAAACCGAATATTAGGGCCAAGTCACTTCTAAAGGAAGTAGCAGTCCTTAAAGAAGTGACTAACTCCAAGACTTTGCCTGATCCAGTTCAGACTGGAAGTTCAACTCAAGTCCAAAAACTTGAGGAAGAAAATTCCAATATGAAAAATCAGGTCAAGGACTTGGAGAAAACTTTAGAACGATTTTTTTTTGGCTCCAAGAAACTTGACCTAATTCTTGGGACACAAAGAGTCGTTTACAACAAAACTGGGCTAGGATATAAAACCAAAAGAAAATATAAATCTTATCTATCCTTAGTAAACATGCCTAATAGTAAATTAATCCAAGCATGGGTACCCAAGTCCAACCTGGTTAATCAAGTTGAACTTGGTCAATATTGGGTTCCTAAGGATCAAATACATTACCTCGATAGACCATACCGAGGTTATGATCCAGGAGGAGCTAGAAGAAAAACAATAAAAATAAAATGAAATTAGAATCCAAAATTAAAATTAAATAAAAATTCAAATTCAAATTCAAATGAAATTAGAATTAAAATTAAAATTTAAAACTCAAATTAAAATTCAAATCAAATTAAATTTAAAATTAAAATTAAATCTAAAATTCAAATCAAATCAAATAAATTTAAAATTTAAATTTAAATTCAATTAAATAAAATTCAAATTAAAAATTCAGATTAATTCAAAATATAAATCAAATTTAGAAATAAAATTCTTACAAAATCTTAAAAATCCAAGGGAAGGCTCCAGAATAGCTGGCACCTCCAAACTTAATCCACCTGACAAGAGTAATCAAGAGTAGACTACCCGGCAGGGTAATTAAGGTTAGAATAAAAAGGGTTATAATTAACTTGATTCACGGTACTGGTGAAGTATTGGATGATAGTATGTTGGGAAAGCTTAATCATCGCATGTCTAGGAAGATATGGCTTCGACCTGGTGCATTTGGCTAAGTGGAACTGACCGAAGCTACCCTTTATGGATCCTAACCAGTTAGACCAATTTTTTGTACTAAGTTCAATGGGTAGGACTATTTGGAAAACCTCGAAGGCATAGTTACTTTAATGATATCCTTGTGACTCACCATAGCCCGGAAGTTTATCCAAAGAATGTCTACTTGTTGAACCCAAAGCTAAACCTGAATCTAACACAAAGTTAAATCAAACTTTAAAATTGAATCTAATACATCTCACAATATTATAGGATTCCCTGATTGAAAACTTAGATCGGATGGGATAACTAAGGACAAATTAAAATAAATTATAAATCAAAATTCAAAATTCAAAATTAAATCAACTTAAATATTTTTTCAAAATTAAATCAACTTAATATTTTTTTCAAAATTAAATCAACTTAAATATTTTTTAAAAATTAAATCAACATAATATTTTTTCAAAATTAAATCAACTTAAACATTTTTTCAAAATTAAATCAACTTAATAATTTTTTAAAATTAATTAATTTCTTTTTACCTAACCTTTCTCAATCTAATTAACTTAACATCATGCAAACTTTAATTAACATAATAATTTTTCAAAAAAAAACACGTGGCTTCTCTCGGAGGCACCTCCCACACAAGGGAGGCGCCCTAAACAGCGGCGGGAAAAGTCCTGCTGACTTAACCTAAGGCGCCTCGGATCATCTCTGAGGCGCCTCCAACAGCTCTTATAAGGCGCCTCAAACAACCTTTAAGGCGCCTTCAACCTGCGATATTGCCACAAACAGAAGGCTTTCTGCTCGTTTTTTTTTGTCGACGCCTTCCTTGAGTTTCCCGTGTGATTTCTCCCCAACCAAGGCGCCTTCAACCAAACTCTTCCTTCTCTACTCATAGCAATGCCTCCTAGGTATACTCTAATCCACCCTTACTCATCAACTACATGATTTTAGTACTAGTTTTTGCTATTTTCTTGTATATTGTCAAAATTAGGAAACGCCGACACGCTGATCCTACACCGGCTAGGACTCCTTCTACGGATCCTAGATTCTCCTCTGAGCGGCATAGGATAGATTTTGCTAGGTTTACATTTGAGTCTATTAAACCTAGGTATGTAGGTAGGACATTTTTTACCCAGTTTTGTCACCCCGCAGTCCAGATGATAGATTACTATCAATTAGGGAAACTGGTTTACTGCAACAATACAGTAAACTAGGACTTGTGTGCACAGTTCTATCACAACCTCGAGAAGGTTGATGATAGTACGTATTCCACCAGAGTTGGTGGAACTGACATCCAGTTTACTCCCTCCCTGATTCGCACGAGTTTAGAGCTTAGGGAGTCTGCATGTACCTTCCTGTCACTACAACATTTTTCACCAATGGCAACGTCCAATAAATGTGGCCTAAAGTATAAAAACCATTGCCTTTTCTTTAGACAACAGTTTTTAAACCGTGGTATAGTCAACCGTTGCCTTTTGTTTAGGCAACGGTTTTACTAATAATTCGCAACACTATAAAAAAAAACGCAGCCTTTGATGAATATAGCCAACGGGTTTCTAATCATTCTATGGCAACGGTTTATGGCCGTTATCTATGATAGCAACAGAAAAAACCGTTGCCTTTGATTGCAACACAGGAAAAATCGTTGCCTTTGATTGCAACACAGGAAAATCGTTGTTATTGATAACAACAGAGGAAAACTGTTGTCGTTGATAGCAACAGAAAAAAATTAATACTGAAAATATACCAATTGAAGAAAATTATACCAATTAAAGAAAAACATGCTCAAAATATATTAATCATCCACATACATATTGAAGAAAATTAATTACGTTGTTATCCAAAACAAAATATTATAATACTCAAACAAATATACTAATTAACAAAGTATGCATCATCTTCATCCACATTTGTCTTAATATTTCTCTACCTTAAACTTAAATCTTTGCACACAAAATATAAAATCATTTGTCATCTATCATTACTGATCAAAACATTTGATCTGCATCCACATTTGACCTTCATCCACTATCAGTACTTGTACTAAAAAATCAAGCTATATAGCATCATCTTCTTCTGCTTCTATGTCCAACATTTGATCTTCATCCACATGATCACCATCCATATTAGGATCCTGTATACAAAAAAAAGGAATATTGTAGAATTACAAAGAAAACATTAGGTGCATAATGAGAACTGATATTATCTAAACCACTACAGATGTTAGTTTGGTGCATATTCAATGCTTGTAATGTGACGCTCATAGCATGACCAATCAAATCTGTGTATATATTACTGGTTATAATTTGCATGTCTCCTTGCATTGCTTCTTCTAGGCCTGTGCTACTGTAAGTGAGTCTTTAAACCAATTCAGAGCCTAAAATGATACCTAAGGTCAGAGGTAGAATATCACACACATACTAAGGCATCCATAATATGGTCCGGTGACGATGCCTTGCATCATGAAGATTCAGACTCAAATCCTAGTACATCAATGAGTTCTTAGCCCAAACCTAAATTTCTATTTGCCAAACCCTGAGCAGGTGTCTTTGTTTGATTACACACATTAATTACCAGGCAAGAATAGGTGACTCCTAGAGGAAAAGATGTGCCAGTATAGGTTAATACCCACAACTGCATGGTTAGGAAATTGTATGCTAGTGAGTCTTTTGTTAGGAAATTGTAACACGGACATTAAAATTTGCATGCTACAGTTGCATATCAAGGTTGATGGCTTAATAGTATGCTTAGGTGTGAAGCACGCTTTCTCGGACATTATAAACTCTATCACGCGAGTTACATGGTTATGGACAAAACTAGTTTAAATGCTCTTGTATGTTAAGGGTTCCTCTTTTACAGAATACATGGTTGTGATCTAATTATCTATAATAGATAAAATGCGTGTATTCTTTTGTTTAGGAAATAATAAAACGGATGCTAAGATTTGCATGCTACAGAGGGCATAGATAAAATTCATGCTACTGAATTTGACTATTTACATTTGAAATTTATCACATGATTATGTATAAAAACAGCCTAAAATCAGTATAAAGTAATTATCGCAAATGTAGGGATGGTAAAAGATGCAACATTTTGTAAAATAGATCCAGCTATCTGTTCCAATTTTCAAACACGGTGAAAGTCGAGACCCCAAGTTAGTCAGGTATACCAAGGACAAGATATGAAGATCTAACTAATAACTAAATTTGGAGTCTATTGAAAGATGCAATAAGTCAAGAGGTTACGTACAATAAGTCAAGTTAGACAGGTATACCAAGGATGCAATAAGTCTATTGAAAAAGGTAATTACCACAAGTTATGCCTTGAGTGCATAAATATTTGAACAAATTCCAAAAATATTTATTTAATATGAACTTCATTTTTACCTTGGGATTATTTGGAGCAAGAGTAGATGTGGATGAACGTAGACCACTATTAGCATCACATGGAGATAACAAAGCTGCCAAAGACTCCATGTCTATTCTTGAGTCATTTTGATTTAACATGGTCCTTAGAAGAAGTTGAAATTTTTGCTCCATTGCCACCATCTCTTTACTATGTTTCACCTCCATCTCTTCATGTTTTGCTTCTATCTCGTGCACCTTATCAGTTAAATGTTTGACTTCATTAGCATGCCTTTTCTCAATTTCTGCTATTTCTTCATTTCTTTTTAAGAGTGTAGGTGTTGTAGTTCTTCCATAGCATCGCACTCTCCCTGGCTTCTCTTTGCCAAATACAGTCTTAAAAGCCTCAGTAGAAGGTACACTAGAATTTTCAATCAAGTCTTGAAGTTTTGTCTAGCAATTGTATAAGTAATGTTAATTGTGATAGTGAATAATTACATTTGACATGTAAAGCGTAGAGAAACACTTACAATTGCATTATTTGTTTGTTGATCTAGTTGTTTTCCTTTCTTACTCTGTCGAGTTTCAATGAACATTTCAGCTTGAGTTGGAGACTCTTTATCCTCCTTGCTTGCACTCTACATGAAGAAAACAATGATTTAAGTACTAAATTTAGGCCAATTTAAATGTATGCTTATAACAAATAGAATAGAATACCAATCTCTCCTTTATACAAGCAAAACTTATAGGCCCTGCACGGTGTCTCCATTTTTGTTGAGCAATATTTTTAGCATTTTGATCACTTATTTCCTAAATTCATCAATGAAAAATGAATTTTATCAAACATGAAAAATATAATATAAAATATTACTTAATTATAAAAATATGTATCTTACTTGAATGGTTTCAAGTCTCCAATAATCCATCAACACTCTAAAGTGTGCTTCTGGTATGTCTTGAGGACGATTTTTCAGTCGCTCGCGCATGGTTGTATTCTCGGTGAAATGATTTTTCTTAATCCAACATTTATATCGCCTCCAAGCATCATTTATAATACCATACACAGCCTTCTCCCCTTTTTCTGGAATAATGTATTTTTGCTGCCAAGAAAAGTAATGCAATTATAAAGATCTAATTTATAAAAATACTAAAACACACATGTAGTAGAAACACAAAAGTAAAAAAGTTGATACATTGATATAATTCCATATGTGTTGTTTGTTTGGTATAGCTTTCCAATTTGTGTAAGTAAGAGGACACAAATCTGCACTTCTTGCTATTGTTCCCAAGAAACTACTAAGTTGAGAAACTGTCTTCTGGTTTGGTCCAATGGGTTCTCCTTCTTTATTCAAGATGATTTCTTGTCTATCATTTATTGATCGTTCATGAACTTTTTTACACAATGTCTTTCCCCGTTTTCTCTTCGATGTTGCCCCTAATTAACATTACGAATAAACAAGAAATTTCATATTTTCATAATGTCTAAAATAAGCAAAGACACTTAAAACACAAATGAGTTAAAATCAAAAGTTGATATCCCCTTAAACTAGAAAAAATGTTACCTTCGGTTGTATTGTCATTAGTATCCTCATCTTCTTCATTTTCAAAGTTGATATCCCCTTCAACTTCTTGTTCTATGTCATTTTCTTCACTCTCTTCATCTTCTAATTCCTCTTCTTCAAGTTGATCCCTATGGTTATTAATATATTTTTCAAGTGATATAGCAGGACACTTTGAAGTAGCCTTTGGCTTCTTAGAGGTTGGTTGTTCTTCCGTAGATCCTTGACCATGATCTCCTATTGTATTTCTCAGTTGTCTCTTCAAATTATTTGGACAAAATCTGTCATTTTGGTCATCAATCTTCTTAGATGATTCAGGTTGGACTAAAAATGCATGGTTATCAAGGTCTTTTTGACTTGGAATGCAAGTAGATCCTCCAACTTCGACTTCACTTCGAGTGGCTAAGGATTGCCTCATCTGGTCTTGCTTTTTGTGGTGTGTTTGAGTAGATCTTCCTACTTGGACTGCACTTCCAATGGCTAATAGCTTCTTCCTCTGTTCTTGCTTTCCATGTTGCATCAAAGTAGATCTTACTTCTAACTTTTCTTGCTGCATTCTAACTTCTTGAACTGCACTTGTAGTGCTTAATGGTTGCTTGCTTTGGTCTTTCTTTTGATGTTGTATTTGAGTATTTCTAGCTTCTTGGACTACACTTGCAACAGTAGAATTTTTCCTTGGCTCTTGATTTGAAGTAGATTCTTTATTTTTCTTCATATTTTTGGCACCTTCTTGAATTGTACTTGTAGTGGTCAATGGCTGCTTCCTTTGGTCTTTCTTTTGATGTTGTATTTGAGTATTTCTAGCTTCTTGGACTTCACTTCCAGCCGTAGAATTTTTCCTTGGCTCTTGATTTGAAGTAGATTCTTTGTTTTTTTTCATATTTTTGGCACCTTCTTGAATTGCACTTGTAGTGGTCAATGGCTACTTCCTTTGGTCTTTCTTTTGATGTTGTATTTGAATATTTCTAGCTTCTTGGACTGCACTTCCAGCCGTAGAATTTTTCCTTGGCTCTTGCTTTGAAGTAGATTCTTTGTTTTTCTTCATATTCTTGGTACCTTCTACTTTTACTTTATACAGTTTGAGCAATTCAGCACTGGACTTAACTTGAAATTGATGAGGTTTAATATCAATTCTCCTGTTCATTTTTCTAAAAAAGGAAAAAAAAACAAAAGTACATAAAATGATTAAAACAATAACATAACAAATGAGACAATGTATGAAAAATTAAGAACAAAAGCACTAAAATTAAGAACAAATTTCTGTAAACAAAGAAACTTGTGATACTATAAGATAAATAATATACTGAAGGATCAAATTGTCTCTAGAGAACTTAGGGAAATGAGACTAAGGAAAACAACTAGTGAGCCAACTAAGGAAGCATCTCTATACTGAAGGATCAAATTGTCTTTATACAGAAGGATCATGCCTTGAGCATACAAGTACGATATAAGAAGAAACAAAATTGTCATACCCTTCTGATCATTTCATACGCAGTACGGATATTGTCATTGTGATATAAAACAAAATTCATGTGCATTTGTATGTTTTATGTACCGAGGAAAAAGAAATCATCTCTGTGATTGAAGGATCATGTCTTAAAGTAATAAATAAAAGTTTGAAAAGAAACCAAATCCTCATACTCATGGTGAAACTACTCAATCATCTGGCCAATCAAAATGCAATCTGGAAAAAAAAATCTTGGTTTGCAAAAAATAAACACACTCACCTGCTTAAATAATGTCACGAGGTCACCACCAACACAATACTCTAGAACCAGCCAAGTTGAATAGTAGATATTAGAAATTTAGAACAAATAAAGTAAAGAAGCTATTTGAATAGCAGATAAGCAAATATTAGCAATTTGGAACAAATAAAAGATACTCATTGTGTTTAAATGTCTAGCGCAAAAAGTGACAAAATCAGTACAGATAGACTAATTAGTTACTATTGAATTCACAAAATAAAATCAGTACAGATAGACTAATCCATGGATTCTGACAAAGTGGCATCAAAATCTAATTCATCTTCGGATTCCACCATATTTGACTTAAGCAATGGATTTTCAATAACCGTCGCCGGCATATCATCCCTGACCAACTCGACTTCATAATTGGAATCAACTATAGCTAGATTTATAGCATGATATGATGGCTCGCTTTGATATAACTCCTGGGCATTTGAATTTATATCATCTTTCATATTAAAAAAGTCTCGTGGAACGGTCTTCATAACATATTTTCTATTAGCATCAAAAGGATCTTCAATATAGAAGCATTGGTGGACCTGAGAAGCCAACACAAAAGGATCATCTACATAACATCTCTTATTGAAGTAAACACAAGTCAACCCATACTTGTCATCCTCAACTTCATACCAATCACATCGAAATAACACAAATTTAGAACTACCATAGTAGTCCAGTTCAATTATTTCAATAATTGATCCATAGTATGCTATTGGTTTTGTTGTTGGATTTTCATCTTTAGTGCTAGCAAAGCTTTGGGTCACTGACACCACCGAAACACCACTATTTTGTGTCTTGCGTTTTGCATCACGTTGTTTTGTATTAAACCGGTAACCATTAATGACATAGCTAGAAAAACATCTTGCAATTGTATTTGGTCCTCTAGATAGCTCCTTAAGGTGGTCAGGTACATCATCCATCAAAGCACGATTTTTGAACCACTCAACGAAATCTTGTCCTCGACTCTTTGCTTTGCTCCACTTCTTTCTTTTTTTAACATTTGTAATTACGTTTTCATGATCCCTACAATTGAAATTGCATTGTTAAAATGAATGTTAAATACTTTTAACATAATTAAAGCCAACAACCAATAGATTTACTTACCTAATGAATTCTTGAACTTCATCATGATTAAACAAGATGTAACGGTGGGCTTGACTCCTTAACTTGTATTCCAGAGAAATTACTTTTGCACTTCCAATAGAATGACCAATGCCAACTTCACAAGGATCACATCTATCACTATTCCTTGTCATTCTATTAAGCCTTGTTTCTACACCACCATGCAAATATCGTGAGCATAATGTTAAGCATTCCTCAACCAAGTATCCCTCAGCAATAGAACCTTCTGGTCGACTCTTGTTACGAACATAACTCTTCAATTTACCTAAATATCTTTCTGGAAAGTACATCCATCGAAATTGTACTAGCCCTCCTAATTTTATCTCATCCACTAGATGTATAGGCAAATGAACCATTATATCAAAAAAACTAGGAGGAAAAATTGTCTCCAACTGGCAAAGTGTTTCAGTAATCTCTGATTGCAAGATATTAAGATCCCCCACGTCAATTACTTTTTGGCATAAGCAACAAAAAAATGAACAAAGACGAATTAAAGGGTGGGAAACCTGGCTGGACATTGTGCTTCTCACAGCTACTTGTAGCAAGTAATGTAGAATGAAATGTGCATCATGACTTTTGTAACCATAAATTTTCTTCTCAGCAACATGAACACATCTTGAGATGTTTGACGCACAACCATCTGGTATTTTTGCTTTCTTTAAAACACCACAGAAAATAGTCTTCTCATTCGGAGTCATGGAGAAACATGCTTTTGAGAACATTATATTTTTACCTTCATTTGTCTCTTTGGGATGAAGTTTCTTTCTAATGCCCATGTCTTGTAAGTCAAAACGAGCTTTTTCATGATCTTTTGTCTTCCCTGGGATATCCAACAAAGTCCCAATTATATTATCAAATATATTTTTCTCTATATGCATCACATCAAGGTTATGGCGCAAGCTATTGTGCTTCCAATATGACAACTCAAAAAAAATTGATTTTTTCTTCCAAGGACCATTGGTAAGTTTTGTTTGCATCTTTCCAAAGACATTATTGAAGTTTTCTAATAATTCTAAGGTATCTTTCCCTTTCAACAAAGTTGGCGGAGGCCTGGATTCTTTTCTCCCATTAAAAGCCCTTGTATTTGATCTATATTCATGATCCATAGGCAAAAAAATACGATGATCCATATAACACATCTTTCGACTATACCTCAAATAAGTTGAATTAGTGTTATAATTGCAACAAGGACATGCTAATTTCCCTTTTGTACTCCACCCACTCAACATAGCATACCCAGGAAAATCACTGATAGTCCACAATAGAGCTGCTCGCATTTGAAAAGTTTGATTTAGTGAAGAATCATATGTTTCTACTCCTGAATCCCACAATAACTTCAACTCCTCAATCAATGGTTGGAGGTACACATCAATATTATTCCCTGGTGATTGCGGGCCAGGGATTAATAAAGATAGCATAGCATACTCAGCCTTCATACACCACCAAGGTGGAAAGTTATATGGTATCAAAACCACAGGCCAAGTACTGTGAGACACATTCATGGATCTAAAAGGATTAAATCCATCACTGGTCAATCCAAGCCTTATGTTTCGTGAATCACTGGCAAAGTTAGGATGACATTTATCGAAGTCTTTCCACGCCTCTCCATCCGCGGGATGCCTTAACTTTCCATCCTTTGAACGCTCCTCTTCATGCCACCTTAATGAGCCAGCTGTCTTTGAACACAAAAATAACCTTTGAAGCCTAGGAATCAAGGGGAAGTGTCTCAAAACTTTACCGGAAATTTTGTAAGCTTTCTTATTTTCCTCAAGTTGGCGATCTCCTTCAACATTCTCAATCCATCGTGGAGCTCCACAAACATGGCAAGAGGTGTCATTCTCGTGATCTTTCCAATATAGCATGCAGTCATTAGGGCAAGCATCAATCTTTTTATAATCAAGCCCCAAATCCCTTATCATGCCTCTAGTTTTGTTTAATGAATCGGGAATATTCAATTGAGGCATAGATTCTCTCAACAGCACTAATAAAGCATTGAAAGATGCATTACTCCAACCATAAAGGCACTTCAACAAATACAGTCGAATAGTGAATGACAATTTAGTGAAGTTTTTGCAACCCGGGTACAACTCTTGCTTTGCATCTTCAAGTAGATTATAGAACTTTTTAGCATCTTCATTAGGGCCTTCGCCAACTCCATTTTCTTCTTGTGCCACATCTCTAAATTGTTCATACAATAGTCCATCAATATCATCAATTGCATCCTCTCTATCATCCATATCACCATTAAGATCCATCGGGTTTATTAGCCCCTCACCATGACGAACCCAAACATCATATCCTTTTTCAAATCCGTATCCAATTAAATGATCAAGCACCACTGCCCTTGTCCTCCAAAAAGCATTGTGGCATTTAGCACAAGGGCACAAAATCTCTACTCCTTCAGGGTTTCCTTTTGTGTACGCATAATTCAGAAAAACTTCAACACCATTAATGTATTTTGGGCTATATCTTGGTAATTTCATCCACGCCTTGTCCATCGGCTTACTTAGGATAGCATCAAATAAAAAAGGATAAGGAATATTTACTTGCATGCCAATATGTAATGAAAAGCTAT
The DNA here is from genome assembly GCF_018446385.1 of Zingiber officinale. Taxonomy (NCBI): domain Eukaryota; kingdom Viridiplantae; phylum Streptophyta; class Magnoliopsida; order Zingiberales; family Zingiberaceae; genus Zingiber; species Zingiber officinale. Next base: position 36,490,371 of record NC_055992.1, on the reverse strand, counting down.
GACATTCTTAAAAGGCATGAATATGATGTTGAGTTAGATTCACCCACCAAAATAACATGAATGAGAGTCCATAAAAACATTCTTAAAAGGCATGAATATGATGTTGAGTTATATTTACTTTTCCAAATCATTTTTTGTCATGACACCTTACTTGTTCCCTGGTCAAATGTGATGTTGCAATTAAAACCTAGAAAAACATCTGTTATAACAAACATCTAAATTTAATGTGAAAGGGTTATATACTGTTCACTATGGAACATAAATTGATAATTTAGCATTATAGTACTTCTTTTTAAGTTCTAACTTCCAGTTTTTCTATTTTTTTGCTATTGAGCGTAACGTCCAATTTTCTGTCCCAAGAGGAAGATCATACTTTTTCTACCAAAAATATTTAGATAAATTATCATTACATAAATTAAAAGACTTAAATACTAAAATAATGAAAAAGTAATTTATGAAGTAAGGATTAACTAAGAATAGTAAATAATACAAGTATGTCAAATATAACCTGAAAAAACAAATTATGAAGTACTGCAAATTATCATTTATATATATAGAGTACAAATAGAACTTGAGAAAATGGGTTAACTGATAAAAATTTTCATCTAAAAGTATTTTCCAACTTTGAAGGCACAGGTTATATGATCACAACTAATAAAAATTGTAAAGGGATACACATTGAGAAGCACATACCCATTGGACCTATTGCAATCATATGAATTATAAAGCTCTAAAGCCATAAATTTGTCCAAGTTTTTCTACATAAGATTTTTTAGCAAGTCAATTGTTCTATATGATCCAAATATTTAAAGTTGCATACTCAATAAGTTATACGAATAATTTTGCATGTTTTATCACTCAACCTTTGTGACCATTAGATGCCGACTATAGTAAACAGCCAACACACAAGTGAAGAACAAACCTTACATGCAGTATCAATTCCAGAACTTAATTGTAGGAACCTCTTTGCATTTGACATCTCCATCAATCGTTTTGGGGCATCCAAGGAGCTGAGTTTTCATTTTCTTTTGCCTAATCAAATGTGAAGTTCAAGAATATTATTTGATCAGTAATCATCAAAATGAGTACAATATTAGTTTAATGAATTGTTTCAAAGTTCAACCTAAAATTTCCAACAAATAGGCATGCATTAGTATTGGAGGCATCACCACTAATAACAACAAGTCCATCCAAATCAAGTTCCTTATTACATTTCCTAACACTCATGATTCATTTACTAAAGAAATGATTCATTAAGCAAGGATTCATTTATTGAAGCAGGGATTCATGAAGCAAGGATTCTAAGTAGTAGATTATGTAAAAGGTTTTAATAACATGTACGGATTAAGCAAACTAAGGATATAATTGAAGTAGGATTCATGAAGCGACAAGTATCCTAATTGTTAGAAAAAAAAAGAGAAACCTTAGAGAAGATGAATAGTGGCTTCAGCGCAGTCCTAATGAATCTCAGGGCACAGAGACAAGACTCTGCGGTAGTAAAGACGGGGCACAGTGGCAGAGACGAGGCACGACAGTTGCAGAGATGGGGCACGGTGACGGACACGGGGTGTAGCGACAAAGACTAGGCGCAACCCTAAACTCTGATTTCGCTACGGTGAGGGAAGCGGCAGAGAATATACAAGGAATAGAGACGGTAAAGATGGGGTGCAACAACGATAGAGATGGGGCACGGCGGTGGAGACTGGGCGCAGAGGCGGAGACGAGGCACAACGACAGAGAAGATAGAGGTGCAGCAGCGGAGACGATCGAGGTGTAGCAGTAGACAAGATTAAGGAGCAACGGCGGTGGAGACGGGGCACAAGCGTTTGGGAAAGTTGAGGCCAGCAGCGGGTAGGGTAGGGTTTGGGAAAAGTTAAACACTACATCATATAAATTATATTAATATATTTATTATTTAGGATGACATTTGTAAAATGTGTCAAGATAAGGAAAATGCGCGCGCGGGTAGGGTTTATTTTAGAAAAGGAAAATAAAAATAGAAACTTTATTTTAGAGAATGGTTATTAATCGTTGGAGAAAAATTAAAAAAAAAAAACCGTTGCCTAATGTATTTTAAGAGAATGGTATTTAATCGTTTCAAAAAAATAAAAAAAAACTGTTGCCTAATGTATATTAAAAGAACGGTTTTTAAACTGTTGCAATGAGAGGCGTTGCAAAAAATAAAGAATATTGTAGTTTAAACCGTTGCTTAATGTAGCGCAACAATATTTTAAAAAAAATATTAAAAATCGTTGCCTAATGTATTTAGTATAATTTTTTTTAATAAATGTATTTTAAGAACGGTTTTTAATCGTTGCATATTAAAAAATTTTATTAAACCAACACTATTAAAAATCGTTGCCTAATGTACTTTAAGAGAACGGTTTTTAAGCCGTTGCAATGAGAAGCGTTGCCAAAAATAAAAAATGTTGTAGTGTGTGCTACTCGGGTAGGAATCTACCATTCGGTGATCCCTATTCCCATATCACCTTAGACACCATCTACGTGCACTTTTTTTGGAGAAGAGAGACCATTTGGCCTGACTGAGTTCAGGTCAACTTTTCTTAGGGTTCAGGACTACGTTATGTACAGAGTCCTGACAGCATGCATTTTGCCGATCACATCTCGTGACGTCACGAAGATACGATTCTCTCACTCATTCTTTTTGTACGCCCTGAGTCAGCGTTTAGAAATAGATATAGCACTGCATATGTTCCATAACATCATATATGCATCTAGTACGGTCACATCAGGAGTAGTACATATGCCCTATTGCCATATCTTGACTCAGATATTTTCCTCCCTTAGGATAGACACGGTCGTAGGGACACTTATCCCCCTTACCCTATACGACGAGTTAGGACAGCACAGTCTTCGGTTAGCCAGTATAGAGGTCACCGCTGAGGGGATTCTAGCCTGGAAGGGTCGGCCACAACCAGCAGCTGCCCCTATTGCTCTAGAGGCCGAGGATGCATCGGGCGAGGGAGAGGAGTGGCCCGACTTCTTAGCAGAGGAGTTTTTTGCAGATCCATTACCTTCGACCTCTGCCGAACCCTCCACATCAGACGGTCCTTCGACTTCGGCATCACTTTCCTTCGAGGAGAAACTCACTCGTCTCGAGGTTCAGTCCATTGAGGCTCGACGTGCTGTTCGAGATAGCCATCGCTTCCTCCGATCCCTACGATCCGAGATAGTTGCGGGATTGGCTTCTCTCTGGGGGGAGATACGTCGCCAGGGCTAGCCTGCACCCGAGCAACCCCTTGCACCACCTCCAGCTGACGACCCTCCAGCTGATGACCCTTCTCTTTGATGCTATGCATTGTATCTTGGATTGTAGACACAGACTCTTTCAGTTCCTAGTCTAGTGATACTTATGTTATTCTGCTCATTTATGCTTACCAGTCTTTTGATATTATTATTCTTGGTATGTATTGGGTAGAATAGATTTTGATTTTCAAATCAGTTTCCTACCTTTATTCTTAAATGTTTTACGTGTTTTCAAAATCATTTTGTGTTTTAAAAATTCTAGGAAAAATTTTGTTTTCAAAATTTCAATTTTACTAGATTTTCAAATTTGGACTTAGCCTAGGCTCTACCTTAGAAATCATGTTCCCCTAGAATTCAGCCAAAGCATCTCACAAACACCTAGGCTTACCTTGATTGTGCTTGAAAAACTTAGAATGGTGTGAGATGCATAGGGTACAGCCTGGACTCAAGAATGCTTATATCTGTGCATCAATATGAGTCTGGGTGTTAAATACATAATTTACAGTAATCAAGTCAAGTCATCCAACCCTAGTCAAATCTAACTGGATTTATTGACTTAACTTGACTAACCAAGTGAAAGTTGTTGTCCTCTAGGCAATCAGCTAGTAGCTAGATGGTTAGACATGTGGTCAAGAAATTAAGTATTTGATTTTTAGGGTTACTCAACTTGCACATTAGGGCTCTGATACCTTATTAAAAGAACTTAGTTAACTTGCAATCAATTTAACTCGACTCATGCTTGGACATTAAGGTTTAAACTTATTGCTCCTCCTTGGTCGTTAAGTATTTTAGAATTCATTATTCGTTTAAATATTTTTTAAAAAATAGTCTTAGACTTTCTTAATATTGTTTTTATATACTTTTCAAAGTCTTTTAAAAATTTAGTGAAGTTTATTTTGTTCAAAATTAAGAAAATATTTACCAACAAAGCTTTTCGAATCTATCTAACAGAATTTGAAAATTTAGTTTTCCTCAAAGATTTCAACTAAAGTTTCAAAATTGGCTAAAGTTATTTTTCAAAGTAAACTTTTTACTAGCTCTTTAAACTTAGTTGAAAGAAAATTATCTCTTTAGACATTTAGTAAAGAGTTTTACAATGAAGATTAATTATAAAAAGCTAAGTGTTTGAAAATTTCTTTAAATTAGCCAAATATCCTTTCTTTAAAGTTAAGTGTTTTCTTTAAAAGTTTTTCCCAAACTTAATTCAATTTTCATACTTAAGAAAATCCCTTTTTAAAAGACTTTTTAAGGTTTAACAAAATCTTTAAAAGCTTAAGTTTTCAAAATTTTTCACTTAGCAAAATTTTACTAAGTTTTTTCAACAAAGTGTTTTGATATATGGCAAAGGGAGAGAGTAGGACAAAAATTCAAATTAAGGATAAGAGTTCTCTTATTAAGGGGGAGCCTTAACTTTGGAAAATTTAAATTCACCTTAACTTTTATAAAGGTTAAAATTTCTTTAGCTTGTACTTAACTTGTTACTTAAGTATGCTTACGTTTGTGCTTAAACTTCTTATTTAAAAGCATGCTTATGTTTATTTATGCATTTTGTTTTACTTAACTTTGAATTTGAATTGCCATAATCAAAAAGGGGGAGATTGTTGGTGCGGGAAGCATCAGACGATCGAACCCAAGTTTTGATAATGGCAAAGGGTTCAAAGTTAAGTCATCTTGCGATCTAACAGTCTAAATGAGCTTGTAGGAAAAGTCCTAAGTGTACTTAGGCAAAAGTCCTAGCTGCGGTTAGACAGGTGGAAAACCCTAGGGGGTGGTAACCCTATGCAGAAAGTCTTGGCGGGTCGAGAGCTTCAGGCAAAAGTCCTAGGGGGTGGTAACCCTAGGTGGAAAGTCCTGGTGTCGCGAACCAGGTGGAAGACTGGACGGGCTGAGAAGCGGAAGTACAGTAGAAAGTCCGGAAGCTTTGAACGCTGAGCAAAAGTTTAGTCGATCTGGAGGATCGCACTGGCAACAGGTAAATCTCCTAAGTGGAGTAGGTGAGGACTCGTTCCCCGTATAGGGAACAGTAGGCGTCGGGTCGATCTAGGGTTTCCGGTTGGAAATCCGAAGTAAGACCCAGACAGTCCGATGACTGTCGACTATCATTTGTTATATCATTTCTATGTTAACTTTGTTTTGCAGGGTATGTGTTTAGGACTAACACATTTTGCAGGAACAAAGAAGCAACTTTAGCCTCGGATGAACAGTGTCCGAGGCGCCTCCATGGGGCTTAGAGGCGCCTCAGGTGCAAGCCGAAGCCAGCTGTCCAGCGGAGCTGGAGGCGCCTCGGATGAAGTTGGAGGCGCCTTGGACCATGGCTTGAAGGCGCCTTAAGGAGGCTTGAAGGCGCCTTAAACCTGATAATGTGCGACCAGGCTTGCGCTGATCCACCCGTGCGACTCGCCGGCCTAGAGGCGCCTCGGAAAGGCTTGGAGGTGCCTCCAGCACAATATAAAAGGGGGTCAAGGCAGCATCTCAAAACAACAACTTCCGAGCAATCCTAACGCTACAAGCTGCTAATGAGACGATCCCAAAGTGCTGCAACATCATCCCGATGACCCGGAGCTTCAACTTTCATTTCTTTGTTGTCGGTATTAAGTTAATTACTATTTTTCTCTGTACTTAGCTTGTAATATATTTTCGAGATTATAAGTGTTGCCCAATGTAAACGCTTAACGAGCGTGGGCCTTGGAGTAGGAGTCGCTCAAGGCTCCGAACCAAGTAAACTCCTCGTGTCTCTGTGTGTGACATTCTCTTTACTATTTTCCGCTGCGTTTATTATCTCGATTAGTTTTTCGATTCCGAAACAAACGAAATGGCCATGAGCGCTATTCACCCCCACTAGCGCTTTCGATCCAACAATTGGTATCAGAGCGGGGTCGCGTTGATTTGGTGCAACCACTAATCACGTAAACTTTTTCGTGGTGTTTTTTCAATTTTACGGAGTCAATTAGAATCTAGCTTAATAGCTACATTCTAATTATTTTTTTCGAATTGGTTTTAGCTCGAAGTTGGTGCAACACCACTCGAGCTCGTAATCTTAACTTTATTTTCCGCGCTGCTAATCCAAGACCTAGTCTTGGGACATTTTTGTTTTTCTTTTATTTTGTATACTATCAATGGCCCAACAAGAGGGTTTCAGCACTGTTCGTCCCCCCCTCTTCACCGGAGAAGATTTTGGATATTGGAAGGGACGAATGGAAACATTCCTCAAAATCCAGTTCGAGACATGGATGATAGTCAAGACTGGACTGCAACTTCCAATCGACGAAGATGGCAAGCCTACACCCTGCGAAAAATGGGAACCATCCCTAATCAAGAAGGTGGAAGCCGATGCCAGAGCGACTTGCACCCTCCAGTGCGGACTAACCAAGGAAGAGCTCAACAGAGTTGGACCGTTCTCCAGCGCAAAGGAGCTATGGGAGAAGCTGATCGAACTCCACGAAGGCACCTCCGACACCAAGGTTAGTAAGAGAGATTTGCTATTTAATAAATATATAATCTAAAGATGCAAGAAGGAGAGACAACAAGTCAACTCCATACTCGCATACAAGACATTCTCAACTCCCTCCATGCGATCGGGCAAAGAGTCGAAAATCTTGTCTCCCATCATGGGATGATCCATCATCATTATCGGAAAAAGAAGAACACCTTGTCTCCCATTTTGCTCTAATGGGAATTGATGATGTTGCCTCCACCTCATCCAAAAATGAAGAGGAAAATAGCTCAAGTGAAGATGAAGAAGGGAGCTCAAGTGAAGGGGCAGGACAATCTTCCGACTCAGACCTCTCGGTAAGTGAGGTATACAATCTTCCCCCTCATGTTTTAATTAAAATTATTTTAAGTACAAATGATGATTTGTTTAAGGCAACAAGAAATAACAAATCTTTGAAAAATGATATTATTTTTCTCGAAGAAAAATTAGAATCCATGACTATTAGGATAATGATAAGCATGCTTCTTCTACAAATTCAAATGATTCATATTTATAAGAGGAAAATAGAAAATTAAGGGAAAAGGTAGAATATCTTAGCAAAGCCCTTAGAAAATTTAAAATTGGCTCAAATACCCTAAGCATGATTATTGGGAGCCAAAGGGCAAGCTTTAACAAAAAGGGGCTAGGATACAATGAATCCAACAATGAAAAGTCCTATCATTGCTTAATTGCTAGGGGACAATAAAAAACAAAGACCATAGATAGGAAATGGATCCTCAAGGAATATTTAGTCAACCTAATTAGAAAGAACTTTTATTGGGTACCAAAATCAATCCTCAAGGGTTAGAGGATTTTAGGTCAAGTCAACCATGGAAGTCATAATTCCAATTTTTTCTATGGGGTTGACTTGAGACCTTAAGGGGGAGCACTTAGCCTTGAATATAACCTCATGAAGGCTAAGTAGAGGTTACCTTCATTTCATCCCACAATGGCTTACTTTATCATTTTAAACATAGATGTGAGATGCTAGGATGATACTAATAATTCACTTATGCTTATGACATTTTGATGAATTATGAAATGTGTCAAAAGAGTGATCATATGCCAACTATAGGGAAAATAAATATTTAATTAATGGAGATCTTGCCCATAGATCATAGTTGGATATTTCAAATGTTTTAAAAATAAGTCTATGTTTTATTTACAGTGGTATAGTTATCTTGAAACATATGAATACAAAATAAGGTTTCAATTTGATACACAATTGCATGTTTTTAAGGTTTTTGAGATTTGGTCAAAATTTTAAAAATACTTTGATTTTCTATAAAAAAAAAACATATTTTCCCTAGTTAGAGGATATTAAAATAAATATGTTTTCAAAATTTCATGATTTTTTGAATTTTTTGGAATTTTTGTATGTATTTCTGAAGTTGGGTTCAAAATGTTGTAATTTGAACAGCTTTGTGCCAGTCGACTGCAACAGTTATCAGACGACTGGAACATGATTTCCAGCACTTTCAAAAGCTGGTCTTGGTTAACTTAGTTCAAATTTTGATGTCATGGTATGTGTAATTGTTTGGTACAATCTTTTTTATGGTGTCAAAGGGGGAGAAATGGGAAGTTCACGTTAGAATGAACTTAATTCTCCATATGTGTGAGCAAAACTTGAAAATTGAGTGATAGAGCATATGTTAAGGGGGAGCTTGGGTTTTATGCTTCATGTTTATACTATGCTTGTAATTTTAAAGTTGTTATTTATGCATAACTTAAACATATTACCACACATTTAAAATGGGGAGATTGTTGGTGCAATCGACCTAGGTTTGATCGGTACGATCATGATTTTGATATGTGTGTCAAAGAGTTTAAGTTAGGCTTTCATATTGGTTTGATATGTGAGTTTGAGTCTTATAGAACTTGGTAAAATACACATGAGGAGCTTGGTGTGGCCAAGTTTGGAAAGCTCATCTAAAAGCTCGGATCCTTGAGACGGTGAAGGATGGTGTAGAAGACATCCGAGGGATCATCGGACGAGGAGCAACCGAGTGAAGCCGAAAGAAGCGAACTTCAAGGCAACGTGAAGGATGGCACGGAGAGGAGTCGCGGGCTCGAGTGCATCTGAGGGACGAAGGCCGAGGAAGAGGGTTTCAAGGGCGACTCCGGAGAGGATGAGTGTGAGTGTGTAACCGGGACCAGTCGACTGAACAGTCGACTGGGAGCGAACAGAAGCATTCTGTTCACTCAGCCAGCAGTGACTAATCGACTGGTAAGTGACCGTTGGCAATCGTTGGCAGAAACTCTGATTTTGCCAAGTAGTCGCTGGCTGTGTCCAACGGTTGCACCAGTCGACTGATGGAAGCGTCAGTCGACTAGTGCGCAATAAATGAGTTGTCTTGTGATCAACTCTTTCCTCTCTATATATTGGAAGCTTGGGGCATTGAAGGAGATTCTGATCTTGTTGATACACTCCTAGTCTTTGCCTCCAAACTTCTATGTCTTCTCTTCCTCTCAAAACTTAAGTGTCATCTTGTAAAGAGGAAGAGACCTTGTGAGAGGTTGTACTCCACTGAGAAGGAGTAAACTTTAGCCAGAGATTGTCAGGAACTAATCCACCGAAGGATTAAGGGTTTGTCCTCCTCAAGGACAAGCTGTGGAATAGGAGTAAGCAATCTCCGAACCACGTAAAGAAATCGTGTTAGCATTTGTGTTCTTTCTTGTTTGCTCTCATTATTTTTGTTTTAGTATATTCCGCTACGCACTAACCTTTTGTAGAGAAGTAATTGAATTGGGGGTGACTTAACTATCCAACCCCTCTTCTAGCCGGCCACCGATCTCCAACAGAGTCAAGGGTAGGAAAAGAACACATTGCTTATCCTGAGCATAATATGGGAAATTGGAATGTATCACTCATGATCTGGATATTAGTGATAATGAACTTAATTCTTTTGGTTCTATACATATTTTGCTTGTTAGTTGATATGGTTAAGTAGTGCTAGTGTTATAATGTGATAAAGAAATATAATTATGGATGATGTAGATATTTGTTTTTTTTATTTATGGATGGATAAAAGTTTTGTATCACTATTTCAATTAATGCATTTAATCCTTGACATTATTTCACTTTTCGATTTTTTGTAATCTTTGTTATTATAATTTCTATATGGATTTAATTTTGTGGCATCCCTCTCGCGAGTAATTTCTAGATGAAAATTTATTCTACCTTTAGCAAGAGAGATTATGTTGATAATTAACTTTGTATGTTAACGAATGATGTCAACGTTTTTCAATGATGAGATTTGTTCCATATATGCATTTGTAACAATTTATATTTGTTGTTTTAGGTGATGTCTTCTAATGAAAGATTGAACAAAATGCCTATGCGGAGATACTAATGGATGTTACTTATTTTTCCACTATTGTTATGATATTATCTACATTAGTATTTTTATCATATCTACTTTGCAATGTAGAAAACCAATATTGAAATGTTTTATATTAAACAGTAAACCAATATAACTCAAAACTACCGTTCTCACTAGTGTTGGGTCGATATGGTATATTGATACCAAATTCTCATACCATATATCATACCAAAAAATTTAGTATACAAAAATTTATACTGATACTGTACCGAAAATTTGGTATACCCAAGTTTTGCTATACCGAATTTTCGATATGGTGTAAGTTTCATACCAAAAATTTTGGTATATTAAAATTTTGTACGGTATGTTGTGGTAGAAAAAACTATGTTATAGCGGTTACTAGTTAGTACCTACTACAATAGAGAAAATTGTGTTGTAGCAACTATTGGTTAGTAGCTGCTATAATATATTTGTTGAGTAAACTTTGAGAAGTCATAATTTTTGACTCAGATTAAACCATGAGACATATAATATATCAAATCGAAGCTTATTCAATGATCTTTGATTTGATATATTATACATTATATAGTTCATCCAGAATCAAAAGTTGCGACCTCTTAAACTTTACTCGATAAACACATTGTAGTAGTTACTAACCAATAGCTACTGCAACTCAATTTTCTCTGTTGTAGTAGCTACTAACCAATAGCTGCTACAGCAACATAGAAAAAACTATGTTGTAGCAGCTACTGGTTAGTAGCAGCTATAACAAAAAAAAATTGTGTTATAGCAGCTATTGATTAGTAGCTGTTATAATGTATTGGCTAAGTGAATTTTGAAATGTCATAACTTTTGACTCAAATTGAACTATGAGACACACAATATATCAAATCTAAACTCATTTATATATCTTTTATTTGATATATTGTGCATTATATGATTCATTCAGAATCAAAAGTTATGATCATTCAAAGTTTACTTAACAGATATATTATAGCAGCTACTAACTAGTAGCTGCTACAACACAATTTTTTCTGTTATAGCAGCTACTAATGTAACGACCACCCTTCTTACTACTACTACTCTCTAAGGATGACCGTTACTTAACTACTAACTCTACTTAACCGGTATGATTAAAAATCACATGGAAACCCTACCGAAAAATTTCGACAGAGTCTCCCCTGTTCCGGTGACCTTATTCAACAATACATGCAATATATACTCAGCCACAAACGGCTGGAACACATATCAATCAACCACGCAGTATAATAAATCCAAAATAAAGAAAACAACACAAGAAATCATCACACAAGATTACAATTCTTCTACTACGTCCTAATCATAGTAAAATAACAAATACTATCTCAAATACTCCTAACATAGCAAAAGACAATAAAAACTAAACTAAAACTTCTTTCCTAGTCCCAAGGCTTCCATAGTCCTGGCATCACACATCCTTCGAACACCTCCTTGTCGCCTTCCTTCTATATCTTTTCCTTTCCTGTATCTGCAGTAAGAGGAAGTGTAGTCTATAAGCAAAATTTGCTTAGTAAGCACTATCTAACTCACAAAAACTCGATATGCATGTGAATATACTGAAATAAAAACATGCTAAAACTGAATGCTAACATGTAAAGCTAAACATGTAAAACTACTCATGCTCTTCTAATAGCAAAGAACAGTAAGCTAATCTAAATAACATGCTAACATAAAAAGGAACTAAACTTGCTGATTCTAAAACAAAGTGAAACTTGATTCATTTGTTCTAACTTATTCTTTAATACTTTATGTTTATATAAAAACTCGTTTTACTTATTCAAAAACTTATACTTATAATATTTCAAAATAATAATCATCTTCTTCTTGGACCCGGCAACTGTGCTTTTTCTTTTGTAACGACCCGACCCATTCGGTGGCCCATTTGGCGACCCTATGGTCGTCGACCGTCGATCGTCGGCCGAGCCGTTACTACTAGGTTATCTAAAATTAGGGACGACTATGGGAGCCCAGCCCAAGGACAGAGAGTCCAACACAGTGCCACTGATAAAAGTAAAATACTTGTTATCTTTTAATACTTCTTTATAATGCCTCGGCATTTTCTTTAGCACCTTGTGTGCCAAAATCCCTAAAGTCTTGACTTTGGGATCTACTTAAGGCCTTGGCCTTTTTCTTTCTTTTCTTTATCTTTCTTATACTCGTTAATACTTTTAAAAGAATTTAATAGAACTCTTAAAAAGAATATAGGCATGCTACAACAGAATTAAATCAAAGGAAAGAAAATCTGACTTCTATAAGCATGCTTTATCAGAGACAAATCAAAAGAAAGCATATCTAACTTCTTCAAACATGCTACAACATATTTAAAACAAAGGAAACAATTCTGAAATCTTTGAGCATGCTAAAATGAAAGCTGTTCAGATTTGTTATAATGCAAGGGAAAAACAAACTAAGGAGCTACATAATGAAACTAAACTGTATGCTCCAATTTACACCATTTCATGCTCTAATAACACAACAAAGATCTATAACTGATGTGTAAAAGATATCTAAAATCTGAATACCAAACTACACAAAAATCCAATGTTCAACAGAAAGAATTAGATGCTTAAAAGGGATCTAAAATTCTGCACCTCTACTAAATATGGTACACGCCTATTGTTAAAACAAAAGGAAGTAGATGTTTAAAGGAAACAAAATCTGCACTGCTAAAAGAGATAGACTACAATGCTACAATTGTGATTCACGCCTACTGTATTTTCAAAGGAAGTGCATTCTTAAGGAAATGCAACTGCACTGCAACATATAACTCTCATGCCTACTGCATGTACCAAAGGGAACTAGAAGCTTAATTAATGAAAAATAAAATCTGCATTGCTTCATTCATTGTGCATGCCAAAATGCAATTAGGGAAGAATTTGCTGTTAGGAACTAAAGAGAAAGTATCAATTCTTCATGCCCAATGCTACGAAGATTTACTACTAAGAACTAAAACAGCAATTGTTCTTCGTGCTCACTGTCTGCCATGGAAAGAAAACCGAATGTCCACAAACTCCAAAGAAAACTGCTCTTACCCTTCTCATTGCACAAACCGAAAACGGAAGGGAAATAAAAGCATCAAATCCGAATTCAAGCTATAAAAATTCGAGGTATAAAACCCACATGCTTGATCTTTACCCATCCTGTTCTTCCTTTGAAGGTCACGGCAGTAAACCCTAAGCTAACCTTCTTCACAGAAAAATTCGAAACCCAAAAGGAATAGAAATCCGGAACTATCCTACTGCAGGTGAGTAGCGACTTACATCGATTCCTTGGACTCACATCGGAGAAGAAGCTTCTAGGGCTTCGGCAACACTCCAAATCCGGCGATTCCTCGTGTCTACACGCTCTCCTCGCCGAGGGGAGCTCGGATCTGTGAAGAACCCGCGGAGAAGGGTGCTCGCCGGCCGCCGGAGTCGAGCCCTAACTCGGCTTCGTGCGGCGTTTTCCGCCTGCACAGATTTGTCGCGCGCGTGAGGGAGAAGAGGAAAGGGGAAAAACTAGGTCACGGGAAAATAATCAAGCCCTAAGTTCTCCTCTTATAACCTTCAATATTTTTGTTATGACTCAAATAAATTTGCTACCCTTTTTAAACAAAACCGGCCGCGTTAACACTTGGTCAGCCGAGTTTTGACCGAGCCAAAGGCCGCAGGTTCAAATCCCCAGCCGAGCCTTTTATTCTCCTTTTATTCTGCTATTAACTATTTATTACTTAAATACAATTCGATCCTTATTTAATTAAGTAATAACTGCTAGCCCAGTTGGTTAGCCGGGTTTTGCTCGGGTCAGGGGTTGCCGGTTCAAGCCTCAGCTTGGATATTTTTTGTCGAAACTTCTTTCGTTTAGTAAAAATATCAAACGACCTCCAAAAATTACATAAAAATATTCTATAAATTCCTAAAAATCTCTAGAATTTTTCTAAAGCATTTCTAGATTTTAATAAAGTCTTTTGGGACTCCAAATCATGAAATTTGGGGTGTTACAACTAACCAGTAGCTGCTACAACATAGTTTTTCCTGTGCTATTATAGTATCTACAAACCAGTAATTACTATACCAGAGAAAATTGTATTATAGTAGTCATTGGTTAGTAGCTGCTACAACGTATTTGTCAAGTGAACTTTAAAATATTATAATTTTTGAATCAGATTGAACTATAAGATGCACAATATATCAAATCGAAGCTCATTTAAAGATCTTCGATTTGATATATTGTGCATTATATGGTTCATCCTGAATCAAAAGTTATGATCTCTAAAAATTTATTCGACAAATATATTGTAGCAGCTGCCAACAGTAATTGTTACAATACATTTTTTTTTGTTGTAGTAGCTATTAACCTTTAGCTATTACAACATAGTTTTTCTTATGCTATTTTAGCATCTATAAACCATTATCTGCTACAAATAATTTTAAAAATAAATAATTTATTCAGTATTTCAATATATACCGAAATATAAAAAAATAATCAATTTTATGTTGATACCAATATCAAAAATTTCAGCATGATATTATATCGTACCAATTTTTTTTTTCACCAAAAATTTTAGTATGAACGGTATATATCATATGGTATATATGTTATACTAAAATTTTTGATATTTTCCCCACCCCTAGTTCTCACCAACTACTATGACGAATTATTTGTTTTAATGACCTTTTATATTACATAAATTCTCTTTTGGAAATGTTTTAATGAACAACTCTATTTGTTACTGCAATATCTTATTACCATTACTTTATATCATAAATATATGATCAAGGTTTATTGTCTGCAAATTAGAATCTAAACATTTGAGATGATGGATTTGAGCTTATAGTGACCTTTATGCCTACTTTTTTAAAAGTTTCAAGCAAAATAATGATAAGAACATCTATCATATAATCACACCAATTATCTAAATAAATGTATGTTAAGGGAAGATTTTAATGCAAACAGATCAAAGTCTAATAAAATTAGAAATAATTTCATACAAAATATGCAATTTATTCAAGTTTCATAGAACATTCACTAAATAAATGTTGAAACTAGAAAGTCCACAAAAAGTTTTTTAGATAGATACAAAAGTTGCATAAAAATAGAGCATCACAATAATAACACAAAATATGGTAACCACAAAAGTTTTCTTAATAATATTCTAATTCATCTTGAATCAATGATACATTAGAAGAGGTCGTGGGTTTTTGAATGGGTATTTTAGAAGGTATCGAAGAGGGTTGAGATGAATAAGTTCTTGGCTTAGTAGTCAATGGAGTATGCGTATTTGAGTTTTGAGGAGCTTGCTTCATTATATATCTATTTGCATTCCATTGTAGCTTGCTTCATTACCTATATTAGCATCAATCACTCTTTGTGGTGTCCTTTGGTTGATGTGCATTCCATTGTAGCAGTATCCATACAATTGATGTCCCTGGAGAGAAGAAAAAAAGAAATGGTGTTAACAAGTATATTGATACAACAAATCAGATCTTATGAGAAATGGTTAACAATATCATAGTGAATGTGAGACAGTTGTCTGGACAAAAGTGGTGGAAATTGAGGTTTGATCATACTCAAATCTTCAACACAGTTATGATTTGTAGGCTAAAATAATAAAATATAGTTTTAGATAGTGATAACATAATTATTTTAGTTTAACATATTAAAATAGTCCTTACTTTGATTGATCATCCCTTGACATTCTACACTGGGGCAATTGGATATACTTTCATAATTTTCTTCTATAACATGTTATACAAAATAAATAGAACGATTTAATTCAATATGCTTTCTCAAATATAACGATAAAAAATAAATTCAAATATACAACACTTTTAGTAAGAATGGGGATGAAACTATAACAATTGTTAATGTTTGGTTGGTTTTCCTCGCTGTTTTTTTTCCTTGAAATCTTATGTAAGTCACCTTTCAACCTCTTACCTGAAACTGTTTTCTTCCTCGTTTTAATTCTTTTGACTCCAAGAGAGTTTCCTTTGCCAATTTCGAACTCTTTTTCAATTCAGTGTTGAATAGTTAGTTCATTAACTTGTAGCCTCTGATCCACCATCTTAACATATTCAACAAACCATCTTTAACAACTTTGTAATTGAACATATAATCCACTTAATTCTTTATATCACATATTATTAGGCATTTTTGGATTCAAACTACCTTTATTCGCAATTGAATCAATAACTCTAAAATATCCACCTTTTACTTTTCATGCCCACCTTTTCAATATATACTCACTTGGGATCTTCATGATATTTTTCATCATAAATAATTTCAAAACAAGATAACACAGAATTCCAATAAATTCATATTTTCTACAGCTACACTCAATTTTTTGACTTAATGAGTCAAGTGTAACTATATAATGATAACTATTTTTGAGAGAAATAACTTTATATTTTGTATGTAATCTAACATCCTCACAAACTTCTACACTAGAATCATGAGATTTGTATTACTTTTATTCAAAACACTTGTATGTCTCAGGAGTATAAATACAATTTGCATGCTTTAAAATTTCAATTGGATACAATAAACATGGAATACTTGTATTTGATCTAAAATCAGCTTTTAACTCCTCATATTAACGATCATCAAGTAGTCTTTGGAAGAGATTGAAAAAGTCTAAAAACTTTTATTGATAAGTGACGTACCTTTTCACATACTGTTCATGATCTCACTTCTTTGGATTGCAGTCATATCTGCACAAAACATTTGTCATCCATATAATAAAGTCCATTTTTCCTTTATATGAAATAAATGTCTCAATGAATCATTGTCATCAAGTGCATACTTAGTCAACATTATGTTCCAAGATGAAATAAAATCTTCCTCTTCATCAAAATCATATATACATAAGGTAAAATCTTTAGTAAACTCTTTGAACTGAGAAAAAACTCCATTAAAATATATTGTGGCATTTTGATAAATGTGTCAAATACACAAATGATGATATGTTTTAGATCATCTAAAAGCTAAAGCCTTTGTCATTGCCACATTTTGATCTGTAAGAATAGTTGTTGGTTTTTTTTTCACACATAGCTTTGGTAAATATATCAAACAACTACTCAAACGTCAAAGAGGTTTCATCATATAATAAAGTTGCACAAAAAATTATCGATTGCTTATAATGAATAACACCTACAAACAACACAATTGGATGACCTTCTTGTTCTTCATGTAGGTTGTGTCAAAGCAAACAACATTTCTAAAATTCATAATCAGCTCTCATCTTAGTATCACACCAAAAAATATTAGTTATCAAATCATCTTCATCAACTTGAATAACATAAAAAAAATAGGATCATCGAACTACATTTTCTACAAATATTCTAATACACCTTCTATATCCCTAACTCTTATATTTCTTGTTTTTTTTATATCGCAAGTAGTTTTTATAATCTTTAGGAATAAAACCTAAATTCTCCCTCCCACCTACTTGTCTTACCATCAGATCATGAGATCTTTTAGGGGATTCCCACATCACTTGTCATCTCAATCTGTATCGCTACAGAAGAAGATATATTATTATGATATATGTAGAGGTGAGTTTTGTTTAAACTTGAAAGATAATGATTATGCTCTTTAACAAATTGCTTTACACTCAAGTTTTCATTTTTAGACAACTAACATTCATTTTAGCCTCACAACCAAATCTTATTTCAGGACGATTTGATTTCACATAAACATCTCGTTTATCGTTTCCCCTTTTACCTTGCGCACTAAAACAAGAAATCTTGTCAACTAATTTGCCCAATTACTCCTTATGTCAAATCCAACTTGTTTAACATATTTCAAATAGAATTCATAGGCATCCTCTTCTATCTTAAATTTTGTACCCATTTTTGGCATCAATTCTTCTGTGATAGAGGAGTGAGAACTCATCAATAACATGGAAGAGTCCATACCCGATTTATCGTTTTCATTGTTATTACCCTTATCAATAACATCAAACAAATCATCTCGACACTTTTTGTTTGCATCAAAATTCAACCAATGACAACTCGTAGATTCAACCAACGACAACTCCATGATAATTACTTTGATCCTAAAAAAAAACAACCAAGACATGAATATTCATAATATTAGGTAAAAAAGAACTTATGATGGAATTGGAGCAACTACCAAAGCAAGAACATATGATAGACTCCAATTTCTCTCATTAACTATAGATGACTTAGTCAAAGAAAACATGCTTTAGATCAATGAGGAGTTCAAGTAGGCATTTTTCTTTTATCTGAGATCTAGATATTCAGCAAAGCAATACAAGAAAAATTTGTCAAGAAAACAGTCACATAGGAAAATTAACAATCTCCATACACGATATTAAATATTTATAATATACTAGGTTTCCAATTTTTCAGAAATTTGAGTGTTCTCTTATTTGGAAAGGAGCACATATTCAATAGAACTTGCTTCCAAAATAGCTAAATTCCTAAATTTGAGGCATAACCCCATTATATTAATCCTTCTAAGTTCTAACTCATCCTAAATAAAAGCCCTAAAATGCTGCCCCAAAATAATCCCATATTTGTTTTTGTTTGTGATAATGGCTAATTTGTCGTGAATTTGTATCAAATAATCACCAAACTCCTCTAAGATAATGAAGTATAGGGAATGACTTGGATCCTCTCTCTCAAGGAATGTAAACAATGATTGAATCTTAGGATTAATTTATTAGAACATGGAGTTTTGGGGTTGAGTTGAGTTCTTAAACTGACCAATGAAGAGTAAAACAAATAATGAGACTAAACCTAATGCAATTTAAGGAAATTCTAACTAATCATCAACAATAAATCCACAACATATTGTCACCCTACGTTATGAAAATCATCATTAATAAAATTAAACTAAGGAACAAAAAAACAAGACAAATATAAAACTAAATCTAATGCAATAAAAGAAATCCTATCTATCTATTAATTATGAACCCACAATATACTATCACTTTATGCCATGGATTATGTAACGACCCGCCTTCTACTACTAGGCTGTAGGGTGAATCGCTACCCTTGTTCTACAGTATACTGTGCGGAAAGCTGGGCTAATTAAAATTTTACTAATTATCTGATTAATGTTAATTCGGACACTAACATTCTAGGTGTACCATGGAGTTGTACATATGCTAGGGGAGGTATTTATAACTGGTAACACCCTCCAGATCGATCCACAGACCGATCTACTGATACGGGTACGTCACAAGACCCTGGATCGGTCGGTTGTCCGATCCCGAAGCTACATCGCTTCTGTCCCCAGCTGGATCGGTCTACCGACCGATCCGGATGGTTATAAAAGACCGATCCAGTATGTATGGATCGGTCGGTGACCAATCCGGTGAACTCGAGGGACCATCGATGGATCGGTCGACCGATCCGGAGGATCGATCAACTGATCCCTCGATCAGACCTGGTCTGATCTCTAGAAATCTGATCCTGCTGGAGACCGATCGAGTCTGATTCACCGGAAACTCGATTTCACACTTTGGCGTGCAAAACCCCACATAACATCTAACTAATGCATCATAACTATTCTAACAACATGTAATAACATTCTAACGACATAAACTAGTAATCTAACTTAACATAAGGCATAGTTTAGGAATTCATGGCAACACACACAACTAAAAGTGCCTAGAACATGTAAACCAAAACCAATAAATAAAGTGCTACAGTAAATGCTAAAGAGTCTAATGCTCAATTTGCTACGTCCCCTAAGGACCTTTGATTCCAGTTCCATACACACCCACCATCTTTGCATTGCCCCCCAGCTTCCTCTGCTAGTCCATTTTCCTTTTACCTGTATCTGCAGTATAAGGAAAATAGTATCTGTAAGCCAAAAAGCTTAGTAAGAAACCATCTACCTCACAAAAACATGCGACGATGCAAATATGCTTTGAAATCATGCCGTTTAAAACATATGCTGAATGTACTGAATAAACTAAGCATGACATGGCAGATAAGCATACAATCATAGCATATCTAAAGCTGTACATGAAATCAATGGAGATAATTGAACTAAGCATATAGAAGCTAACTAGAGCTAAACTGATACTGAATTCAAACTCAACTAGCAAGACCAATTTTGAGTTTTGAAAACTAATTCGTAATAAGTGAAAATGCATAATCATACTGTTTTGGGCCCGGCAACTGTACTTGCTGTGCGCGCATCCCTAACTAGGCCCGGGATTGCAAGTTCCGAATCTAGTAGGGTTTACTAGGTTGTCTGAACCTAGGGACGACTGTGGGAGTCCAACCCAACGGATATCTGATCCTGTACAGTGCCTACTGAAAATAAAATACTGAATGTAGCTAATTACTGTGTAACTTACTGATTCTAGGTTATCTGAACCTAGAGCTAGGTTGTCTAAACCTAGAGGCGACTGTGGGAGCCCACCCATTGGACCGTAGTCCTATATAGGTAAAATAAACTGATTTACTGTTTTAAACGCTTCTAATGCATTTAACTGTACTATCAAAATGCCTAAGCTGCATTTTTATTGATCTAGTTATTTTGTGGAACACTTAGTGTGCCCCAACTCTCCTCTTTATTAGGGTGATCACCTTTAGGCACCCGACAACGTCTACAACCCCAACTGAAGAGGGTAAACGTGTCCGGCCCATCTAAAGGTGCTTAACTAAATCCCTAAATCTAAGAGGAGGGTTAAAACACCCTACATGTCCACAAAATCTGCATATTACTAATCTAATGCATAGAAAATCCAAACGGAGCTATTATACTGCAGGTGAGGGGTTTCTTACCTCTTGATCATAATTTCTTACGATTCTATTCGCTAGAGTTCCGGTGGAGATGATCCTCTCGACGATCCGATCACGTCTTCGCGTTCCTCTCGCGGAGAAGAACCTCTTTCGTGTTGGAGTCATCGCCGGAAGATGAACCTATGGACCCTTGCCTTGGTGTGCCGTGCGTGAGGAAGAGGAGAAGGAGGGAGAGGCGGCGGTGAGGTTTTGGAAGGGAAAAGTGGCGTGAGGTGAGGAGGTGCCGAACCAATCCTAAAATAAACCAACCCAACTTAAGTTCTTCTATTTATATTGAGTGGGTAACTAGGCCCAATTCTAATATAAATATAACTGATTCCTCTTTCTTTCAGCACGGCCCTGCTGGGTTCACCGGTTACTAAACTTATCCGTAAACCATAGGTCTCGGGTTCGATTCC
Source organism: Zingiber officinale (assembly GCF_018446385.1). Taxonomy (NCBI): domain Eukaryota; kingdom Viridiplantae; phylum Streptophyta; class Magnoliopsida; order Zingiberales; family Zingiberaceae; genus Zingiber; species Zingiber officinale. Next base: position 36,469,109 of record NC_055992.1, on the reverse strand, counting down.
CGCCTAAGCTATTTTACGGTCCTAATTATTTTTGCTACTTCCGCTACTCGGAAAATTCCGGAAAAATATCTAAAAATTCCAGAAAAATCATACTATATTTCTAAAACAGTTTTGAGAATTTTCGGGCTTTACAATCCCCCATACCTTATAAAAAGTTCATCCCCGAACTTAAAACAATTCTGGGTACTTCTGTCTCATGCTGGCCTCTGTCTCCCAAGTCGCCTCTGCTTTTTGCCAGGTGACTTTGACTAATGGTACTTCCTTGTTCCGTAATTTCTTTCGCTTCGGTCTATTATACGAATAGGCCGATCATTGAGATCATCACGGACTGTACCAACCGGGGCTCAATCACTGGGTGGCGTCCGGAATATGCTTCTTCACATGGAGACATGAAATACATTGTGGACGGGTGACATCTCACGAGGTAGCTCTAGCTCATATGCTACCTTGCCCTCTCTTCGTGATAAGGTATGGTCCCATATATCCGGAGCTAGCTTGCCCTTCTTCCCAAATCGCATGACTCCTTCATGGGAGCTACTCGAGGAAAAGCTGATCCCCATTTGAAAACTCTAGGGTGCTGGCTGTATCGGCATAGCTTTTCCGCGCTCTGTTGTCTCTATCCTCTGGCGAATCTGATGATGCTGGTATACGCCACTAGATGCTCAAGCTCTAGTTCCTTTCACCACTCTCATACCAACAGTTGGTGATCGCACCTCCGCCCATAGAGTGCCTCATAAGGTGTCATGCCGATAGTGGCACGATAGCTGTTGTTGTATGCAAATTCGCTAAGCTCGGATATTTGCACCAACTTCCTCGAAGTCTAGGGCACACGCTCGGAGCATATCTTGAGTACCTGATTTACTCGCTCCGTCGACCATCCGTCTGAGGATGGAAGGTGAATTTCAATTTGGTGCCCAATGTTGACCTCCCCGAAGTGTGATGTGAATCTGCTGTCTCGGTCTGAAATGATGGGTCGGGGGACTCCAGGTAGTCTGACGATCTCCTGGAGATACAACTGAGCTAGCTTCTCCATGGAGTAGGATATCTTGATAGCTAAGAAGTGGGCTGATTTAGTCAACCTGTCGACTATTACCCAGATGGCGTCAAAACCATTCGTGGTTCTGGGCAGTCCCACTATGAAATCCATAGAGATATCCTCCCACTTCCACTCTGGAATCTGTATAGGCTGCAGAACTCCTCCTGGTCGCTGATGTTCTGCCTTGACCCTCTAATAGGTGAGGCAGATGCTAACATATCTGGCGATGTCTCGCTTCATCCTGGGCCACCACAAACGGTTCTTCAGGTCTTGGTACATTTTGGTGAAAACTGGATGCATCGCATAGGGAGTCTTGTGAGCCTCATCTAAAATCTGTCTCCGTAGCTCCTCCTGATCGGGAACACAGTCTGTCACCGAAATACAACACCCCTCTATCGGACACTCTGAATTCTCTACTTTCTGATTCTGCTAGCCCTTGTTTGATTTTCTGAATTCTAGGGTCCTGCTCCTGAGCTGACTGAATATCACCAAGCAAGGTAGACTCTAAGGTCATAGTAGAGAGCTGTCCAACGATGAGTTCGAGACCGAAATCTGTGATCTCCTTCTGTAGGGGCGGTGACATGGTTGCTAGAGAGAATAAGGTAGCGCTGGATTTTCTGCTAAGTGCATATGCTACCCTATTGGCTTTCCCCGGGTGGTAGAGGATGTCTATGTCATAATCTTTGACTAGCTCTAGCCACTTGCGCTGTCTCAGATCCTTCTGAGTGAAGAAGTACTTGAGACTCGATGATCTGTATACACCGAGCTCCATACAAGTAATGTCTCCAAATTTTGAGAGCGAACACTATCTGCTGCAAGCTCAAGATCATGAGTAGGGTAGTTCTTCTCATAATCCTTGAGTTGTCCGGAGGCATAGGCGATTACCTTGCCATCTTGCATCAAGACCGCTCCTAATCCCAATTTAGAGGCGTCACTATATATATCAAAGTATTGTCAGAATAGGTGCACTAGTCAATCTCCTCTTGAGTTCACTGAAGCTGATCTGTCCACTGAAATTTCTTGTTCTTCCCGTGAGAGCAGTGGGGAGGCTATCTGGAGAAGTCCTCTACAAACTTTCAGTAATATCCTGCTAATCCCGTAAAGCTCCCGATCTCGTTGGCGTTCCTAGGTCTCCTCCAGTTACTTGCTTCTATCTTGTTGGGATCTACCATAATACCATCCTTTGAGATTACGTGACCCAGGAAGGACACTGATTTAGCCAAAACTCACATTTCGTGAACTTGGCGTATAGTGGTTCTATGAAGGGTCTGTAATACTAGTTTCTTCCTGAGTTCCTGAGTAGATCAGAATGTCATCGATAAACACAATAACAAACTTATCTAAATACTCCTGAATACCCTGTTCATGAGATCCATGAATGTAGGCTGGAGCATTTGTCACGCCAAAGGCATGACTACGAACTCGTAATGTCCGTATCTAGTCCTGAATGCTGTCTTCGATATATCACCCTCCTTGACTCGACTTGGTGATATCCCGATCCGAGGTCAATTTTTGAGAACACTGCTGCTCCCTTTAATTGGTCGAACAGGTCATTTATTCCGGGAAGAGGATACTGTTCTTGATCGTGACTGATTCAGTGCTCTGTAGTCTATACATAGCCGCATGCTTCCATCCTTCTTCTTCACGAATAGCACAGGCGCTCCCCATGGTGAGTGACTAGGGCGATGAAGCCCTTGTCAAGTAGCTCCTGTAGCTGCTCAAGTTCTACTGGAGCCATGCGGTAGGGCGCTTTGGATATAGGATTGGTGCCGGAAAGAGCTCTATCTCAAATTCAATCTCCTGACTGGTGCTAGGTCAGGGAAGACTACTGGTAGTCACATACAACTCGGACCTCTGCTGGTTGTTGGTCCTGGCCGGTATTGACTACATGTGCTAGGTACCCGTACATCCCGAATCCATCAACTTCGTGCCTTCATGAGAGAAATTTTTGGCTTTTCTCTTTGGTTCTCCGATGTACTCGAACGGTGTGGAATACTTTTCTTTTACGGCACTCTATGGAAGCACCGTATTTAATCGAAAGTCCATCCCAAGGATGACGTCGTAGTCGTCATTTCCAGCAGGATCGGATCACGGAAGAGTTCCCTATATGCTATAATCTAGTGCGTGGATGCCATGACCTCTCCTGAAGGTAGTGCCGTAAACCGATCAGTACCTCTGGGGTATTTCTAATTTCTCGGAGAACACCACGGCTATATATGAATGAGTTGCCCCAGATCAAATAGAGCGGTAGCACTATCTGAAAATGCTAATCGACTGTGATGCCGAGGCATTTGCTACGTCCTCTGGTGAGTGAGTAGATCCTCGCGTTCGCCATAGCTGGAGGGGCTTCTAATCGGCCCGGCTGATAAGTGGACCTTCTAGAGCGGCCTGCATCCTGCATACTGAATCTGCTGTGGCTGAGGAAGACCGGTCTTGTTCGGGCACTGCTTGGCCATGTGCCCTTCTTGTCCACATTCAAAGCATCCTCGTGTGCCCTTGCGACAAACCCCTGGGTGGAATTTCCCACAAGTGGCACACTTTGGATAACTGGGTCGCTTGCTAGATGGTCCTCCTTTTGAGTCACTCCATGATTTGCGCTTGCTGTTGGAGTTCCCTTTCCAGTTAGAGCTGTGGCCTTGCTGTTTTTGAGTGTGAGAGTTTCCTTGGCCCTTGGACTCTGAGGAGGCTTGCTTCTGCTGCTTCATGCTATTCTGGTAATGCTCTGTGGTCAAGGCACTGCTCACTAACTCCTCTGTGGTTTGTGGCCTATGTATGCCACCAGCCACGTTCACTGCTATCTCTGGCCTCAGCATCTTGAGCATCAACCTGATCCGTTCCTTTTCTGTGCTGACTAGCTCTGGGCATAGACGAGCCAACCTGTTGAATTTCTTCACGGCTTCCTCAACTGATAGGTTGCCCTGACGAAACTCAGTGAACTCGTCGTAGTGGCGGTTTGTAACCCGTATGTGAAAGAACTCCTCGAAGAATTCCTTCTCGAAGTCAGCCCATAACATCTGGTTCACTGGGCGCTTCGTTCTGATTCTTTCCCACCACATGCGTGCGTCTCCTGTCAGGCAGAAGGAGGCACACTTCACCTTCTCGTGTTCTGGCCAGTCCAGAAGCTCCATCGTGCTCTCCAGTGTTTTGAACCAGGCTTGTGCATCCCATGGTTCACTAGCGCCTGAGAAGTTCTCTGGCTTGACTCGCTGCCACTGGATCAGATAGGCTTCCTTTCTTGGCTCAGCTGCTGGGACTGCTGGTGCTGTAGGCTGAGCTGGTGGAACCTCTAAGACTTCTGGAGTCGTCAGGTTCGGTTCCGGGGTGACTGTGGGGGTATTCTGCTGATTAGCCTTTAAGGTGGCTATTTCCTGTTGCTGTTCAGCTAGTTGCTGCTGTAACTGAGCCACTAATGCTGTAAGGTCTGGAGGAGGCACTGAACTGCCTGCCTCTTGCTGGGGCTCAGTAGCTAGTGCCCTTCTAGCTGGGCGTCCTCGTGCCATTTCTAAAGACATAGAGAACATAGGTATAACTAACACTATCACAGTTATCTACTACTGATATCATGTTTAAACTATCACATACTAACAAGCAGTAGGTATATAAACATGAACTGTAATAATAAACAAGAAGCATAAATAAAGTAGAGGTGTTCTTACTTGGAAGCTGCAGGTACAATGCTGATGTGTGTGTAGGAAGTATGGAACACTGCTCTGATACCACTCTGTAACGACCCGCCTTCTACTACTAGGCTGTAGGGCGAATCGCTACCCTCGTTCTACAGTATACTGTGCGGAAAGCTGGGCTAATTAAAATTTTACTAATTATCTGATTAATATTAATTCGGACACTAACATTCCGGGTGTACCTTGGAGTTGTACATATGCTAGGGGAGGTATTTATAACTGGTCCGGATCGATCCACAGACCGATCTACTGATACGGGTACGTCACAAGACCCTGGATCGGTCGGTTGTCCGATCCCGAAGCTACATCGCTTCTGTCCCCAGCTGGATCGGTCTACCGACCGATCCAGGTGTGGCCTGATCGGTCGGCACGACCGATCCAGGTATGTATGGATCGGTCGGCTGACCGATCCAGGCACCTGGAAATCGGGGACTCGCCACTGTATCGCGCTGGATCGGGGATCGGTCGGCTGACCGATCCAGTGACACAGCCAGGCCCTGATCGGTCGGGAGACCGATCAGAGTCTGATTTCAGACCCGGGAAACTCTGATTTCAGCACTTTGGCGTGCCAAAACCCCACATAACATCTAACTAATGCATCATAACTATTCTAACAACATGTAATAACATTCTAACGACATAAACTAGTAATCTAACTTAACATAAGGCATAGTTTAGGAATTCATGGCAACACACACAACTAAAAGTGCCTAGAACATGTAAACCAAAACCAATAAATAAAGTGCTACAGTAAATGCTAAAGAGTCTAATGCTCAATTTGCTACGTCCCCTAAGGACCTTTGATTCCAGTTCCATACACACCCACCATCTTTGCATTGCCCCCCAGCTTCCTCTGCTAGTCCATTTTCCTTTTACCTGTATCTGCAGTATAAGGAAAATAGTATCTGTAAGCCAAAAGCTTAGTAAGAAACCATCTACCTCACAAAAACATGCGACGATGCAAATATGCTTTGAAATCATGCCGTTTAAAACATATGCTGAATGTACTGAATAAACTAAGCATGGCATGGCAGATAAGCATACAATCATAGCATATCTAAAGTTGTACATGAAATCAATGGAGATAATTGAACTAAGCATATAGAAGCTAACTGAAGCTAAACTGATACTGAATTCAAACTCAACTAGCAAGACCAATTTTGAGTTTTGAAAACTAATTCGTAATAAGTGAAAATACATAATCATACTGTTTTGGGCCCGGCAACTGTACTTGCTGTGCGCGCATCCCTAACTAGGCCCGGGATTGCAAGTTCCGAATCTAGTAGGGTTTACTAGGTTGTCTGAACCTAGGGACGACTGTGGGAGTCCAACCCAACGGATATCTGATCCTGTACAGTGCCTACTGAAAATAAAATACTAAATGTAGCTAATTACTATGTAACTTACTGATTCTAGGTTATCTGAACCTAGAGCTAGGTTATCTAAACCTAGAGGCGACTGTGGGAGCCCACCCATTGGACCGTAGTCCCATATAGCTAAAATAAATTGATTTACTGTTTTAAACGCTTCTAATGCATTTAACTGTACTATCAAAATGCCTAAGCTGCATTTTTACTGATCTAGTTATTTTGTCGAACACTTAGTGTGCCCCAACTCTCCTCTTTATTAGGGTGATCACCTTTAGGCACCCGACAACGTCTACAACCCCAACTGAAGAGGGTAAACGTGTCCGGCCCATCTAAAGGTGCTCAACTAAATCCCTAAATCTGATAGGAGGGTTAAAACACCCTACATGTCCACAAAATCTGCATATTACTAATCTAATGCATAGAAAATCCAAACGGAGCTATTATACTGCAGGTGAGGGGTTTCTTACCTCTTGATCGTAATTTCTTACGATTCTATTCGCTAGAGTTCTGGTGGAGATGATCCTCTCGACGATCCGATCACGTCTTCGCGTTCCTCTCGCGGAGAAGAACCTCTTTCGTGTTGGAGTCGTCGCCGGAAGATGAACCTATGGACCCTTGCCTTGGTGTGCCGTGCGTGAGGAAGAGGAGAAGGAGGGAGAGGCGGCGGTGAGGTTTTGGAAGGGAAAAGTGGCGTGAGGTGAGGAGGTGCCGAACCAATCCTAAAATAAACCAACCCAACTTAAGTTTTTCTATTTATATTGAGTGGGTAACTAGGCCCAATTCTAATATAAATATAACTGATTCCTCTTTCTTTCAGCACGGCCCTGCTGGGTTCACCGGTTACTAAACTTATCCGTAAACCATAGGTCTCGGGTTCGATTCCCGCCTAAGCTATTTTACGGTCCTAATTATTTTTTGCTACTTCCGCTACTCGGAAAATTCCGAAAAAATATCTAAAAATTCCAGAAAAATCATACTATATTTCTAAAACAGTTTTGAGAATTTTCGGGCTTTACAAATTACACCATTAACAGATTCAAATAGATTAGAAACTAAACAAGAACAAACAAGATCAAATCAAACAATTCAGATTATTGCAACCGAATAATATCAAAACAGATTCAAATCTCCATCAGTGGAGCTAACAAGCATTCAGATGGATTAAAAAGAATAAGAAACTATATCTAAAACGTAATCTATATCAAACAATGAAGATCTACAAAACTAACCATCCAACACACTAAAAGAGAACTTGAAATAGAGGAAACAACAATACAGAAATCAAAAACAAGGAAGAATAAATGGATGCTAGTGACCTGACATTCCCAAACACTCACTGATCTCGATAAAGATGTCAAGATATTACAATCGATGAAGAATCGAACAGCTCATATCTATGCAGATACTGTGAAATGCAACAGAAATCCAGAATTAGAAGAGGAAACAGAAAGAATTGTCTCTCGCCGTTTGGTTGTGGTCAGAATTTCACAGGAAGAAGATCGCTTTCTGGAAGGAAAAGGAATCGACTCAAACCGCCAGATTACTCTACCTTCTCCGCTTCTTCTTTCTCGTAGAATCGTGATAGAGTTGGTTTCAGATGGTTGAGGTAGCATCGTCGGTTTGAAGACAAATGATGACTAGAGGAAGGGAATCACCCTTGACCTCACTTACTCGTCGGCGGTGGAAATGGATCAGGATCGCCGGATCGCCTGAGGAAGAAAACATGATCATGCCAAAATTCTGAACACTTGCTACTGTGGATGAAGCACAGTATATACAGTAGCTTCTCAATTGAACTGGATTTAATCAGATGGATGAAACAATTCAGATCTTGATCAACGGTAAAACGACGCTTAAAATCTGACCCAAAGGTGTTGATCTTCATCAAAGGTCCAGATCTACTCCTCCTTATGTTGGATGAGTCAGATCATGATAAATGACTCAGACCTTCTCAAGTCTTGGATGGATGATCCAGATTACTCCAGAGCTAGATCTCTTCATTTAAACCCATATTTGAGCTCACTTGGGTTTGACCTGATCTGGATCTATGATCTTTTGATGCCTACAAAGAATATATTAAAATATTAGCATCAAATACCGCAAATATAATATAATTTACAATTAAGTTTAAGAATAAATGTTGTCACGCCCTGGGAAAGTCCCTATCCGAAGAAATTTCGGCAGCACCTCCCCTGTACAGGTGACAATCTGAAGCATTTCTACAGACACAATATACATCAGCCACATGCGGCTGGAATATATACACAACCACACAGTTAATAATCTCAGCCTACAAGGCTGGAAAAATATAACAACAATCACGAAGTTATATATATTTTTATCAGCCCACTCGGCTGAAATCAAAACCAACACAACGGAAAAACATAAATACAAGCCCATACAAAACAAAACAAAACACTACTAGCCGGCTAGGCTTACACCACACAACAACATAACACTCCGAAAACAAAACCGGAACACAAAGCCAAATACACAAATTTCGTATAGCAAAACAAAATAAACACAAGCGAAGACAGGTCTTCTGATGTGACGTGGGGATCAGCAGACAGGATACTCCAAGCGACTCCATAAACAACCTGGTACCTGGAAAAGATAGTGTCCACGAGGGTGAGTTCAACAACTCAACGAATACCAATAGACATGTCTAGTAAGATATATCTAACAACAATAAACATGGAATACATCTTCCTAATCATATATAGGAAAAATGCAAAACTGAAATGTAACTGAGGAAGTTGTACTCACCAGGAACTCCTTTCCAGAATAAAAGGGTCGTCAAACCGAGAGTGTCATAAATCCTGTATGCATGTCAAACATATGCATCCAACCAAATGCAGCAAATAAATGCAACAAGCACAAGCAATAAATGCATCAATGCGTATGATGCCAATGACATGGTCACCCCTGACACCAGTCAGCCATCTCACACACAATGGTAAGACCGAGTGGGTAGGGCTGTGACAACCGTGCACTCGGACGTCACTACTCCTGATGAGTGACCGAGTGAACGGGATGCTGTTGAAGTACACCTGTCCTCCTACCCCAAATCATAAGTGGGGGAGCGCAATGCTCTCATCTTCCGGTATATCATGACGGGGAGGGATCCCTGACGTACTACCACACTGCATCACACTACCCATGAGCGGACCAATGGAGCACCGACAGAGCCAAACTGACGTGCTACCATGCTGCATCACGCTACCCATGAGCGTCCCAGTGGAGCACCGAACAGTGATGAAACTGGCGATATGCTCTACAATAATGGAGCAGCCTATCACGCAGCATGCAATCATGCGAATGGTGCATGACACTAAGCATAACAATATCCTGAACCAAATCCATATATATATAAAAATGTGTACCCTAGTACCAGTAAGTCAAATCCACAAATCTAGAGTATACATGTCCTCTATGGTATAACAACCTAGGTCCTGAACTTATCCACCTCCATAAAATATGTACCAACAATATACATGGATCAAAGCAAAAGGGTCTAGGTACACAGATCAGATATGATATAAAAATATAGGTACACATGTCAGATAATAAAACTCCAGAATCTAGTCCTAAACTCAGTAAAGCATGGTATGTCACTTACTCTAGGAACTAAGGTACTCATGGCAATAATCACGAGGTATAAACATGGATACATAACAAGCGACAAAACAGAACATGCTATGGGTATCAAACCGTGACATACCAAAGACAAACATGATCATTGCTTGTAGCTATAAAATACTATGCATATCCAATTGACAATATCATAAAAGATAAGTCAAGAGGTACCCGCCTCCAATCGAAAAGTCCAAATCCGACGTCGAGATGCTCGTCTCGCGTCAAAGTCCTGTGTCACCAACATACATACATTTTTATTTAGCTACAACTCAAATGCATAACCAAATAAAAATCCTTGAGACTCAATTAGGGTAAAACCATAATACATCTAACCATATAGTAATCCAATTTATCCATAATTCGATACATAAACCATACCTCAAACTCAGCCAAAACGTGTACTGCCTGAAAGAGGTCTTGTCGAATCCAAGGTGCTGCTAGATCAAAGAGCAACCCACAACACAGAATCTTGCTGAAATCTTTCCTCACCGATATCAACCGAATCAAGCAAGAGGTCACTAACCAAGCAACCACCTTCTAGTCTCTGCCCAACAACCCAAACACTCCTCACTGATCAAAATAAAACCTCACTGGAACCAATCGGTGGAGATCACAGATCAAAGAAACAACCTAACTCAATGCCCAGATCAAGTTGTTGTCCACCAACCGGATCAAGAAGAAGAGGTCAAATTTCAACAAAACAACCAATCGCCAACCAATTCCCAGCAACAACTATGCACCTTACCTCTGTTTCTCCAATCCTGTGACCTTAATCCGCAGCAAAGAAGAGGATCAAGATCCAATCAGGGGAAAACAACAAGAACTGATCCGACCCCTTTTTCCTAAACTAGAACAAGAAGGATTAACGCAACACAGAGCCCAATCAATCGAAATCCAGGGACACCTTACCTTAAGGATCGCTGCTAAGGCACGACGTCGCGGAAACTAGGGCATCTCTCCAAGCTTCTGTGAACGATGATGGAAGGAGACCCGATGCTGCGGAAAGCTAGGGCACAGTGAGTGGTCGGCTGGGAAATCTCGGTGATTGGCATAGAGGAGCTCGCAGTGGTGTCGGCGGCGTCGACAAAAGAGAGGAAGAAGGAAAAAAAACTTAGATCACTGGGCAGGGAAGTTGTCGGCTTAATCGGCGCTGCTTGGCTTCTGTCCTCGACCTGAAGAAGCGAAGGCTTGGGTGATACTCAGACGCTGGCGGTGATGAAGACACGAGGAAAGAAGAAGAAGGGCGCGACGGTTTTGGGAAGAAAAAGAAACCGTTGGAGTGAAGAGGGACAGCGTCGGGGAAAGGAAAACAGTCACGAGTTCGGCGGATGAGGAAAATAAAAGAAAAAGGAAAAAGAATTAAATAAATAAACTTTTCCTCACTTAAATGGGGTAGCCTAAACAGGCTTTCCCGGGCCCAGTTTTCATCCCCGTAAACTCGTCCATACAGTCTCCGAAAAATTCCAGAAAAATTTCTAAAAATTTCAGAAAATTCCCTTATTATTATTCGCCATTTTTCGATATTTTACATTCTCCCCCACTAATAAAAATTTGGTCCCCAAATTTCATTATCTACCATCAGCAAATACTAACAACAGGTAATAGTGTAAATGCTGAACGGTAAATTAAATCACATACCTCAAGTGAAAAGATGGGAATATTGAGCTCGGATCATATCCTTGAGCTCCCAGGTAGCCTTCTCGTCTGAATGATGTTGTCATCCGACTTTAACCAGTCGGATAGTCTTGTTCCGCAACTGACGTTTTTTTCCGGCCCATAGTCCATTCCGGAACCTCCTCGTAAGTGACGTCAGGCTGAACGGGAACTGGGATATCTGTCAGCACATGTGCGGGGTCAGCTACGTATCTCCTCAGCATAGACACATGGAATATGTCGTGAACACCTGCCAAAGCTGGTGGTAATGCCAAACGATAAGCTACCGCTCCAATTCTCTCCAAGATCTGGAAAGATCCAATGTATTGTGAAGCTAGCTTACCTCTGACGTCAAATCTCTTCACCCCTTTCGTGGGTGAGACGCGTAGAAATACATGGTCGCCAGTAGAGAACTCCAGGGGTCTGCGTCTCCGATCAGCATAACTCTTCTGGCGGTCCTGCGCCTCTGACATCCTCCGTCTGATAGTACGGACCAACTCTGCCTCATGCTAAGCTCTATGAGGTCCCAACAACTGGTCCTCCCCAACCTCATCCCAGAGGGTGGGTGTCCGACAAGGCCTACCATATAATGCTTCAACGGTGGCATTTGGATAGTTGAATGCAAACGGTTGTTGTAGGCGAACCCTACCAATGGCAAGTGGTCCTCCCAACTGCCCCTAAAAATCCCATACACCTGACCTCAGCAAGTCCTCTAGAGTCTGAATGGTCTGCTCTGACTGTCCATCTGTCTACGGATGGAAAGTTGTACTAAAACGGAGCTGAGTGCCCAATGTTGGTGCGGGAAGCATCCGACAATCGAACCCAAGTTTTGATAATGGCAAAGGGTTCAAAGTTAAGTCTTGTTGTGAGATCTTGGAAAATTTAAATAAATAGGGTTATTTCAAAAATAGCCTTCTAATATTTTTTCAGAATTTTTAGAAGTTTTCTGGGAATTTTTCGGAGCTCGTACGACGAGTTTTGAGGGGATTAGTTCCGGGTACAGATAAAGCCTGTTTGGGATACCCGTTTAAGTGAGGAAATGTTTATTATATAAATTCTTTCTTTCTTTTTCTTTATTTCCTTTCTCCCCCAAAAGCGCCGACCCGACCCTCTCTTAGCCGATCTCCCCGATTTCCTTCTCCCCTCTCTTCTTCCCTTCCTCTGTCTCTCTTGTGGACGAAGCAAGCCGAGAGCTCCGGTGATCTTCTGCCGGCATCGACCAGTACGCTCAGATCCAGCCAAATCCCTTCTCCTACCTAGGGCTGCAAACGAATCGAGCCGGCTCGCAAGCTTTTCGAGCCGGCTCGAAAAATATTCGATTCGTATTCGAATTTATCGAATTCGAGCCGAACTCGAACATGTTCGAACTTTTTTTCGAGCCGAACTCGAGCCCAAATTATATTGTTCGAGCCACTCGCGAGCTGCTCACGAGCCTTAATATTAATTAATATAAGTTAAATATATATTAAATGAATAAATTTCGAGCCTTTCGAACTTATTTTCGAGTAATAATTCGAATAGTTCGCGAACATGTTCGAATATTTCAAGCCGAACTCGAACCCGAATCCTAATTCGAACCGAACTCGAACCAAACATTTTAATTTTTTTCGAGCTTCGAATCGAGCTCGAACTCGAATATACCTATTTCGAGCCGAATTCGAGCCTTAAGTTTTTCAGCATATTCGGCTCGATTCGATTCGTTTACACCCCTACTCCTACCCGATCCTTTCTTCTTCTTTCCGATCGCCTTCGATCGCCGCCGAAGCTTCACCATCTCGACTTTGCCGTCGACCTAGGGGAGCAGACGCCGATACAGATCCGATCGTGGATGACCTTCTCCAGTCTTAGGTGAGAGCATCGATCTCTTTCTCCTCCCGGTGTTGCCGACGACGCCACCGATCCCGATCACCTGCGAGCTCATCACAGCCCTAGGTCACCGACGCACCTTCTCTTCTTGGCGGCTGAATTAGGTCACGGATTGGAGGGGATCAATGAGTTGTGCTTGGGTTGTCGGGTAGAGGCCAGAGGAGTTGTGCTGGATCGGTAATCTTTCGGCTTGATTCCAATCTTGATTCAATCAGTGAGGTAAGATTAGGTAATCACTGCTTAATTTCTGTTGTGATCCGTTTCATTCCTGTGAGGATTTGTCTGTGGATTTCGAATTTGTGTGCTGTGGATTGTTCTTGATCCAGTAGCTCATCTTTGTCTTGGTAGAACCTCCATCCGGCAACATCTTGGTTGACAGCAGCTCGATCCGGGCAGAAAGGAGGTTCTGTTCCATTCTATTGGGTTCTATGGATTGCTGGGTTCCAGCAGTGATGATCCTCAGTGGTGGATCAATGGATGAGGGTTGTGAGATTTCTTGTTCTTGGTTCTGGTAACATTCCCACCAGCAATTTCCCCTAGTTCCAGCAGATCACGTGGTATTCCAGTGGCTGAATTGAGGTACGTATAGAAGTAGTTAATACATGATGTGTAGATTTGAATTAGGGTTTTTGATTGTGTGTAGATTTAATTGTGTAGAAGAAATCTAATGAAATGGTTAGGGTTAGGGTAATTAACCCTAATCAACCGTTGGATTTCTAATCTAATTGGTGATTAGGGATTAGGTAACTAACCCTAATCGACCATTAGATTTAAATTGGTAAGTTGTGATTGTGGTGATTAGGGTTTGGCCTAATTTAGTTTTGGGAATTTTATTTAGCTATTTCATTTGGATTTAGTTAAATAAAATATATATATGTTGATTGACGCAGGATTCTGATTCGAGACAGGCGTCTCGACGTTGACGTTGGATTTGGCGTGATACTGTACCTTCTATTTGAGGCGGGTACCCTTTGACTTATCTTTTGATAATGTCTTATGATATGTGTAGCTTATATATACTTACTAGTGGTAGATAGTAGATTATTCTTTCTCTTGGTCTTAGCTAGTTGATACCTATCACATGCTTCATCTGCTAGTTGCGTTACTTCAGGATTGGATATTTTATCTCTTGCCATGTGTATATATGTTCATAGAGATGCATAGCTATAGTGCTCTACTCTACTGGATTAGTTGCTTTACATGTGTGATACATGCTCTTCGAGTCATGATACTTACATCCTTGTTATATGTGATATCTTTGGATTTATGCTGTTTATATCATAGTTATATATACGCGTTTACCTTTTGGGCACACACATATATGGAGGAGGCTATGTTCAGGTATGTCATATTGTAGCCGCATGCACCATATCGCATGATTGCATGCTGGGCGATTGACGACTCCATTATTGTTGAGCTCGTCGGTCGGCTACATAGGCCTGCACACAACGTGTCCACTGCATGGGTAGTGGCACGGCACTTAGGGTGTGTATGGCAGTCTGCTCATGGGTAGTGTGACTGCAGCGTGGTAGCAGACAGGGATCCCTCCCCGTCATCGCGTACCGGGAGTTGAGAGCATTGCGCTCCCTCACTATGTTTGAGGTAGGAGGATAGGTGTACTCCGACAGCATCCCGTCCACTCGGTCACTCTTCAGGGGCAGTCACAGCCCTACCCACTCGGTCTCACCATTGTGTGTGAGATGGCTGACTGGTTGACAGGGGTGACCATGTCATATTGCATCATATGCACGGATTGCATTCGTTATGATTGATGCATTTTGGTGATTGCATATGATTGACATGCATACAGGATACATGCTTTTGCTCTGACTATTTTTATCTCTGTATGTTGACAGTCAGTTGCCCAAGCCTCGCAGGTGAGCACAGTTTATTTCAGTTATGCATTTCTTATTATTCTTGCTGTAAACTGTATTACATGCTTCTGGTTACTCATTACCGTTTATTCAGCTATGCATACCTGTTATATTGTTAGGAGACTGTACTGTAGGTCCTATGGTTTAGGAGACTGTACCTTAGGATATTACTGGTAGTTATATGTTGCTGTACATATCTATTGGATTACCTGCTGAGTTCTTTGAACTCACCCCGTTGTTATTATTTTTCAGGTTGAGGCCGTCAGGAGAGATTCCAGTCGCTAGCCCCGTTATCGCGAGGATTTTCTTTGTTGGATTATATTTTGCTTTTGCATCTTATATACTTGTATCGTGGGTTTGTATTGTGGACTTTACATTGAACATTCGGGTTTACTACTATTGTTTTCCGCTGCAGATATTTTCATTACTTCGTGGATTTGGTTTTCTTCGATGTAGTGGAGTAGGATGTGTACATATATTTTTGAGATTTTATATCGTCTTTCCTTATTCAACTGCGTGGATTGATTATATGTTGAATTATGTGGAATGTTGATATAAACTGCGTGGCTTGTTCTTTTGTATTGTATTATTCTGGCCGTGTGTGGCCGAGGTATGGAGATATATGTATACTGAGCTTCATATTGTCCGCCGTACAGGGGAGATGCTGCCGAAATTTCTTCGGACAGGGACTACCTGGGGCGTGACACTTGTTGTTATCTAACATGTTGAATGAGTGTTTCAGGAAAGTCCTAACTACGGTTAGGCAGGTGAAAACCCTAGGGGGTGGTAACCCTAGGTCCTAGGGGGTGGTAACCCTAGGTGGAGAAAAGTCCTAGCTGCGGTTAGGCAAAGGGAAAACCCTAGGGGGTGGTAACCCTAGGTCATAGGGGGTGGTAACCCTATGCGGAAAGTCTTGGCAGGTCGATGGCTTCAGGCAAAAGTCCTAGGGGTGGTAACCCTAGGTGGAAAGTCCTGGTGTCGCGAACCAGGTGAAAGACTGGACTAGCCGGAAAGCGGATGTCCAGCAGAAAGTCCGGAAGCGTCGAGTGATGAGCAAAAGTCCAGTTGATCTGGAGGATCGCACTGGCAACAGGTGCAACCACCATTCAAGCATTGAACTGGTGCAACCACCATTCAAGCATTTTTCGTGGCTTTGTCGTTTGTATAGGTTAAAAATAAAACCTTACGCCTTTCGTTTTTTCCCTCCAAAATTGTTTTTGAAAAAATAATTTTCATCTTTTCACCATTGATTGGAATTAACAAAATATTGTGTTTTCAAAAATTTATGGTAATATTATTTTAATATTATTTTAATAATATTTTATTTATTTTTTTTCGAAATTCCTGAATTACTATCTTTATTTCTCTCCCGCACTACTAATCCAAGACTAAGTCTTCGAACAAGTTTTATTGTGTTTATTTTGCGAGATTGTCTTTCTAAAATGGCCCATCAAGAAGGCTACAACACTGCTCGCCCACCTCTCTTCTCCGGAGATGATTTCGGAGATTGGAAGGGTCGGATGGAGGCGTATCTCCAGACTCACTTTGAAGTCTGGATGATCGTCAAAACCGGGCTTCAACTGCCAACTGACGGCGCCGGCAAGCCACTACCGTACAAGAACTGGGACGCGAACCTTATCAAAAAGGTAGAAGCAAACGCAAAAGCAACGTATACACTTCAGTGTGCCTTAACGAATAAGGAGCTAAATCGCGCCGGCCCATTCTCGAGCGCCAAGGAGCTGTGGGAGAATCTGATTGAGCTACACGAAGGTATTCTTGATACGAAAATAGGTAAGCATGTTTTAATAAACAAATTATTTGAGCAGACTAATGCTATTCAGGCCGAGGAAGGTGTTGCGTTATTTGCAGGAATAAGCAAGACGAAGAAAGCACTGAAGGCAACTTGGTCCGAGTCATCAGATGACTCCGAATCGGACGAAGAAGAGCAAGCGAGCCTTCTCACTCTACCTGTACTAGCACATGTTGTCGAAACCGAGTCCGAGTTCGAGCCCGATTCAGAAATCGAAAGCGAATCAGACACCGAGTCCTAGCGAAGCCACGGATCCGTATCCGTTTCTGAAGGACCCAAAACCACTGTAAGTGCTCTAATTTCTAGTATTAGCTTAGATGATTCAGAAAATTTAATTCCTTACTTATTAAAGAAGTTGGCTAAATCCAACGTCCGGGTTAAGTCGCACCAAAAGGAGGTAACAGCCCTTAACTGAGCCAGTTCAAATTGGAAGTTCGACTCAAGTCCAACAACTTGAGGAAGAAAATTCTAATTTGAAAACTCAGATTAAAGAACTAAAAGACACGTTGGAACGGTTCACCTTGGGTTCCAAGAATTTGGATCTAATTCTTGGAAAACAGCGAGCCATTTACAACAAATCCGGACTTGGAATTAAGACCAAAACAAAATATAAATCATATCTATCTCTAGTTAATAGAAACAATAGAAACATAATTCAAGCATGGGTCCCCAAGTCCAAATTGATTAATCAAGTTGGACTTGGTCAATATTGGATCCCAAAGGATCAAATATACTACCTCGATAGCTCATATCGAGGCTATGATCCAGGGGGAGTTAACAGAAAAACCATTAAAAAATTTAAAATTAAATTAAATTAAATTAAATTACATTTAAAAAAATTTAAAATTAAATTAAAAATTCGAAATTAAATTTAAAAAAATCAAAATTAAATTAAAAATTCAAAATTAAATTCGAAATTAACTTAAAAATTTAAAATTAAATTAAAATTCAAAATTCAAAAATTCAATTTAAATCAAATAAAAAATTTAGAAGGAGGATCCAGAATAGCTGGAACCCCTAACTAAACTACCTGACTGGGTAATTGAACTTAATGTACCCGAAATGGGTAAATAAGAATAGACTACCCGGCAGGGTAATTAAGGTTAGAAAAAATGGGCTAGGTTTAACTTGACTCACGGTACTGGTGAAGTTTTTGGATGATAGTACGTTAGGGAAGCTTGGACATCGCATGTCTAGGAAGATATGGCTTCGACCTACTGCATTTGGCCAAGTGGAACTGACCGAAGCTACCCTTAAATGGATCCTAACTAGTTAGACTAAGGTTTAGTATTAAGTTCAATAGGTAGGACTATTTGGAAACCTCGAAGGCATGGTTACTTTAATGAGTTCCTTGTGACTCACCATAACCCAGAAATTTATCCAAAGAATGCTTACTTGTTGAACCCAAAGCTAAACCAGAATCTAACACAAAGTTAAAACAAAACCCTTAAATTGAACCTCAATTCATCTCACTAAAATTATAGGATTCCCTGATTAAAAATTTAGATCGGGTGAAATGACTAAGTAATTAAAATTAACCTGATAATTAATTCAAATTTAAATTAATTTCAAAATTATTTTCTCAAAATTAATTTCAAAAATCTTTTCAAAATTATTTTCAAAATTATTTAAAAATCTTTCCAAAATCAATTTCAAAATTATTTAAAAATCTTTTCAAAATCAATTTCAAAATTATTTTTTCAAAATTATTTAAAAATATTTTCAAAATCAATTTCAAAATTATTTAAACTTAATTTCAAAATCAATTTCAAAATTATTTAAAAATCTTTTCAAAATCAATTTCCAAATTATTTTTTCAAAATTATTTAAAAATCTTTTCAAAATTATTTGAAAAATCTTTTAAAAATTATTTTAAAACTTAATTTCAAAATTATTTAAAAAATCTTTTAAAAAAAAATCATTTTAAAAATCTTTCGAAACTTAATTTCAAAATTATTTGAAAAAATCTTTTAAAAATCATTTTAAATCTTTTAAAACTTCATTTCAAAATTATTTAAAAAAAAATCATTTTAAAAATCTTTCAAAACTTAATTTCAAAATTATTTGAAAAATATTTTAAAAATCATTTTAAATCATTTAAAACTTCATTTCAAAATTATTTGAAAAATCTTTTTAAAAAAATCATTTTAAAAATCTTTCAAAACTTAATTTCAAAAATCTTTTAAAAATTATTTTAAATCTTTTAAAACTTCATTTCAAAATTATTTGAAATTCAAAACTTATGTTTTATATCAACTGCAAAGACAATTCCATCTCACTCTCACTCATATGCTAAACATGTTTGTTAATCTAGAATGAGTGAGATGGAAAGATAGGAAAGTAATTTTTTTTTTTAACCTCTCATGCTTGGACTCCTAAACTCAAAGAATTTATTAAAGCATTAATTAAGGGGGAGTGATTTTGAGTTGGTTTTAAAATTAGTTTTCCTTTAAAATAAAATTTTGACTTGACCTCAAAATTAAAAACTATTTTTTACTTATCTTCAAAAATTCAGGTTATTTTTAACTTAACTTTAAAATTAAAATTATTTATGACCGGGCTTTTAAATTACAACTCTTCTAGAATGTTTTAAAAACTAAGCCTTTATGTAAAATCTTTTTAAGCTAAGTACTTAATCAAGTCTTCTTTAACTAAGCTTAGTTAGATTATACTCTAAACTTGACTATTTGGCAAGAAATTTTCTCAAGGCAATCATTTTTAAGCTAAATATATATAGCTAAGTGTTTTCAAAATTAGCTAAGTATTTTTTTAAATTTTTTCTTTAAGACAAAAAAGGGAATTTAACTAAGTGCCTCTCAAAGCAATTGTTTTCAAATGCTAAGTTTTGCTAAAAATGCTAAATATTTTCCAAAGCATTCTGAAAATTTTCATCAAACTAATTTTTTGAAAAACTAAGTCTTTTTAAGGTTAAAAACTTAACAAAACTACTATCTTTATAAGCTTAGCTAAGTCTTTGATAAAAGTATTTTAGAAAGTAAAATCTTAGCTAAACTGAGTCTTGATCAAATTTTTTTTTTTCTAAACTCCCTCTTTAAAAACTAAGAATTTAAAGTGTTGTGATATCACAATAATTTGCTTAGTTACTTGTTAAAGACAAAAATAACCTTATCTCAGCTAAAAGTCACTCTCAAACTAAAGGAAATGGAAATATTAAGATTAAGCATGTTTGTACTTTAGGGCTCTGATACCTGATCAACACCAATTAGATAATTTGAAATCTATTGAACTTGACTCATGCTTGGACTTAAGAACCAACTAAATAACCTAAACCAAATTTTTAGCTACTTCACTCCCTCCTTGTCCTAAAATTTAATATTGTTTAGAATTATGCTAAGTTTTTTTTTAACCTAAGCTATAGTTTTCAAAATACAATACTTGCAAAGAGCTTAGTAAAGGTTCAATCCTTATTTTCAAAATTTTAAAACTTAGCCCACAAAAATATTTTCTTAAAAATCACTTAGGCTCCAAATATTTCACTAACAAAATCTAAACAAGTACTTCTCTACATATAGTGTAACTAGATTTTTCAACTTAGTTAAAGACTATCAAAAGGTTCCACCTTCTAGTGATTTTCTAACTTTAACTAAGTTTCCAAAGAGCTAACATCATCCATTCACTTAGCTAAAAGTAAGAAATGAAAAACTGTTAAGTGTTTTCAAAATCTTGTTATCAATCTTTAAAAATCAACTGCCTATTTTTGCTTGTTTTTTTTTATATATGGCAAAGGGGGAGAGTAGGAAAGTCAAAATCAAAGGTAAAAAGTGTTTTATTAAGGGGGAGAGTAGGTAATTCAAAAATAAAACTTTATTTAAATTCAAAAAGGAAACCTTGTATTAAGGGGGAGCTTCACAAAGGTTTAAGTGTTAGCTTAAGTTAGGCGTTCATTTGAATTTACATACTTAAGCTTGCTCACTTAAAACTTTTTAATATACTTATGCATTTGTTTTACTTAACTTTGAATTTGGGTTGTCATAATCAAAAAGGGGGAGATTGTTGGTGCGGGAAGCATCCGACGATCGAACCCAAGTTTTGATAATGGCAAAGGGTTCAAAGTTAAGTCTTGTTGTTATCTAACATGTTGAAAGAGTGTTTCAGGAAAGTCCTAACTACGGTTAGGCAGGTGAAAACCCTAGGGGGTGGTAACCCTAGGTGGAGAAAAGTCCTAGCTGCGGTTAGGCAAAGGGAAAACCCTAGGGGTGGTAACCCTAGGTCATAGGGGGTGGTAACCCTATGCGGAAAGTCTTGGTAGGTGGATGGCTTCAGGCAAAAGTTCTAGGGGGTGGTAACCCTAGGTGGAAAGTCCTGGTGTCGCGAACCAGGTGAAAGACTGGACTAGCCGAGAAGCGGATGTCCAGCAGAAAGTCCGGAAGCGTCGAGTGCTGAGCAAAAGTCCAGTCGATATGGAGGATCGCACTGGCAACAGGTAAAATCTCCTGAGTGGAGTAGATGAGGACGCGTTCCCCGTAGAGGGAACAGTAGGCGTAGGGTCGACCTAGGGTTTCCGGTCGGAAATCCGAAGTCAGACCCGGACAGTCCGGAGACTGTCATAATATTCTTTATCATATTCATATTGTTGTTTTTTGCTAACTTTGTGTTGCAGGATATTGTTTGGGACTAACATGTCTTGCAAGTACAAAATAACGAAGTTTTCCCTCGGATGAACAGTGTCCGAGGTGCCTCCATGGAGCTTGGAGGCGCCTCGGGTACAAAAGTTGACTTGGCCGCGAAGCAGGGCTGAAGGCGCCTCGATTGGCTATGGAGGCGCCTTGGAAGGCGCCTTGAAGACCTATGAAGGTGCCTTCAAGGTGATAAGCGCAGAATGGTCAGCGCTCATCTGCACGGTGGACTCGGAGCTATGGAGGCACCTTCGGAGGCTTTCAAGGCGCCTTGGATGCCCTTTATAAGGGGTCTTCGAGCAGCAGTGAAGATCAACAATTGACAAGCTTTCCTTCTGCTGTGTGCTGCTCAAGAAACGACTCTAAAGTGCTGTTGCAGTCGCCGACGACCCGAAGCTTCAGTTATTATTTTATTGTTGGTATTATTTCAATTCCAGTTGTACTTATTGATGGATCGAAAGCGCTAGAGGGGGGTGAATAGCGCTCGTGGCTATTTCATTTTTCGAAATCGTAAAAGCTTGTTCAGAAATAACGCAGCAGAAAGTAAATAAAGTGGACACGAAGGATTTACTTCGTTCGGAGCCTGTGACGACTCCTACTCGAAGGCCCGCGATCCTTGATCGCTTCCGGTGGGTAACAACTATAATTCGTAAAAGCTATTACAAGCTAAGTACAATTTAAGCAGAAAAGAATATTGTACCGACAATAAAAAAGACTAAAACTGAAGCTCCGGGTTGTCGTTGCAGCACTTCTGAGTCGAGACGTTAGCAGCTTGTCGCACGGAAAATGCTTAGAAGATTGTATGTTTAAAGTTGCACCTCAACCCTCCTTTTATATGAGGTTCCGGGCGCCTAGGACCTTTCCGGGCGCCTGGAGTGTGACGTGGCCAGCCAACCAGGTTGCTCCACGTCGCGAAGTCGCGCAGGGGATAAAAGTTGGTTTCCAGGAGCCGCTTCTCCTGCAAAACAAGGTTAGTCCGAGCAATTGCATACCCTGCAAGACAATGTTAGAATCTGATAATTCATAAGTGAAAAAGAGCTGACAGTCTTCGGACTGTCCGAGTCTGACTTCGGATTTCCAACCGGAAACCCTAGGTCGACCCGACGCCTACTGTTCCCTCTACGGGGAACGCGTCCTCACCTACTCCACTCAGGAGATTTACCTGATGCCAGTCCGGTCCTCCAGACCGACTGGACTTTTCGCCTAGGGTTACCCCCCTAGGACCTAGGGTTACCGCCCCCTAAGGTTTTTCTCCACCTAGGGTTACCGCCCCCTAGGACCTAAGGTTACCGCCCCTTAGGGTTTTCCTCCACCTAGGGTTACCGCCCCCTAGGACCTAAGGTTACCGCCCCTTAGGGTTTTCCTCCACCTAGGGTTACCGCCCCCTAGGACCTAAGGTTACCACCCCTTAGGGTTTTTCACCTGCCTAACCGCAGCTAGGACTTTCCTGAAACACTTATTCAAATATGTTGATCACACACTAACCTAACTTTGAATCCTTTGCCATTTTCAAAACTAAGTTCGATCGTCGGATGCTTCCCGCACCAACAATCTCCCCCTTTTTGATAATGGCAACCGAAATTCAATGTTAAGTAAAAAATATGCAGTTATGTATAAGTACAAGAAACACGATAAACGTGATAGCAAGATAAGCATAAACATAGCTCCCCCTTAATATAAGTTATTCTCTTTGAATTTTTTACTAATAGCCATAGCTCCCCCTTAATACAAGCTCCCTTTAAAATATTTTCTTTGAATTTCTCTTTTCTCCCCCTTTGCCATATATAAAAAATGAGCTAGTTTTGAAAAACTTAACTTTTCAAGACAGAATTTAGCAGAAAACATTTTAACTTAGGCAAGGAGCAAGTGAAAGGCAATACCTTAGAATTGATTTTGCTTAAAGAGATATAGCAAAAAGGAGCTCTTTTTAACTTAGTGTATTTTGAGGAGTTTCTAAAAATTTTCACAGAAAAATTTTCAAAACACAATTTTCAACTTCAGAAATTTTCCGGAAAAATATTCAGGTTTTTTAAAGAAAATTTCCAAGGAAAATTTTCAACTTAAATAAATTAATTGCAGCTTAACAAAATTTTTCAAATTTTAAAGAATTTTCTAACTTAAGAAAAAAAATTTAACTTAACGAATTTTCGAAAAAGTTTCAGCTTAAATAATTTTCTAACAAAATTCCAAAAAAAAATTTCAAAATAGAGGACACTTGAAAGTTTTAAATTTGGAGAAGTTTTTGAAAAGTTGTTTAAGGCATGTTTTTTAAATGAATTTCAAGAATACTTAAGGCAAAGGAGAAGCGATAACCTTAATGTTTAATAGCTTGCCATTTTGTTTTAGTAAGGTATCAGAGCCCTAAAGACCAAGCATGAGTTAAGATTTATTTTGATCAGGTATCAGATCCCTTAAGTACAAGCATGCTTAATCTTAATATTTCCATTTCCTTTAGTTTGAGAGATACTTTTAGCTAAGATAAGGTTATTTTTGTCATTAACAAGTAACTAAGCAAATGTTTGTGATACCACAACACTTTAATTTCTTAGTTTTTAAAGAGGGAGTTTAGCAAAAAAAAAAAAAAATTGATCAAGACTCAGTTTAGCTAAGAAAAATACTTTTATCAAAAACTTAGCTAAACTTATGAAGATAATAGTTTTGTTAAGTATTTAATTTTAAAAAGACTTAGTTTTAAAAAGACTTATGAAGATAATTGTTTTGATGAAATTTTGAGAATGCTTTGGAAAATACTTAGCATTTTCAGCAAAACTTAGCATGTGAAAACAATTGCTTTGAGAGACACTTAGCTAATATTTTTTTTTTTAACTTTAAAAAATACTTAGCTACATTTGAAAATACTTAGCTATATATTCAGCTTAAAAATGATTGCCTTGAGACAACTTCTTGCCAAATAGCTAAGTTTAGAATATAATCTAACTAAGCTTAGTTAAAGAAGACTTGATAAAGTACTTAGCTTAAAGAGGTTTTACATAAAGGCTTAGCTTTGAAAATATTCTAAAAGAGTTATAATTTAAAAGTCAGGTCATAAATAATTTCAATTTTAAAGTTAAGTTAAGAATAACCTTAATTTTTGAAGATAAGTAAAAATTAGTTTTTAATTTTGAGGTCAAGTTAAAATTTTATTTTAACGAAAAACTAATTTTAAAACCAATTTAAAATCACTTCCCCTTAATAAATGCCTTAATAAATTCTTTGAGTTCAGGAGTCCAAGCATGAGAGGTTAAAAGATAATTTTTCTATCTTTCCATCTCACTCATTCTAGATAAACAAGCATGTTTAGCATATGAGTGAACGTGAGATGGAGTTAACATTTGCAATCATAATTTTATAATATAATTTGAGAATTAAAGATTTTTAAACCCTTTTAAATTAATTGAATAACATTATGAAATTAATTGAATAATATTTTGAAATGATTTAAAAATTGATTTTGAAATGCATTTTCAAAAGATTTTTGAAATGAATTTTCAAAATATTTTTCAAATAATTTTAAATGATTTTTAAAAGAGTTTTTTTTAAAATAATTTTTAAAGGATTTTTAAAATTTGGTTTTAAAAGATTTTTAAATGATTTAAAAAGATTTTTCAAGTAATTTTGAAATTAAATTTTAAAATATTTTTAAATAATTTTGAAAAGATTTTTAATGGAATTTTTTAAATGATTTTCAAAATAATTTTTAAAGGACTTTTAAAGGAATTTTAAAATGATTTTCAAAATAATTTTTAAAGGACTTTTAAATGAATTTTGGACTTTTAAATGAATTTTTAAATGATTTTCAAAATAATTTTTAAAATACTTTTAAAGGAATTTTAAAATGATTTTCAAAATAATTTTTAAAAGATTTTTTAAATGAGTTTTAAAATTAAGTTTTGAAGTAATTTTAAAATTAATTTGAATTTCAATTAATTATCATTTTGTTTTTAATTACTTAGACATCTCACCCGATCTGAATTTTCAATCAAGGAATCCTATAATTTTTGTGAGATGAATTAAGGTTCAATTTAAGGGTTTGGTTTAACTTTGTGTTAGATTCAGGTTTAGCTTTGGGTTCAACAAGTAAGCATTCTTTGGATAAACTTCTGGGCTATGGTGAGTCACAAGGAGCTCATTAAAGTAACCATGCCTTTGAGGTTTTCTAAATAGTCCTACCCATTGAACTTAATACTGAACCTTAGTCTAACTAGTTAGGATCCATTTAAGGGTAGCTTCGGTTAGTTCCACTTGGCCAAATGCACCAGGTCGAAGCCATATCTTCCTAGACATGCGATGCCCAAGCTTCCCCAACGTACTATCATCCAAAAACTTCACCAGTACTGTGTTTCAAGTTAAATCTAACCCTTTTAATCTATCCTTACTTACCCATTTCGGGTAGATTAAGTTTGGTTACCCAGTCGGGTAAATAGATTTCGGAGTTGCCAGCTATTCTGGACCCTCTTTCTATTTTGAATTTTTGAATTAATTTCGAATAATTAATTTCGAATTTTGAATAATTAATTTTGAATTTTAATAATTGATTTCGGACTTGAATTTTGATAATTAATTTCGAATTTTGAATTTTGAATTTTAATAATTGATTTCGAATTTTGAATTTTGAATTTTAATAATTGATTTCGAATTTTGAATTTTGAATTTTAATTTCGAGTTTGAATTTTAAGTTTTCGAATTTTGAATTTTGAATTTTAATTTCGAGTTTGAATTTTGAATTTTAATAATTAATTTTGAATTTTGAATTTTAATAATTGATTTCGGATTTGAATTTTGATAATTAATTTCAAATTTTAATAATTTTGGCTCCCCCTGGATCATAGCCTCGATAAGGTCTATTGAGGTAATGTATTTGATCCTTAGGGACCCAATACTGTCCAAGTCCAACTTGATTGATCAGGTTGGACTTGGCAACCCATGTTTGGACCATTTTTCTATTTGTTCTTTGTATGAGAGATAGGTATGACCTATATTTGTTTTTCGTTTTGTATCCTAGTCCAGTTCGATTGTAGATTGCCCTTTGTGTTCCAAGAATCAAGTTAAGACTCTTGGATCCCAAGGAAAATCGTTCTAAGGTTGTCTTCAAATCCTTGACTTGACTTTTCAGGTTGGAATTCTCTTCCTCAAGTTTTTGAACTTGAGTTGAGGTTCCAGTCTGAACTTGATCAGTTAAGGATTCGTTGTTAGGCGTTTCTTTAAGGAGTGTTACCTCCTTTAGAAGCGATTTGATTCGAATCTTGGACTTAGCTACTTTATGCATTAAATAATTAATTAAGCTATATAAACGATTTTTACTTACAGAGGGGTTCAGTCCTTCGGAAACGGATGCGGATCCGTGGCTTCTCTCGGACTCGGCTTCCGATTCGTCCTCACTTCCGGATCCGTTGGTGTAGTCCCGGGCTGTCAAGGCGAGAAAGTTCGTCTGTTCTAGTTCTTCGTCGTCGGATTCCTCGGAAGAAGACTCGTCCCATGTTGCCTTCAATGCCTTCTTTCTTTTGGGTTTCTTTGGATCCTTCTGATTCGGGCAATTTGCCTTGATGTGACCCTTCTGATTGCACCCGTAGCAGGTCACTTCGAATTTAACCTTCGAGCTTGGTTGGGCTTCTTTAGACTGGATGGCCTTTCTGAGATTCTTTTTGTTGAAGCCCTACTTTTTGCAGAGCTTCTTTACTAAGTTGACTATCTCGGTTGTAAGTTCATCGTCGTCTTCCGAATCTGGTTCTTCTTCTGACTCAGGTTCGGTTCTCTGCTTGATTTTTGACTCACGCGATCTCCCTGTTCCTGCAACCAAAGCCAACCCTTCTCGGTCGGGCGTGCATTAGTCTGTTCGTGAAGTTCGAGTTCTGCAAAAAGTTCATCTAGTTTAATGGTAGATAAGTCCTTGGAGACCTTGTAGGCATCTACCATGGATGCCCACAAGGTGTTCCTTGGAAAGGCGTTTAGAGAATACCTTATGATGTCCCAGTTGTCTACCTTCTGTCCAATTGCATGAAGACCATTGAGCAGATCTTGAATCCGGGCATGGAGTTGGGCAGCTGTTTCACCTTCCTGCAATTTGATGTTAAATAATTTATTAAAAATTAGGTCTCTTTTACTTACTTTGGTGTCGGATGTCCCTTCGTGAAGTTCAATTAACTTCTCCCACAACTCTTTAGCACTGTTGAAGGGGCCGACGCGGTTGAGTTCTTCTTTTGATAGGCCACACTGGAGGGTGCAGGTTGCCTTGGCATTTGCTTCCACCTTCTTGATAAAAGATGCATCCCAGTCCTCGTACGGTAGTGGTTTGCCAGCGGTATCAGATGGTAGTTGGAATTCGGTTTTGACAATGAGTCTGGAGATATGCCTCCATCCGACCCTTCCAGTACCCGAAGTCGTCTCCGGTGAATAGCGGAGGGCGGGCTGTACTATAGCCTTCTTGAAGGGCCATTTCAGATTAACCTAAAACGAAAAACAACCAACAAAATGTCCCAGGGCTTGGTCCTGGCTTAGTAGTGCGGAAGGAAAAAAAATGGATCACGAACTCGGGTGGTGTTGCACCAATTCCGAGAAAAACCGATTCTAGGGAAAAAGAATTAGAATATAGCTATGAGGCTAAATTCTAATCGACTCCGAAAATCTAAAAAATACCATGAAAAAATATTTTGAATGGTGGTTGCACCGATTCAAAATGACCCCGCTCTGATACCAATTGATGGATCGAAAGCGCTAGAGGGGGGGTGAATAGCGCTCGTGGCTATTTCGTTTTTCGAAATCGTAAAACCTTGTTTAGAAATAACGCAGCGGAAAGTAAATAAAGTGGACACGAAGGATTTACTTCGTTCGGAGCCTGTGACGACTCCTACTCGAAGGTCCGCGATCCTTGATCGCTTCCGGTGGGTAACAAGTATAATTCGTAAAAGCTATTACAAGCTAAGTACAATTTAAGCAGAAAAGAATATTGTACCGACAATAAAAAAGACTAAAACTGAAGCTCCGGGTTGTCGTTGCAGCACTTCTGAGTCGAGACGTTAGCAGCTTGTCGCACGGAAAATGCTTAGAAGACTGTATGTTTAAAGCTGCACCTCAACCCTCCTTTATATGAGGTTCCGGGCGCCTGGGACCTTTCCGGGCGCCTGGAGTGTGACGTGGCCAGCCAACCAGGTTGCTCCACGTCGCGAAGTCGCGCAGGGGATAAAAGTTGGTCCCGGGCGCCTGGACCTCCTTTTTCCAGGAGCCGCTTCTCCTGCAAAACAAGGTTAGTCCGAGCAATTGCATACCCTGCAAGACAATGTTAGAATCTGATAATTCATAAGTGAAAAAGAGCTGACAGTCTTCGGACTGTCCGAGTCTGACTTCGGATTTCTAACCGGAAACCCTAGGTCGACCCGACGCCTACTGTTCCCTCTACGGGGAACGCGTCCTCACCTACTCCACTCAGGAGATTTACCTGATGCCAGTCCGGTCCTCCAGACCGACTGGACTTTTCGCCTAGGGTTACTCCCCTAAGACCTAGGGTTACCGCCCCCTAGGGTTTTTCTCCACCTAGAGTTACCGCCCCTTAGGACCTAAGGTTACCGCCCCTTAGGGTTTTCCTCCACCTAGGGTTACCACCCCCTAGGACCTAAGGTTACCGCCCCTTAGGGTTTTCCTCCACCTAGGGTTACCGCCCCCTAGGACCTAAGGTTACCACCCCTTTGGGTTTTTCACCTAACCGCAGCTAGGACTTTCCTGAAACACTTATTCAAACATGTTAGATCACACACTAACCTAACTTTGAATCCTTTGCCATTATGAGGCCTTAAACACTTATTCAAACATGTTAGATCACACAATATTGGAAACACATGGGAATGATCATGGGTTTATAAGAGAAAAAAATATCTCCATTGGTATGAGACATTTTGGAGAGAGCCCAAGAGTATAACCATGAGGGTCTAGGCCCAAAGTGGACAAATCATGCTATTGTGGAGATATCTAAATTCTTTTCAATCCTACACCCAAGGCCTGCTGCAGACTCTGCCAGAAACGAGACGTAAACCGGGGGTCTCTATCCGAAATAATAATCAAAGGGACACCATGCAATCTGATGATCTCCCGGCAATACAGATCTACCAATCGATTCAGGGAATCAGTCCTCCGGATCACTAAGAAGTGCCCGATTTGGTAAATCGCTCAACAATTACCCAAATCGCGTCATGGCCTCGTCGTGTCCTAGGCAAATCCGCCACAAAATCCATGGTAATGTGTTCCCATTTCCACTCGGAAATAGGAATCCGCTGAAGTAAGCCAGCAGGTCTCTGGTGCTCGGCCTTCACCTGCTGACGGACAAGACATCTCGCTACAAATTCCGTGATGTCTTTCTTTATACCGTTCCATCATACAGAACGCCTCAAATCTCGGTACATACGGGTACCGCCTGGGTGGATAGTAAATCGAGAATGATGAGCCTCCTGAAGTAGCTCCTGTAAGACCGGGTGAGACTGAGGTACGCATAATCTGCCTCGGAAGTATATAATATCCTCCTCATCTCGTGGGAACTCGGTCTGCTGCCCGGAAGCTATTTGGATGCCAATAAACTACAAATGCTGATCACTGGCCTGGGCCTCTTGGATCCTCGTCCTAATCGACGACTGAGCAATCATGGTAACTAGAATACCCTACTCTGTCTGTCCCTTCTCCTCAAGGCCCAACTCGGAGAAGCCCTAAATCAAATATGTGACCACAACTCAGTGGCAAGCTAAAGTCCCTCGGGACTTCCTGCTGAGTGCATTGGCAACCACAACAGCTTTCCCCGGGTGATAGCTAATGGTACCGTCATAATCCTTCATGAATTCCATCCATCTCCTTTGTCGGAGATTAAGTGTCTTTCTCAGTGAACAGATATTAGAGACTCTTATGGTCAGTGAGAATCTCAAATGTAACACCGTACAGATAATGCTGCCAAATCTTCAACGCAAAAATAATGGCGATCAGCCAAAAGTCATGTACTGGGTAGATCTCCTCATGCTCCTTTAACTGCCGAGAAGTAGGAGACTACCTTGCCGTGCTGCATCAAAATAGTGCTCAAACCCTGTAGAGATGCGTCAGTATAGAGCATGAATTCGTCCTCTCCAGAAGGTAAAACCCAAAATCGGAGCCGACACTAGTCTCCACTTCAGCTCCTGGAAGCTGATCTCATAATCCTCAGTCCAAGTGAACTTCACGCCTTTCCTGGTCAGGTGTGCAAGTGGCATAGCAATCTGAGAGAAACCCTCAACGTATCTCCGGAAATATCGAGTCAAACCAAGGAAGTTGCAAGCCTTCTCTATAGACTCCGTTTACTCCCAACGGTAACAACCTCTATCTCCTGTGGAACTACAGTATACTCCTACTGGCGACCGTGTGTCTCAAACATCTCACAGAAGATAACCAAAATACGCACTACTGATCTTCACATATAGACGTTTCAGTCGAAACATCTCTAGAACTATACGAAGATGGTGTACGTGACTCACCTCGGATCCGAAATAGATCACAACATCGTCAACAAAGACAATGGAAACCGATCCAAACATCATAGTAATACCAAAATCATCGAGTCCCTGAAAACATCTAAGGCTCCGCAAGCCCTAATGGTAAAACCAAGACATATAATGTCCGTATCACCAACATTCCTAACCATAAGATCCCCGACAACAAGTCAGGAATCTGATCACTAATGATATAAATCACCAAAGAATAAATCCCTCAGTATGAGAGCAACACTCCATCACACGAAATACCACATATGTGGGAGCAACGCTCTACCATAAGAAATCCTCCATATGTGGGAGCAATGCTCCACTACAAATAATCCGAAATATGTATCTACAATATATATATGGGAGCAATACTCCACTACAAGCAATCCACAATATGTGGGAGCAACGCTCCACCACAAACGATCCATAACATGTGGGAGCAACGCTCCACCACAACAATACATAAGTGCCCAAGGCACCTAACTATCCAGCTAGAGACTGCACGAGATCTCTTTACCACAGATCACTGTGGGTAGCCTAGGGTATAACAACCCAGTAAGCAAATCAAATCCATAGTCAACTCTATCATCATCCTAGTGGGTCGGTCACCCACTAATAGGAGAATTAGTTGACAGGGTAATACAACCAATAACATAATGAAGACACTCAACATTCTACATTCAACATAGGTAGAATCATCATGATGCTACCAACCATACACCTGGCACACGTGCACACACAACATATGTATGATCGACATAATCCTCCAATTAATACACACCAAGCATACTCACAACAAAGGTATAAACCATCGTGATACCTCTAACAATGCATACCGAACCCGTGTGCATATATCAATATAGGTATAATCGACAATACACCTCAAACAATACTCACATAACATATATACACCTATGTCAAGAGTATAATCAACGTAATACTTCCAACAATTCATAATCGACACGAGTGTACACACAGAACAAATATAATGAACAAGATACCTCAAATATTACATCGAACACATTTGCACATATCACAACTTAGATTAAATCGATAAGATACTTCCAATAAACCAATCAGACCACTCGGGTATAATCTACTAGAAACCCACAACAATCATAACTGGAAAAATATACACTCACTACATGCAATTTGACCGTCCATCAAAATACTCCTACAACACAAAACAATCATATGTACACGCAATAAAGATAGAAATAATCAGCATATTTGACCCAATCAACCTGATATTCCCTATGCTACATCTAAGTTATCCAACCAGGTACATAAAGTCTAAAAATTAAAGTACTCATAGAATAGGATACATCGATCCTCTATAGACTGACCAAGCCGACAATGGTATACGGCTAATTCAGTCTTTTCCACGTCGGTACAAGCCCTGTACTCAAATGTGCTCAAAATATCCAACTAAGCATAAATAACCCAAAGATACGAACCTCTAAAAATAGAGTATGACAATCCCCTACTGATCGAACCAACAAAACTAAATCGGTCATCTACTAACTAATCAAGAATACCTTAATCCTCCACAAGTAACTAAGGTATATCAATCCACGACTACCCAAGTCAACAAGCGTAAATCAGTCTTCTATTGACCAATCTAATCAGAGTAAATCAATCATTTACTGACGAAACTAACTAAAGTATATCAGTACTCTATTGACTGAGTCAACAAAAATATGTACTTACTAGTTATTACCAAGCACCTAGCCAATAACAACAGAGACTGGTATGTGTCTCCAACCTCTAACCAATTAATAGTAACAGAAGGTAAAACTACTGGTGGTATGAAATGAAAAATCACCAGAGACTATAACCCTTAATCTTTAGTAAGGTCTACCAAGATCAGTGGCTAACCCACCATATGTAATATGAGATACAACAACCAGACAGGTACTAAATAAAAAGTGTTAATACATGTCATAACTATTATAGTCAACAATGCCTACTAACAAAAAGGTAGGATAACAGTATACCTACATACCTCCTATAGCTTGGAGATGTCCTGCCGCTGTCAGGTCCCAAAACCTGAAAAGTCACATCGAGAAAACTAAAACATGAAATCCGAAATACGGAATATAAGACTCGTAAACCCTGCTCTGATACTAATAAATTGGTATCAGATAAATTTTGAAAATCCAAAACACATAGCAAGTATCGTAAATCTGCTCTGATACCACTAAATTGTCACGCCCCGGGAAAGTCCCTATCCGAAGAAATTTCGGCAGCACCTCCCCTGTACAGGTGACAATCTGAAGCATTTCTACAGACACAATATACATCAGCCACATGCGGCTGGAATATATACACAACCACACAGTTAATAATCTCAGCCTACAAGGCTGGAAAAATATAACAACAACCACGAAGTTATATATATTTTTATCAGCCCACTCGGCTGAAATCAAAACCAACACAACGAAAAAACATAAATACAAGCTCATACAAAACAAAACAAAACACTGCTAGCCGGCTAGGCTTACACCACACAACAACATAACACTCCGGAAACAAAACCGGAATACAAAGCCAAATACACAAATTTCGTATAGCAAAACAAAATAAACACAAGCGGAGACAGGTCTTCTGATGTGACGTGGGGACCAGCAGACATGATACTCCAAGCGACTCCATAAACAACCTGGTACCTGGAAAAGATAGTGTCCACGGGGGTGAGTTCAACAACTCAACGAATACCAATAGACATGTCTAGTAAGATATATCTAACAACAATAAACATGGAATACATCTTCCTAATCATATATAGGAAAAATGCAAAACTGAAATGTAACTGAGAAAGTTGTACTCACCAGGAACTCCTTTCCAGAACAAAAGAGTCGTCAAACCGAGAGTGTCATAAATTCGGTATGCATGTCAAACATATGCATCCAACCAAATGCAGCAAATAAATGCAGCAAGCACAAGCAATAAATGCATCAATGCGTATGATGCCAATGACATGGTCACCCCTGACGCAAGTCAGCCATCTCACACACAATGGTGAGACCGAGTGGGTAGGGCTGTGACAACCGTACACTCTGACGTCACTACTCCTGATGAGTGACCGAGTGGACGGGATGATGTCGGAGTACACCTGTCCTCCTACCCCAAATCATAAGTGGGGGAGCGCAATGCTCTCATCTCCCGGTATATCATGATGGGGAGGGATCCCTGACGTGCTACCACGCTGCGTCACACTACCCATGAGCGGACCAACGGAGCATCGACAGAGCCAAACTGACATGCTACCACGCTGCGTCACGCTACCCATAAGCGTCCCAGCGGAGCACCGAACAGTGATGAAACTGGCGATATGCTCTACAATAATGGAGCAGCATATCACGCAGCATGCAATCATGCGAATGGTGCATGACACTGAGCATAACAATATCCCGAACCAAATCCATATATATATATAAAAATATGTACCCTAGTACCAGTAAGTCAAATCCACATATCTAGGGTATACATGTCCTCTATGGTATAACAACCTAGGTCCTAAACATATCCACCTCCATAAAATATGCACCAACAATATACATGGATCAAAGCAAAAGGGTCTAGGTACACAGATCAGATATGATATAAAAATATAGGTACACATGTCAGATAATAAAAATCCAGAATATAGTCCTAAACTCAGTAAAGCATGGTATGTCACTTACTCTAGGAACTAAGGTACTTATGGCAATAATCACGAGGTATAAACATGGATACATAACAAGCGACAAAACAGAACATGTTATGGGTATCAAACCGTGACATACCAAAGATAAACATGATCATTGCTTGTAGCTATAAAATACTATGCATATCCAATTGACAATATCATAAAAGATAAGTCAAGAGGTACCCGCCTCCAAACGAAAAGTCCAAATCCGACGTCGAGATGCTCGTCTCGCATCAAAGTCCTGTGTCACCGTCATACATACATTTTTATTTAGCTACAACTCAAATGCATAACCAAATAAAAATCCTTGAGACTTAATTAGGGTAAAACCCTAATAAATCTAACCATCTAGTAATCCAATTTATCCATAATTCGATACATAAACCATACCTCAAACTCAGCCAAAATGTGTACTGCCTGAAAGAGGTCCTGTCGAATCCAAGGTGCTGCTAGATCAAAGAGCAACCCACAACACAGAATCTTGCTGAAATCTTTCCTCACCGATATCAACCGAATCAAGCAAGAGGTCACTAATCAAGCAACCACCTTCTAGTCTCTGCCCAACAACCCAAACACTCCTCACTGATCAAAATAAAACCTCACTGGAACCAATCGGTGGAGATCACAGATTAAAGAAACAACCTAACTCAATGCCCTGATCAAGTTGTTGTCCACCAATCGGATCAAGAAGAAGAGGTCAGATTTCAACAAAACAACCAATCGCCAACCAATTCCCAGCAACAACTATGCACCTTACCTTTGTTTCTCTAATCCTATTACCTTAATCCGCAGCAAAGAAGAGGATCAAGATCCGATCAAGGGAAAACAACAAGAACTGATCCGACCCCTTTTTCCTAAACTAGAACAAGAAGGATTAACGCAACACAGAGCCCAATCAATCGAAATCCAGTGACACCTTACCTTAAGGATCGCTACTAGGGCACGGCGTCGCGGAAACTAGGGCATCTCTCCAAGCTTCGGTGAACGATGATGGAAGGAGACCCGATGCTGCGGAAAGCTAGGGCACAGTGAGTGGTCGGCTGGGAAATCTCGGTGATTGGCACAGAGGAGCTCGCAGTGGTGTCAGCGGCGTCGGCAAAAGAGAGGAAGAAGGAAAAAAAACTTAGATCACTGGGCAGGGGAGTTGTCGGCTTGATCGGCGCTGCTCGGCTCCTGTCCCCGACCCGAAGAAGCGTAGGCTCGGGTGATACTCAGACACCGACGATGATGAAGACACGAGGAAAGAAGAAGAAGGGCGCGACGGTTTTGGGAAGAAAAAGAAATCGTCGGAGTGAAGAGGGACAGCGTTGGGGAAAGGAAAACAGTCATGAGTTCGGTGGATGAGGAAAATAAAAGAAAAAGGAAAAAGAATTAAGTAAATAAACTTTTCCTCACTTAAATGGGGTAGCCTAAACAGGCTTTCCCCGGTCCAGTTTTCATCCCCGTAAACTCGTCCATACAGTCTCCGAAAAATTCCAGAAAAATTTCTAAAAATTTCCTTATCATTATTCGCCATTTTTCGATATTTTACAAATGCAATTCATGAAATGTGATGTAAATATGAGTTTAACCTATGAGAAGATCATAAAAGCATGCATTTATGAATTAAAATATTGTGACCAAATTATGGTTATCAAATTTCCCCACATTTTTTCTTGTATGTCCTGGGCAAGCAAACAAAATAAAGAAACAACTAAAAATCATCTCCACAATAATTCTCTAGTAATACCTAGAAAATAATAAAAGGAAATTAACTAAGATCATCTAAAGATCAAAACAATCATGAATGCAATCCCTATAAAAATCAATAAGTATGGTGCCATCATCCATTTGAAAAATTAAGAAAGATACAATCTCATCGGGTAAATATACCTAATTTAACTCTCACACTCAAACATGGATGAAAGTGGAGCTCAACTCAATACAACTCACAACATTTCACTACCATATGCTTGTTTAATTTTTATTTCTCCACCACCATAAAACATAGCATACATGAATCAAAAGGATTTATTATGAATTGCAATAAAATAAAAAAGATACTAAGTGAAGCAGATAAAATGGATAAGAGAAAAGAAATCAATAAGGAAATAAGAAAATGAAAGAGTGAAAGAATGAGAGTATTGGAAGAATAAACATGATGGGTTGGCCAATTTGATGTGAAAAGAGATGAATATCATTTAACACAAAAAGATCAAACCAAACTCTCCTTCAAATTGATAACCACCAAAGAATCTTGGCACACTATATGCTCTACTTAATACTCTTCATTGCTACTATTTTTTTTACTTCATTTTGCAGGTTTTTCCCTTTTTTTCTATTTCTATTTCTTTCTTCTTTTGTTCTCTCTCTTTTTTTTCTCTTCTCTCTGAATTCCACCTCTTAGTAATTTAGTTCTTAGCATTTTAATTCCAGAAATAAAGCTACTAGTTCCCTTTACTGATCAAGTGTTCTTCATTGGAAGAAAGGTTTGTATCTTATTTCCAAATGTTAGGAACTCACACTAGCATTGGAAAGCTTTTCTCAGCAGCAACAATCATTCCAACTTGCTGACTTCTTGCACTGTAGTGGAGCTGGACAATTTCAGGAACCTCTTCCATTGTACTGAATGCTTTGACTCGTAGTAGATTTAAGAATATTGGCAACCCAAATGGTAATGGAAAACTAAATGCTTTACTTCAATTTTAACAGGCCGGATGCTCATAACAAAATTTGGCACATAACTGATACACC
Source organism: Zingiber officinale (assembly GCF_018446385.1). Classification (NCBI taxonomy): domain Eukaryota; kingdom Viridiplantae; phylum Streptophyta; class Magnoliopsida; order Zingiberales; family Zingiberaceae; genus Zingiber; species Zingiber officinale. The sequence goes on along the minus strand of NC_055992.1, from coordinate 36,431,635 downwards.
AATTCAAATTTTAATTCTGCCCATTCTGCAAAACTCTAGTACTCCAACAATTTGTTAGCATCCCATAACTCTTTTCCTTGAACTCATCTCTTCTAGTTTTTCTCTTGCACAATAATGGAGAACACTAATTTAGTTCAGCTATTCACACAGCTCCTGGAATTACTGATTTCAGGCAATAGAATCCACTTTCAGAAATTCAAAATAGAAGTTGGTTTCTATAATCTATTTCTATGGATTTTGATTGCAGGAATTGTGAGTCAATGAGGAGCTTTTAGTACTATCGTGGCTTGTATTATAATGGTGAAACACCAAAGCAAACACCATGTAGCCAACTAGCATTTGGTTGTCAAACTCCTCAATAGTAACAAAGCAAAACAAATTCTGAGTATCAATTTTCTGAATTTCCACTTTAGAAATCAGCTTCACAATTATTTGCCCTTATATCAATTCAAACATCCTGCTTTATATTGAAATGAGCCCTACACTAGCTTGTAAACATTTCCAAATTGGCATGTATGAATCAAGAGCACTTGTTTCAAAGGAGTATCATAAATTTAGAATTTTTAGGCTAGGCAATCAGATTGAAAGAAATCCCGAAGATGGGTTCAAAAATTCAGATTCCTTTTCTGATTTATGATTCAGCATCAAGGCAATAGTAGTCCCTTGCATTTGTTTCAATCCAGAAACAACTCTCACAAAATTACGAATATTGCATTTAGCTCCAGAAATATGATTTCAGCAGGGGTTTTCTAGAATTCAAATTCTAGGTTTAGTATCAAAACTCTGATTCCTTGTAGCCTCAAAGTTTTGCACTCAAGAGATTTGAAATAGGTAGAGCATCAAATAACAATCAAAGACCAACAACTTCATATGACTCCTTACTAATTAAAACTTGTAAAGAAAACTTGGCACTCTATTAATTTTGTTTTCTGTTGAGTCAATTTCAAAATGTATGACTGAATTCTGAGATGCAAAACCAATTATGTAGTTTGTTGTTTCTTTAATTTTAACATCAGAAGTCCCCTTCTTTTGCAAAGATTATCACTTCAAATTTAGTGAACAACTCTCCTAGAATATATCATACGATTACTCAAATGTTGACAATAATTATTCCCTTCAATTGAATTATAATGTTGATAACAATTACTCAAAGATCATCTTCTACTCCAATCAATGCAACACTTGAATCAATAACAAATTGAACAACTTAATTGTTGTAGCATTCAAACCAATCAACCAAACTCTTTAACAAAGAAAAGATAAAGACTTCTCTTTGGGTCATCACTGCTCCATAACCTACAACCAAATTTGATGCATAATAGTTTTTTTTAGATATGCAATTTCAGAACACAAATTCTCTAATACATTATTTTCAACAACATATTGGTTGCAAAGGAATCCATTTTAAGTCTTTTGAGCCAATGGAAAATGAGCTTCATGTAACATGACATTGTTTTCATCACCCCTTGAAATCAGAATTCATGAAATTCCTTCTAGTAGTAAGGTTGCAACAAGAATCCATTGTTTCAACAGAATTCTCCAACACCTGTCTCTGAAAATACTCTACACTTTGTCCTAAAGTTGTATACTTTTAGAAATCAGTTCACTGAAATTCCTTGCTTCAAGCCATGGTAGGCTTAAAGAGAAATGAACATCGAATGACATTGAGAAATTAAGTGCTTCACTTAAACCTTCTACTAATCAGAACCTTACACCAAGTTGTTTAGATAAAACATCTCTTCATGCAATTGTCATCCACTTCCAATCATAATGAAACTTGAATTCAAAGTTTTTTTTGAAATTTGATAAGAGTAAAACACAAAATGACATTGCAATACATGACTCAACTGTAACTGTCCAAAATTATCCAAGAGAGCTTGACACAATTCAATTTGCTTTTGACTCCAAAATCTTGAATTAATTCCACAATTCCAACATTCCCAAACAATTTGCAATAGGGAACCTCTATGAACTTCACACATGTAACACCTCCCCAACACTTAATATTTTATCCATCTTGGCAATCTAACTCATCAAGAATTCATCCAAACTCTCAATAAAAGAATGACAAACAAATATGGTGGAAGATAAAAGTGTTGAGTGAAGGATTTAACTAAAATTTAAAAGGGAAGGAATTCAAAGGATGGAAAAAGAAATCAAAGAATAGGAAAGAAATATCTTTCATCGTGTTCATGTATGTGTAGGGTATTGTGATTTTGAAAAGAAGTAAAACAAGTTCTAGAGTTTCAATTGTCATGAGTACATATCACATAATAAGAGAATAAGGAATAGGCATGTAGTAATCCTCTCTAGGTAATATTGGCAATCAAACTCAATTAATCAAAATAGAATACATCACCCATACTAACCAATAGCATGCAAGTAAAGCATTCAATCATGTAAAATGGCCTAGAACTTGATGGTCAAACTTAAAAAACTTCTACCATCTTAAAAATATTATTAGAACAATTTCATGAAAAATTTTATTCAAAATGAAATGCTATGTAGACTAAACAAAGTATGGAAGCAAAATGCAAATGTAAAGTATGAAAGTAAAAGAAAGTGTAACGCAAAAAGAAAAGCAAAGAACGAACTCTCCTATATTCCTAATGGTTGTAAATGATTTAGAAGTAGAATCCATGCCGATAGTGGAATGATCCTTCCCTGTGGTTGGAGTTGATTAAGGAGTATCATCCACTTAGGAAGTGAAAATGTTATGCATTGAGGTCAAGACCTCTCCTTCCACCATTTGCTCCTTGAAAAATACTCTCTGGAGGTTGAAAACAATTCAATTTAAGCATCCACTCAGAAACCTTATAATCTCCTACAAAGTCAACAAAGGACAACACCTCCCACACGCATATGTGATAAGAAGAAGATAGAAAAATATTAATTTTTACAGAAAATGTATCAAAAAGTAAATCACATCCAATAAAATCAATTAATGGTACGTTTATGAAATTTTCTAACAAATCAAAAGAAACACTAACTTTGTCATGTTAAAAGGTACCTGGAGGTTCTAGAATGACGACTGTGGTAACCAGGTAATACTTGGGGTATTGCTTCCAATGTGCAATCCCCTACGCTTACATCATCAATACCTAGTTCAGGTGATTGTGCAACTGGAAGAGGTGATTCTTAGGGTATTGCTTCCACTATACAATCCCCTACACTCTCCTCATCATCAACATCAGTACCTGCATCATCAACAATAATAGTTTCAGCAGAGTCAGAAATCCTTCCAACTATAGTATCACAATAAGAAATACTAGAGGAGTCCTGTGGAGTAATGGAAATGAGATCAACTCTGTCAAAAACACCACAATCCCTCTTTTCAAGCAGTTTGATACATGTAGGAATGGTCTCATCGACACTTATGGTAACTAGTTGTCCATTTCTAAATTGCTGAGGGTTGACGACCATATTTTCCAAAAGTTTCATAGCTTCATCAAGAGTCTTGTCAATCAATGCCCCTTCACTAGCTTTATCCACCATGTACAAATCAGGCGATAATAACCCTTCATAAAAATGTAGAACAAACAACTTATCATTGATATGATGTTGAGGACAACTAGAGCAAAGTTCCTTGAATCTCTTCCAATATTCATACAATGTCTCCTCCTTGAATTGTTGAATATCGTGAATCCTCTTCCGCATAGCTATATAATCATTCTGAACTCCCTGTGGGCTTTGATATGCTGGATATGACTTAGTAAACTGACTATGCGCAACCTTGTACCTGAAATGTGAATTATCCACCTGATTAGAATTATAGGTATTAGGAAATGACTCATACTTATTTTGCTACTCCATAGGTAGGTAGTACTAATGTTCAAGCTGATAGAACTAAGTCTGAGGCTGATAGTACTGATAATATGAATACATGATCAAAGAAATTTCCTGTTCTTACACTCAAATACTATCAGATAAGATTAGAAGACACAGGGAACATATAAAATCAAATACATGAATATATGAACATGAAATCACTCAAAATAATTTTTTTCAATTTTTTTTATGTGAAAAGAAAAGAAATAATCCTAACGTATCAAACACCACTATAACTCTTCGGCAACGGCGCCAAATTTGATAATGATCAATTTATTGTGAATTGGTATCAAATAATCACCGAATCCCTCTAAGCTAATAAGCATAGGGAATGGTCTGGATTATCTCTCTCAAGGAATGTAAATAATGATTGAATCTTAGGATCAATTTATTAGAACATGGAGTTTTGGGGTTGAGTTGAGTTCTTAAACTGGCAAATGAAGAGTAAATAAATAATGAGACTAAACCTAATGCAATTTAAGGAAATCCTAATTAATCATCAACAATGAATCCACAACGTATCGTGACCCTACGTTATGAAATTCATCATCGCCAGGATTAAACTAAAAAAAGAAATAGCAAGACAAATATAAAATTAAATCTAATGCAATAAAAGAAATCCTATCTATCTATTAATCATGAACCCACAACATACTGTCACTTTATGACATGGATTACACCGTTAACAGATTCAAACAGATTGGAAACTAAAAAAGATCAAATCAAACAATTCAGATTCTTACAACCGAATAACATCAAAACAGATTCAGATCTCCATCAGTGGAACTAACAAGCATTCAGATGAATTAAAAAGAATAAGAAACTAGATCTAAAACGTAATCTATATTAAACAATGCAGATCTACAAAACTAACCAACCAACACACTTAAAAGAGAACTTGAAACAGAGGAAACAACAATACAGAAATCAGAAACATGGAAGAAGAAATGGATGCTAGTGAGCTGGGCATTCCCGAGCACTCATTGATCTCGACAAAGATGTCAAGATCTTACAATCGACGAAGAATTGATCAGCTCAGATCTACGCAGATATAGTGAAATGAAACAAAAATCCAGAATCATAAGAGGAGACAGAAAGAATTGCCTCTCACCATTTGGTTGTGGTCGGGGCTTCATAGGAAGAAAATCACCCACTGGAAGGAAAAGGAATCGGCTCAAACCGCCGGATTACTCCACCTTCTCCACTTCTTCTTCCTCACAAAAATCACAACAGAGTTGGCTTCAGATGGTTGAGGTGGCATGACTGATTTGAAGACGAATGGAGAGGAGATCCTCTAGACCACTTTTTGCGGTCCAGAGGATGCTCCCTTTCCATGCATTGGTGGGGATGCATGGTACCCACCTATTTTACAAGTGGGGACCATGCATCCCTACCAATACATGCAAAGGGAGCATTCTCTGGACTCGCAAAAGCGGTCCAGAGGATCCATCTTGAGACGGATGATGACCGAAGGAAGGGAATCACACTTGACCTCACTTGCTCATCGGCGGTGGAAGTGGATAAGGATCGCCGGATCGCCTGAGAAAGAAAATACGATCGCGCCAAAATTATGAACACTCACTGCTGTTGACGAAGCATAGTATATATTATAGCTTCTCAATGGAACTAGATTTAATCAGATGGCTGGAACAATTCAGATCTTGATCAATGGTGAAAAGTCACTTAAAATCTGATATAAAGGTACTGATCTTCATCAAAGGTCGAGATTTACTCCCCTTTAGGTCGGATGGGCTGAATCATGATAATGGCTCAAACCTCCTCAAGTATTGGATGGACGATCCAGATTACTTCAGAGGTTGATCTCTTCATTTAAACCTAGATTTGAGCTCACTTGGGTCTGACCTGATTTGGATCTATGATGTTTTGATGCCTACAAAAAAATATATCAACAAATTAGCTTTAAATACCGCAAATATGATATACTTTACAATAAGTCTAAGAATAAATGTAATTCATGAAATATAATATAATACGAGTTTAATCTATGAGAAAATCATAAAAACATTCATTTATGAATCAAAATATTGTGACCAAATCATGGTTATCAATTTGCGACAGAGCAATGATAATGGTGGACCTCAGAGATGCGACGGTGGCCGTTGGAGCTATAGTGATGATTGCGGAGGACCATGATGGAGATGACGGAGCTGGAGTTGCTGGTGATCTTCGATGAAGGGAGGGGCTTTAGCTAGAGCTGCTGTTGTCGACGAAGGAAGGGGATCGAGATGGAGTTGATGGCGATTGTCGATGGAGGGAGTCATCAATTTTTGGAGGAAAGATTTTAGGACAAAGCATGAGTTGGGAGGACAAAGCATGAGTTTTGTTTTCAGTTAGCGTCACGCATCTTGCATGCATTTTTTTACTGTTCAATTTTTTAATCGAGACATGGGGACATAAACCTTTTGGGGCAAGAGATCCGAAGGATCTAATTTTAGAAGTATAAATTTAAAAAAAACCATCAATATGATTTCTTAATGGAATTACAAAAAAAAATCTTATAAATAATTTTAAAAAAATAAAAATATTATTGTATTATATTTTTTAAAATTATTATTATTTTATAAATTTTACCATTCTCAATTTTTGATTGTGATGTGAACGCACATCATTAAATCAAACAATATAAAAAAAATAATTTTTTATATTGTAAAATATGATGAAAAATATACATAAATAAAAATATTAAATAAAATAACGAATATGGAGGAAGATAAATACAAATAGATAATTAAAAGTGTATGATAGAAATTTTAACCTTAGATCATGATGTCTTAAAAATTGAATCCTATACCTCTTAGCCATAAGGCCATGTATCTTAGTCCTGGGTCCTCGGGGCAGTGCGATGGTTAAGACATGAGGTGTTGCCACATGAAGTCTTGGGGTCGAAACTCGGTTGATCGAGCATAACCTCCCCATGTCTTGGCCATTTGTATTAATGGCTAGTAGTCACCCGTGATTTACCTTCTCCGTATTAACCTAGGGATAAATTGACGAGAATATTAAGACGAACGAATCACCTTTTTTACCAGATGTATCTTAGTCCTGGACTAAATTTGACTTAAGATAGCATATTTAAGTTGAGGCCATAAGTTTGGCTCAAATTGTATAATTTTGAATACGATTTAAATACTTTTTTGAGCCAACTCTAGAAGGTCCGTGAGCCGGACCGTTTCGGTTTGCTTCCTCCTTAACGCGTCAACCCGACTTCCTTCCCTCCCTCTTCTCCCCCTTTCTCCTCCCGTGAAAGCTTCGGGGCGAAGGAAGCACTTTCCTTCTCCTCAGATCCCGTCCCCTTATCGCTACCAGATCTGTTTCTTTGTAAGACTTGCCGCTCTGCTGCATTGAACATCCTCCCTATCGTTCTCAGTTGCGAAATCTCTTCTTTTCTAGGGTTTTTCCAAGCATTCGTAATCTTCCTACAATCCCTCGCTCCTCCCTTCTCCGCGTAAGATTCCGTTGTCTTCTCTTCTGTAGAGTCTGTGTCTTTCGTGATTCTTCTTTTGTGCAGCATTCTTTTTTTTTTTTGTGGCCAAAAAAAAAAAACAGCCCTTATATGTTGTCGTTCTAGGTTCTCCAACGGAAATGAGGACGCCGGAGACCAACTGGGAGAGGCTGGTCAGGGCAGCGTTACGCCTGGAGCGGTTGGGCGTAGTCGTTAGCGAGCAGCAGCCCGTCAGTGGCGTCGCAGGAAATGTCCCGTCCTCCCTGACAAACAACACACATATCGACGAGATATTGAGAGCGGCAGACGAGATTGAAGATGAGGACCCTAACATTGCGAGAATTTGTAAGTTCAGTCTTTTTGACCTTGGTGTTTGTGTGTGTGCGGTCTCCTTACTGCTGCCTAGTACTCTAGTTGCAAGGCCCAACAGTTTATTTGGGATCGTTTACTTCTTTATACTTACCATTTCACATTTGATTCTCTAATTTATTGAAGTTGCTTGAACTAGTTCTGAGACCCTTTAAAATTATTTTCATTGTTGATGCCGTTACTGCTCAATGTTATACACTTTTCCTATTGCAGTAGTCTGATCTAGCAGACATAACCAATACTTTGTTGAAAATATTTGATGATGTTAAATGTTTTTTATGCAATTATGACTTGGTTGAGCTATTGATCTATTATTGATGAATTCGATGGGTATCCTCTTCCCTTCTTTAGAACGATTCCTTTAGCTTTCTTGATGGTTGTTTCATCTACTAATGTTTCTTTGATTAAATATCCTCTGGATATCAACTTGTTCAAGCCCCTACTTTTTTTTTTCTGAAGTGTTATATTCCAACCATTACTAAATAATCATGGCATTCTGGACTGTTAACCCAGTGCCAACTCATATTGACAAACGATATTGGCATCACCAGTTCTGGTCACGGTTTAACCCATCTTCCTTTCACCTGCCTTGCCTTTCTTCTATTCTCCAATCTTTCACATTGATTAACTAATGAAGATGCATGTTCCAATTAGGGCTGTAAATGAGCCGAGCCAAGCCGAGCTTTAGGGTGTTCAAACTTGTTTGATAAGATAACCGAGCCGAGCCGAGTTTAAAATGAACCAAGCTTTTGAAATGAGTGTTCAAGCTTGGCTTAGTTTATTTTTTATGAGCTTGAGCTTGTTTGAAGCTTGGCTTGAGCTTGGTTCATTTAGATGTTATCAATCTCTCAATTCAAGCTTGGCTTGAGCTTGGTTCGAGCTTGGCTTGAGCTTGGTTCGTTTAGATGTTATCAAACTCTCAATTCAAACTTGTTTGATTGTTTGAAACTTTTAATTGTTTGATTGGTTATTAAGATTGATAATTTAAATTTATTTATTTTATTTTATTTTATTATTTATTTAGCATATTGAAAAGAGTTTTATTAATAAATATGGTTCATGAACGTTGTTCACGAACGTTAACGAGCTGAACACATATGTGTTCAAGCTTGTTTGTTTAGTTTAACGAGCTGTTCAAGCTTGTTTGTTTAATTAATCTTATGTATATTGAACGAACATAAACAAGCTTTTACCAAGCGGAACACCAAGCTTGTTCACGAATACTTGGTTCATTTACAGCCCTAGTTCCAATGGTGAATTATATGCCAATCATTCATCCATTTTGCTAATTCACATCTTACTCAAATAGTTGTAATCTTTTATAATAAGCTTCGGAACAATATAGTATTTTCATTGTTTAATTTTATCATGAGATTTTTTACTTGTTCATATTTTAGTAACATGACAGTGATAACATTGCCTATTTTGACTTTGGTGCATCTGCTGCAGTATGTGAGCATGCATATTCCTTGGCACAAAATTTGGATCCTAACAGCGAGGGTAGAGGTGTGCTACAATTCAAAACTGGCTTGATGTCAGTCATAAAGGTACAACTTTTAACATGCTATTTTTCTGCAACTTGTTAGAATTTCCTCACAATAGGCTTAATCTATCTCGTAGTACATCTGGACCAGCTATCACTTGTTGGAGTGGACAGGGCTTTTTCATAGGTTTATTAGAGAAACTTCAAACTGAACTGAAACTGAGCTTCAGTTTATTAGAAAAATTTTCAAACTGAAACTTTATATATATATACACATATATATCCTTTATATTTGCTTTGATCCTATTAGTCTACCATTGCTCCAAACAGGAATCGAAATATTTTATATTTTCCAAACTTGACCTGAACATAATACATAATAAACTGATAAATTGAGTCCTTTCAGTTTGGTTTCAATTGGCCTGCTTTGTTTTGTCCGTTTTCAATTTTGGATGCTTAGCCAATTTCATCTGCACTTCCCCATGTCCAATTGTCATGTTGTTGTGACTATGAAATTGGCTTCTTCTACTAGTTATTGTATGCTGATCGTCTACTTGTGAGCAATTAGATATTTGATTCTCTTTAACATATATTTTGACCTAAAATTTTACAGCAAAAACTTGCCAAGAGGGATGGTAGAACAATAGATCGTAGCCAGGACATTGCTCGTTTACAGGAATTCTATAAACATTACAGAGAGAATAACAAAGTTGATGAATTGCGGGAAGATGAGATGAAGATGAGGGAGTCGGGTGTTTTTAGTGGCAACCTTGGAGAGTATGTGTTTCCTATTATTTGTATATCAATGGTTTTTATAATTAGGCACATTTTTTTTAAAATTTTTTTTGTCATTAATGGTATATCAATGGTTTGTATTCATATCTATGCATGGAGAAATTTGAAATTGATATTGATTTATGTTGTAAGATAAAATAAACTGCAATCTTTCCTTAATACACTTCTCTCTACATTTCATCATCCTTTAGCCTAAGTGATGGTTAGGCAAAGTACATCATCAGGTACGGGGGCTTTACAAAACGACTTGAACTTTTTTTTTATGATTCATTGAACTAGTCATGGTCAATCCCAAGTCCGGATAAAAGAGGAGGGTTGCGTTAGGTTGCCAGTCAGTGTTAAAACTATGACAAATGTTTAATGAATGAATTCATTAAACTATTGTGCTAATACTAGGTTGTTCCTCGGAAGAAACGCATTGCAAGGTCCGATTGTAACGTCTCGACAAGGACCATTACATCTCCAAAACTCGGGTGTAGTGCTAAATATGCAAGAGTTCGCATTGCAGGGTTTGACTGTAACGTATCAGCAAGAATTGCTACATCTTTATGAGAACTTGAATGCAGTGTTAAATAGGCAAGAGTTCTTACACCATAGGTTCGATAAGAATAAATATGATAGAAAATTAATAGTTTAAGATTTGGAATATGGAATATAGGAACCCTCATATAAATCAATGGAAGTAGTAGATACAATGATTATGAGATGAATTAGTATTTTGATAAAAGAGGATGATTGCGTTAGGTTGCCCGCCAATGTTAAAACTATGACAAATGTTTAACGAATGAATTCATTAAACTATTGTGCTAATATTAGGTTGTTCTCCAGAAGGAACGTGTTGCAAGGTCCGACTGTAACGTCTCGACAGGGACCACTACATCTCTAAAACTCGGGTGTAGTGCTAAATATGTAAGAGTTCACATTGCAGGGTTTGACTGTAACGTAGCAGCAAGGACTGCTACATCTTCATGAGAACTTGAATGCAGTGTTAAATAGGCAAGAGTTCTTATACCATAGTTTCGATAAGAATAAATATGATAGGAAAATTAATAGTTTAAGATTTGGAATATGGAATATAGGAACCCTCATGGTAAATCAATGGAAGTAGTAGATACAATGATTAGGAGAAGAATTATTATTTTGATAAAAGAGGAGGGTTGCGTTAGGTTGTCAGCCAACGTTAAAACTATGACAAATGTTTAATGAATGAATTCATTAAATTATTGTGCTAATATTAGGTTGTTCTCCGGAAGGAACGTGTTGCAAGGTCCGACTGTAACGTCTCGACAAAGACCACTACATCTCCAAAACTCGGGTGTAGTGCTAAATATGCAAGAGTTCGCATTGCAGGGTTTGACTGTAACGTAGCAAGGACTGCTACATCTTCATGAGAACTTGAATGCAGTGTTAAATAGGCAAGAGTTCTTACACTATAGGTTTGATAAGAATAAATATGATAGGAAAATTAATAGTTTAAGATTTGGAATATGGAATATAGGAACCCTCATGGTAAATCAATGGAAGTAGTAGATACAATGATTAGGAGAAAAATTAGTATTTTGTGTGTACGAGAGACAAAATGGGTAGGCAAGAAGGCAAAGATAATAGAGAACTCGGGTTTTAAGTTTTGGTACACAGGAAAGAGTAAAGCAAGAAATGAAGTGGGTATTGTTGTCGATTGTTCGTTAAAAGATGAAGTTGTAGTAGTTAGAAAAGGGAATAACATTATAGCCTTTGAGATAATAGTGGCGATAAAACTATGAACATAATTAGCGTATATGAACCGTAAGTAGGATTAGATGGAACTCCCAAATCAAGGTTTTGGGATAACTTAGATGAAATATTAAAAACATTCTGTCAAATGAAATGATTTTAATAGAAGGTGATCTAAATAAGCATGACGGAATGAAAAATAAGGAATATGAGAGTGTATAGGGGGGTTATGGATTTGGAATGAGAAATGAAGAAGGGAAATTATATTAGCTTTTGCGATTGCATATGACCTTATATTAACTAATACATTTTTTTTAAGAAAAGAGAAGAACACTTGGTCATTTTAAAAGTGGGAATAATAAATCGTAAATTAACTTTTTTATGATTAGGAAGAATGATAGAAAGATTTGTAAACATTGCAAGGTTATCTCTGGAGAAAGCTTAACTATCTAACATAGGTTAGTAGTTGTGGATATACGCCTCAAGCATAGTATCAATAGAAAGAAAATATATATGACTCCTAGAACTGAGTGGTGGAAGTTAAAGGATGAAAAACAAAATATATTTAAGGAGAATATAGGAGTACAAGTATTAGGTGAAATATACGCTGATTTTAATATGAAATAAGATGGTATGAAAGTTGAAAATAGTAGCTAAGAGCATACTCGATGAGTCAAAGGGATATGCACCATTAAGTAAGGAATTTTGGTGGTGGAATGAGAAAGTACAAGAGAAAGTGAAGGAAAAATGAACAACTAATAAAGAGTTATATATTTGTAAGAACGAGGAAAACTTAAAAAATATATAATAGCCAAGAAAGAGGCTAAGAAAGTAGTGAATGAAGCAAAGAATGAAACTTTTGAATGATTATATCAAAAATTGAATACAAAAGAAGGGGAAAGAGATATTTATAGAATAGCTAAAGTGAGAGAAAAGAAGACAAGAGATCTTATCCGAATAAAATGTATTAAAAATGAATGTAATAGGATACTAGTCAACGATGGAGAAATAAAAGAGTAATGGAAAAGGTATTTTCATCAATTTTTTAATAAACAACTTAACTTCGGTAATTTAAGTAGGAGTATAGAAATTTATATTTTTATCGTAGAAGTTAAACTTAAGAAGTAGAAAAAGCTTTAAATGGGATGCACAATGGAAAAGCCGTTGGACTAGATATTCCGATAGAGGTATGGAAGTGTCCGGGAAACAAGATATTGAATTACTAATAAAATTATTTAACATGATATTAAAAATAAAAAAAATATTTGATGAATGAAGGGTAAGTACTCTAGTTCCCTTATATAAGAATAAGGAAAACGTATAAAATTGTGCAAACTATAGGGGTATTAAACTAATGTGCAATATCGTGAAACTTTGAGAAAAAGTAATAGAAAAAAATTAAGGAAGGAGACTACGGTGACCGAAAATCAATTTGAGTTTATGCTTGGAAGGTCGACAGTAGAAGCTATACATCTTCTTAGACAATTAATTGAAAAATATCGGGAGCAAAAACAAGATCTACACATGATATTCATTGACTTAGAAAAAGTTTCTAATAGAGAATTCTAGAAAGAAAGGTGTTAGCGTAATATATATTGAACTAATTAAGGATATATACGAAGATGGAACGACCAGAATAAAAACTTCAAGCAGAGTAACTGAAGTATTTCCACTAAAGATAGGGTTATATCAAGGATCAACTCTAAGTCCCTATCTTTTTATACTAATTATGGACAAACTCACTACACACATTCAAAACACAATATGGTGTTGTATGTTGTTTGCAGATGATATTGTTTTGGTAGATAAAACACGTGAAGGAGTAAATGCTAAACTAAAATCTTGGTGGGAAATACTAGAAGGGAAATGTTTTAGGCTTAGTAGAATAAAGATAGAATATATTGATTTTAAGTTTAGCAATATTAGATGTAACGAGAAAATTGTTAAGATAGGAGATGACGAGTTGCTTAAAATCGAGAGGTTTAAATATTTATGATTATTTTTGCAAAATAATGGAGGGATTGAGAGAGATATCTTATATAGAATATTAGCAGAATGGTTGAAATAGAGGAAAGCGTCGGGTGTTTTATGTAACCTTAAAGTACCTCTAAAATTTAAAGGAAAGTTCTACAAAGCCGCAGTTAGACTTGTTATGTTATATGGAGCTGAATGTTGGGTTATGACTCGAGCACATGTAGAATATGAGAGTTGCAGAGATGAGGATATTAAGGTGGATGTGTGGACATGCGAGGATAGACAGAATAAGAAATGAGAGTATTAGAAAGAAAGTCAGAATTACATCTATTGAGAGAAAACTCACATGTTTAAGATGATACATGCATGTACTTAGACGACCAATAAATACTCCAGTTAGACGATGTGAAACTATAACAAATGCACATATCAAGCGGAGAAGAGGACGATCAAAAAATACTTGGTTAGCAACAATAAAATATGATAAAATTTATTTAAGCATAAATGATGATATAGTAGAAGATATAGTTCAATGGCGTAAAACGATCCATATAGCCGATCCTACATAGTGGGATAAAGTTTGGTTGTTGTTGTATTTATTGGACGTGGATGCTACTTTTCCCTTAAAATAATATGTTTGCTATATACTTTTAGTTTGAAAGTGATCAAAGATAGAGATTGTCATGAAGTGACCTAACACAGCAAGAACACAGTGTAGTTATTTGAATGGATAGAAAGTTAGCACAATGCCTGGATCTAATCATTAGGTGTAGAGTTTAAATTCCTGCTACAATTTAGATGCAGCACTTTGTGACTTCTTTTTGTCGACCAATGTAGACTTTGTAACTTTGTACTTGCCCATTGGAATTCCTTCTGTCATATACAAAACATTGCTTTGAGGCTTATCTTTGTTGATCAATTTAGATTACTGGAGTTACTTCTGTTATTTGCTAAATGTAGTTATACAGTATCCTTGATAGCTTATGCCTTGAAGTGCAGTGGCCAATGTACGGATAAGGAGAATTTGGTTGAGTTCGTTGTAAATCATTCTCTTGGCATTATTTCTTGAGCATATTTTGTTTGATACTAACAAACACATTTAAATATTGCAGAGTTATCTGATGACAAACTAAATTTAATATCTTATTTCATTTAAAATTTGCAGAATGAACTTTTATAAAAAATTCTCAAATATTAGGTTTCATCTTAGTCAAATGTGAAAGTTTTATTTAGGCTATTGATTATTAGCTTTTATAAAAAATTTGACTATCTATGGTGAGCAGGATGCTGTATTGTGAACCAAATTCGTTTGATAGGTGATGATAGTTGATATTTGATTAATGTGGCTTTAAAGCTAATCCCACTGACTTGGTAATTCCGGGTTCTCATATCAGGCGATGTAAGAGCATGCCCTTCCCTGCTCTTCACTAATAAGCTTGATGGTAATCGTAGTTAGTTGACTGAGTTGAACTGAATCATTGGGGCTGAGCATGGTTGGGTCAGCAAAGGGGTTGTATGCTTTGGTAGAAATCAATGTTATTAATTGACTCTCTTTCACTGAATGTTGATAATAGAGTGATGGATTAATGGGGTGGAGAAGCCATGCTTATTAAGTTACAAGTCAAGGCTCTTTAGGTTGGCAGACTCGTTGCCTCATGCTATGATCTAAGCCCTTTCATCTATTATTATTACTACTACTATGCTTTAAATTCTTTCTTTATGTGTGTTTTTTCTTCTTCTTCTTCTTCTTTTTTTTTTTGGGAAGGGGGTGGGGGGATGCTGGTGTGGACGTTACTCTTGTTAATATACTACCTACTTGTTTTTGGGCATTTTTTGCCACATCTATGTTTTCAATGTGTTTGGTTGGATTATGACAGTCTGTTGTCTTCTCTTTCCTTTCTTAGTTTATGTTGTTCAAGCTACTTTTGCAATACTACAGGTTGGAAAGGAAGACTTTAAAGAGAAAGAAGGTGTTTGCAACTTTGAGAGTCCTGGGAACGGTGCTGGAGGAGCTTACCAGGGAGATGGCTCCTGATGCTGCTCAAAATTTGATATCAGAAGAGGTTTCTTGTTGTTTACATCTGGAGCTTGTGTTTATTAATTTGATTACCTCTTTTCTTTTGCTATTTAACATCTAGCAAATTAGTTATACACAAAGAACACCTTGCACAGATGAAGCGTGTGATGGAAAAAGATGCTGCAATGACTGAGGATGTAATTCCTTATAATATTATTCCACTTGATACACAATCCATTACAAATGCCATTGTCAATTTACCAGAGGCAAGCTATTATGGTGACAAAGTTTGTTAGGAAATTTTACATATATTTTGTTTCTGTCTGATATTTTTTTTTTGACCTTAAGGTGAAAGCAGCAATATTATCTTTGAAGTACTATGCCAACCTTCCTAAGCTTCCTAGTGATTTTTCACTTCCTGCTACAAGGAGTGCTGATGTGCTTGACTTGTTGCATTATGTTTTCGGGTTCCAGGTTTTCTTTCTTATCACAAGTGCCATGTCAAATTAGTAAAAATAAATTCATTCTGGTTCCTTTTGAAGTCTCTACTGCTTTTGCGTTTTTAGGCTTTTTTGTTGCATGTTAGTAGTTCATTACTGTGGCCTAGGGAGATTAACGTCTTCTACATGTTTGGATTGAAATGTTTTTGACAGGCTAATTTTTGCATCACATTATTAAGGTCTTTTTGATTATTTCTTGATAAACAATGCTTATGTCAGATGTAGCAATTTGCACCTTGATTCTTGATATTTACTGTAATAGGAGATTCCTTTGTTGTAGTAAGTTGGGGTTTAAATATTCTCAACTTATGGATACTACTAATATATTTCATATATTTTTGTAAATTGCAATCTAAACCCTTTCATATAACTACAGTTTGCATTCTGGAAAGTTTCAATCATTGCTAGATGAACTGAGTGTAGGAATTCAATGGTTGTAGTTATCATCATAAAAAATAAATTGTTATTTACTTGTTTCTTTTGCGGCTTGTTTCCTTTGTGATGCTTGTTATGAGAATGATATACTGTGGTGAGAGAATGGCACAAACATCCTATTTCATCACATTTAATCTTTTGATTGCAATATGAATTTTTGTATGGAGTATTTTTAATCACTGGTCAGTGTCACTGGAGCATTTCAAAATGAATGCTCAGTGTATCAAAAGAAAGTCCAAAATGAGAGATATAATTGTTCTGATAAAAAATTTGGATTTGTATATTCAAATAGTACTTTGATGGACTGAATTTATGTTAAAATTGATCTAGAAAACCAAACGAGTTAGCAGCTGAAGGTAATTACACTTGGCCTTTTTGTACTACATCTTTTATTATTATTGACTCATATTATTTCTATCTTGTGGATATGCAGAAAGATAATGTCAGTAATCAACGGGAACATATAGTTCACCTTCTTGCCAATGAGCAGTCAAGGTTTGGGTGTGTTTTAGGCAGTGAACCTGTAAGTTATTTCATTCTTACAGGAACTTCATATATTGGTTAACTTTGCTCCTATTACCTCCTTTTAGACAATTGTTTTTCATTTTGTTTTATCTAGTATCTGTGCAATTTGAAGTGCTCAATCATACATCAGTGTTTGCCAATCTTACATATTTGCTAAAAATCATATATATATATATATATATATATATATATATATATCTTCAATTCTTTATGCTTGAAGGATGGTTTACTAGGGCCTGACTTTGGATTTGTATGTGGAAAACAATTGGATAAGATGCTAGTTATATAGGTAATAGATGTGTTCTGGTTTTAACTTTTGTTATGTGACACCTAATATAGGCCGTAAGTGTTGGTCAGACAGTTGATACATTGATATTGGACCTCTTTTATGTTGCACATGCATGATCACTTTACGGACCATCCAAAGTGAATTTTTATTGCCATGATCTTCTTTGTTTTTCATACTTGGCAACCTGATTATTAAATGAGAAACTCAATATTGCAAACCTGTTTATTGAAATCCAGAATATCCAAATTTCTCCTTTTTATGACGATTTGTTAAATTATGAAAATATATGTTGCTGCTTTTATGAAAATCCATACTTACACTTCTGTAGTTTTGATGTCTGTCAATCTTATGTCTGTCAATCTTACATTAAGTTCAATATTAATTGCATATTGAATTTCTTGTGCAATCCTCGTAACTGCACAACATTGGAATGCCTTCCTACAAGATGTTGTTTTAGGCATGTGTCTTCATTATAGCAACTGATTTCATCACCATATTATATTTCTAATTTCTGTGATTCTATACTTGTGTATTATGGAATAGCAACGCTATGTTGTTGCTTCATTTCCATTTCCTACCATGACTACAAATAGAGGTAAGTAAATTTAGGAGAGGGCAAATTAAAAGAACAAACACATATAGTTTTAACTTTTTAATATATCTGAACTTTAGAAGCATTCAAGAAAGTGATTAAGAGAAAATGGTTGATGATTAAATGAGATTAAGAAAGTTGTTTGTGCTTAGGAGTTAGAAAGAGTATGGAGCTTGAGAGGTGAACAGAGGTCTAGGGCATATGCCTACTTAGGTGGGAAGGAGTAAAAGTATTGAGGGAAAGCAATTAATTTACTTATCTATTGGGTTGAAGAAGAAAAAGTAAGAAGAAGGAATGGAGCAACTTGGATCTCCTTTACCTATTTCTGTTTCCATCCAAAAGTAGATATAAGGGGAATTGGAGTGGGATAAAAATTTAATCAAATCTAATTTTGTAATTTTCTCTGATTTCCCCTTCTTGCCTTTCTTTTCAAGTAGATAAAACAAAGGAAACTTCTCTTCTCACACTCTTCCTTTGCTTATTCCCTTCCTCCCCTCAAGTAGAAATGCTTTTAGCTTAGAAGAGAAAGGGATGATTTATGGGTTTTATAACTGTATGCGTAGTGGAAAAGGCAAAAATGGCTAGTAGCGGTTACCCAGTGGTGCCTAGCTATTGGGTCATAGTACTTCAACTTAGAAGGTGATAAAGTGTGTGTATCTTCTGAGACAGGTCTCTTGACTGCTAGCATAAGACCACAAAATTTCACCCACCCAACTCCATCTGGGCTGTGCCATCAGTAATCGGTGTAGTATGGATCAATACATCTTGACTGCAAGTACAATGTTTTGTTTTTCTTCTCATCAGTTTGTAATTTACTTATTTTTATTTTTTAGTTTTTTAATATTGTTCTTACAACATTTATCTATCAACTAATTTTTTGCAGTCGTCAGCTTATTTCAACCATGAATTGTCATTTAAGTAACTCCAATACATCATTGTTCATAAGATTGAAAATTTGTTGGGCAGAAAATAGATGAAACTGCTGTAACCAGTGTCTTCAAAAAGTCTCTTGAGAACTATACCAAGTGGTGCAACTATTTGCCGCTTCAGCCAGTATGGAATAAGTATGCACCTTTTTGTGTGACTATCTTCTTGCTATTATGCTTTATGTTTTCCTTTACCAGGTTCATTTTATTGATTTTTTGTTGAATTTTCTACAGCATGGATAACCTTAGCAGGGAAAAGAAGTTGTTGTATGTTAGTTTATACTTCCTGATATGGGGAGAAGCTGCCAACATTAGGTTCCTTCCAGAATGTTTGTGTTACATATTTCATCATGTAAGTTGATGCAATCAATTACAAGTTATTCTTCACTAGAAACAGAATCATTATGTTGTCACGCTCAAACTGTCACTAGCAACTTGGTTTTAAGTCTGTGTGTAATTCTTCTATATTTGTGTTGGATGCATTAATTTTTCATCTGTTTCATCATATAGAATCAATAATAACTCTTTGTACAAGTAGAAGCCGGATCCCTGAGTTTCCTTGCACCATTGGTTGATTGCATGGATCTTTTCACTATGAAGCAAACTAAGGGTCATAGTTTCTTTTTCCAACTAACATTTCATATATTTCTTCCATGAAATTTGTCTCTTTATTTATTCTAGATTAAAATAAATGAATATTTGTCTATATTTTAGTCTACATGTCTACTTTCACGTGTTTTTGTCAAATTGTCAAATATTTTGTTTATGGTTAATATTTTGGTCTCCACTGTTACAGAGCATGCTCATATCTGTATGCAATGTGCCATATCATATCGACAATACACAGTACACAGGACACAGTTCAGCATGTAATCATTTGATTGGTCCAGTTCCATGTCGCCCGAATTGCATCATTCACTTCAACATAATGGGATGGTTAATTACAACTCTAAATTGAGTGAATGCAAATGAAATAAGGCGACACTCCTCTTGTTACCTTGTATTATGCCTATGATCCGACTTAGTGACAGAGCCATGCAAAGTCTCTCTCCATGATTCACTCTTTTAACGACGCATCAAATTTATATGGTTCTTTTAAGTTGCTTAGTTAATATTATATTGTCCAAAGCTTGATTTGAGGGGCTTGAAAATTGTTGGCTGACTTGATTTGATGTTTTCATTTCAAATTTATTTCTAATAGGTATTTTTACGTCCCTTGTGATGTTACTTTTATGTTTCTTTTGATAATATTAGACATTATGTTATTATCACTTTCTAGTTTTGTGATGTTACTTTTAAGAAATAAAAAGTATCAAATCAAACATTTTTAATTGTTGGAGCTAGGACTGATAACCTATATCTGCTGGTTCAGCCATGTCTTCCTGTAGTCGCCCAAGATGCCAACATCAAGTAAGACGAATACATACCCCTTCCACCAAGTGGTGTAGTGCTATTTTTAACCTGTGTGGTAGTTTTGTGATCTTCATTTGTGCCATCGCATTGGGTTGTGTTTTATACATTTGTTTCAGTCTATTCAACTTGGATACGGTACACTTTTGATGCGCATATTATTTATTGGCCTCACTTACCTTGTTGATTGATTATCATATTGATTTCCTCTTTTGTTGACTTATGTTTTTAGTAGATTGTCTAACTATATTTTATAATGTTGAAAGATGGCAAGAGAATTAGAGGAGATATTACGGCAGCCTATTGCACAGTCTGCCAAGAGCTGTATTTCACCTGATGGAGTTTCATTTCTCAGTCAACTTATTTTTCCTCTGTATGATGTAATTGCAGCTGTAAGTCCCATGCTTTTATGTAGCTTAATATTCTTCCATACTATATGTATTTCTTTGTGTTTGTTCAATTATCATTTCTTCATTTTGACAGTAAAAATTCAGTATTGAGTTTTATGTTTAGTTTTCTATCAAAATTATGAAACTAAATGAGTATATGAGAAGCTTACTACTTACCATGGTGGTAGAGGCAGTGGCAATGTTTCCACAAACCATGTGGTTGATCCCCATTCTCCTATCCAGTACTATTGTGTAATTAATGGTGCTAATGGTGCATACTTTTTATATTTGGTAAGGCAAGCAAAGGGAATACTAAGACAAAACAAAGGAAATGGGTGAGGCTATGAGGAAATGGTAAGGTGAAACTCATTCAACTTATATCTAGGCCTTTTACATGTCTGACAAACCCGCCCACGGGCTGGGGACTCGACCTGGGCCTGGGCCCATAACCGGCTCAATGGGCATTAACCACAATCGGCCTGGCTGGCCTTAACTGTAATCGGCCCGGCCCCCAATCGGGCCTGTTATGGTTCAAGGCCCAATTAATTGGAAAACGAACCGGCGGTTCAATGTATTTTTTTTCATTTTTTTAATGAAAAATCATTAAAAAGAATGGTGTTTCCAGGACTTGAACCTAGGTCTCTTTGGATGAGAGCCTAATGTCCTATCCACGTAGACTATAACATATTAACATTTATAATTATTAGTTAATTATTTAATGACTAATTAATATTTTTCTTTTGCACAAAAGTAAGAAAGTAAATAATTTCTTTCAACTCCATAATAGTTCGTTTATACTAGTGCAAATTAAAAGTTAAAGGAAAGGAGTCAAAGCAATTCCGACCGTTAGATCGATGGTTCTAACCTTTGGGGGAGAGGGAGAGGGTTTTTTTCCTTAGCAATTCAGATTATTTGATTATTTTTTATTGATTTAGTGTTCGTTATTCTCCAAATTCTATAAATAAAGAGCTTCATCATTTCCACTGTATTCTCATCTTTCGATTCTGAAATCTCAATTGTTTTCGACTTCAATTATCTAATTATAATGAAAGGAGGAGGTTCATCATCTCAATTTTAGACGGATAAGAAAATCGAAATGAGGTTCACGATATTCAATTTACTGATCATAAGCCCAAGCAAATTTTGACTCCTGAGATATAAGAAAATACTGATGACGATACTCTAAGGTTCAGGATACTCTTTTAAAATCATAGGGGATATGTAAGTAACTTAAATAAGTGCAAGTCATTTTTAAAATTTTTTTTATAAATTTATAATTTTTTTAAAATAATAATAATCTTGAATCGTGGTGAAGTAATCGTCTTGGACGATTAAGGGTCAAGGTTCCGAACCGTTGGTTTGTGGTCGGGTCTCATGTCTGTTTACCAAAAACTTGCATCCATAGTTTGATATATGGTGGACGTGAGTTATATCAAGTGTATAAAACATGATCAGTGTTGAATTTCATTACTTATCTCTCAATATTATTTGTTTTAATGTAGGCTAGCATTCATATATGCTAGCGATTACATGCAAGTGTATAATTGGTATTACATATGGCATTTATGGTTGATGTTGATAAAAGAGTTTATTCTGTATCATTTTGATATACGGAATGAAAAATATATTTGCCACCTACTATTTAATTATTTTTCTTTAGATAATTATCTTTAAAAAAAATTTAGGAATGATAAATTGTTCATAACATATATTAGACCAGGGAAGGAAGTTTGAATAAAATTGGAGCAATAAGTGTAGGACTTGATGCTACGCTATTTGAAGTATGGAGGAGTTTGGGTGATGAATTTATATTTAACAAAATTCTGAGAACTAAGAAATGCTTGAGTAATTTTAGTTCTCATTTGTAAAAATAAAGTTAACATGCATGTCTTTTTTATTTTTGTAAAATAAGACAGTTACTAATTGTTGACAATTAAACCATGGAATGGTGATTGACAGGTGAATCATATTCATTATTCTAATTATTTAGGCTTGGTTACATGCATCTTATCCTTGTATTGAATTCTATGCAAAATTATTTCACAAATTATACTTGATAGCCATTTTTAATTCTATTATTAGAGGTTTCTTCTATTCTAATTAATTAAATTTGTCCAACATTATATTGTATTGGTTGTCTTTAAATAGTCATGCCATCTTCAACTATTATCACTAATACCTAATTCTTTTTAAATAACACTATTTTTTATTGTCATTATAGTAATCATACAAAACTGTCTTACAATTTTCATCTCATACTAGTGGTTGATAGAATTACGCATAAAACATGTTTTAGCATTCTCATCGCATACTAGTGATTGATCCATAGATTCATAAATAAAAAAGGTTTGGAAAAGCAATTTTGGACTATGTTGGAATATTAACTATGGATGACATTTATTTAATATAAGAACTAACAAGAATATCAATAAAAGATAGTGTAGTAAATGGTGGTAGGCGGTGGTGGATACCTACCACGACCACCTAGGTGGTTTGATTTTTTTTACTATTTTTTATATATAATACTATAAATAGTCATTATTCTTATATTTACTTTTAATAAAATATATTAATTAAAAATATTTTTTTATCTAAATATTTAAAAATAAATAATTTTTAAATACATATAGATTAGATTAATGGGATAATTTTATTAGGCTTTAATTAAGTATATTTAAATTATTCCAATCATAACTAGGAGTTGATTAAAATTATTAACTTAAAGTTTAATTAAACCGCATACCTTGTTTCGACTGTGCAACGAGTCCGATGTGTCGCCAAGACTGTGTGACGCGTGTGTCACCAAGCCGAGCGAGGTGTCTGAACGCGTCGCTAGGCTAGTCGTTAGCCGATGTGTTCGGGCCTATCGCCGGGCTAGGGTGATGCTTTCGGGCATGTTGCTGGACTCGGACGATGCATCTGGGCTTGCGGTGGTGAAATGACAGCGATGGTGGAAGGTGGTGAGTTACTGCCTAAAGCATCGCCTAGTCATTGAGCATGATAGACGCTTTTTGGCTTATGTGATGCATCCAAACGCGTCGCATTAGAGAAATGGCGGTGGCAAAGGCGTTGATTCCAGGTGCAGCGGCGACAGAAGGAGGTGAGTTACCACCTAAAGCACCGCATTTGCTTGAGGCAGTGCGATTGATGCCCGCCTCCCGCCTCCACCCTCCCGCCTTGGGGGCCGCGTGAGTCGTCATTTAGAACACTGATAAAAGAAGATAAAAACTCCACTTACGACAAAGCTTTTGGACAATATTCTTATGTTTTAGAGAAGTGGAATCTTTAATTTTTATATTATTGTAACAAAAATATGTATGTTATTAATATAGAGTTATTGTTAGTGAATAGTATTATTCCCTTAAATAAATTGAACACTAATTGACATGAGTAATTCTTCGACACACCTCACGATTCTACTTGTTTCATTAAACTTCTAATTCAATTGATTATTTAATTTCTATACTTTTATTTATATAATTATGGAAAGTAGTAGAAGATTATAGGTGTAAAATCTATACTAAATTCATCTCAATGCATTAAAGTAAAATTGAGTAAAATAACTATAAATATACATCTCTGGTTAGTACTGGAAATTCTAAATGAAAGAAGATCAAACGAATAAAAACTATTAAAATAATATCGGCATGTTCTAAATCATGTTGAAGGGGAGCTTTCGTATAACGGTGAAGTTGCTGCCATGTAACTTAGAAGTGTTCAATTCTTAGAAATAATAAAATCCATCTAAATTCATTTTGTGTCACTAAAGTAAGTCTACATGATGTCGTCAGCATACTTTGTTAGGAGGACCATACTCCATGACAAAATGATACTTTAAACCTAGTTCTCATTTGATGCATAATACTCATTTTAGTATTGGCAAGGTACATTATGGAGACGATTGTAATATTTTTTAACTTATTATTCTGAAATTTTAATTTAAATGATTTTTATAGATTAATATTTTTATATTTTATTATTTTGAAATTTTGATTTAAATGATCTTTTAATTTCTATAGACTAATATTATATTTGAAAGTAACAAGTTCATGAGAATTATGGGATGCTTGGATGCATGCTATGTGGCATGCATGGCATTAAAATTGTATTGTTTCAGTTGAAGACCTGAGACTCAGACATAGAATTTAATTATAAAGAAGTTTTTAAAAGGATAAAACTAGAATATATTACAATTTGGGAACGACTGAGTTTTTATATGTTAAAATGTGAGAAATAAATTAATTTAGGAAGAATATATTCATACAACAACAACCAAGCCTTATTCCCTAGGTGGGGTCGACTATATGGATCCTTTTACGCCTTTGAGCTCTATCTTCTACTATATCATCTATACTTAAATAAATTTTATCTTGTTTTATTGTTGCTAACCAAGTCTTTTTTGATCTTCCTCTTCCTTGTTTGATATGCATATTTGTCATATCACCTAATTGGAGCATTATTGGATGTTTAAGTATATGTCCGTATCATCTTAAACGCGTCTCTCGGAGTTTTCCCTTAATAGATGCAATTTCTACTTTCTCTTTAATGTTCTCTTTTCTTATTCTGACCACCTTGTATGTTCACACATCCACCTTAACATTCTTATCTCTACAACTCGTATATTCTACTTTACATAAAACACACGATGCTCTCCTCCATTTCAACTATCCTACTTGTATTCTATGTAAGACATCTTTCTCAATCCCTCCATCGTTTTACAAAAATGATCATAAATATTTAAACCTCTCGGTTTCACGCAACTCGTCATCTCCTATCTCAACAATTTTCTCATTACATCTAATATTACTAAACTTAAAATCAATATATTCTATTTTTATTCTACTAAACCTAAAACATTTCTCTTCTAATGTTTCCCGTCAAGATTCTTATTTAACATTTACTCCTTCGCGTTTTCATCTACCAAAATAATATTATTTGCAAACAACATACATCACCGTACTGTGTTTTGAATTGTGTAGTAAGTTCGTCCATAATTAGTGTAAAAAGATAGGGACTTAGAGTTGATCCTTGATGTAACCCTATCTTTAGTGGAAATACATCAAAGTGTTACTCTGCCTAAAATCTTTACTCTGATCGTTACATCCTTGTACATATCCTTAATTAGTTCAATATATGTTACGTTAACATCTCTTTTTTCTAGAATTCTCTATATAATTTCTCTTGGACTCTATCATAAGTTTTTTCTAATTCAATAAATATCATGTGTAGATTTTGTTTTTGCTCCCGATATTTTTCAATTAGCTGTTTAAGAAGATGTATAATTTCTATTGTCAATACATGAACCCAAATTAATTTTCGGTCACCGTTGTCTCCTTAATATTTTTTCTAATACTTTTTTTCCAAGTATGACTCATTAGTATAATACCTCTATAGTTTGCACAATTTTGTACGTCTCCCTTGTTCTTATATAAGGGAACTAGAATACTTATCCTCTATTGATCAGACAATTTTTTTTGTTTTCATTATTATGTTAAATAATTTTGTAAACCATTCAATATCTTGTTTTCTTAGGCACTTCCATACCTTTATTGGAATATCATCTGGTCCAACGGCTTTTCCATTGTGCATCCCATTTAAAGCTTTTTCTACTTCTGAAGTTTGAATTCTACAATAAAAATTTAAATTTCTATATTCATTCGACTTACTTAAATTACCTAAGTTAAGTTGGTCTTGAAAAGTTGATGAAAATACCTCTTCCACCGCTCGTTTGTTTCTTTATCGTTTACTAGTATCCTATTATATCCATCTTTAATATATTTTATTTGAATAAGATCTCTTATCTTCCTTTCTTTCACTTTAGCTATTCTATAAATGTCTCTTCCCCTTCTTTTATATCTAATTTTTGATATAATCGTTTAGAAGTTTCATTCTTTGCTTCATTCACTAGTTTTCTTTTTTTTTTTTTTACTATTATATATTTTTTCAAGTTTTACTCGTTTTTATAAATCTATAATTTCTTATAAGTTGTTCGTTTTTCTTCACTTTCTCTTGTATTTTCTCTTTTCACCATCAAGATTCCTTACTTGGTGCATGTCCTTTTGACTCATCGAGTACACTTTTAGCTACTATTTTCAATTTTGATACCATCTTATTTGGTATTACAATCATTATATATTTCACCTAATACTTGTATTCTTACATTCTCCTTAAATATATTTTGCTTCCCATCTTTTAACTTCCACCACTTAATTTTAGGTGTCGTATATATTTTTCTTTCTATTGATACGTTTGAGACATATATCCAACACTACTAACCTACATTGGATAGTAAGCTTTCTCATGGGATGATCTTATAAGCTTTACAAATCTTTCTATTCATTTTTCTAACCATAAAAAAGTCAATTTGCGATTTATTATTCTCACTTTCTTTTGAACGTGACTTCTAAGTGTTTTATCTTTTCTTGAAAAATGTATTAACTAATATAAAGTTATATGCCATCACAAAATCTAATATAGTTTTTCGTTTTTCATTTCACGTTCTAAACCCATAACCCCATGTACCCTCCCATATTTCTCATTTTTTACTTTGACATGCCCATTTAGATTACTTCCTATTAAAACTTTAGATAATTCTAAAGTTGGATTGATTGAATCAACTATAAGTGGTGGTTTTAGATGAATGAGACCAAGTAAAACTTTACATAATATAATTAAAATTTGAATTTGAGTACCGGTGATATAATCCTATAGCTAATCCTAAATAGTTGACAATGTTGGCTTATTTTTGGTACTCTATACAAGTTGGACCTTTAGACTGATTGAAGAAACATTGTTAATCAGCTAAGCCTATGACAGATCGGTTTTGTGTTAGTTGATTTGGTGGTTTAGCAATATCATCTAATGTTGGTATATTTTAGCTGTTATAGTGGACGACTGTCTTTATAATGCTAATGATAGATTTTTGTAAACAACTTTATGAAGCCTAAGGGAGGGATATCTATTTAGAACACTGACCATAGATAATTCTCTTAACTTCAATTAGGATCCTATTGGTATAATATTATTTAGATGTACTTCCTGTTTACTGTCAATGCAGATTTTTAGTATAAACTTTCAAAATCTTGATAGTTGATACTATTTAATTTTTATTTCTAGTGTTTATTATTTTGAATGTGTAGGAAGCTGCTAACAATGACAATGGTCGTGCACCACATTCAGCTTGGAGAAACTATGATGATTTCAATGAGTTCTTTTGGTATGCTCTTGTGTTCATGCTTTTTTATTGCAGTAAAGTCTGGGTAAATGAAATTTTATAATTTTTTTCACTGAAATATTTGCTGATTCATTTTACTTTTACTTGTCTTATTATACTTGTCTTAGGTCTCTTCGTTGCTTTCAGCTGGGTTGGCCTTGGATGCTTAGCTCACCATTTTTCACAAAGCCTAGCAAGAATACAATGGTATGACAATTCTTTAACATATTTTTCTGTTTAGCTCAGCTTTGATGTAAGAAATCTCACTGATTATTCATTCTTCGGCCGACAATCACATTCCATGCCTTGAGAAGTTAGTTCTCTAGTGTGTGCTAGTTGAAGCCATCTCTGATTCACTTTGTCCTCCTGAGTTATCGTTTCATGGAGAATTGGGAGGACCTGATAGAGGCAGCACATGGAAGAAAGGAATTTGAGAGACGGGGAAGCTATTGGCCTCCCCATCAGGATAATACTCTTTGGAAAACCCTGGCCCTAAAATGGTAGCTCAGATAGCATGCAAAATTTAAAAAATGGAAACATTATATTGCACTTGTTGATGGAATATCCATTACATGGGCATATTTAGGATTCTCTACTTAATACTAAACCTAAAATCCTATTGAGAGATCAACCTTGCCTACATTAATAAATAATCCTGTTTGTTAATACACAATTGTAATAGGTGTATTTGCCTTAATGAGTAAAAAATGTCTATATAAAGATAGAAGTTCCTTGTTAAGGGGGATTCATTTAACTATATTTGCTATTTTTTTAATATATAAATTGCGTACATTGGAGATATTGAATTGCTGCTTGTTATTTGCCATTTTCACACACAAGGTAAATCCTTCCTTGCAGGGCATACTATCTTCCGGTGGAAGCAAGCATTATGGGAAAACATCTTTTGTGGAACACCGAACTTTTCTTCATCTTTATCATAGTTTCCATCGACTCTGGATCTTTCTTTTTATGATGTTTCAGGTCTCTATGTACCATGGTTTTTGTTTGCATTTCTGTTTACCTTTTCGATTCTCCCAGATCTTGCTATGTTACTCATAATTGTTCTTGATAAAATGTAGATAACAATTTGAGTCCTCTCCTGCTTGTATGTTTTGATGAATCATTTTGGTTCAAATTAAACATTGTCTCTGTAGTCATGATAGTACTATTTCTGTCATTCATGATAACTAATGTTCTGGCTTAAACTTGTTTTATTTATCTGAATATTTTAAAAATTCAAAGTCACTTGCTTTGCTATGGCTTTAACTCGGGCACAGTTGTCCATTGTTCATGCTTGATCTTCCGGAAAATGAACTATAAATTAGAATTGTGTGCTTTTGTTAGTTTAATTTGGCACCAGATTAGGTTGACATAGTTGTTGCTTCTAGAAAACATGTGGCCGGTGTGATTTTGTGCCGCAGTTTTAAATGGTCCTGTGGAAGCTAAGGATCAGTTATGAAAAGCTGGACTGAGTTTGTACCAATCTTGCTACTGGATTGAATCCCTCTTTTTTTCTTTGGTTTTCTTAATTTTAATATATCCATTGAAGGCATTTTGTGAGTAGTTTCTCAAGGGGCTGTACCAACCAATTTCAAATGCTCAATCACTCATTAGGACACTTCCCCCAAGTGCTAGTTAGCTTGAGGGATCTTAAGGAGCATATTCCATCTTTGAAACCCATTGGACCCAGCCTCCATAATTCAGAACACATACAAAAGGAAGCAAGTGGAATACGAGTCTGTTATAAAGAAAATAATTTCATATATGTGTAAGTTTCTAATCTGTGTGAAATATCAGCAGCTAGAATGAATGAAATGATTGTATCACGAGATGGACTAAATAAAGCTAGATAAACAAATTCTAAAATACAAACACTAATACTATGTTGTTTTTTCCCCTCCATGCCAGTAGCTCATATTTAATCTACCAAACTAATTGTTATCATTTATTTTTAGATCATTGAATCTTATATTTTTTGTATTTCTGCATTTTAATTTTACATCTTTCCAATCTGATGTTGATACTTTTGTTTTTCCTATTCTCAATCACATGTTGATACTTATGTTACAGGGATTAACAATCATTGCCTTCAATAATGGTGTGAATTCGACGACAATTAAGCAGGTTCTTAGCCTAGGTCCTACTTATGTTGTGATGAAGTTTATAGAAAGTAAGTTCTTATACACTTGTCTGTATATGTTGCTGCTAACCAATTAGATTTTTGGTTGCTCAAATTCTGTCTGCATTTGTAATGTAGGTGTTCTAGATATCCTCATGATGTATGGGGCATTTTCAACATCACGTCGATCAGCTGTTACCCGAATATTTGGTCGTTTTCTATGGTTTTCAGTTGCTTCTTTTGCTGTCTGCTATTTTTATATGTATGTCCTTTCACATCAGATTATTAATTTAGAATGTTTAATTCCATAATATATTTTCATACTTTTAGTATTGTGTGTTTTTTTCTTCTATGTTTTATTACCCCTTCATTAATAATTTCTAATAAGCATGTCAAATTGGTACACTTGGTTTCAGTAAGGCACTGCAAGATGGTTCCAGTTCTGCTGCTTTCAGAATATATATCTTTATGATCGGAATTTATGCTGCATATAATCTCTTCATTGGCTTCCTTGTGAGAATTCCATTCTGTCATCGCCTAACGGATTTATGTTATCGTTGGCGTATTGTGCGTCTAGTGAGATGGCTGCACCAAGTAATCTTTTTTCATTCTCGTCTGTCTTTCCACTTTCAATTTGTGCCTTCTTCTTGTTCTTTGTAATTGACACTTGTTTTTTTTTCTCCAACAAGGAACATTACTATGTTGGACAGGGCATGTATGAGAGGACTATTGACTATATTAAGTAAGCTCTTTTCTTCCTAGCAACATGTATGAAAGGAGCATGGACAAAACCATGTAGCCATCTTTTATGTTTTTTTGAATGTATTATTTCAATGCACTTAATGGTGCATATGATGATTTCCTCTATCATCATTGAAATCTTGATTATCAATTAATTCTGAACCTGGGTGGTTGTCTTTCCAATTCTTTACCTAGATTTCTTGCCTCTCAACTATTTCTACTTTGAAACTTTGACCATCTAAGATTTAGTACCTTGTGATGTTTCGTATTGATCACTCCAGCACTCATACTTGATTTGTGATTTGATAGAATGTTTATGATTCAACAATTAGTTTGATTGATATTAGGGTTATATTTGAAATGTATTTCTTGTCTATTGTGTTACCAGCATTTTACTTGTTTCTAATAATAAATACTCAAATTTAATCTTGATATCTGTTTATCTTATGACTGAATGTAATGAACATAATGTGATCTATTCATAAGTTATTGTTGCAATATCCCAGTCATGACAAATAATTCTTTGCAGTTTTAAATTCTAATCATATGACCTTATATATATATATAAGGTAGATTAACGTCTAGAGTTTCAGTTTTATTTTTTTTTTCTTTGGCTTATTGTTGCTTGGGTACTATTTGAACTTTGAATGCTTTTCTGATCATGTCAACATTATGCTGTTTGATGATGATCTGATATTTCATATTTCAGATATGTACTTTTCTGGTTGGTCATTCTTGGCGGGAAGTTTTCATTTGCCTATTTTCTCCAGGAAAGTTACTTTTATTTCTGCATTCCGATTATTTGTTTAGCAACATTTTCATCTTCACACTAGATCCCTTTTTCTTCAGATCAAGCCACTTGTATCACCAACTAAAACTATTGTCAATTTTCGGAACTTGCAATACTCATGGCATGATTTGATGTCTCGGAGTAAGTTGATATACTAATTTTTTCTTAACATTATTTTTTTCTCTTGTGCTATCTACTCTATGGAATATAGTAAAATTGTGTTTTCTTCTTTTCTTGTTTGATGTATTTTTGCATTTTGTATGTAAAGCTTTGTATCAGTCTGAATTATACAATTACTAGTGCTGTAGTAGTCTTTCTCATATGCTACCTCTAATTGTTGTACTGACTGCTGTGAAGAATAGTTTGCATAAAGGTCGCCAGGTAGAATACTGAGATGTTTAAATTGTTTGTGCACTTTCTCATATTGAACTCAATGCTTCAAATCTGATAGTTTTTTATTTTACTTTAATTTGACTAGAAATTCCAATTTGTTTTTCTTTCTCCTGTTTTCTGACATGAATGCTCTTCTTCATTTGCATTATTATTCTGACAAATTTAGCCTCTTAGATTGTTGCTGACTGCCTTACGATAATAATACTTTCTGCAGACAATCATAATGCACTGACGATTCTTAGCCTATGGGCACCTGTTTTTGCTGTAAGTGTTGTTCTTATATGTTGTTTCCTTTGGTTCTTTTACAAAGTATCTTGCACAATTATATTATAATTTAGAGAGTGCCACGTTAATAATATGCAATGCTAGTTGCAATGCTCAAAGCCTTTTTGTATGGCTCATGGAAGGCACGTTTTTTGAAGTCAAATAAATTTAATTTGTTTTGCAAATATGATATCCTAGCAGTCAAAACAAGCATATAAATAATCATTTTGTTTCTTGGTTGTAGTTCTCTTAGGATCTGCGTGATTCCCTTCAACTATAGAGCACCGAAATTTTTCTTGGGCATAGTGTTCGCTGATGGTTCTCCATCAGCAAACCATAATAGATAGGGATCAGAAGGTTTATTGCTGTAAGGGTGATACAATTGGCTTGTGCCGATATTCTCTTTTCTTTTTTTATGGAGTTCCATAAACTCAGAGCTCCGGCTACCAATTTTCCATCTTGCCTCTTAAATTGACTCACTTTCCTATGCTTGAATAGATAAGCTTTGGATTTTGAGTTGAATGCAAATTAACTCTTAGAAAGCTAAGCTTGAATCTGTTTACAAGCAGCTTGATTCAATGAAAACCTTATATACAAATCTATGCCTACTGTTTTCTTCTTTTTCGAACATTTATACTTTTATTTTTTTCTCAAATATTTTTCTTTGAATTTGTAAATCAACTTAATTTCTGAAATCATGCCAATTTTGTTGATTTTAATTAGTTAAGTTAGATTTGAAAGCTTTGTTGGGACAAGACTGCTCATTGAGTGCTTGTTTAAAATTAATTTGTATCTTAAGATTTTAACTTTCTAGTTTACTGCAATAATGGATGTGAGATGTTTTCTTTCTCTAGCTTCAAAATCTGATTGCCATTTTCCTATAGGCATCATGCTATTACTTGTCTACTAAATTTTGGCCTTGCATAAACATTATCCAAGTTGATAAGTAAACAAATAATTTACTATTTATCTGGTAATGTATTGTAAGTCGCTCATTCTCATGCTCAAATGTTGTAGAGATGCTCATACAAGAATTTATCTGCGTAGATTTGCAAATAGATGTGCGTATTCAATTTGGGTGGAATTACATAACTTGTCAAATCATATGTTGATGTTTTATTAACATAAAAACTCTTTTACAGATTTACCTTTTGGATATTTATATCTTTTACACCGTGGTCTCATCTGTTTGGGGATTCTTACTTGGTGCAAGAGATCGTTTGGGTGAGGTAGGTTAGCTGAATAGCTGTTGTTGATATCGCATAGCAGATAAACTATAGATAGACTATATGAAAAAATGCATATAGAGAA
Organism: Zingiber officinale; assembly: GCF_018446385.1. Taxonomy (NCBI): domain Eukaryota; kingdom Viridiplantae; phylum Streptophyta; class Magnoliopsida; order Zingiberales; family Zingiberaceae; genus Zingiber; species Zingiber officinale. Next base: position 36,398,096 of record NC_055992.1, on the reverse strand, counting down.
ATAAATTAGAACATATGCATAGTGTTTTTTAAAAAATAAGGTAACTACACCTTGAGGAAGCCATATTCTTTAGCGCAGTGACCCCTTTACCTTCTGAAGTTCTTGCTCTTGCATGATTTGAGTTTTCAGATCAGGTCTGTTGAAGCTGTTCATAACCTCTTTGAGAGATTTCCTGCAGCATTTATGGACAATCTTCATGTGCCTCTTCCAAAAAGGTTTGCAGTTACAACATTTTGTTTAATTTTTTTGTTTTTCTGCTTATGTTTTCCTTTTTATTGTTATAGGAAACAATTATCATCGTCAGGTCAGGTAATAAGTTCTTATTCCTTACTATTCTTTGGCCATTGTTGTAATTGAATGATATCTGGGTATATCTTTAAGTGGTATTCACAGATAGTTGCTTTGATTATGTTGATTAACTCTTTTTAGTTGGCTAAGATACCTTATAATCAAGATGCATGTTATATGAATCACAATGTATAAAATGTTTTTCATAGATTGCCTAGGTTGATCATGCATTGTTATATTTATTCATTTTAGGTTATATGGATTACCTGGGGTTGATATGTAAAACATAAAAAATGATGAATTATGAATTTCCTTGGTTGATTAATTTGACATCTTAAGTAATGGTTCAAAAATAATTTTTACATGGATATCTAAAGTTAAATAACTTGTTAGTTATACTATATGGTAGATGTAACTAGTATATTTACAGTAGTTGTATTTACTTTGAGTACAAGTATCTTACATAGTGGATTTAAGTATCTAATTTTACTATTTTTCTAATTTTTTGTGCAGACTTTAGAAACTTTAGTGTTCATGTGCAGTATGGACAGAGTCTAAGTGTGGGTATGGATAGACAGAGTCTAAGTGTTTGAGTCTAAGTGTTTGAGTTAATTATTATTAATTAAATTATGTTAACATTTTTTGTCCGAATCACTTATGGATTAAGCATTATCTTCTTACATTGTGATAGTTTGTGTTATGTTGTGTCAATTTGTCATAATTGAGTACTTCACTTAATAGTCATACATAGATAAGTTTAGTGGCCCATAGGGTGTAACTATGGAGGTGTTCCCTATTCTTAAATTATTAGTCATTTCATGAAAGAATTGTCTCCATCTAACTATTAGTTGTGAATCATGATGAGCCTGAGGGTCTTGCATAAGGAAATGTGGTGGTTCATGGTGAAAGTTAAATTCATACCTCTAAGTCATGATTGGCGTGTGATGATGTATAGAAGCTAAGATGCTCTATCTCCATACACAGAGACTAGTGTGGTGGTCCATGTTGTATCAGATTCTATGGATGCCTTCTCCTAATTAACTAGCCATTTGGGATTGAAATGGGCTTGATCATACTTTCAATAACAAATGATATTGGTTCTGAATATCTTATTGATTAAATCTTAATTTAGTAGTTATTTTTTGTTTTTTCAAGGGTGAAGAATTGAATAGGCTTGACGCTGCTAGATTTGCTCCCTTTTGGAATAAAATCGTGGGATGTTTGCGAGAAGAGGATTACATTAGTGACCCGTAAGTATCCAGTATCCATCACGGATTCCATTATACTCTTATTTTTTAAGCTATTATATTGTTCATGGTAGACAATAACCTACTATGTTTTATTTACAGTGAGAGAGATTTACTTATTATGCCTAAGAATTCTGGAATACTTCCAATGGTCCAGTGGCCATTATTCTTGTTGGCCAGCAAGGTATTTATTTTCTGTTTCCCTCACATATTACGCATTTTCTTGTGCTTTCTAATGTAATTTTTTTGTCTTGATAAGATATTTGTGGCAAGAGATACAGCAGCAGAATCCAAGGATTTACAGGATGATCTCTGGTTGAGGATTTCGAGAGATGAATACATGGGATATGCAGTCAAGGAGTGTTATCATAGTATTAAAGTTATTTTGATGTCTTTACTTGATAAAGAAGGACAACTGTGGTAATATGTATTTGCCATTTTTTTCACTGAAGAGTTTTGATTTCCTATCTTCTCTCTTTATTGATTAATGTTTCTGTTAACTTTGTTTTTCAGGGTGGAGAGAATAGACGAGGATATACATGAGAGTATTAGGAAAAAGAACATACAAACAAACTTCAGGTTGAGCAAGTTACACTTCGTGATGTCGAGAATTTCTGCTTTAACTGGTATTCTGGTATGCTCTCTCTCCATGCAAATTTCACTTTACTTTGTCCAATATTATTTTATTTACCTTTTCTTCTTCTTCTATCAAATGTTCATCTAACAAATTGAGTGCCTAGTAGAAGGCATTTTTAATGTAGCACGAATGGAGCGAAATCTCACAGAGGAGACAAAGTAGAAATTTTATTAATAAAAAAAACTTGGATTTTTTATGAGGATATGAGGACATTTTATAAACTTGATGTTACAAAAATTAAAAAATAATTAAAAACTGTAAGAAATACAACAATTACGTTTAATTAACTAACAAAACGGATGAATTGCCAAGTGGTACGATAGACTACTAATCAACTAAAGACAATTTATAAATTCTAATTATTTCTAATTCATGATGATTCTGATCACTTTGCCAAAACTTCTATAGAGTAGAGTGTTGTATAGGTGTATTTAATTTTTGCAATTGTGCTTGTTTAGCTTTGCTCATATTGTACCAATCAAGATAGTCAATTATTTTAGCAATCCAATCAAGAAATGCATTTGGGTCTAGATGACAATTGAAGTTAGGGACTTTGGATTTGCCTAAATGAGTGGTTTCTAACTCATGTCTAGGCCTAGGCTGGGTATGTGATTTAGAAAAATGATCATCTTACTCTACACTTACTAGACTAATAATCATGATGCTTGTGTTGGCAAGATGAGGTACATGATCTGCTAGCTCAAGAGTCAAGATTCTTTTCTCTGCTAATTTTCAGATTAAGTTTGCAGCGTAGACTTTAAACCATTTTAGGTCATCTATTCTAGATTGTAGGGTTCTAAGCTCATCTACCATTACCTCAACTACTATCTACCTCTTTTTTTGACAGTGAGTTTTTGATCGTAGCTGTTGTGGAGTTTTGACAAGTAATGAAAATTATAAAATACACTCAGTTAATAATTTAAAAGTAAATACAAGTTAAGTATTTTTTTTAATTGAGTAGGGATTTGATGATTAGTAAGAAAATGGTAAATATATAGAAATTAACTAATCTAACTAAATTAAATAAAAGAATTTTTTAATAAGCAATGAAATTACTAAGTGGATGTGAGTTGTGAAGTTTGCTTCTTGTGGTTCTTAAAATACAAATGAACTAATCTAACTAAATTACATAAAAGATTTTTTTTACTAAGCAATGGAATTACTAAGTCGATATGAGTCGTGAAGTTTGCTGAATGTGGTTCTTAAATAAATTGGCTCTAATTCTTTTTCATGGGATGCAAAACTAGTTTGGAATAAAATTCAAAGGAAGGATAGTCTTTGCTACACTTTTTTGGTTTTTCTACCGTTGGACTAATTTAGAATCCTCATTTTCTATGGCTAAAATGTTGGCGTTGAGTCTTGCAATTGTGAGAAATGTGACGGTGGCAAATCATTGAGCTTGCCGAGTTGGCACTAATAGGAAGGCGTGCCGGTTGAAGGAGGTTAGCTTTGATTTGAGGTGACACAAGGTTAGGTGTGAAGGCATCAAAATAAAGATAGCAAGTAGAACTGGAACTATTGGGCATGACTTGGTGTTGTGTTGCATGACTATTGGGTGCAATTTGGTATTGTGTCATAGATTTAGAGTGGTGAAAGTGGGGGCTTTGACTTCAAGTGTCATGTGTAAGATGCCAAGGTGCAAGGACACTTTTGTTTAATGTCTAGCGCGCGGGATGAGCAAGACATTCGGAGTGGCTAGTGAGCGGATATTAGATGCGTTCTAGGGTTTTCATCTCCGTTAACAGTGGGATCAGTGATGCTTGGTGTAGCTGCAGAGGGAGTAGGAATGTAGTGATGGTGAGAGGTGATGTTGGTTTGTAGAAGGTGCATATGTCGGTTTGGGCTCAGAGCAAAGATTCAGAGAACTTGATAGTGGGGAACAATGACATTGAAATTGGAGGTGGGTAGATTAGAAGTGAGCGAGTGAGGAGAGAGAAGAACTATGGAAAGTACGGAGTTGTCTGGTATTGAGACTGAAATAAGACTAAACCTCACATAGATACAAACTCATGTATTCTTATCAAACAAACTTTGGTTTTACATGTGATACAATGATGTTTTATAAATTTGATCTTGCAAAAATTAGGAAATAACTAAATAATTACCATTAATTGACTACCCAAACTGATGAATTAACAAATAACACAAGAAACAACTCAAAATAACTCGAAATTCAAATTATTCTTAATATGCATCAATTTTCCTAGGTAGTTTGTAATACTCAATAAACTAATTGACTTCTTGTACAAATTATTGGGTATAAATGGCTTATGATTAATTAATTCTTTTAACTCCTCTTCTGATTATTATTTCAAAGTGTAGTTAATTGCTTGCCATATTCCATAAATTTTGAGCTTCAATTTTTTTATGCACATACAAGGTACTCACTTGAGCCCACATCTGCCGTTCACATTTTGGCACAACAGATAGCACATGCCTTCTTCGTGAACTTGTGTGTTAGTTCTGCACTACACGTTAGTGTCTGACTAAAGCAAAAGGATGTGGAATCTTGTTGTATCGTGTGCTACACGTGCCATCCTTGTATATGCCTAGATTAGGATCATTTTGAGGTTTGAACTTTACAGGAGGCCAGCATGTAGGCGGTTGAGCACTAATCTAGTTGTTATTGTGATGCATTTGCTGCACTTTGGCTACCTAACAAAATTTAATCAGGAATTGTGTTTAAGGTTGCAGAGACATACTTTGAGTTCCATCCTTCAACTTTATTTCAGTTTGAAATTTGTGTGAACTTGTATAGTTATACTTCTACTGTCATGAAGTTTTCTAATTTGTTTTGACTGGTTTTTGAAATGTGGCATCATTTATTATGTCGACTTTATTAGAAAGGGGAAGAATCTGCTGAACGGTTAAAAGGAGCTGTTAATGCAGTCCAAGATCTATATGAAGTGGTTCACCATGATGTTCTTGCTCTTGATATGAGGTTCCCTGCTACTTATTTCTTAGATTTACTTACATTTTGATTTTGATTTTGATCATAATTATTATTATTTTTTAATCAAGTCACAATATTGATGCTTGGGCTCAAATAACCAATGCAAGAGCTGAAGGTCGCCTCTTCTCTAATCTGAATTGGCCTAAAGATCCTGAAATGGTATGTAAATCTTAGGTGTATCATCTTTGCTAGAGTTGTGATTTGCATTGATTGTGCATAGCCATCATGTCAACATCTTCTGCTAGACCGTCACACTACTGCTTATTATCATTCTTAAGTGACTCCTTATATACTATGTGAGTGCAGAAAGCACTGATAAAGAGATTACATGCACTTCTGACTACCAATGAATCTGCCTCAAATGTTCCTAGAAACTTGGAAGCTAGGCGTAGGCTGCAATTTTTCACGAACTCTATGTTCATGAAAATGCCAATAGTAAAGGCAGTTTCTGAAATGCTATCTTTCAGGTGAAACACAATTTCTGCTGTGCTAGTAACATTGTCATTTGTCAGTTTGTTATATGTGAAATATTGTTTTTCTCAATATCTACAATAACTTTTTTCTCTTCCATTGCAGTGTATTTACTCCCTATTATTCTGAGACTGTGCTCTATAGCCTGGATGAACTCCATAAGAAAAATGAGGATGGAATATCTACTTTGTTTTACCTCCAAAAAATTTATCCAGGTTTCCATATTTTTTGATAGTTTGTAACATTCACTATCCTTAATGAATTTTGTTAGCAGTTATCTTTGCCTTGCGCAAATAGATTAAATGGATGACTTATTATGAATGTTCACTCTTGACTTTGAAATTATAACTCATTTTTGCACATATTTTTCATTTAGTTATTTTTAGGAGTTTATTCCACATAATTCTTACATTTGTCAATACGACTATTTCTTTTTTGCTATGTTCCTTACCATGGTTTAAAATCTCGATCCGCGCCAAGGTTTCGATCCCGGACCATAATAATATAGTTTTAGTATCGTGTCGTGCCTTGCTGTATGGTTTTGGTATTTTAAAATATAAAATATATTAATTAAAAATTAAAAAATTAATCTAAATATTTTAAAATATAAAATATATTAATATATATATATTAATGGAATAATTTTTTTAGATTTTAATTAAATCTATTTAAATTATCACAATCATAGTTACAAGTTAATTAAAATTATTAACATATTTAATTAATCCTAACTAAAAACCTTTGGCCCCCTTCTGTCACGTGTTCTGCAATGCTCTTGGGCTTGCGTGACATGTCCGGGGGCTTCGCTGGGCTCGCGCGACGCATCTTGGGGCTTCACTGGGCTCACACGACGCGTTCGTTGGCATCGGCTTGCGCAATGCGTCTGCTGAGCCTCGGGGCATGGCAGCACAGGAGGCGTGCTTGTACCTGTCCACAAGCGGAATGAAACGGCTCAAGATTTTAAACTATGTTCCTTACCGTTCTAGTTTGGGAAAGCATCCCTATGAACTCTTTGTATTGCTTAGATATTCATGTCCGAAATGATTGTACTTGTCACACTCGCTCATATGAGAACTAATTCTTTAACTCATTGAGCTCAAACAGTGTCACAATGCTCTGCTAGGTAGTATACTCAGTGTTTGTGCTAAACTTCAATTGTTTTTGTTTTCCTTTTTTGTTGTATTTTGAACATAATATTTGCAAGGAAAAATATTTCTGCATAATAATTTAGTCCATACAATTCTCTTCTGCATTCTTGTGGGCTTCACTATGTTATTATAATAGTATGTATTGCTGCATTTGTTATTCAACATTAAAACTAATTAAGCATGCCTTATGAGATGTAGTTCAATCATTTTAAGCTTGCAGTTGAATCATGAACGAATCAAGATTCAAATTAAAATATATTTTTTTAGTAAAGCAGGAATTATAGGTGTTGGAAATTATAGGAGTCAGCAATTGACATTATAAATCCACCCTGTAGTTGTTTCCATGAATTCATGATTCACTTTTAAGCTCTAGAACATTGAATTATACCTTGATGCATAGTTTAAAATATTGTCATGTGTTGGAGTTTTGTTTTCTAGCCCCAACAATATAGTTGCATTACTTTGTTATATTGACACTTAGATATGCTTTAACACATGTCAACATGTCAGGATATCAACTCCTTAGTTTTATCCTAGAATGTTTAGCAAGTCAATTAAGTTAAAATTTATAGGAAACACATTCCAAAATATAATAACCATCTCATCTAATAATTATTATTAATAATAAAATTGGTGTTATGAACCAAATCTGAACATTGAATTTTGTAATATCATACTTATCATCCACATAATTTTCTCATATTGTTTTCAAGATCTAGATTAAATAATGCTCCTAAAATATTTTCCATTAAAATTAGTTTCTTTACGCATCCATAAATGTTTTTGCAAAAACCCTAATGCTCTTCTATAGTTCAACCATCCTATTTCTATTCTATGTAAAACGGCTCTATAAACGCTTCCATCTTTTTGCAAAAACAATCCTAGATACTTAAACCTTTGAGTTATTGGTAACTCAACATCTCCTATTTTAATAATTATCTTGGTACATCTACTATTACTAAATTTAAATTTTATATATTTTGTCTTTAATTTACTAAGCCTAAAACTTTTAACTTCTAGTATCTCTTGTTAATATTTGAGCTTAATATTTATTTCTTCACTTGTCTTATTTATCAAAATAATATTATTTGCAAACAACATGAATCATGGTAATGTGTCTTGGATATCTAATACCCCCTCTATGCCCCCCTCTTTTTTAGCTTAGGAAGATAATTGTTTATTATTAGGAAAAGATGTACTAGGGATGATATATCTCTTGGATTACCTTTTGGATTTATTGGCTATCTCTAGTTGGTTATGGTATATACTAATTTTTTTAACAGTTGTGAGATGTTGGTTAGAAGATTCTAGAATATACTTTGTTTATGCTCTTAACTTGGCATGGCTAATTATTTATTCTTTTTCTAGGGTGCAGTTTTTCTACTATTGTATTGTGTTTCAATAACTCTTTCATCTTTAAGTTACTGTAGTAATAATGCCTTTTGTAAATTATTTTTGGTGATGTTCATTTATGTTGATTAGATGAGTGGAAAAACTTTTTGGAACGCATTGGAAGAAAGGAAGACACTGATGATTCTGAGCTTCTTGAGAGTGAAAATGATAAACTGGAACTCCGCTTTTGGGCTTCTTATCGTGGACAAACCTTAGCAAGAACTGGTATTGTGGAATTCAAACTTTTACCTGTATAATCATCTTTCACTGAACTTGTTTACCTTCGAAAAATGACTATAGAATAAATTGAACTCGAAGACAAATTATAAAAGTATAATAATTATTTTTTTTAATTTCATCTTTATGCATTCTGAAGCATTCCAACTGCCGTCATAGTATGATACTCATCAACACATTTGACATAGAAGATATTACTAATGTGGATCTTTGTTGAGCTTATGTAATTTACTTGTGCCATAACTTTCATGCTACCTTGTACGGATTGAGATTTTAAACCATTGGTCTATTTGAGTAGGGTGTATTTTTTAGTTTACAATGTCACATCTAGAGTACTTGATGATGCCTGATCTTTGGGAATTTACCACTACAGTTTGCATAATGTGGAATTGTATGTGCATTGGAAGACTTATTGTTGTCCATTATGATGTCTTAGCAGATATTTATGTAACAATCTGTACTGAATGGTATGCCTTAGTTCATCAATTAAATGCTTAAAGTTATCCAAGAAAGATGTTACACGTTAGTAGTATGCTTATATACTGTTGTTGCACCAGATCAGTACTGGCTGGCATGTTCCTTACTCATGATATTATTATAATTCACACTGACATATTATATTGCACGTTGGTATGAATTCATATACATATTGCAAAGTTAGCTTTGTGGGCTATAAGGTCCACTAGCCAATTCCTTCTTAGGCTATTTGGTATAATATGACTGGTGAATTTATTGGCTTATTGTGTGGTTTATATTGGTTACTTTAGTTGAAATGTTTTTTTGATTTGACTTCTGTTAAAATTGCAGTTCGTGGGATGATGTACTATAGAAAAGCTCTTATGCTTCAAAGTTATTTGGAGAGGACCTCTGAAGGTTGGTCCTTGTCAGTTATACCTTTAGTTTTGTTCCACAATCTAGTCTACCTTTTATATCCTTGTATTGGCAGATGGTACTATTCCTGGAACTGCTAATGCAATGGATCTTGCTGAGGGGTTTGATCTGTCTCCACAAGCACGTGCACTGGCAGATCTTAAGTTCACTTATGTTGTAACTTGTCAAATCTATGGGAAACAAAAGGGAGAAGGAAAGCCAGAAGCTAAGGACATTGCAATGCTCATGCAACGGTGTGTATGTTTTCATTTTATATTATCCATTTTTATATCCTGAATTTATAACAATCAGAAGCTACACACCATTCTTTTGATTTTAGAAGATGAGAGAAACCATGTGTAAGGTCATTATTCATTGTGTTTCTCTTTAGAAAATATCTGGGAAAAGTGAAGAAGCCTAGAGGTATATTATTATGGTTTCAATCCTTTCAAAGTAGTAAAATAATGATGAAAACTCTATTGAATCTAACAACATAATCCTAAGTCTATGCTATAATTTTTGAATAGTTGTTTATGATGTATATACATGCCCAATGGATGGAGTCTAGAATTTTTGATTATGTTCAGAATTTTTCTGAAAACTGTTGCATGTGGTTGCTTGTCTTTCTTGGTTGTCAATCTTATGCTTTGTATGTTTCCAGGAACGAAGCCCTTAGAGTTGCTTTTATTGATGAGGTTGAGACCGTGAAGGATGGTAAACCTCACACAAATTATTATTCAAGACTAGTTAAAGCTGACATTCATGGAAAGGATAAGGTTATATTTGGTGCATTTCATTTTGTTTCAAAGCTATACTTCTTTCATTTAGAAAATTCTGTATGTTAACTTTTAACAAACCTATTTGCTTGTTAATCTTCCATATCTTTTTCATTAGCTTAACATTTTGTTAAGACTACCTTTACTTCTATTAAATTAGGCGGCATGTTATTATGGTTTATCAAATTAGATGCCGTGTATTCTTAAGGTTTAGCGGAAAAGCGGTTATTTCAATACACTTTTTATATGCGAACTTTCTGTACACATGCAGACTGTCTGAAGGTATATATTATGCCTATTTAGTGACACTAGCATGATTGATTGTGCATAGATCTTTTTTGATCATAGACCTTTGTCAATCATGCAGATGTTTCTCCTTGACAATCTACATGCCTTGGTATGGTACGATTTACATCAAGAAGAATTTAAAATAATAATTTTTTTTATAGCTTGTGTTATCACAATGCATTAAAATTGTACCACTCTAGTTAGGTTAAAATTTTTGGCATACTTTAACCTTGCTCGTCAGTATGTACCTTTCTCCTCTTTTACTTCTACATTTTTCCTTCTTCCTTTCATCTCCAATTCGTCACCGATATAATGTGTCAACACTTTGGTCAAAGACAAGGCTGCACCATTTTGGTCAAAGTTTTTGACATTACGTTGGAAGATCACGTCCCAAACTCCACGTTAATTTTATTTTTACTTTAATCATTGGTCATGTTCAAGGAGGGGAAAAAAGGAGAAGATGGGTATTGAATATCTTATGATAATTTGATGAATTGACATTATTGTTAAGTCAAATCAGAAATATCATGTGATATCCAAAGCAAAATATTAGAAAATTATTCCTAGGACAAGCAATTTTGAAGGACTTTTGGGAATGATATTTGATATCAAATCAGAAAATATAGGAAAAAAATAATGAAGTTCCGAGATTATAAGGTCTTGAAGTGATTAACAATTGTTAAAATGCCTCCAATTTGATTTTCATAGGTCTCTTCTCTTCCATTGGATCTTGTAAGATGCAGTGAAAAAAATTATGAATCATCCTTTCATAGGATTCTGAGTTAGTGTTCATTTGCCAGTCTTCCATGGGAGCTTGTAAGATGTAGTAAAAATTTATGAACCATCCTAGGTACTAAGTTCAATTTATAATCTAGTACTTAGAAATGTTTCAATTTTTTTGAACAATGGGATTTGTTAATTTAGCATTGTTGCCATTTTTTAATTTTTCGGGGGAGCTATTGCCTCATTTTAATCATCATGTAGTGCTTAATTCTTGTTCAGCAAATTGATTCCCCTCCCAGTGTAGACTTGCCCAGTTTGGACTATTAACTATTTTGAACCCCATTGATCAATGGCGAACTTATGTTTTATTATTTCAGGAAATATATTCTATTAAGCTTCCTGGGAATCCCAAGCTTGGTGAAGGTAAGCCAGAAAATCAAAACCATGCAGTAATATTTACTAGAGGAAATGCAGTTCAGACAATTGATATGAATCAAGTAAGTTGTGTTTCATTGCTTGTTTTATTCCTACTCATGTTACTCTCTATGGCTTTGCATTTAATATTTCATGTTTTCTTTGCATTCAATAAATTGTTTTTTCTTTTGACATTTTTCAATGTATTGATCTTTTCTATACTTGATTTATGTCTTATAAAAATTTACTAAAGGGAATTTTCTGTTTCCTAACTTTTTTGCTTCTCATATTTCCAGTGAACGTAACCAACAAATGCTCAAGCACTGCACCATAAACTTTATTACATTGTTATTATCTTCTGAATTCATTTTGGAATTGGATACATCTCTTTGACACAAATGATTTGAGACACATTAGAAGTCCTGTGAAAATGTTATGAAATGTGTGATTAACCAACTTACCCAAATTGTTGAGCAAGCCAAATGTTTCCTATTAGAGTTTGTATCTAAGCAACAAATTTCATTTGGTGGGGAAAATCAAGTTATTGATAACAACTAATGTGAACGATGTTATGTTAGGCAATAGAGGAAGCTGCCGAGATATTTTGCCTCTCTGCCATTGCCTTGGACATTTTTGCTCATTGGTAGAAGTGTAGATTGCGTATCCCCATCACTACTGGTGTGGGTTCGACTTTCAGCCTTTTGTGTTTAGACAATTTCTTTTCCATTGATCTCCATAGGCATGTTGAAAAGATACTAGCAAGAGATATATTGACAATATTATTTTTGACATCTTTTGTAATTGTTAAAGTTAGAGCAGGAGCAATGGTGAATTCCAAAAATGAGTTTAATTAGATATTTATAATTTTGTTAAACCTTATCAATTTATCTACTCTCGACTAATATAATTATAATATAATAAATAATCTTTGTAATTTGAGTTAGATAACATTATATATTACATTAAGTTAGTAACTTATTAGTTATGAATTTATAATTAAATTATCACAACTTATTTACTAAATTTTATAATTAATTAAGTTTTAGATTAAATAATTATAGTGTAATAATTTAATTTATATAATTGTAACTATTACTTGTAAAATAAAAAATATAATATATATATTTATGTCAACAATTACCAATTCAAGATGAAAAAGAAGTTTTTAATAAACTATATATTCATTTTTTTTTCTGAAAAAGATAAAAAAAATAATATAGTACCAAAACTTATATAAGAAAGAAAAATGTACAATGAATAAATTCAAACTCAAAATCAAACACATTGAGGATCTTTGAATGACTCTTAAGTATTGGCGAAAACCAGTTATGACTTCATAGATCACCTATGCTTGCACATTTAAGGCTAAGGAAAAACACAAAATGGGCACACTACGGATTAATAGGAATTTAATTTGATTAAGAGATCAAGAGAGCCAAATTAACTAAATTATTAAATTAAATAATTGTAACATAATTATTTAATTTATATAATTGGAGCTATTACTTATAAAGTAAAAAACATAATTTATATATTTATGTTAAATAATTATAACTTATAATTATGTTGTATAATTTATATAATTATGTCTATAACTTACATAATTTACTTAAACATAATTTATAACGAGTCTACATGAGTCTAAATTGATCCCAATTTGAACCCATGAATGGTGATCGTGATCATAATCATAATGACCAGTCTATAGGTTTCATTAAAACCTCTCTCAACTTTAACCCAATTTGTTGGCTTGGTTCAAGTTAATTGGTTTTCTAAAGAATTAAAAAATTTAAATGGGATAAATGGCAAATATTCAATGAATGAGTCGATTAAACTATTGTCTTAATGCTAGGTTGTTCCCCGGAAGGAACGCGTTGCAGGGTCCGACTGTAACGTCTCGGCAAGGACCGCTATATCTCCAGAACTCGGGTGTAGTGTTAAATATACAAGAGTTCGCGTTACAGGGTTCGACTGTAACGTCTTAGCAAGGACCGCCACATCTCTATGAGAACTTGGGTGTAGTGTTAAATAGGCAAGAGTTCTCACACCATAGGTTGGATAAGAACAAATATGATAGGAAAACTAATAATCTAAGATTTGGAACATGGAACATAGGAACTCTCATTGGTAAATCAATGGAGGAAGTAGATACTAATTTTGTGTGTACAAGAAACAAAATGGACAGGCGAGAAGGCAAAGATGATAGAGAACTCGAGTTTTAAATTATGGTACACGGAAAGAGTAAAGCAAGAAATGGAGTGGGTATTGTTGTAGATAGTTCGTTAAAGGATGAAGTTGTAGAAGTAGTTAGAAAAGGGGATAAAATTATAGCCCTTAAGATAATAGTAACGAAAGAAACTATGAACATAATTAGCGTATATGCACCACAAGTATGATTAGATGAAGCTACCAAATCAAGGTTTTGGGAGGACTTAGATGAAATATTACAAAATATTCCACCAAATGAAATGATTTTAATAGGAGGTGATCTAAATGAGTATGTCGGAGTGAAAAATGAGAATATGAGAGAGTACATGGGAGTTATGAGTTTGAAACGAGGAATGAGGAAGGGAAAAGTATATTAGATTTTGCGATAGCATATAACCTTATATTAGCTAATACGTTTTTTAAGGAAAAAGAAGAACACTTAGTCACATTCAAAAGTGGGAATAATAAATCACAAATTGACTTTCTTATAGTTAGGAAGAAGGATAGAAAGATTTGTAAAGATTGCAAAGTCATCCGTGGAGAAAGCTTAACTACCCAACATAGGATAGTAGTGTTGGATATACGCCTCAAACATAGTATCAATAGAAAGAAAATATATACAATTCCTAGAATTAAGTGGTGGAAGTTAAAGGATGGGAAGCAAAATATATTTAAGGAGAAGGTAGAAGTACAAGCATTAGGTGAAATATACGATGACTCTAATACAACATGGGATAAGATGGTATCAAAATTGAAAATAGTAGCTAAGAGTGTACTCGGTGAGTCAAAGAGACATGCACCACTAAGTAAAGAATCTTGGTGGTAGAATTAGAAAGTACAAGAGAAAGTGAAGGAAAAACGAATAGTTTATGAGGAATTATATATTTGTAAGAACGAGAAATTTTTTTAAAAATATACAATAGCCAAGAAAGAAGCTAAGAAAGTAGTGAGTGAAGCAAAAAATGAAACTTTTGAACGGTTATATAAAAAATTGGATACAAAAGAAGGGGAAAGAGACATTTATAGAATAGCTACAGTGAGAGAAAGGAAACAAGAGATCTTAGCCAAATAAAATGTATTAAAGATGAATGTAATAGGGTATTAGTAAACGATGGAAAATAAAAGAGCGATGGAAGAGGTTATTTTATCAACTTTTTAATGAAGGTTTAGGTGATCAACTTAACTTAGGTAATTTAATTAGGTCAAATGAGCATAGAAATTTTAATTTTTATCGTAGAATTCAAACTTCAGAAGTAAAACAAACTTTAAATGAGATGCACAATGGAAAAGTCGTTGGACCAGATGATATTCCGATAGAGGTATGCAAACTATAGGAGTATTAAACTAATGAGTCATACTATGAAACTTTGGAAAAAAGTAATAGAAAAAAGATTAAGGAAAGAGACCACAGTGACAGAAAATCAATTTGGGTTCATGTCTGGAAGGTCGACAAATAGAAGATATACATCTTCTTAGACGATTAATTGAAAAATATCGGGAGCAAGAACAAGATCTACACATGGTATTCATTGACTTAGAAAAAGCTTATGATAGAGTCCTAAGAGAAATTATATGGAGAATTTTAGAAAAGAGAGGTGTTAGCGTAATATATATTGAACTAATTAAGGATATGTATGAGGATGTAACGACCAGAGTAAAGACTTCAAGCGGAGTAACTGAAGCATTTTTAATAAAGATAGGATTTCATCAAGGATCAGCTCTAAGTCCCTATCTTTTTACACTAATTATGGACGAACTCACTGCGCACATTCAAGACATAGTACCGTGGTACATGTTGTTTGCAGATGATATTATTTTGGTAGATGAGACACGTGAAGGAGTAAATGCTAAACTAGAATTTTGGAGGGAAACACTAGAAGGGAAATGTTTTAAGCTTAGTAGATTAAAAACAGAATATATGGAATTTAAGTTTAGCAATATTAGAAGAATGAAACAATTGTTAAGATAAGAGAGGACGAGTTGCCCGGAACCGAGAGATTTAAATATTTAGTATCATTTTTACAAAATGATGAAGGGATTGAGAGAGATGTCTTACATAGAATACAAGCAGGAAGAGTGAAATGGAGGGGAGCGTCGAGTGTTTTATGTGACCGTAAAGTAGCTCTTAAATTTAAAGGTAAGTTCTATAATATCGCAGTTAGACCTTCTATGTTATATGAAGCTCAATGTTGGGCTATGACTCGGGCACATGAGCAAAAGATGCGAGTTGCAGAGATGAGGATGTTAAGGTGGATGTGTGGATATACGAAGATGGACAAAATAAGAAATGAGAGCATTAGAGAGAAAGTCGGAGTTACATCTATTGAGGAAAAATTTCGAGAGACACGTTTAAGATGGTACGGACATGTGCTTAGACGACCAATAAATGCTCTAGTTAGGCGATGTGAAACTATGATAAACATGCATATCAAACGAGGAAGAGGAAGACCAAAAAAGACTTGGTTAGCAACAATAAAACAAGATAAAATTTATTTAAATATAGATGATGATATAATAGGAGATAGAGCTCAATGGCGTAAAAGGATTCATACAACCGACCTCACCTAGTGGGAAAAGGTTTTGTTGTTGTTGTTGTTTATAAAAGTTGATATCTAACAGGATTGGCCGTATGAGGAGTGTATTACACTGGACAAGTGGACTAGAGGGTAAGGATAGCTGAGAAAATCACAGGGGTCAATAGCAGCTAATAGGATGACCCAGTTCAAGTGGTCTTGGTGAGTAGTGTGTTGGGGGAATTGTGCAGATTCAGAGAACTAGATGGATCATGCATATTGGGATGGATAAGACAGATCAAACACTTTAAATGGATCAGTCTACTAGATATGGATTAAGCATGCTGAGTTGGACGGGAAAATTAGAAGGATTAAACAGGCCTAAACTACCAAATATAGAACGAACGATTCCACATTTCAAACCATTCCATTAATATAACCCTAAAAAAGAGAGGAAATTAATAATTCTTCTTATCAACCCATTTATTTTCCATTTGATTTCAATTTCATCTGATCCATTCCATCCATTCAAAATGTGGATTAAGTAGGATTCAACAAATTGTGGATTATGAAGGTGCAAGTCGTAAGAGGATCTTTTGGAGTTAAATATAGGGACATAAAAGCATTTCTCTATGTTGTAGGAGGTATCTCTCGGGGGTGCTAAACTTGTCTTTAAATCCTTAACTTTATTTTCAAATCGAGTCTATTACTTAGTTGGAGTGATGGTCCTGTAGTTGAACATTCTTTAATCTCAAGGAATGGAGGACCACATGAGGGTGAAACTTTGATTGACATCTTCTTGGGTACTAAATCTTTCATTTTCTTCTCAACATGGGGCTGTTGAGAGGAGATTATTTCTTTACAATGTTGGTGGAAGACGCTATTGAAGGGCACAACTCAAATTTGAGGTGATGATGAGATTTCTCTATTACTATATAATGCAACTCATATTTGAGGGCTCATTGATAATCCAACAATTTCAAAGAGCGCACCCAAAGTTTGGGATTGCCCAAAAGATGCCCTAGGTTTTGAAAATATCCAAAAGGCACACCTATTTCCCGTTTTACCCCTAACTTTTTTTTCTCTTTTTTCTCTCCTTTGCATGCAACTTTTCTCTCTTCTCTTTCCTCTTAAATTAAATTAAAATTTTCTCTCTTCTTTGCATGTTTTTAAAAACCAGCATCACCAACACCACGATGGTGGTGCTGGTTTCTAAACACCAACACCACCATGGTGTTGGTGTGTTAAACTGTGGTGTTAATTATTTAAAAACAATAAATAATGACATAGAAATTCTTAAGAGTTGGAATGAGTTCAATTGGAGCTATCTAGGTCCATCAATGAGTTTTGATTGAAACCCATTGATAGACTTAGGAGATTTGGATTTTTAAAAAGTTGACATGAATGGAAGAGGGTAGTGTAGTGAAGGTATTTGTGGTGTTCATGTTTAGTTCTGACATTTCTACGATAAGTTATGTGTATGTGCCAATTACCTCAAAGTCAAACTTTGAAAACTTTCTAATCATTGATGTTAATGACTTCAAGCTGATATCTCTGAGCACATAGACTCCGGAGCATTTCAGAAACATTTAGCACTTGGAATGAGTTCGATCAGAGCTTTCTAAGATAGTGCAGTGAAGGTATTTATGATGCTAGCGGTGCTAATGTAATTAAGCTCTAGTATTGACTTTTTAAAATTAGTATCACAGTGGTTGTTGCATGCATGCAAAGGAGAGAGAAAATTTAATTTAATTTAAGAGAAAAGAGAAGAGAGAAAAATTATTGTATGTAAAGGAGAGAGGAAAAAGTAAGCTTTGGCCGGCGCATTTTGGGCAAATCCCAAACTTTGGGTGCGTCCTTTGGGAAATTATCGTTGATAATATGGTGGGAAAGAGGCAAACCTCTAAAACTGAAACTCGTGTGCTTGTATAAATGAGGCAAGGGGCTAGGAATTTTTATTGATTTTTGCGATTGGTCTCATGAAGGCTTGGGTAAACTAGGCTTAACTTTACTGGAATTATCGAAATGTTTTAAAACCTCAACTTATTATGTAAAGTGATACTGATTTGGTTTACTTAATCAATTTTTGTTTAAATGGGACTATTTTATTTGCACGAATATCTCGTTGGTTGCATGTATAGTTATTTCTTTTGATGTATATGATGGCCACTTATTTTTTGATTGAGATGATCTACCTTAAATGAACAATTAAATTGGTCAACTGCCCTGAAGACTCTTGCTTCAATTAAATAAATTTAATCAAGATTAATGAAGATAGATTTGCATCTCTTTTTGCACCCTTCATTTTGACAACAGTTTAGGAAATCCAGTTTTTCTTGTTTCTAAAAGCATTCCGGCCTATTTCGATATTCCTATGTTGAGATGGCAACACCAAGTTAAAGTGTCCTAATCATGTTGAAGGATGACCTTTTGGCAGGGATGTAGGAAGAGGAGTTTTGAGGAAGCGTGAGCATTCAGGAAGGGAAGTCAAATCAGTTTATCTGACAAATTATGAATCATACCTATCCTTCCTTTTTTTCTTTGGTTTCTTCCTCTTGATTAGACCGGCATCAGTGTAGGACCGGATCGTGCGATTTGGGGGGAGAGGGGGGGGGGGGTATGAATTTCATGCTTAAAAACTTTTCTTTTCTTCTGAAAACAAATCAAAGTGTAGTGAAAGAATACAATACAAAATAAGATAAAAGGATTTACTTGGTTCATAGTCCGGCGACTACTACTCCAAGCCTACAATCTCTTGGGTCATTTTCGGTTAGGCAGTACATGAAGCTTCTCGTTTCAAGAATCTCTCGGAGACGGAGAAAGCCTTGTACAATGATATAGAGAATAATACAAAACTATTCTCTTTTACAAATGAAATATTCACTATTAAAAGTTACCAACAACTCAAATAGATAGGTTGTTGGTAGTCGATGTAGCACGAATTGACAAAGCCTGCTTGCGTAGTAGAACGAGGAGTCTGAAAGACTTATTGAATTGAACTGCTGAGCCTCTGATCCTGAAGCTTCTTTTATAGTCTTCATCAGGTCAACTGAAAACCCATTAGTTGACTGAACCTCCTATCAGGCAACTTGACCCTGATCTTTCCTTGTTTGCTCTGATCCAATAAGTCAATCCTGCGTAATTCGCTTGTCCGGTCGAACACTTGTTCAAGCGACTAGACTAGAATTTCCTTTACTATTTGATCTGATCTCATCTGATTTGCTCTTTCCATGTGTCCAGTTGATTGATCCTCATCATGCGACTGAACCTTTATTTCCTTCTTTGCTTAGATACAAATCTAGTTTGTGCTTATTTGCTAGGATCTGTTGACCGAACCACAATGTTCGATCCTGTAAACCCTTCAGTCAAGTCTTTATGTTTTTGCAAAATAAAGTTAGCATAGTAACATGATAGTAATCTAGTAAAGCAGAGTTAGAAGCAAATATTTATGCATGAATCAATTTGACAGTAAAGACGGTCTGAACTTGACTTTAGAAATTTCTTCAGTCGGATAGGACTTTTCTTACTTGATGTCTGATTCAGCTGACCCCATCAAGTGTACTGCCAGATCAGCTCATTTGGTCTTTTGTCGGTGTTTGGTCCTTTCGATCAACTAAGACTTCCTTGCCTAGTGTCCGGTCCTCCTAACCCACTAGATCTTTCTGATGCCTAATGTCCGGTCCTCTAAGACTAACTTGCCTAGTGTCCGGTCCTCCTAACCCACTAGATCTTTCTGATACCTAATGTCCGGTCCTGACCCATTAGGACTTTCAAATGTTAAGTGACCTATATACATAACTCACATATTAAACGCATAACGTCTAACTTTAAATCCTTTGTCAGACATCAAAATACAAGTTTGATTATCGGTGTTGACTCCACCAACAATCACCTTGTGTTGACAGAATTAATGTCGGTCGGGGAAACCATCTCATTCCAGCAGCCACTGAAACTCTGACACAATGAAGATTCTAAACCTTGCTAAGAGATGATTATATTCCCTGAGGTCTGATTATAGTGATTATTGGATTTGTTCTTTGATACATTGATGAATTGATTAAGTGGACATCATTATAATAATGATTGAAGATCTGTTTCAAAAAACATATCCCATTGTCATTATTTTAATGTAATAAGTGTGCTAAAAAATTGCTTAATTGAACTAACAAATTATCATCTATACCACTTAGATTCTTGGCTTTGCCATTGTCTATTCTGTGGTTGTTCTGAGGCCATAATAACACTTCGTTTTTGTTTGCTTAAGTTTGTCATATCCATCATAAGATCAGTTAGTCTCATGTGCATTTGTCAAAAATAATGAATAAAATAATTTTTTTTCCTTCAAGTTTTCAAAAATATAACTTATCTGAATGATCATTGCAATGTAAAGTCTAATTGAAATCCTCTTCTACATTTCCTGGACACAATTTGTCTACATTGTATAAGTCTGAATTTTGTCTTTTGTAAGACTGACTGTAATCAGTATCTGAGTATCTGATACTAGGAGCCTTCACCACTTGAGTACCTTGATATGCAAAGAATAAGCTAGAAGGCTGCCTAAAAAAGACCCATTATGTTACCATCCTAATATGATGGATACGTGATCTAATCTCACTAGTATGCAGGGTAGCATAATAATTGGACCAACATGGCGGCCCTGATAACTATAAAAAAAAAGCTTCTTCTATTTTTTTTATTGTTTCATTTTGCTTTTATCTTGTGTATTAAGCTAGCCGTTAATTTTTTCATAGGCATGTTTGTCCCATATCTGACTGATATTTCTGAACCATGATGATACTAATGTTTGGAACATTTCAGTTTAAGACTTTTTCACTTGATGTTTTCTTGTAAGTTTGAAGCTAGTGGAACTACTTTTAACATTTTTTTATGTGTGTTCTTGCAATGCCTTAGCTTTTCTATATGGATATGGATCTTATATATGTATATGCTGCTTGAATTTTTTTTTTTTTTGCTCATAGATGCATTTCCTTATAGTTCATATCTTCATTGTCCTTTGATGCATTGTTCTTTTTCAAAGGATAACTATTTTGAAGAAGCTTTGAAGATTAGGAATCTTCTTGAGGAGTTCCACTTAGTTCATGGAAAACATAAACCAACTATTTTAGGCATCCGAGAACATGTCTTTACTGGCAGGTATATTGGTGTTTCTATCGCATGGCATCTTTGCTATACTCTGTTTTGAAAGCTTATTATTTAGCTGAACATTTCCATGCAGTGTTTCATCTTTGGCGTCATTCATGTCCAACCAAGAAACAAGCTTTGTAACTCTTGGCCAACGTGTTCTTGCTAATCCACTCAAGTAAGTGTTAATTGCTAGAATTTATTTTTTTCCTACCCTTTTGATAATTTGTAATGTGAAATTTATATTTTTCCCATTATTCTATAGAGTGCGGATGCATTATGGCCATCCAGATGTTTTTGATAGAATTTTCCACATAACCAGAGGTGGTATGAGCAAGGCATCCCGCATTATAAACATCAGTGAAGATATTTATGCAGGTCAAAGCTGACTTCCTTCTGTTTATGCTTGATTTTATGAAATTTTTTCCCCTTGTTTATTTCTCTTTGGTTTATGTTATTTCATACAGTGAATTAACTATTGTTTTCCTAAACTTTAAATCATTTTCTGCCAACTATTATCCAAATGTGTCTAATTTGGCACATCGTATTAGTTTATTTAAGTCACATAAGATAACATGTGAGATGCAACACTGGATGTATTATGACCTGAAGGTATAATTCTATGCACAAGGAGAAATCCTCTCTTAATGACAATTCATTAGAGAATAAAACCCACAACATCACCAAAAAGAAATGACACGAGATAAGTGTTCATCACATGGCTGTAAAGTAAGAAATGTTTATTCATTTCTCAAGGTATAAATAGACAATTCAATGTGTAAGAACATCTCATAATATTAAAGGAGAATATTGCAAGAAAAAGTATTTTTTTTATAAAATAAAATACATCTGTGAAGAAGTGAAATGCTAAATTGCATGAAAAGTAAGAAAAATCAATTTAAAAAAAGGGGATTTTTAACATTGTTGGGTATCTCTAAGCAACTCTAGATGCTTTTTGAAACCAACCAAGACAAATAACTTGTACTTGTTTGCAAATCTAGAGGCTTATGAATTAATGGAGTAAGCACGGTTCAAAATTTCATTCTGTGCCGAGCGGAATGGGTGAAACTTACCATTTCGTCCGCGCACTAAAACCAGTGCTAGACTAGCGACGATTTTGTCGCGTCATTGCGTGCGTCATGAGCCAGGATTAATCGCGCGCACTCAGCATGGGCAATGTTGTCAGACGCTTCTGGAAGCGGAGGCGCCCGCGGGGAATCGGAGGCTACTTGCTACGCGAGGGTCGTAGGCGTGAGATTACTGTACAAAATTAATATTACAATTTAAATAAATCAAACAATTCCCACTTAATTGTGATATTTTAAAGAGGCTTTTGTAAACCCTAATTAAATTATCTTAATAAAATATAAAAATATATTTAAACTTTTAAATAAATTAATAAATTTTATTAAATAATATTATGAAATTATTGTTACTATTTTAAATTTTATTTAAAAATTTATAAAAATTTATTTTTTTTTATAAAAATTCTAATAAATCAAATCTATATTCTTATATATATTTTAATTATTTTGTATTTTTTTGCTGTTTTAATGTTTAATTGATATTCTATTTTTTAAAAATATATATTATTTAAATTATTAAATAAATAAATAGATAAATAAAAAATAGGTAATTTATATGATTATTATATATAAAATAGTATTTTGTATTAATTTATATAATTATGATTATTTAATCTAGACATTGGATAACTATAAAGGTTAAAAAAAGGCAGCTCGGTGCACGAAGCTCCCGCCATGCGGGGTCCCAGAAAAGGATCCATTGTACGCAGTCTTACCTTGCTTTTTGCAAGGGGCTGTTTCCATGATTCGAACCCGTGACCTTTTGGTCACAGAGCAACAACTTTACCGTTGCGCCAAGACTCCCCTTCATTGGATAACTATAAAGGTTATCTAAGTAAAATATTATAAGAACCATTGGTTTCATTTGATTCACGCCACTCATTTTAGTAAGGTAACATATTATGATATTATGATGTATCAATTTTAATTCGAGTTATTGATAGATCAATTGTTTTTTAAAGAAAAGTATATTTAATTATTTTTTCTAACAATATATTGTTTAATGATGGAGAACTTATATAAAATCAATATATAATTTATTTTTATATTAAACACAATAAATATATTTATCTAATAATTATTATATATAAATAAAAAGAATACCGAAACTGTATCGGCACCGCGCGATACAATATTGAAACCGTATCGTTCCGGTCTGGGACCGAAACCTCAGTGCGGGTCAAAATTTTAAATCTTGGGAGTAAGCACAAATCTTTCAAGTGGTAACAAGAGACTGAGCCATATGAATTATAAGCTTAGTAAAAAATTCAAGATCAAAATTTGTTATAATTTACATTTCTGCATTAAGGTTTCAATTGAGCATATAACTAACTTTTAAAATTTTTATCATTTGTTAATGATCACACATCTATTTTCACTTTTATTTGTATAAATAGATTCATGGAGAAGTGAATTATTGGAACTTGTCCTTAAAGTAATGATATAGTGTAACACACAATAATAAATTAATAACTGCACGTGACATATGCAATATAGGCTTAGTATTTTTTTTTTTCACATTTCAGATATAGTAATTTCACATTTCATATAGATGTGGAGTTTTCTTAGTATTTTTTTCACCATTTATAGTAGCCAGTTATTTACTTCCAGGTTTTCACAACAAATGTTATTTCACTTTTGACTTATTATATAGCAATTTCACGTTTCAGAGTGTAGTTGGTTTTTGAAAACCTGTCATACAATTTATTAAACAATTTACTTATTTATAGTAATGTATTATTAGGTGACTTCCAAATAAAAATTGTAGTATATGTGAAACATGCAAAATTTTGAATAAATATAAATATCAAGTTTGACAGGTGAAACAACTTAAAAGATTGACATCAATAGATGATAAGTAGATTATCTTATTTATAATTTAAAATTTTCCCTCTAGCTGTGGCCACACGAGAGCCTACATGTTGATAAAACCTAGAAAGTTAACATATTATTCAACCATACATTTATCCTGACAGTTCCGTTTATTTAAAACTCATTTTACTTATTTTGCAACTGAGCTATTCACTCATTTTAGATCAATTGCAGCAACATATTAATCCATACTTAAGCTATTCACTCATTTTAGATCAATTGCAGCAACATATTAATCCATACTTAAGCTATTCACTCATTTTATTTCATTGACAAGAGATAATTAATATGGGATCAACAAGAAGAATTACCCACCTCATGTGTATGTTATGGAAAAGAACCGAAAACAATCAATGTGCTGCTTCCATATGAGACTAGGAACAAACATAAATACAACTCAGAAAGAGATCATGCTGGGCATAACTTCTAATAACATAAAGCAGCATCAACACAAAGTTGGAAATCTAACACCCTCAAAAAATAGCAAATAGCCCCTAAATACAACATAAAGAGTCACCAGCATGCTACTGGTACAATAAGTAAGAATAAGATGAGAGAACGCTAGATCTAAGAGATTAACCAATACCTAAAGGTCAATGGATCCAATCTTGATCCCTCTTTTATAAAACTAAATCAAATAAGAAACACCACGACAATACAACATAATTTAAGACAACACCCAACACTAATAAACAAACCTTAGACACACAATATTAAGCAAGTGAAAACTTAACATACAACAAGAGAAGCAATTAGAATAAATAGTCCAAGATACATAAACATCCAATAACAAAGGGTCTACAACAAGAATATCCCAACATTAGCATCAATTGAATTTCAAAACATAATTTAAAGCAATATACAACTCTTATCCTAATCTCCCTTAACCAACAAAGCTAGAGAAGGTTATATGGTGGAGAAATGGTCTCTGATCAATCCAATTTGGACAATAATTAAGCATCAAATCTGAAATTTGGCGGGTATTCATGGTTGCAAGCAAGGAATAATGATCAAGCAAACCTTACCTATTCTTGATTGGATCTGGTTGACCCCTCAATCGAGAGATCTGATGGATTTGATCGAGTCTGCCCAAGATTCAAAATCTAGAATCAAAGGACAGATGAAACCAAGGTTTAAAATCTCGACGCGTGTTAAGATTTCGGTCTTAGATCAGAACGATACAATTTCGGTATCGTATCGTGTTGTGTTGATACGGTTTCAATATTTTTTATTTATATATAGTAATTATTAGATAAATATGTTTGTTGTGTATAATTTAAAAATAAGTTGTATATTGATTTTATATAAATTATCCATTAGTAAACAATTTAATATTGTTAGAAAAAAATAATTAAATATAGTTTCTTTTAAAGAAAATTGATCTATCAATAACTCAAATTAAAATTGATACATCATAATATATTACCTTATAAATACCAAAAAGAGTAACGTAAATCAAATGGAACCATTGATTCTTGTAATATTTTTAGGTCAACTCTATAGTTCTCCAATGTCTAGATTAAATAATCATAATTATATAAATTAACTCAAAATACTATTTTATATATAATAATTATATAAATTAATTATTTATTCGTTTAATTAGTTATTAATTTAATAATATATATTTAAAATATTAAAAAAATATCAAAATATTAATTAAACATTAAAATAGTAAAAAATACAAAATAATAAAAAAATTATCAGAATATCAATTTGATTTATTAGAATTTTTTAAAATTGTTAAATAAAATTTAAAAAGTAAAATAATTTCAGAATATCAATTAATAAAATTTATTATTTTTTTAAATTTTAAATATATTTTTATATATTTTATTGGGATAATTTAATTAGGGTTTATGAAAGCCTTTTTGGAATATCACACTTAAGTTGGAAATTGTTTGAATTAATTAAATAATAATTTTAATTTTGAACAGGTGCATTGCATTTCAAACGTTTTCGGCGGCGCTGGAGGCGTGACGCCTCTAGGACACCTATTGCGTGACACACGTGATGATGCACGCAAAATTATTGTGCGCGCTTTGCTGGTTTCACTCCTGGCGGAATGTAAAATTCGCCCGTGCCGTCGACACGGAATGGTATTTCAATAATTGCATCAAACACATGACCGACCTCACTTTTAGGGATGAAAATCAAGAAACCTAAACCCTAGGATAGAAATATGCTGCATTACCAAGTTAAGAGAATATTTCACCATAGTATTAGCAGAGGACAATCATCTCAATCAATCTAGTACAAAATTGAACTCTTAAATCATACAAAAATTTAGATGGAATTGATGAAACTAACTAGATAACTATCTCATACATAGAAAAAATCAAAATATGGAGATAAAATAATTTAGTTGACTTGACACC
The DNA here is from genome assembly GCF_018446385.1 of Zingiber officinale. Classification (NCBI taxonomy): domain Eukaryota; kingdom Viridiplantae; phylum Streptophyta; class Magnoliopsida; order Zingiberales; family Zingiberaceae; genus Zingiber; species Zingiber officinale. Next base: position 36,371,454 of record NC_055992.1, on the reverse strand, counting down.
AACCAAGCTAGCAAAGAAATTGTGAAAGACAATAACTCTAATTAAATTATTGTCAAATTAATAAATAGTTTACCAAATAATCCCTTGATAAACCTTCAACATCTTAAATAGGATAACTATTTTTTAATTATAAATATAAATTTAAAGTTAAAATTGATTCTCTGAATGCATCTCTCTCCCACTGGGATCTTGACTCTAACTAAGTTTTTAACATTTTTTCTTAGGTTGTTATTTCCCAACGTATAGGAAGCAATTATTTTACTAACTTTATTCAATTTTTTGGTGTACTTTTAAGTTTGTTTGCTGTTTTGCTCGCCTTTGTTTGTCGAAGGGGGGAAATGATTGTCATTCTTGTGTAACAACCATAGGATGTGAAAGCAGTAATGTCAAGGATGAATCTGGATAAGCAAAACTTACGACAAAACTAACATACAATGATGGATGCTTGATATTCTGCTAGTAAACTAGTATATCCTCTAATATAAATATTTAATTAGTGTTTAATCAGGCATCCTCGATACCTTCAACACTTTTACCATATTCCCATCATGCCACCACCATCTCAACAACACCACATTATTCTAATAACATCAACATCCCATTATGACTTCATCACTAGATAATTTTGCAATAGTGTTTAAGACCAACATTACATGATAGGCACAGAAATCCATCACACACTTGCATGAACTAAAATAAATTAGTGGAAAACATGTTGCATAACATCAAAATCAAATTGTCAAATCACAAAGAAATTTAAACTAAATTAATGAAGTGAGAGATAATTATCTCACAAAAAACTTCTCACATAAAGATTTCACACAGATTGAAAGATAGAATGCATCATTAATCGATAAATGGATATTAAATAATTCTATGACAATATTTATTGGCTCAATCCTAAACAAATTAGGAAATAAATAATCCAAATTAGGAAAACATGTTATACCATAATTGAAAATACAATTATACTTGAAAAAAGGAAAATGTGGTAATTTCTAAATTACCAAATGATCAATCAAATAGAAAATTTGTTCACAGATGTACTAATCTCAAATTATTCTCAAAGTTGTTTACTTTTATTGTAGATGCACAAATTATTCTTTGTCTTGACATTTGCAACCAATTGGATTTTACAATTTGGTTCTGTTAACCTGTTCTAATTGGTCATGTATCAAGAATGTGCTTCATTCAGGCTGCAGTTTTGAAAACATTATTTGAGTCTATCAGCCTTTTTTCATACGTTTTAGTCCCTTTTATGTGCTTTGGTAGTTATATTATCTTCTTGAAATTTTCTAAAATTTGTATTTCCTTGACTTGATGTCCTTCAGGTTTTAATTCAACTTTGCGGCAGGGTAATGTCACTCATCATGAGTACATTCAGGTATTATCTATGTTTCTTAAGGTCGAAGCTTACTTTGGCTTCTGAGTGATTAAATGTGAACAGGTTGGAAAAGGAAGAGATGTTGGTTTGAATCAAATTGCACTTTTTGAGGGGAAGGTTGCTGGAGGCAATGGAGAACAAGTCCTCAGTAGGGATGTTTACAGACTTGGACAGCTCTTTGATTTTTTCCGAATGATGTCTTTCTATGTTACAACAGTGGGGTTTTACTTTTGTACAATGGTATGTCCGATACTTCTATGAAACTCAGAGCTATCCTATTATTCCCTCATTTATGTTTAGAAAGCAAGAACTAAAAGATGTCACATTAGTTGTCATCAGGAATAGAGGAAAAAAATCATAGAGGATGTATATGAGAGAAAAATTGATGATGAACTTGACAATACTTAACTATAGCTAGGGGAGAGGGTGGATAATTTGAAATATAATGATTAAGATAAGATGGACTACCATGAAAATATTGCAATTTCTTAGAGAAGATAACTTCTAGTAAGTTTTCAATAGCACATGGTTAACGGGAGGATCCCTATTCAAAGAAATTTATATTTCATGTTTGAGATTCATAGTGGTTTCTTTAAGCATTGTTTTTTCTTTTTATTGTTGGAGGTGTAAAGAGTAAAGGGTAACGGAAGAAAACTTAAATTAATGTGTTAAAGAACGATTTAATTGATTTGAAGAAACTAGTGATATAAATTTATATAGAGCTTAATGAAGTATAAGAACATGTACTAGACGCCTACATCTGAGACAAACATCACTTGGTATGTGTTTATTGACTTTTTGTTATTTTTTTTTTCTTCATGAGCTTTACATCTTGACCTGGGTTTGATATTGCTTTGGTCTAGTTGCTCGTAAACTAGGGCTTATTTCACCTTAGACTTGAGTTGTCAATGACAATAAATGCTGATGTGGGATTTAGGGAACATTATAGAGTAGTTGGAAGGTAGCAGTGAGTGGTTGCACTGAGATTGAAACCACAAGACATGCTATCTTCTAGAAGAGGTGATGTGAGGTACGAGCAAGATTCCTTTCAATGAGATTGCTACGCTAAAGGGTGTGCATTGCATATTGGATCATAGAGGTAGAAGCAAGTTAAGTTGCAATGGTAAATTTGACACGGAGAGTCAACACATTGAAAATGGTTGGGACATTGGTGAATAAGTGAACTGGTGTCTTGATAAAAGGGGTTAGGGGAGGCTGCAACACCAAATCAAATTCATGACCTCTTAAGGGAATAGAAAATAATAAAAAAAAATTAACCCTAAGAGAGAGCATGATTTGGCATCAAGTAGAAATTCAATGTTAATAGATGTAGGACTAAACTATATACTCAAATAAGTACATAAGTTGATAAAGGGGTTAGGGGAGGCTGCAACACCAAATCAAATTCATGACCTCTCCTAAAGGGAATAGAAAATAATAAAAAAAATTAACCCTAGGAGAGCATGATTTGACATCAAGCAGAAATTCAATGTTAATAGATGTAGGACTAAACTATATACTCAAATAAGTTTAAATATTTACTATGATTTATGTTGGGATTGGAGGACTAGAGCCTGATATATGTGCTAGGCAGTATGATAGGTTGTTGGTCATGGGGTTAGAACTGACAAGTGAGCTCGCAAGATGGTTGTTGGGTGGTGCATCTTTGTAAGAGTTTGCGGCCTATGCTCTTGTTGCTGTTGTAGTAGCATTAACTATCATAGGGTTGTGGAGCTATTGGCTTTGGCTGGAAATCAGAATTTTCCTCTTTGATTCAATTTTTCTTACATAATCGGTTCCATTTTCCATACCCTAAACTCCTCTTTAATAGAGATGATTCAACTTTTGTTAGGATGACCTAACACGATCTTTATTTTTGTGAACATGAATGCATGAAAGTTTGACGATGCAGGGAAATTTTTTGCCTGCGTGCATTCCATGTATTCCTTCTTCCTCACGTTCTTGTATCTCTCTCTTCTATAGTGTATAGAAGGATGATATGAATCGGCTCCTTTTCCTTGCTATTCAATCATACTAAGGATCAGTGGAATATCTTTTGCTGTGATGTTGAAAATATTTTCTTCTTAAATATTGGAGATGTTTCCCTATATCGCTTGCATCATCTTTGGAATATCTCTCTTAATTACAAGAAGATTTGCATACAGAGAATCTCTTTTATCTCTCTCTTTCTCTTCTTTTTTTGTTCATTTTGTTTTTTTTTTTACTTATTTCCACTTTATGGGTATAAAGCCTGGTGATGTGGCAAAATAAAATTTTTCCATTATTACAGTCTCAATACCATTGATATCTAATATTTTCCTTTGGCCCTTCATGGTTCTTTTTGTTTTCATTGTTCTAAAGAGCTGACATGGATTAGATAAATATATTTATTGTGTATAATTTAAAAAACAGTTTTTATAAAAAGCAACTTCTTGAAAATAATATTCTATAATACATTTTTATAAAGTAAACTTGAAACAATCTCCTAAGAATATTAATTTAAGTTCCTCAATTAAGAATGATCAGAAGTGCACAATATTCGAAGTAAGAAGGCTAATAAAAATCATAAATTTGATAGCATATGTTTATCAAAATTTCTGAAATAAATGACAGATAATATTTACTTGGCAGGTAGAGACATTTTGAGAAAGTAAAAAACAAAATATATTATTATTAATGGATTCAAATTTCAAATTGATTCTAAGGAAAAAAAATATTATCTATAATAAGTATATAAATTAACACAAAAATACTACTTTATATATAATAATTATATAAATTAACTATTCATTAATTTAATTAATTATTAATTTAAATAATATATATTTAAAAAATAATTTAAATAATTATGTAAAACAGTAAAAAAATATAAAAAATATTTTTTTTTAAATTATCAGAATATAAATATAATTTTTAAAATTTTAAATAAAATTTAAATCAATAAAACTATTTTTCAAAATATTAATTAATAATTTTTTTAATTTTAAATATTTTTTTATATATTTTATTGGAATAATTTAATTGGAGTTTAGATAAGCCGGCTTGAAATATCACATTAGAAAAGTTTTCAATTAATTAAATAAATGCTAGGATTTATTTTCTGTTCGCGAAGAATAGAAACATGGACACGAAGTGTCGGGCGGCTCCGGAGGTGGCGGGCGAGGCGTCCGGTAGCGCCGGAGGTATCCGGTGACACTTCCGGTGGCGCCGGAGGCTTTTGGCGACGCTTCTGCTGGCGCCGGAAGCGTCCCGCGACGCCTCCAGCCCCGCATGTGAATCGATTCCTTTCGTCGCAATTCTTGGTTGGCGACGCACGCGTCCTCGCTAGCGACGCACGCGCCCTCGCTAGCGACGTGATTCCTCCTGTCGCTGCTGTGACGAACGCAGTGATGCACGAAACAAAGTGGCTTATGGTGCCGATTTTGTGCGTCAAGCGGAACGACAAATTTTTTCCGTGTTGGGCGGCACGGAACGAAATTTTGATCCTTATATATAGATATATATCATTCTTAATTGTTTATATTTTATTTTTCTATTTTAATATTATTTTGATGTTGATCATTATTCTTTAGGATGTAGACTTTACAATTTCTGCTCTTTAAATAACTAAGGAGGCGTTTGGTTTAGGGGAATAAGAGTGGGAAATGGGAATAACAATCATTGATTGTCATTGTTAATGTTTGGATTGCATGAATGAAAATACAAATAAGGGAATGAATCCTTATAATTGGGTAATGACTCGTTCCCATGTCCCCCTTCAATGAGCCATTACTCTATTTTCAACAATCAAAATATTCCCTTATTCCAAAAATATCCTTGATCTAAAACTAAAGTTTCCCCTTTAATATCAAATATCAAAATATATTTATTTAATTTTTCTTTCATATCACTTTCTCTCTCCTTGTTCTCTCTCATCATATTTTCTCTCTCCTTATTTTATCACACACTTTCCCTCTCCTCAATCTCTTCCATCACACTCTCTTCCCTCTTTTTTTTTTCTCATCATACTTTCTCTCCCCTCAATCTTTCCCATCACGCTCTCTTTTCTTTTTTTTTTCCTCATTGCACTCTCTCTCATCATGCTTTCTCTCTCCTCAATCTCTTCCATCATACTCTCTTCCCTCTTTTTTTTCTCATCACACTTTCTCTCGCTTAAATATCTCCCATCACACTCTTTTTTCTCATTGCACTCTCTCTCATCATGCTTTCTCTCTCATCACACTTTCTCTCTCCTCAATCTCTCCTATCACACTCTCTCTTTTTTCTCATCATGCTTTCTCTCTCATCAATCTCTCCTATCACACTCGCTTCTTCTTTTTTTCTCATCGCACTCTCTCTCATCACATTTTCTCTCATCATACTTTCTCTCTCCTCAATCTTTCCCATCATACACTCTCTCCTCATTTTTTCTCATTACAGTTTCTCTCTCTCTCTTCATCCTCTCCCATCATACTTTCTCTCTCATCTTCTCTCATCATGCTCTCTCCCATTACACTCTCTTTCCTCATTTTCTCTTATCATACTTTCCCTCTGTTCATTCTTTCCCATCACACATTCTCTCTCATCATACTTTCTCTCTCATCATTTATCTCATCATATTTTTCTCTCACATCTAAATTTTTTTCTTATTTTCTTTTAAGGATAAAAAAGGAATTTTTGATTTATTCTGATAAAAAATATTCAACTAGCTAAACATTGTTTTTAAAAGTGATATCCATGCTCATACCCATTTCCATTCCACAATACTATGATTCTCATTCCGATTCCTATTCCTAAGAAAGAACCAAACGCCCCTTAAAATTGGCTTCTTCAAGGTGAGATTATAGTCCCTATGGGGTCAGAGGTAGACTATCCAGAGATATCCACTACTATAACTAAGATGAATACTATTTTTCATCTTATTATCTTTTGCTATGTTTTTTGGATGGGATCTACTTTAGTATGATGGGGAAAATGCATTTTTTACTTGGAGAATTGGAAAATGTGTTACACAGAGTCTTTGCCTTCATTGGACAAGGAACTTGGAAACAATATTTGTAAATTTAAAAAGAATTTTATCGGTTTCAAACAATTTTTTGGAGCTAGGTTTGAAAGGTTTATGAAAAGCATGTGGGAGATGGAACATAAGCAAAGTTGTGATCTTTACGGGGCAATAAACATTTTACTTGTTTATGTGGCTGATATTCTTATGACAAAAATGATGCCATAAGGAGTAATGTTTGAAATCTCCAATCATGTCAGACTTTTGAATTTTGATATCATAGGTTTAAAGTATTATTTATGGTAGACTTTCAATCCCCTATTGAAAATGTATAGTTTCAACATCATAATATGATGACACTTATCATAGTTTGACATGTATCGAATCGAAGGATGATTATATCAATTTAGATGAGTTATATTCCGTTTATACCCTTCATTTCACTTATATACTTGCCATTTTTCGATGTGCTAAAGCATGCCGAGATAGATTCGAATGAGTTTTTACTTATTTAATTCTCTATCTCTTAGATTTTCTTCATTCAAGAAAATTATATTTATTAATAATCCACAATTTGATGTCAGTATGTATGGATATAAATTTTACTCCTATAATATTCTTTCACTTATCTACCTACACATTTAAAGCTATGAGAAATTTGATGATCACTTAAATTTTTGAAGAAACGTGCCATACAAAAATAATAATCATTACATGAATTTATCTTGACGTATTTTATAGCATGCCAACACGTGCTGAATGTTGGCACAATCAATGCAGGTGCCACATGAGATTATTTGTGATTTAGGGAAAAATGTGTTTCATCCCTTCTGTTAGGTTCAATAGAGATTTCAAACCATTATGAGAAGAAATAATTGGTAAGAATTAACTTGGAGGTTTGTGATTAAAGAACTTGGAAGCTAAAGTTCTTCGTTGGCGTTGAATCTGCTTATGCAAAATAAGGTATTTTTATCTCCCAAAGGAAATTTATATTAGAATTCAGAGTAACACTTAGAAGTTGGATTGTGATAACAAATCAACCAATAGCATCACACACAATTGAATGCAACATGATCCATACATATTGAGATTAAGAGACATTCCATTAATGAAAAGGTTGATGTTGGATTAATTACTAAATGACATACATGTAGATGTGCTGACAAAGGGTCTATCTACCACTAGGTTTGCAAACATCACTACCAAGTTGGAACAACTAATATTCATTCACAAACTTGAGGGGTATTTCTCATAACCATGTTTGCTAGAAATATTCCATACCATAATACTAAAAATATTTCCTGCTACATATCCTAGAATATTATTTAAAATATGTGTGAATTATTTTATATTTATCTCCCTCAATGGTTTTTTGCCCTTTTTAATTTTATTTATTAACATTTCTTTATGTATTTTATATGACAGTAAATATGGATCAATCCTTGTATGAGTTAAATGATTAAATAGAAAGCTTTTCCACAAGCCATATATTGGCAAACTAATTGTTCAGCTTATGACTCTTAGGTGACATAGAACATTGTAATGGAGCAACAAGCATAGTAATAGTAACTGATGGAATATCTTTTTTATTTCGTGTGTATTAAACTATAGGGGTATTAAATTAATGAGTCATACCATGAAACTTTGAGAAAGAGCAATAGAAAAATGATTAAGGAGACCATGATGATCGAAAACCAATTTGGGTTCATGCCTGAAAGGTCAATAATAGAAGCTATACATCTTTTTATTGAAAATATCGAGAGCAAATCTACACATGATATTTATTGATTTAGGAAAAACTTATGATAGAGTTCCAAGAGATTATATGAAGAATTTTAGAAAAGAGAGGTGTTAGCATAACATATATTGAACTTATTAACAATATATATGAGGATATAACGACTGGAGTGAAGACTTTAGGTGGAGTAACTGAAGTATTTCCAATAAAGATAGGGTTATATCAAGAATCAGTTCTAAGTCCCTATCTTTTTATATTAATTATGGACGAATTCACTGCGCACATTTAAAATACAATACCGTGGTGCATGTTGTTTGCAGATGATATTGTTTTGATAGATGAAAGGAGTAAATGCTAAATTAGAATCTTGACGAGAATAGAAAGGAAAGGTTTCAGACTTTAGTAGAATAAACAGAATATATAAAATTTAAGTTTAGCAATATTAGACGTAATGAGATAATTGTTAAGATAGAAAATGACGAGTTACCTAGAAATGAGAGCTTTAAATATTTAGGATCAAAATGATGGATGGATTGAGAGAGATGTCTTACATAGAATACAAGTAGAATGGTTGAAATGGAGGAGAGCGTCAGATGTTTTATGTGATCGTAAAGTATCTCTAAAACTTAAAAAATGTTCTACAAAATAGCAATTAGACTTGTTATGTTATATGAACCTGAATGTTGGGTTATGACTCAAGCACATGAGTGGAAGATGAGAGTTGCAGAGATGATGATGTTAAGGTTGATGTGTGGACATACGAGGATGGACAAAATAATAAATGAGAATATTAGAGAGAGTATTTAGACGATCAATAAATGCTCAAGTTAGGCGATGTGAAACTATATGACAAACACACATCAAATAAGGAAGAGGAAGACCAAAAGACTTGGTTAACAATAAAATAAGATAAAATTTATTTAAGTATAGATGATGATATAGTAGAGGATAAAGTCCAATGACGTAAAAGGATTCATATATCCAACCCTATCTAGTAGGATAAAGCTTAATTGTTATATAGATGATGATATAGTCGGGGATAGAGTCCAATGACGTAAAAGAATTCATATACCTAACCCGCTTAGTGGGATAAAGCTTGGTCATTGTCATCTAGGAATGTCAGTCTTACATTTAGCAGCTGAAATGAATTTAAGTATTTATTTTCTCTTGTTCGTCTCTTAATTTTTTCTCTGCTCCTTTCCCACTCTGCTACCTATCTCTCTTCACTTTTAGCTGAAGTTGTAACAGTGTGTATCTCTCTTTCCTTTACCTCCTAATTTAAGAAACAACACCTAAATCTGTATTCATCTGCCACTGAGCTTTCTCTTATCTCGTACAAGGTCTTCAGATCATGAGACTCATCTAGTTGAACAAGAAAGAAAAAAAATGGGACTTCGTTAGACAAAATGAAAGAATGCAGGTGAACTCTGGATTTACTTTTACCAATTACACCTGCAGTATATGCGTAATCCACACCTCATTTGCGTTGCCTGCTATTATGTTGTTGCTTGTTCTATTTTGACATAGATGCATGTATGTCATTGATGTTGGTATGCATAATTAGCATTGTTTCCAATTTTTAATATTTTGCTTCTGTTTCTCTTTCTTTGTACACATTTCATAGATATTCTTGATCATCTTAAAAACTTTGTATTTGGTAGTCAGTCTCATATATAGTTTTGCAATGGTTTATCTGCCGCAGATGTAATTGCAATTAGAGATTTCTCTCTTCTTTATCCATTTAGAGGGTGTTTGGCTGAGCTTATAAGCTCTCTAAAATATCTTATAAGCTGTTTTAGAACTTATAAGCTCTTCAAATTTGTTGGTAAAATTTTTTTCAAATAGCTTATAAGTTATCAAAATAAGTTGTTTTGGAGCTTATAAGCTGTTTTTAAAAAAGTACGGGAGACCTTACTTTTTAAAAAAGATTTTATTTTAATAATTTTCTTCTCTAAAATATCCTTATATAATTTTATAAATTCCCATCTCATCCTCCATAAATTTTTATAAACCTAATATCTTTCTATCTCCGCTGCTTTCTCTTCCAGCGCCGTGACATCTTCTCCGTTGACGCCTCTTTCCAATTTTTCTCTCCCCCGATGTAGAAATTCGCCTAAACTCTCTATTAATAAAAAGCTCAAAACCCTCTATTAATAGTATTATACCCTTTTTGATAATTTTATTAATAAAAAGATCTTATAATACCAAACAATTCAATACCTTTAAGTTGATTGTAATAAATTCACCCAAACACTTTAACAACTTATTTTTAAAATAAGACTTAACAACATATAAGCTCCTAAAATAACTTATAAGATGTACGAGCTTATAAGCTATTTTTAGTAAGTTTAGCCAAACACCCTCTTAAGTATTATTGTGATTTTCTACTTTCTATTGTGAACATTTATTTGTGGAGTGTCCTAGATTTTTCATTCATTTTTGGATGGCACTTGCATTCCTCTTGCTTAATCATCTTCCATCTTTTGCTTTTTTGCAGTTGACTGTGTTGACCGTGTACATATTTCTGTATGGAAGAGCTTATTTGGTTAGTTTCTGTACTTTTTAAATATCATATCTATTAAATGAGTTTGTAAATGGTAAGTATTTAAATTAAAAAACTCCAGTAGTTTTATAATCTTTGGATGATAAAATTGTTAAACAGAAACTATTATAATTGAGATTTTATTTGTGATTTTGTCACTTCTTACAAGGGTAATAACTAGTAAGCATGACACATTTCTGCATATCTATTTGAGAACCTGTATGTAGAAGAGGACATTAATCAGAGAATGTACCTTTTACCATATGTTTCCAGTACTTTCTTTTTTATCTTTAACATTTTATGTGGATATGCATATATGACCTTGACAAAAAAAAATTATCATAATTTTCTTTTATTGAAAGATTTTTGCAGATTGATTGTTTTATGTAATAAGATCATGATTGGAGATGAACAGAAGAAAGTTATCTGGTGGCCGGTTGCATTTTTATTATAGTTATTATGGAAGTATTTTTGTTACTTGTTAATTGTTCATTTTTCTCAAATTAGCTGGATAGTCTATAGGCTGAATAGATGTATAGTGAATTTCAATCTAATATGAATAGTACCTAGAATTCAATATATTGGAGTAAAAGGTGAAATCTTCACCTCGACGACTCTTCCAGAGTAACCCCCACTAAAAGGGAGGTAAATCACGAGAGACTTCACCCAACAACAGCAACAATGCATACAAGAAGGGGTTGAGACAACCAACGGGACATTCCATAGCCGCTCGGAATCGATCCCAAGCCTATTGACAGCAACACCTTTGTATGAACTAATTGTGTCAGCTCGTAAGGGGCAATATATAATTAGATAAAATATTGTTCTTGTTGAAGGGGAGCCTTGGCGCAACGGTAAAGTTGTTACCATGTGACCAAAAGGTCACGGGTTCGAATTCTGAAACAGTCTTTTGCAAAAAGCAGAGTAAGGTTGCGCACAATGGATCCTTCCCCGGGACCCCGCATGGCGGGAGCTTTGTGCACTGAGTTGCCTTTTTTTTTATTGTTCTTGTTGATAACAAAGACATCTGCATTAGGTGCAATACGTAAAATATAATCCAAACCAAATTTTAGTTAGAATGGTCATAAATTTGCCAATTAGTGACAAAAGGTACCCTTAGTATAGTTGGTAACTAAACATGATATGGCCGAAGTTTGGTGTCTGATTTTCGAAGACTGGGATACTTTTTGTTAATGAATCTAACTTTCACTTGCATAAATCTTTTTGGTTTTTATTGGATAGAAAGAAATAGATCTGATTATATTAGAAACAGTTTTTAGAGTAGTCACCTGTATCAATTCAGTATGATTGAAAATTCTTTGTTTCTTACATTATCTTGCATCTCGGTGATATTTATCGTCTTCTAAATGCAACAACCAAATTTATGTAAGACATTTGACCCTGAGATTTTCAATGAACTTGCAATATCCAATGGTATAAAATTGCCACCCAGGAGTGCTAGTCCAAATACCGTTCAATCAACTAGATGACAGAATATGGTTAGAGAAATTATATCTTTTTATTAAATGCACTAATAAGATCAAGTTCAATCATCATGTATGGAGGTAAAATAAAGTGGTTAGCTTGAGGAATGGCTCGTCTCAGTTATCCACATGAGATCAAATATATGATGTGCCACTTAGAATTGTTGCAAGGATAAAACAATATCCACAAAGTTTATAAACTTTTACTACTATTTCTACCATACCATTAACCAAGTTTCTTTGATATCAATTGTACTAGACATGCACCATCATTGTAGAAATAAGAAAAAAGAAGGGTAGAATAATATGCACTGCTAGATTCCAAGTTCATGAAGGTGCTTTATTTCAATTAAATTGTATAATTAATATCAATTTCTTTATGAGTTATCATTTTTAGCAAATTTTTATTGGTTTGTGTCTGATTTTACCCTACCGAAGGCAATAAAAATGAAGAAACAATTCTAACATTATAACTAGAGAGCAATATTTGTGTCAAATAGGAAAACATCTCTTATATTATTAGAAGAGATGTGACATTTTCTAAACCTAAGGTTTGAAATATTAAGTTTATACAAGAATTTCCATCTTAATTAGAATGGTACAATTTTATTTAGGACCATACCATGTGATGATAGTGTCAATATTAATTTTTATATAATTCCATTCAATTTATAATTGAATAGATAGTAATTTGTATATAATCCCACTCAACTTTTAATTAAATAGATATTTTTTATAACTAAATAGTCTCATCTCTCAATTTATATCTTATTATTGTTATGTATTCATAATTATGACAGTAACATAATTTTATCAAAAGTTAATAAATAATTAAAGTTATATATTTAATATATATTTATATCATATAACTAAGTTTATATAATTAATTATTTAATATAATGTATACCCTAACCAAACGTATTCGTTATAGCATATAATTGACATATACTATGCATTCTCTTCCGTACTTTTGAGTCTTACAACATCTTCCTCACCTCTTCCCTGCGATAAGATTGCATCTGGTGCTTCACAAATTGAATCATTGTAGATTTGTTATGTCTCGGATCATGACACAGGCATCATTCAACAAGGGTCATCTTGTTCTAGGACATGCAATATAGGTAATTTACCTTGTCCCATCTAATATTGTTTTTTCGGTTAATTACGGAATTGGTAAATTTGTCTTTACTAAGATGAATCAATTTTTCAATCCTCACTAAACCTAAAATTCTAATTGTATTCAAATCAAATGATAAAAGCTCATGTTAATGATAAGATGAATCGATTAATGGGAACAACAAATTTCTCAAAAATAAATGCATCATGCACATTTATACCTAAACATTCCATATTGAATCGTGTTAATGGATCCTTCTAAGTGGGGTTGACTATTTGGATCCTCCTACTCTATTGGGCTTTTATCTTCTAATATATTATTATATATTTAAATAAATTATATCTTATGTTATCGTTATTAATTAAATCTTCTTTGATTTTCCTCTTTCTAGTTAATGTATGTATCATTATTTTATATTATCTAATTAGAGTATTTATTAAATGTGTCTCTCGAAGTTTCCCTCAATAAGTATAATTCTGACTTTCTCTCTAATGTTATCATTTTTTATCCTATCCATCCTTTTATATCTGCACATTTACATTTACATCCTCATTACTCTTCTATTCATGTACTTAGTTATAATTCAATATTTAACTCTATATAACATAGCAGATCTAATTAGTATTTCATATCTCTTTGAGTTAACACCTTACAGTCACAAAGATATGATAGTCTCCTCCATTGCAACTTTTATTATATGTAAAATAATTACTAAAGTGATACTAAATACTTAAAGCTCTAATGTTACACGTCATCTTTTATTTTAACAGTTGTCTTACTACTAGTAATATCGCTAAGTATAAATTTCATATATCTCGTCTTTACTTTACTAAGCCTAAATTTTTCACTTCTAGTGTTTCATGTGAAGATTCGAGTTTAATATTTACTCCTTCACGTATTTCATCTATCAAAACAATATCATCAATAAATAACATGAACTATGATAATGTGTTTTGGATGTTAAGGGAGTTTATTCATGATTAGTGTAAAAAGATAAAAAATTATAGTTGATTCTCAAAGTAACCCTATCTTTATAGGAAATGCTTCATTTATCTAGAGTCTTTACTTTTGTCATTACATCTTCATATATATTCTTAATTATTTTAATATATATTGCGTTAAAACCATTTCTCTTCTAGAGTTCTCTACATAATTTTCCTTGGGTCTGTTGTAAATTTTTTTTTGTACGTCAATGAATATAATGTTAAGTCTTGCTTTTTTTTTTTCTCGATATTTTTATTTAGTTACTTTAAAAAGATGTATAATTTCTATTGTCGATCTTTCATACATAAATTTAGATTAATTTTCAATCATCTTAGTTTTCATAGTTTTTTTTATTACTTTTTTTTACAATAATTTCATAGTATGACTCATTAGCTTAATGCCTTTATAATTTGTATAATTTTGGATATATCTTTTATTTTTAAATAAATGCACTAAAGTACTTACCCTCTACTTATCAAACATTTTTTTTATTTTCAATCTTGTTGAATAACTTTGTAAGCTTAGTAATTTTGTAAGCTATTCAATACCTTCTTTTCCTAGGCACTTCTTTATCTTTGTTGAAATATCATCTGATTTAACTATTTTTTCCATTTTGCATCTCATTAAGTTGTTAAATTTCTTAAAAGAAAAGTAAAGAATTTCTTAAAAATTTAAATGTATATATTCATCTAACCTACGTAAATTTCCTAAATTAAGTTGGTCAGCTAAATAATCATTGAAGTGTGTATGAAAATACATGTTTTGTTCTTTTTTATTTCTTCATCATTCATTAATATCATATTACATTCATCTTTAATCCATCTCTTTTTTTAGTTATTTTATATATACCTTTTTCCTTCTTTTGTATTTAGTTGTTGATATAAGTATTCAAAAGTATCATTCTTGTTTTCACTGCTTTCTTGACATCATTCTTGCATATTGAACTCTATTAAGAAGTTTTTTTCATTCTTATAAGTGTATAATAACTGATAGGTTGTTCGTTTTTTCGTCATTTTCTCCTCTATTATTTTGTACCGTCACTTAGATTTTTTACTTGGTGGTACATATTCTTTTCACTAAGTATGCTCCTGGTCATCATTTTTAAATTTAGAGACATCTTATCCTATGTCGTATTCGAGTCGCTATGTATTTCTCTTAATTCTTATGCTCCTACCCTTAACTTAAAGATACTTTACTTCCCATCCTAAACATTCTAGCTGTCGCGCATGTTTTTCTTCTGTTGATACTATGCTTAAGATGCATATCTAATATTGCTAATTTATATTGGGTAGTTTCTCTAGAGTGATTCTAGAATATTTACAAATCTTTTTATCTATCTTCCTATCTATAAGAATTTTAATTTGTGACTTATTATTCCACTTTTAAAGGTACTCTAAAAATTATGGATTTGTATGTTATCACAAAATCTAATATAGTTTTTCCTTCTTTATTTTTATTTAATAATCATAACCTCATGTACCTCATCTTATTTTTAATTTCTTACTCCTACATGCCCATTTAGATCCCTTCTTATTTAAATCTTTCCGTTTGGAGGAATTTTTTATACTATCTCATCTATAGCTATTTTGTGTCTTTTTCTAATCCTACTTATGAAATGTTTAATATTAATAGTTTCTTTCATTACCACTATCTTGAAAATTATGATTTTATCTCCCTTCTAAACTACGTTTGCTATTTCATCCATAACGAACTATTTATAATAATACTTATTTTATTTTTTATTTATCATAAGTTAAAATTTGAGTTTTGTATCAACTTTATCTTTTCTCCTACCCATTTTGTTTCTTCCGATCATCGTATCTACAATTTTTATTACTTTAGTGAACGTTTTTATGTTTCATATTTTAAATCTAAGATAATTTATATTCCTATAATGTTTTTCTTATCCAACCTATGCTTTGTGAATTCTTGTATATTTAAGACTGCACTCAAGTTTTCATGGAGATGTAGTAGGATGTTCTAGTCGGACCTTGCAACGCATTCATTCCGGGAACAATCTAGTGTTAGCATAATAGTTTGATAGTCATTTATAAAACATTCATCTGCCTTTGACATTAGCTGAGAATCTAACACAACAACCTTTTACATTCAAGCTTGTGCTGGACATTGATTGATTTTAAAATACCTATCGTAACAATATTCAAATAAAATCATCTATCAAATTATCTATAGCAATAACTGCTCACCGACTAAATTAAGTATTACTATACTACAATTCACCTCTGAAAGATGCCCACAAGTTTACTCTTGAGACATTTTCCCTAAGTTATAATAGAATTAAAGAACCAAGAGCATGGTTCCAATGTTGAGCCATGCTGGAGTTTTAAACTTTATTAAGAATGAAAAAAATAATTTTGGTATTATGTTGACATGTTAAAAGATGAGAAGTGAAATATATTTAAGGAAATATTAGGAGAAATATAATTCGAATACGACATGAGATTAGATGATATCAAAGTTAAAAATAATATCCAAGTGTGTACTTGGTAAGTCAAAGGGACATGCATACAAAAATCTTGGTAATGGAATAAGAAAATACCGGAGAAAGTGAAGGAAAAACGAACAACCTATAAGGTATTATATACTTGTAAAGTGAGAAAACTTTTAAAAAAAATATACAATAACAAAAAAATGACTAAGAAAGCAGTGAATGAAGCTAAAAATAAATTTTTTGAATGCTTATATCGAAAATTAGATACAAATTAAGGGGAAAATGACATTTTCAAAAGCTTACGATATATTTTAAAGAAATTTTATGTTGAAGTGTTAGCATATTATATATTGAACTGATTAAGGATATGTTAATGACAAGAGTGAAAACCGAAGCGTTTCCTATAAAGATAGGGTTATATTAAGGATCAACTTACTAACTTTTTACGGATGAACTCATTGGACACATTTAAGACACGGTATCATACTGCATGTGAAGGAGTAAATGCTAAACTCGAATCTTGACGTGAAACACTAGAAGTGAAAGACTTTAGACTTAGTAGAGTAAAAACAGAATAAATGAATTTTAGTGTTGGTGCAGCTAGGGGTGTAAATGAACTAAGCCGCTCACGAGCTATTCGAAGTTTGATTCGATAAAAGCTCGTTTAATGAGGCTTGTTAAGATAAATAAATCAAGTTCAAGTTTCACAATATTCGGTTCGTTAGCTCGTGAACATGTTCGTTAAGCTCATAAATCAACTTTTAAATAAAAAAATAATAGTTTTGATATTGAATTTATAGATTTTACATTCTACTTATGAAACATATAGACAAATATATTAAATTTCTTTATTAGAAAAAAATTAAAATTTTTAATAAGAATATGATAATTTTTTCTAAATATATAATTTATTTTTTAATGAATATTTAAATTTATAATTTATATTTATTAAGTTCGTTTAGACTCGATAAAAACTCAAATAACTCGTGAACCATGAATATATTCGTTAAATAAAACTCGAGCTCTGCTCGATTATAAACGAGCCAAACTCAAATATTCAAGAGTTCGGCTTGGCTCAATTACACCCCTAGGTGTAGCGGGGCCGGCAAGAAGGGGGTGAATTGTCTACTATCAAAGTTAAAATGAATCTCTTGCTTTGCTTAGCTAGGATGCACAATTAAATTAAGAAAATATATAGATAGTAAACATTAAGGAAAACAAGTTAAAGGATAAGGTAAAAGGACAGAGTTTTACTTGGTTACAATCCAGCGTTGAAAAGCTCACTAAGAAACTCCTTCGTTGATGGCGGAGAAGCTTTTTACACACGTTGATAGCTCAGAAATAACTAGCAAAGTTAATACAGAAATTGTTATTTATTTCCTAGCTCCAGGAGCTTTTTTATAACTACTGAAAAATTTTATCTGAAGGTGGAAGACACCTTCAAGAGGGTTCAAGGCGCCATCAATTGGTTAAGTTTTATAGCCGAAGATAAAACTTTATCTTCGGCTTAACGACTAGGAAAGGCGCCTTCAAGGGCTAGAAAGCGCCTTCGCACCCTTCATGGAAGGCGCCTTCCAAGCCTTTTCATCCGAAAAATGGTTTAACTTCCCTTATTAACCATTATTCACTCCGCTCACATGGGTGATACTCCGTCCATCCGGAATTGAGATCACCCAAACCCAACTCCGGCCTTTTCCTCAAGCAGGCTTCCTCCCCGGCTTCTCGTCCCTCGAACGTTGCGCACGTCTTTCTTGTCCATCGGTGTATTTTTTCGCAGCACCTCGTCTCTCGAATGCACCGAGCCCGTCGACTTCTTTCCCGTGCCATCCTTCTCGCTAGCTGCGTCTTTTGCTCGACTTCTTATGTTCCTAAGCTTCTGCACACTTAGACACAAGGATCAAACACACATAGGATCTAACTTAACTTGGTTGACCACATCTAAACTACCATGGGGTACTTACAATCTCCCTCTTTTTGATGTGTATCAACCCAAGTTCAAGTTAGGGTTAAAAATGTAATATAATAACTTATGTATAGAAGTTGCACTTAGAATCAAATATTGTAATGAATTAAGCTATAAAATTTTTACTCCCTTTTTACTTGTACTTATGTCTTCCCTTTTGATCACATCAAAATAAAATTTGGGAAAAATAAAATAAACTGTTAGAAATTTTGAAATATTTTTCTAGGGTTACTTAACAAGAATTATCAATAAACTAGCATGTTTTAGATATAATTTTCAAAAATATTATATCTTTACTAATTAATCTTGTTTTTACAAAAAATAATTTAGAAATTCGTTATCTATTTTGAAAAATTCTAAAATTTTTGTCAAACTTTAATAGATTAAGTTTTATCAGTAGAAAAGTTTTCACAGAAAAAAAAATTAATTTAATGAACAGAATTAATTTATTTTATTAGAACAATCAATTTTGGGAAAATAAATTTTAAAAATATTTTTCAATTCTGAAAATTTTCTGGATATTAAAAACATATTGTCGAATACTAGAAAATTTTAAAGTTCTAGAGTTTCTGTTTTCCTGAATTTTTAATATTAAAAATTAAATTTTTGGAAACTAATTCGTAATAATTCAAATAAAATTTGAAAACTGTCAAAGAATTTTATTATAATAGAAAACATCATATTTTATTATAGAAAAATATATGTTCCAAAAATAAGTTTGTGAATATTTTTTTAAAATATCGTTTTCAAAAAAAAAAAACCAACTCAACTGAAAAAAATTTTGTTTGTAGATAATATTTTTATTTTGTATAAATAAAATTTTGAACAAAAAAATTGACTAGAAAGTTAACAAAAATGATTGATCTTATCGACAAGAATACATTAAATTAAATTTCTAGCATGCTTTACTTTGTCTAATATGATAAAGATAATTTAGGCTTGCAAATAAAATTTTATTTAATTATTTAAACAAGATTTAGGAATCAAAAATAAATTATGCCCTATTGCGTTATCCAAATATTTTTTGGGAATTAATCATCTTTCTACTTTTGTAATTTGACTCTTATGGTATCTAAATACTAGTTAAGCTTTCGATGATATTTGTAATTTCTTTTTGGAGCATGGAAAGAATTTGAGCATGAATTGTCTTTTTCTCACCATTCTATTTTATCTTATAATTTATCATTTTCAAATTTCAATTTATTAAAGTCTTCCAGACTGCATGCATTTGTTAAAGTCAATTTTAACTTTACATTATCTTTTTCTAAATTCATCATATTTTTAGAAAATATTTTAATGAATTCAAATAATTCCTTAAGAGGTCAGGAACGTACCTTACTTACCGTTATGATTTCATTGTCCGGTAGTCCCCCTTCGTCGCTACTTTCTTCCGAAGACTCTGCCCCTTCATCGATTCTTATCTTGGATGAGTTTTCTTTGTCTTCAGGTAGGTATTCGACTATAAATGCTGTTCCGGCAGTTTCCTCAGTCTCGGGTTCTTCGGACGATGACTCGGTGTCCATCGAGAAGTTAGATTCGACTTCTTTTGGTTGTTCATAGAGTTTTAAGAACTTTTTCCAAAGTTCTTTTGCACTCTTGTAGTTGCCTATTTTGTCAAATTCCTCAACCGATAGTATGCTCATAAGGTGAAATTCAGCCTTACTGTTTGCCATAAACTCGTCGCGTTGCTTTTTGGTCCAGAGGTGTTCTTCGAGTTCTTCTTCGTTCTTGTTCTTTCGTGCTTCAAAATCATATTTCATTATTAATAAAATATTAAAATCTATCTTAAAGAATACCTTCATTCGTCGCTTCCAAAACGTGAACTCCCCCTCTAATACTGGTGGGTGGATGCTAGGTTCGTCCATCGTTTTTGTACTTAAGTAGGTCGTTAGTCCTTCTGAAGCAGTTGGGCTCTGATCAAAGTTAAAATGAATCTCTTGCTTTCCTTAGCAAGAATACACAATTAAATTAAGCAAATATATAGACAATAAATATTAATAAAAACAACTTAACGGATAAGGTAAAAGACCAGAGTTTTACTTGGTGACAAGTTAGGTGGTTGTTAATCCAAGGCGTTGAAAAGCTTACTAAGAGACTTCTTCGTTGAAGGTGGAGAAGCCTTTTACACACGTTGATAGCTCAAAAATGACTAGGAAAGTTAATACAGAACTTGTTTATTTTTTAGCTCCAGGGGTCTTTTTATATCTCTGGGAAAATCTTATCCGAAGGTGGAAGGTGCCTTCAAGATGGTTCAAGGCGCCTTCAATCGGTTAAGTTTTATCGCTGAAAATAAAACTTTATCTTCGGCTTAACGGCTAGGGAAGGCGCCTTCAAGGGCTGGAAAGCGCCTTCGTACTGTTCATGGAATTCGCCTTCCAAGCTTTTGAAGGCGCCTTCAACATTGTTCATCCGAAAAATGGTTAACTTCCCTTGTTAACCATTTTTTACTTCGCTCGCTTGAGTGATGCTTCGGCCATCCGGAATTGAGCTCACCCGAACCCAACTCCGGCCTTTTCCTCGAGCAGGCTTCCTCCCCGATTTCTCATCCCTCGAACGTTGCGCGCGTCCTTCTCATCCACCTGTGTAGTCTTCCGCAGCACCTCGTCCCTTCGATACACCGAGCCCGTCGGCTCTTTTCCCGTGTCATCCTTCTCGTTAGTTGCGTCTTCCGCTCGACTTTTTGTGTTTGTAAGTTCCTACACACTTAGACACAAGGATCAAACACACAGGACCTAACTTAACTTGGTTGACCACATCAAAACTATCATGGGGTATTTACAGATAGGAGTCTTTGAAACTGAAAGCTTTAAGTATTATGATCATTGTTGCAAAAATATGGAGGAATTGAGAGATTTCTTATATAAGATACAAGTAGCATGGTTGAAATGAAGGAGAGGGTTGAGTGTTCTATGTGATAGTAAAGTATTTCAAAAACTTAAAGGAAAATTCTACAAAATGACAATTTGACATGTTATGTTATATGGAGCTGAATTTTGTCTATGGCTCAAGCACATGAATAGATGATGAGAGTTGTAGTGACGAGAATGTTAAGGTGGATTTGTGAATATAAGAGGATGAACAAAATAAGAAATAAGAATATTAGATAGAAAATCAATGTTGTATCTATTGAGAGAAAACTTCTACATGTTTAATATAGTATCGATATATACTTAGATGCCTAATAAATGTTCTAGTTAGGCGATGTGAAAGTAGGATAAATATGCACATCAAACGAAGAAGAGGAAGATAAAAAAAAAAGATTTGGTTAGTAGCAATAAGTCAAGATAAAATTTATTTAAATATAGATAGTGATATTGTATAGAATAGAGCCTAATGATATAGAAAGGATCTATATAGTCGACCCCACCTAATGGGTTAAGGTCTAGTTGTTGATTGTTGTTTTACCATGCTGACATTTGGTGTTGGTAGTGATTTGGAGGAGAAGAAGGAATGAGATGACGAAGAAGGAAATGAAGTGAAGATAGCTATGTAAGCAGAATGTTCAAATAACATTCCATGTGGAAATTTTTGCACATCTAAAATGATGCAGTTTTACACTTGCTTAGCCACATGGTACAAGAATATAACAAGCATAACTAGAATTCATAATGGCGCGCATATCATACGATGCCAAGGGGTGTAATGTGTCATGATAGCACACTCATTAGTGGCATAATTGACATAAACAATTTAAGAGATTACTTATGTTGATTAATATTCAGTTTTTATGATTTAATGGAGATGTGCATTTTGACTCTGCTTGACATGGTAAAAGATTTCATATCATGGCCAAGGGTGGGGAAATAATTCAGCAAGTCTAAAGTAAGCTGAAACTAATAAGCAAACAGGAAGGAAATCTCAATCAGAGAATCACATGTTTCCTGGAGCAATTAGAAGTAGCATAAGAGTTATTGAGCAACAGGACTTTCAGATGATTGATCTTCATACACACCTTACACAAATCAAAACGTAGCAGTTAAGAAATATGCAATATCTAGTGATTACATATAACAAGTTGGAGGCTTACAAATACCATACAAATTAATAGGTACATACATAATATGTAGCAAAGACAAATAATATTCATGTGACAACTTATTAGACATGTTCCCACGTCTTGAAACTTTCCAGTCCATGTCTGAACAAGGACGTCTTGAAACAATTTTCATGTAATATTTCATTTTTGCAATACCTTTTTTGCCAACATGGGGGAGTATATTGACCACAACAATAAACTTATAATAGTGTCACACAAAAAAAATATAAAATTCTAAGATATCTAAGTTCTGTGACAACAAGCCACATTTAAGTGATCAATATAATATATAGATAAAATCTAAAAATTACACAAAATTCAGAGATAAGTATGGTGAATTTAGTAATCAAATGCTATTGATTTCACTGTATTTTGATAATTACATGAGAGAATTAAATTTGTTAATTCGGCTGTTGCATAAATAAGTTAAAATTCATCATTGGCCATGTCTTAAATTTATGAATCAATTAGAAGTATCAAACAATATTTAGTTAATATAAATGATGAGATTATGAAAAGATAAGAGATAGCTTTCTGTTCATATAAAAATTTATCAAGTTTTGCAGCAGAAGATATTACAGTCAATATACAAGACAACGTCAATTATGGGAGTTTAGATTCATACTGCCTGATTGAAAAGGAATAGAAAAGAACTCCAAATGATAGCTTTAAAAATTTAATAAAATATGTATTAATATTATAAGATTTTAGTTGTTCAAGAACAAAAAACATTTGCTGTAAGATTAAAGAGTTTAGCATGTTTGATTCCCAAATTAATATAAATTTAAGCTTGCTAGGTCTTCCAGGAAACATAATTAAGCAACAGACAAGATTCAAAGACGTAGTAATTCAATAAGAGGACTAAATTGAAAAGAACAAGCAAGAAGACTATATTAAAGTTTATAGGTAGTATTCTTCTACTTATTTCCTCCTCTTAACCAATGTCCTTGAAAGAGCCTGGTCTAGTCTCCCAGTGAAAACCTTTTTTAATAACCTAAATTTTTGATAGTTGAGCTTGAGGTGGAGAAACTGTTGGATGGATGAAAAACACAGGGTATTTTATCACTTAGAGTTTGATTTGCTTTTCTTTGTGTTTATTTTGCACTGCCTTTAACAGTGTTGTATTGACTTAATGCTGTCAATTGGTTGAGCTTGATTGTTATGAGGCTTGACATAAGTGATTTATTAGTTTTGAAATATGAAAGCTACTTGTTGGTGCAGGCTTTTTCTGGAATTGGTGAAGCAATTCAAACTAGAGCTAATGTACTACAGAATACTGCCCTTGATGCTGCTTTAAACACACAGTTTCTTTTCCAGATTGGTGTCTTCACAGCTATTCCAATGATTTTGGGCTTCATACTAGAATCTGGTTTTCTGACGGTATTAACTTTAGTTATTTTTCTCATTTGCTATTTTGTTGATCTCTATTATTGCAAGTTCATGCAATTTAGAGGAATATCAAGTAAAATTGTTTGATGCATCTAGTGGTTAAACCCATGATTAGTTTAGGCAAGGCTGGGGAATACTAAAAAATAATGTGTTGAGCTAGTAGAACGAGGTTATGAAGCCATGCATAAAAAATAATATAACCTAAATGGGAATACTAAAATTAATGTGTTGAGCTAGTAGAACGATGAAATAAAAAATAAACTATTACGGGTGTAACCCCAATCAACTAAGAGTGATAAAAGAATATGTTAACATAGTATGGCTATGGTTAAAAAACGAGTAATAAACTTTCTATTTAGATAAGGTGAATCAATAAAATTGAAAATGCAGGAATCTATATAATGAAATCAAAATTGACTTTATGAACTGAATGTTGCTATTCATATAAGCTTGTATAGACTGCAGTGGAGGGATAAATTCATGATGCTGACCCCAAACAGTTTGCAGTAACATAAATTGTTGTTATTTATGAGTTTCTTGATTGTTTTATTTTTCATGACTTGTAAGAGAGTTTGCACATACTTTTTTTCTCCCATAATTATCTAATTGAGTTACCTTGTCGTGATAAAATTGATTGTTAGTGTTCTATTGTCTTGGTTTATATCTATCATTGCTACAACTTACTATTTGCAAATACAGGTGGAGCAAGTAACTGGTTTCGCAATGTCTTGAACTCAATTGATTTGATCTTAAGTATAACTTACATGAATAAGTTTCATAATGTCCTCCCCAA
Source organism: Zingiber officinale (assembly GCF_018446385.1). NCBI lineage: Eukaryota > Viridiplantae > Streptophyta > Magnoliopsida > Zingiberales > Zingiberaceae > Zingiber > Zingiber officinale. The sequence goes on along the minus strand of NC_055992.1, from coordinate 36,346,591 downwards.
ATGGCATAGACTTGAGTGGCAGGATAAGTTTCATAATGTCCACCTCTAATAGTGTCACTAATATTGTTGTTATTGCATGAGTTTGTCAGTTTGAATTTCTATGATTTACATGAAGAATTTGCACATTTGAATTTCTATGACTTACAAGAAGAATTCACATTTTTCTACACATTTAAATCTAATTAAGTAGTTTTGTTAACATAAAATTTGCATGTAGTGTGTGAATATGTCTTGGTTTATAATTTAATAGAGCTGCACCTTACTAATTTCAATTACAAATTGAACGTGTAACTAGTGTCACTGAACGAATTTGCAATTCATGAACTCAATTGATTGTCTTATGTAGTTTGGTGTCTGTCCATCTCAGCCTTCTTTTCTTTTATAAAAAGTGTGATGAGCTGATATTAATTTGAATTTTGTTGTAGAATTTTGCTATTCTATCTGTATGATTGCTAGCAGGACAAAGTCCAACAACACTAAAAATGACTGAAACATATTCAAACTGAAACATGGTCTGCATTATTGATTCGGTCTTGCCAATCATCAGCCATTTCTCCCACATGATGACTTGAAAGAATTATAAAATATGCATTAGATAAATTGTTATTTTAAGAATTAAATCGCCTGTAAAATATTGATGAGAAGATTTTGAATGTAAGCTGGGTGCTATAGAGGCACGGAAGGATGCTTTTGAATTTCATTTAGTGCTACTTCTATAACCAGTCAAGTTAACAACTTTCCAATTAACTTCCATAAAACTGAGATGTTTTTGTTTCAGTTTATAATTATTCCAGATTTTACAACAATATTGTTTGATTCATGATGGAAGCACAAGTGTGTATCAACAGTCAAGTTGATACTTTTACAACCAGTCAAGTTGGCTGTTTTTGTTTCCTGTATCAATCAATAAACTATCATTAGAAGTTACAATGTTTTTGGTGGGCACCATCAGTTTTTATAATTTTGAAAGACTTTCTTTGCAAGTTACTTTTTGTATTTTATATGCCAAAAGCATTCTTTCCTACAATCTTTGTAAATGCTTATTTTTTACTTTGATACTTTTCTACTATCTAATGATTTTATCTATGCAGTATGGCTAATTCAAGACTTTTTGCGCAGGCTGTTGTTAGCTTTACTACGATGCAATTCCAGCTTTGCTCGGTCTTCTTCACATTCTCTCTTGGAACGAGGACACACTATTTTGGCCGAACCATTCTCCATGGAGGTGCTAAGGCAAGTATTTTTTGTTATGCATCCCTATATTTTTTTAATATTCTTCCATATTGGCTATATTATTTTTATTTTCATTTTCAGTACCGTGCCACTGGTAGAGGTTTTGTTGTTCGTCATATCAAGTTTGCAGAGAACTATAGGCTTTACTCACGCAGCCATTTTGTTAAGGGGTTTGTAATCTTCTTGATCAAAGTTTAAGTTGATCATCAGCAGATGTTCTCTAATACCTTATCCTTCTATGCAGATTAGAAGTTGTTCTTTTGTTAATAATAATGCTTGCATACGGTTACAATAATGGTGGAGCTGTTTCATACATCCTAATCTCTGTTAGCAGTTGGATCATGGCATTATCTTGGCTTTTTGCTCCATATTTGTTTAATCCATCTGGTTTTGAGTGGCAGAAGTGAGCATCATATCTTTATCTTAATTTTTTGTTAGAATCTTGATAATTCCCACTTTTATTTCAACATAGGTGTGCTTCAAAGAAATGGAGTTTAAGTTGCTATTTGCTATTGTACAGGACGGTGGAGGATTTTGGAGATTGGACAGATTGGCTGTTTTACCGAGGTGGAATTGGAGTAAAGGGCGAGGAAAGCTGGGAAGCTTGGTGGGATGAGGAACTGGTATGCTTGCTGTCTTGGGTTATGCAGACCTTATTAATTCAGATGCCTTTTCTTCTATTACTTCTGAATATAAGTTAGTCCTTGATGAGTTTCATGATCATAAAGTTCAACATGCATGAGAAATCTTTGTACCTTTTCTGTTAGGTCAAACTTAGTACGGTCTCTTTCTGATTCAAATCTTGGTTTGGAATAGTACAAGCGTGTATTAAACATCATATCTGTTAAAAAATATTATGCCTTGACTAATATGCATAGTATATGTAGTGTTCTAAAAATTGGCCTAGTAGGCGCTAGGCACTACCCAGCCGTACCGAAAATATGCTAGTCGGCAAGCATAGGCGGCCTTGGTGCCTAGGCGGGATTAGGCAGTACTAGACACCTACTAATCGGTGGAATCGTTTTTTTTAGTTTGGGCTTTTAAATTTAAAGGCCAATTAAAAAAAACTGAAATGTAACCTTGAGTTTGTGTCCGATGATGATATTAAGTTTGTGTTCGTTAAAGAACAAGTTGAAAATTATGGAGAAGTAGAATAAATTTATAATATTTTATTAGTTGTGTAGTTTTTAACTCATTTTAAATTTGATATTATTGTATTGGAGTTATAGAATGTAATTTATTATGTAATTTATGTTGATACCGTGGAATCCGCCTAGTTGTGCCTAGTCCTCGCCTAGGTGTTAGGCGCTAGTCGGGCGGACTAGGTGCTTGGCACTAGTCTGGTGGCCAACTAGCACCTAGCGAATTTTAGAACCTTGAGTATATGATACTTGTAAGATGTGAGAGTGATTTACCAACCCAGGAAAACTCAATTTCTCATGTGGGATTTGATTGATGTGTCATCAATTTTGTGAAATGGTCAATGCAAAGCTTAGTATGACAATGATGAGGCATTGAGATAGAAGTAGAGAATTATCAGAAAAAATAGCAAAAAAGGTGTTGCTAATTATTAGTAATGAAATATACTCCATAGAGTATAATGCAATTCTATAATTGCAATGCCACTCTATATCATCAGTTCCTCTGATCTTACTTGGGCCAGTACACTATGCAGGAATTTCTTTGGGTTATATTCACGTAGGACGATATGGGTGTGAATGTAAGTTCCAACATGGTCGTTTAAGATTTTTTTTATGCTATAAATTGAGGTTAGTATTTGACACAGGTAAAGTGGGGGTAAATGAATAGGTTGTTTCAACCTTTGAAAAATATATATTGGGTCTGCAACTCTTCCCGTCTCTTGTAAAATTGGTATCTTTATAAAATAAACCAAGTTGGTGAACAAGTACTACAAATTTGGTCCTTTGTGTACTGAATCTTATAGAACAATCAAAACATCAAAATATGAATGATTAAGACTAAATTAATTCATAATTCTAACAAGGAGATGACACTTGTAGCTGATGTGATTGAGAAGCATGTAATATTACTCCTCTCTTTGAAAAGTATGTTTGTTCTTTTGTACTAAATTAGGAAACAATTTTTGAACAAAAGCATCTCACTTTTTTGAACTCATGTGCGTGTAGAATATCTCTCTTTGCTAACGCAAAATGAATTAGCCTAAGTTTTAGACATAATTAAACTCTAATAATGTTAGAGCAAATACAACACAATAGCTGCCCTTGATGAGATACTACAAGTCTATGTGAAATTCCTAATAATTAACTTAAAGTTAAAAACTTCAGGAAATGAACACAAAATACAAAGTAGTTGTAACAATAATGTGCACGTTTGCTTATCTCCTAAAAAGAATCTAAAGAGTAGTAGTAATTAAACTTATCATCATTATCAATATTCGAACTTATCTCTAATTGTATATTCGATAATGATCAGAGTTAATTCCTGTAAGTGGTTATCATTTTAAGTTTGCATTATTACTACCAGTTCTGTTCCATTGATTCAACATTTTAATCGCTATATTTTAGCTCTTGGCATTTAAATTCTCAAGGTTATCACTTTCTGTCAATATAAATTCATTAATCTCTTATCTCAATTTATTCTTTTTTAGTTACTCTGATCATATGTTTTGTTATTAACTTGTAATCCACATGAATAAACCAAAGGTACTAAACAATCAAATATAGTATAGGGTGCAACACAATTAAAAGAAGGATAGCAACAGAGTAAATAGAAACTTTTAAAAACTATACTTCCCATGTGTATCACCTGTATAAATAAACCGTAAACAAGATAAACTCATGTGAAGTTGGGAAAGAAATCAATTTTAACTCTCTTGTTTAACCACAATATGTTTTATCAAATTGGGCTATTATTCTTCCACTGTTGATGCCTACTAAGATCAACAAGAATCACATTTGAAATCAAAGCCTAAGGAGTAACATTTAATTCTCTCAAGATAAGCAAAGGCTAACCTTCATCAAAGGATGCTTTAATAGCTATTCCACAACTTACCATTGTGGGGATCATGAAGTGATGGAAATGCTAGAGGGGAGGGGCGAACAGAGTCTTTCTCTATTCATTCAGTTCTTACAATACTTGTTACACAACAGAAAGATAAACAAATAACAACAAGAAGTAAAAGGAAGACAAATCGACCAAACATGAGTTTTTTATCTAGTTGAGGACTCTTGCTCCTTGACTTCGACCCTCTATCCTTCTCCTCAATCAACTATCAAAGGTGGAGAAACCTCATACGACACAAGGGTTGTTAAAAGAGATTACAAGTGAAAGCAGAGGATTCTGATAGGGTTTTTCCAACTCTATTTGGTCCTTTTATAGGCTTTGAAACCTTCTGTCGTAATATTGTTTGCCGTTGATCAGATCTGTACCATCAACCTACTGGTTTGCTCGATCCAACTATTATCGAGCTCCAAGAGTTCTTTTCTGCTTTCCATCCTTTGCATCAATTGACTGAAACCTAGCATCAGTTCATTGATGTGCCACCAATCAATTACTGTCATTTGAACAAATGTCGATTGGATTCACATTAGTTAGATGAACAAACTCTAAACTCTAAATCAGCTTTGGGGGTTTGGGTTACTTCGTTCCATCGGTCGATGAGGAACTTAACTATGATCTATAATAAGGTCAAGTTTGCTTCTACCCTCACTCGATGTGTGCAGGTCACTCAACTCTCACAGCTTACCAATGGATTCTAACCATTCGCGGTTTGATTTTGCCCTTCGGTCATCTCCTATTATGTTACTCAATCCCTTGGATGCATGAGTCCTTAACTCCTCCACTTGTCATACTTAACATCTTCTCATATATAGTCTTCCTTCATCTGCCATTGTCCTTGCTACACTGTGATGCTCCTCATCATGCGGTCTCTTGGTTGCCTCGTGCGACCTTCTCTAACTCTAATTCTTCGGACCTCAAGCCACTAAGCCTCCAACTTGATTGTGCCATGTCATTTGCTCTAGAACTGCTCCAACACCACCACAGTGCTTCTTGTCCCACACCATCCGTCTCCAATCTCTATGGATCTTGATGCCACTGAGTATGTCATCTTGTCCATGACAAGTCAATATCCATGTCATCACTCAACCTCGTCGACCATGAGCCTTCTAAGTTTCATGTGTGTTCTTACAAATCCATGCACACTCAAACACACATATCAAATCTACACGTAAGCCTAATGTAAACTTTTTCCTAAACATCAAAACTCACACAAGGGAAGTTTCTCCTTTCTGAAGTATATTGGCCAAATAACCTCAACCACCACTAGACATCTAAGTTTAAGGTTGTAAAAAAAAAACACGGCCAAGTCAAGATATGTTGGAGTTATCCTCATAACCAAAGGCTACACCAACACTTCAATAGTCTGTAAAAATCAATAAGATTGCAACAGTGAATTCAGACTCAAGATAGCATCATAGAGATGTAACTCGCCAATAAAAAAGAAAATCAACAATAAATCTCAATTGCACATTAGAAGGAAACAAGCCTTGGGGAGAAACAAATGTTTTGAAGGCTTTGAAGGGTTGGGTTTTATGGTTCATCAGTGATGGAAGGTATAACACCAACTGCACTCATTGAATAGAGCAAAAGGAAAGGAAGGGATTTCGAGACTGTTTGGGCCAGCAATGGCCATGCATGTAAGACCTCAAGTTCAAGATTGAGAGAGACTCTAGATGGGTGATGGGTGGGAAAGGTCAGACCTCAATGGTAGAAGAAGGCTAACTTGTGCTCAAGCATGAAGGGTGGAGCGGCTGAACCAAGAAGGCTAACTTGTGCTCAAGCATGAAGGGTGGAGCGGCTAGGGTTCAGTCATAGAGGTTCTTAGTGGCATTTTTGTGAGGCTCGCAAAGACTATAGTCTCTAGTTGCAACTCTCATGGTAACACGAGAGCGAAAAGAGAGCTTATGGCTCGCAATTTGGGGTGGGATTTATTGAAAAAATGATAATCCCAGTGACTATCTCTGGGGGTGACTGGCCCGATCCCACGGAAGTTTCCCATCGGCCACCAGGGTAAATCGGGAAGCGCACGCGGCGGCCAGCTCAGAAGCCCAGCATCCTTTGATTATGCTCCCCATTTGAAGGAAAAATTCCTACAAATACGCCGTAGCTGGGGTTCGAACCGCGGGTGCCTGGGAGACAACCTGGATGTTCTACCGCGGCACCATAGCCCCGGGGACTTGGGGTGGGATTTACAGGATTTTAGAGGAAGTGGACAGCAATTTGAATTTATAAGGGGAGAGAAAAGGAATAATAATAATAACATAAATAGCAATATGGTTTATTTAATCATAGTTCAAATTCAATCATATTTCCCAACTTCAAATCCAACTTGACCCTACTTAAAATGACTATATTCCTAACCACAACCTCTAAAAACTACAAATTAAATTTAATATTCAAGCTTGTTTATTAAGTATCTTATTGAGCTCAAGTCAAGATTAAGCTTTTTATCAAGCTCAACTAACATAGTTGTTATCCTTATAAATTAGGTTAAACATTTTTCTATTCATAAAACTTATATATATTTTTATTTTTTAATTATTATGAATAATTTAAGATTATTAGAAGTTATAAATTACTACATTTTTATTGATTTGGATAAAAAAATCAGAAATAAATTAATAATTAAATTTTACATAAGTTAATAATTAAGTTTATGTATAAATTGTTCATTAACTTTGTTCATGGATGGTAAAGTACTAAGTTTACTAGCAAAGCTTGTTTATAATTTTTTTTATTATTGAATGAACATAAATGAGCTTTATTGTGCCAAAAATTAAGCTAGTTCACTGATGCCCGATTTATTTACAACCCTAATTATGCTTCCACACTAGAATTTTGACTTTTTTACAATGTGCTGCTTTGTGTGGTTAGTAAATAGACTAGCTAACTTAGCTAACTTTGATGAAAATCTAAGTTGCAACAAGCTGCTATAAGGATCTTCAAGATGTTGAGATGACTTAGTCATGAAATTGTTAGGAAATTAGTATCACTCTATGCCCTGGTTTAATCATGGTGCTTTAATGTGCGGCAATGTTTAAGTTAGTATACCTTTCAGTGCTAACATTCGTATCAGGGTGTGTAGGATGTATACACTCACTGTTAGGAAGGATCTTGAAGCAAGCTTTGTGATGGATTGAAAAAGATTGAGCATGGAACTGTGTGCTGGTTTGATTTCGATAAATAACATCAAACTTGGAGTTGGACCTAAAGACTTTATGATTATTGTATTCGAGTTCATTTTGTGTGGACCATATAATAATAGAGTTTAGATTCCAGGTTGAGGGTTATTACCTAGAGAGCACTCTTAATTGACCCTAGTTGACACATAGTAGTGCAGTTGGGTCAAGTTCTATTGGTTTGACACTTGAACAAATGACCTATAATCTAAGTCAACCTAAACAATCTACGTTAACCTATATTTTTTTGGTAGGTTAACGTAAGCATTCTAAGTCAACGCAAGCATTCTATGTCAACCTAAGGTTGTTGTAGCTCAATCTAAAATGACGAAAATAGGCAACCAACTTAAAGAATATAAGTTGGGTCAATTTGATACTTTTGGTTAGTCGACCTAGGTTGGTTGAGGTGACCAAACCTTTTGTTGGTCAACTATGTTTGAAAGTATAGTTGAAAATTCAAATTGTAGTTGACCAAAGGCTTTTGGTTGGTTGATCAAAGGCTTTTTGTTGGCCAATCAAGTCATGGATATAACTCTTTGTGCTTTGAATTAAAAGCATCTTCAATTGTTTTTGACACAAAATCTTATGCACATTGACTAATTTCTTCTATTTGATTGTTTTAGTGCCGAAATCTATCAAGAGATTTAGAAGGGCTCGATTAAGGATTTTACCTTTAGAATAAAGCTCTCTTGGGTATTGATCCTGTCCTGGAGCTGAGACGACGGAACGACCGGAATGATGTGTCTGGAGTATTGATCAAGTCGCCATGACCCAGAGGGGGAGGATATGATGTGTTGTCTTCTATATTGACCAAGTCATCAGAAGGTCTCTGGTCAACGCTACTTTCAGGCAGCGATTGGGTTGCCCCGGTCCCTGTCACCTTGATGCTCGAGGTAGATTCCATGAATATATAAAAAACAGGCTAATAGTATAGTAATGAAATAAATAGAGAATGAGTACGATGACGTACCCTACCTCGGGGGGCGCCCTCTGACGGATCTGGTGGATCGGTGAGCTAGTCGTGACGATGATCGAGTTGTCGTGATCCGGAAGAATAGATGGATGTGAGTTGGAGGAGCCGGATTTGGCGGCACAGAGCCGAATGCGACAGGGATTTGTCGTCACGGAGCTAGATGCAGTTTAGATCATTGAAATATGACAGCGGCACGCAAGCCGGAATACAACAGTGGCTTGAAGGTTGAAACACGACAACAGCTCAATGGTCGAAACAAAATAGTGGCTCAAAGGCCGGAGATAGGCTAGATCAAAGGGGCGAATGCTGGATCGTCATCGGACATGTACAGCCGGCTAGATTGGAGGGGCATACGATAGCGAGGACGGTACGGAGGACGGCGTCAGCCGCTGGAGATGGTGTTGCCCAGCTGTGAGTGGTGTTGACTGGCTGTGAGCGGCATCGGCCGCTGGAGGTGGTGTCGCCCCGACTATGGGCACGAGGAGGGAGAAGTCGTATGGGCTGCCAGCATGCGTGTGAGAGAGAGAGAGAGAGAGGTAGCGTTGGAAAGGGGGAGAACGGCTATTGGAGATGGTGCATGGGTTGTGGCGCTGGAGGCTGCCGATGCTAGCGAGGCAGCGATGGCGGCCTCAACACTAGAGACGACGCCAGCGCTGGGGCTGCTTGCTAGGGCTGCCGGCAAGAGGTGACGGAGAAGGGGTTGTCGGCGTGTGGGCTGCTTGCTAGGGCCGCCGGTGATCTAGTTGCACGCGTTGAAGGAGGCTATGGCTCCCTTTTTCCCTGGAGGCGGTAGCGCTGCGAGGAAGAAAAAAGGGGAGAAGCTCGTTCAAGAGAGGCGTCAACATGAGAGCATGGTGACGGAGGTTTGCCAGTGTAAGGGGAGTAGGCGTGTGTGCTGCTGACGAGAGGAGAGGCAACAAGGCGGCTGAGGCGTGCTTGGTTGTGGTGGTTGCGGAAGAAACCAGCCAAAAAAACCTCCCCCTTTACTATGAGGAATAGTGCCCCCTCTCAAAACCAAAACCCTCTCAATGTGAAAAGACTAACTTGCCCTTCTCCTCTACATGTCCTCATCTCATCACCGCATCACAAGTCTCTCCTTCAAGTCTAGTCGAAGGAGGTGCGAGTCCAACTGACTAGATAGCCTGTTGCAAATGTTGAATCATTCCCGCGTACAAAGTCAGATCATTGGGTTTATCGTATAACGTCGAGCTCGTTGCTGTGACGATGTCGATAGAGCAGCTGAAGCGGTGCCAAGCAAGTGACAGTAGCGATGCCAATCAAACGACAATAGCAAAGCAGAGCGAACGATGAAAAATAGTATTGAACGAGTGTTGAATGAGATGAGTATCGACGAAGCAACGAACGAGGGAAGCGTTGATCGAGTAATGAGTGTCGGGCAGAGTGGCAAGTGAGACAAGTGCTGACCGAATGGCAAGCACTGACGAACGCCAACAGAACGGTGAGTGATGCATGTGACGACTGAGTGGCGAAATATAGTGCTAAGCAGGCAACCAAGCGATGCCAAGCGATTGAATGTCGAATGGGCGAATAGCGAGTGGGCGAATGCCGAGTGGGCGATCGGGCAAATGCCAAGCAAGCAACCGAATGTATGTAGAGAGGATGCAGAGCAAATAACTAACTCGATGTCGAGCGGGCAATTGAGAGAGTGTCGCACGGTGTCAAGCATGCTAAGATAAGGTAGAGCAAATGACTGACCCAAGGCTTAGCGAATGTGGATCACATGAATCGAGCAAGAAGATCGAAGGCGAACGGGATCAAAAATTGTGAGTTGAGCAGGCGTGAGCCCATGAACTGAACGGGAGCGTAGTCCGTGAAATCGTAGGCGCACGGATGTGAAAATCGTGAGCCGAGCAGACGCAGAGCTTGTGAACTGAACAAGACCGTAGCCCGTTAAATTGAAAGTGCACGGAAGCAAAATCCGTGAGCTGAGCGGGCGCAGAGCCCGTGAATTGAACGGGAGCGTAGCCCATGAAATCGAAGGCGCACGGAAGTGAAAACCGTGAGCCAAGCGAGCGCAGAGCTCGTGAATTGAACGGGAACGTAGCTCGTGAAATTGAAGGCGTACGGAAGCGAAAACCGTGAGTTGAGTTGGTGCAGAGCCTGTGAGATACTCTGGTCCGAGACCAGTGGAGATAACTCGACCCCAAACGGGGAAATAGGGGCTTCAATAAGCTAGTTTAAGACCAGTGGAGATTGTTCGACCCCGAATGGGGGAGATGGAGGCTTTAATAAGCTGGTTTGAGACCAGTGGAGATAGCTCGCCCCAAACGAGGGAGGTTGAGCTCTAATGTCAGTGGGAGCGAAGCCCGTAACAATGTACGGGAACAGAGCTCATAGCAGTAAGAGGGTGCTAATAGGGAGTCTATGGTCTGACTAAGACTTTGGCTGAGATAACTTTGTCAAGAGTCCGGCTGAGACTCTGGCTAAGATAAATATGACGAGTGTCTGGCTGAAACTGATATGTCGATAAGTTGGCTGAGACTCTGGCTGAAATAAACACGCTGAGAGTTTGGCTGAGACTAATATGTCAATAGTCTGGCTGATTTTGACTGATAAACATGTTGAGAATCTGGCTGAGACTAATAAGTCGATAATCTGGTTGACTCTGCTAAAATAAACACCCTGAGAGTATGGCGGAGACTAATATGTTGATAGTCTTGTTGACTATGGCTGATATAAACACGCTGAGAGTCTGGCGGAGACTAATATGTCGATAGTCTGGCTGATTCTGTTGAAATAAACATGCTGAGAGTCTGTAAGAGACTAAAGATCTGTATCTGCTACCAGAGTACTCAAAGTACCATGTTGGTATTGAGACTGAAGATCTGTGTCTGCGGCCAAAGTACTCGGGATTAATGCTGGCACTTAGACGTATAAGTACGTGTCTGGCCAGGGTACTCAGGGTACCATGCTTGATTTGAAACGTATAAGTATGTGTCTATGGTCAGGGTACTCAGGCTTAAAGCCGCTATTTGGCTTTAATCTTCACTGCTCAAGGTTTTATAGTCGTCACTCGACTGTAATATTCACTACTTAAGGGTTTATAGTCATCGCTTGACTATTAATATTCACTGCTCAAGGATTTATAGTCATCGCTCGACTGTAATATTCACTAAAGGGTTTATAGTCGCTACTCGACTATTGATATTCATTGCTCAAGGGTTTATAGTTGTCGCTCGACTGTTGATATTTTCTTCGCAAGGGTTTATAGCTGCCGCTTGGCTGTAATATTCACTACTCAAGGGTTTATAGCTGCCACTCGGCTGTTGTTATTTTCTTCACAAGCGTTATAGCCGCCACTCGGCTGTTGATATTTTCTTTGCAAGGGTTTATAGTCGTCGCTCGGCTGTTGATCCGATTCGGTCCCACCGACTCCCGAATGCCCGTGGAGTCGGAGAGAATAGTCTGAGCCCTACTTTCCGACTGAGAGAGCGGAGTTCATAGCAATATGAGGGACAGAGTCCGTAGCAATAGGAGGAAGCAGAGCCTATAATCCTAAGAGGATGCAGAGCCCCATGGGTGGAGGTGCAGAGCCTATAGCGGTACAAAGCCTGTAGCATATTGTATCGGAAAACTGAGCCCCTAGTCCTTGATCGGAGAGTGAGGCCCTTAGTCTGTGATCGGGGAGCTATGCCTCTAGTGTTTGATCGAGGATCTAGGACCTTAGTCTCTGATCATGGAGTTAAATCCTTACTCTCTGATCGAGGAGTTGTAGCGGATCCTATGGCCGAAAAGGAAAATATTATAGAAAAATTGATCTGCTGACTAACTAAGGATCTGAGTCAATCCATCGACTCCCGAATACTCGTGGATTGAGGAGAGAATATAATATGTTGGTCGAAATGCTCCAAGACTATGATGATGACAAAGAATTTCTAGGCGTCATCCATCTTCACGTTTCAGATCAGGCGAAGATTCCCACAGACGACGTCAAATATGCTCCCGTACGGGAGCTGAGACGACGGAACGACCGGAATGATGTCTGAAGTGTTGACCAAGTCGCTATACCTGGAGGGGGAGGGTATGATGTGCTGTCTTCTATGTTGACCAAGTCATCAGAAGGCCTCTGGTCAACGCTACCTGCAGACATCGATCGGGTTGCCCCGGTCCCTGTCACCCTGATGCTCGAGGCAGGTTCCATGAATATATAAGAAATAGCCTAATAGTATAGTAATGAAATAAATAGAGAATGAGTACGATGACGTATTCTGGCCCCGGGGCCTTTGACGGACCTGGTGGATTTATGAGCTAGTCGTGACGATGATCGAGTCGTCGTGATCCGGAAGAATAGATGAATGTGAGCCGAAGGAGTCAGATCTGACGGCACAGAGCCGGATGCGGCAGGGATCTGTCGGCACGGAGCTAGATATGGTTTGGATCGTCGGAATATGACAGCGGTACGCAAGCCGGAATACAACAGCGGCTCGAAGGTCAGAACACAACAACGACTCGATGGCCGGAACAGAATAGTGGCTCAAAGGTCGGAGATAGGCTAGATCAAAGGGGCGAATGTTGGATCATCATCAGACATGTACAGCCAACTGGATTGGAGGGGCATACGATAACGAGGACGGTCCGGAGGACAGCGTCAGCCGCTGAAGATGGTGTTGCCTAGCTCTGAGCGGCGTCGGCCGTTGGAGGTGGTGTCGCCCGACTATGGGCGCGAGGAGGGAGAAGGCGTATGGGTTGTCGGCATGCGTGAGAGAGAGAGAGAGGTAGCGCTAGAAAGGGGGAGAGCGACTGTTGGAGACGGTGCATGGGCTGGGGCTCTGGAGGCTGTCGATGCTAAGGTGGCGGTGGTGGCGGCCTCAGCCCTAGAGACGACACCAGTGCTGGGGCTGCTTGCTAGGGCTGCCGACAAGAGGTGAGGGAGAAGGGGTTGTCGGCGTGTGGGATGCTCGCTGGGGCTGCCAGCGACTCCGGCGATCTAGCTACACGCGTTGAAGGAGGTTGTAGCTACCTTTTTCCCGAGAGGCGGTAGCTATGTGAGGAAGAAGGGGAGAAGCTCGTTCAAGAGAGGCATCGGCATGAGAGCATGGCGACGAGAGGAATGTGGCGTTGGAGGTTTCCCGGTGTGAGGGGAGCAGGCATGTGTGTTGCCAATGAGAGGAGAGGCAGCGAGGCGTGCTTGGTTGTGGCGGCGGCGGAAGAAACCAGCCAAAAATCCTCCCCCCTTCCAGTGAGGAACAATGCCCCCTCTCAAAACCAAAACCCTCCCAATGTGAAAAGACTAACTTGCCCCCCCCCCAATGTCCTCATCTCATCACCGCATTAGGTACTTTATAGTGTGGGATGTGAGCTTTTATCTTTACATCTGTATATGGTATTTTTGTAGGAAGAATTGATTGAAAATATCATTTGTTTGGATTGAGGTTTTATTATTTTGAGGTTTCATTGGGCCGAAATTTATATCTCGTTGAGGTTTTATCCATAGATTCTTGAGGCTTGCTCTATTGCATTGTGTGGACGAGTGGTTTGGTCATTTTTGTTTTAGGTTGTTGGATCAGAAGCGATAGTATAGGTATAGGAAGTTGAGTTCCAAACCATATCTAACTTGTGTTAGCTTTGTGCTTTTTTTCTGTTTATTTCTGATGCATACTTCTATCATTCTCAGCTTGACACATGCATATATTATGAGTTTTGTATTTGTAAAAAAGTAGATAATGACTATTCATATGCCTCTAGGCAGTGTCATTCCGTCGTACAGAAATGACTTTTTGATACTGGTTGTTAGTCATAAAAGATAGAATACCATGAGTGATGAAACCTAGTATTTACCATCATCGAAGTGAATGCAAGATCTCCCCAAGAGGTGGGCTATACACTTGGCAATGCAGATGGAGCTGCAATGGTCGCTTCCCAATTGTCTGTTCCTACAATATGTATGGAGAACTCATAGATAAGGTGAGAGAGAGAGAGACTTTTGAATCTTCAATTCTCATCATGCCCCCTGGAGGTGGGCTTTCCTTGATTGTTCCTTATCTCCAGTTGCTGGATTTAGCATACACTTGGCAATGCAGATGGAGTTGCAATGGTTGCTTCTCAGTTGCCTGCTCGCCTACAAATATGTATGGAGAACTTACAGATGTGCTCAGAATGTTTATCTGACCTTAACAAAAAGGGGCTTGTCTGTTCAGTTTTGAAGCGCAAACTACAAATCATATTTTTGCTAGATACTTCATACAAAAATAGAACAGAATTTGCTACATACTCATGTGGGGTTCTAACAGTTATAGTTTTTTAACACTGTTGTACCATCAGTGCTCTTATAGCATCCTTTAAAATCTGATATGGCATATGTTATCTAATCTTTGTGATGGCTGGAATTTCGGAGAGGTTGTAATCAGTAGCATTGCATCAACATCAGTCTTATATCAGTGGCATTAAACGCTTCTATGACATCATAGATCCTTTACACATTTACTTGCACTCAGTGTATCTCCTCAAATTTGTCTGCCCTCATCAAAACCTCTGTACAATATTTTTTACTTGATACATTTCTTTACTGGAGAGCAGAAACTCCTACTTTTATATGATTAGTATCCTGTATTCTTTTTTTTTTCGTTACTTACCTCCTAACCTTTTATTTTAAATGGTTAAATGATTGAATTATTCCTATTAATGGTGCAAGAAGAGACATAGAAAAATCTAAGAGATTGCATTCTTACAATAGTAAGATCTACTAGAGAAAGAAATCCTTGGTGGCAAAAGGTCATACCCTGACCCTGGGTAGAGAAAGAAATACTTAAACATCTTAATGGGGGATATGAGACCTATGTCTGATCCTTTGGATTTTACGACTCATTATCATTATGTATCAACTTTGATCTTCATCATTTTTGTAGGAGTTGAGTCAAAATGGTGTTTTTTTAATGAAATAGTGGTGCACTCTGAAATCTGAATTATAGGTTAATATTTATAGTAGTCTTTTCAACTGTATATGGATATGATGTCTCTTTAAATTTCTAAAATTTGTTGAACCTGTCAGATTTATTCATAGACCTGTCTTCCTTGTTAAAATTTTCTTCTTGCTGGGATTTTACTGTTTGTTTCTGCAAAAACAGGCGCATATACATACTCTTCGTGGAAGGATATTAGAAACTATCTTGAGCTGCAGATTTTTCTTCTTCCAGTATGGTATTGTGTACAAGCTGCATGCATCTGGAAGCGATACGTCAATCACAGTAAGGGACCAGTCAATGTTTTACAAGTTCAATCACATTTGCTTTTCTTTGTTATATTTGCAACTTTTAATGATGCTCCCTTGTTATCCTATCAAATGATTGCATGAACTGTTCTCGATTTGAAGTGGTTGTCTATCCTTGTTCTTCTGATGTGGTAAGATGGTGTTTGGTTGTCCAAATTGGTTTTTGATTTTTGGGATAATGTAGGTTGGCATGTCAGACTCCTGATAGAGTAGTATGTTGCAGAATTTAGTGGCATACATGCCAATTTGCTATCACACTGCAACGTCCATGTGCATTAACGAGCATGGTCAGGCACAGCCAACAGCATTGATTTTTGCTACAAGGCAGTTATCTTCTTCACACACCTTACACATTTTTGATTTAGCTACATCAGCTGTTCATCCTATATAGTGCTATATGCATGCATGTAGGTTGTGGCAACTCTTTTTTTTTTTTTTTTTTTTTGAAGCAAAAAAACCCAAGTGGTAGGCAGAGGCCTAGGTGATTAGCATTAAGAAATATTAGAATAGGGACAATAAGTATATTAAATTATTAAAATTATATATATATACACAATTTCGATATCCCTACTAATGCATGGTGTTCATGAGCAACTAAGTGGGCGGGGTGCTCGGAAGTGATTCAGGTTCCCAATGTGAATGCACTTGGGTGATTCGAGCGCCCCATGCACTCAGTCGCCCATGAGCATCACTCAGGGCATCAAAACCCTATATGTGTATACACACACGGTTAGTATAATCCCTAAGAGCTAATTAAAGTCCCCACGAGCTAGTTGAGATGGTAAGTGGCAGGGTTGATACCCCATAAGGTCTAGGGGTCGATTCTCGGGGCTAACGAGGCGTAAATCCCTGCAACCCGTTTAAACTCACCCTATGTAAAACTCACCCTACCTGCCACTTTTCTTCTCAGTCACTGATTTACCTCCCGGTGTTGGTCCTAGGGTGAGCTGGCGGGGGCGCTGGGGGCGAGCGTATTCTCCTTTATGCCCCCTAAGAGCTAATCAAGAGTTGATTGACTTAAGACATATTATATCATATTTCATTAATAAAAGGCAATGATTATTATATTTACTTCAAATCAATGCCAGATGAATAAGTATAATAATGTTCTAGAGTAGTAGATTTTAGTCTACAGCATATCAATTTGTTGAATTGATAGTGGGAGGTTGTAGAGATATATAGACACTACTCTTAACTATTCTTAGTCAAGCATTAATATGCAAGGATAATATTAATGCATTGAGACTAGCATGTAGGTCAATTGATGACTTAATCTCACAAGTCATGGATATGAGATATTGACACATGGATATATATTAGAGAATATGTACTGAATTGACCCGTCATGAGAATGTTTCATGGATTGTTATATGAGTGTCAAACATTCTCATAGTGACTATTGGTATGAATAGTCCTTAGACTTGAAATCATTATGGTTTCCTACTTAAGGAATTGTGTACTTTGGTATCGGCAAACATCACCTGTAACAAGGTAAACTATAAAGTTGATCACTGGATATGCACTTTGTTATGCGGAGGGATGCGAGTGATGTAGATGAGATCTATCCCTTCCATATAACGAAAGTGATATCTGTGGGCCCCTTAATTAAGTAGGACACAAGAATGCATGGTCATGCTTAAATTAGTCAATATGAGATATTAAGCTTATTTGATTGAGTGTGTCTACTTAAGGATCAAGAAACACAAAGATTGATAAGAGAATGACACGGTTTATGCCTCATTGATCAATTTAAATATCAAGGATAGAAGGACTGAGTCATACAAGATAATAGACACAGAAAGGTTAGGTCGGATCTCAACATTCTTATCACTTTGGTAGCAATGATGCATTGCTAGATGTCATTCATTGCTTATGTATCTAAAATAATTTTGAATACATTGTCAACATTATGAGAGCCTATTGGGTCACACATAAAGAATATGTTGATTTGGAGATAGGTTTAATTTAGTTTGACTAAATTATTATGGGCCTTAAGATTATTGGATTAAGTCTAATTCGAATTAGACTCATTGAGTTAGACTCGAATGAATCTAACATCCGAGTTAGACTCATTGGGTTAGATTGAGTCTAATCCGAGTTAAACTCATTGAGTTAGACTCAATTGAATCCACTCATTGAAGAAGGAAGATCAAAAGACAAAATTAATCATGCATTGAAGGAGGAAGACTAAAGGGCAAAACCCCTTGGTATTCATTGGATGAATATAAAAGGGTTTTGGCATTGCATTTTGATGTATGAGACTATTCATCTTCTTCCTCTTCTTCGTGTCTGGCTGAACCTCCCAAACTTGCTAGCACAAGAAGGTGGTTCTTCTCCAAGTCGTGAGTTCGTGAGATGGATGGAGAACGTGTTTGTGTGGATACCGTAGAGGCGCGACCACTTGATCGTGCAGAGATCTGCATCCGAATCAAAGTTGCTGTCAGGAGTACCGGTTCATGCAACAAAGGTAACTATTTTATCTGATAGAATAGGAAAACGTAGTATACGGTATTCGCAAGGATCTCTAGAGGGATCATTTTTCCATTGCGTTATGTGTTGTTTATGCATAAGATCCCTACACACACCCCAAAGGATAAGAAATTAGTATTTTCAGCTAAAACCCATTTAGACCACACAACTAGAATGCCTAGGAACCTAGGCAATCTTCTTGGATCGCTTTCTAAATCAATCGTATAATAGGAGTTACCTACCCACTAGGCGAAGTGACCCCTTGTCCAAAGTGACTGTGACAATCTAGACCATCTTTTGAAACCATACTAATTTGTCTAGCATCATATTAGTACCTCATCTCTAGGATTTTATCATGAGTCTAAATATACCTATTTAATTGTTATCATGAGTCTATGTATACCTATGTAAATGGTATATATCAGACTTTCTAGATTAGGTTTTACAAAAAAAGTATTCCTCTTGGAGGGAAGCAGTTGGCCTCCCTCTCATCTATTTCCTCTCTGTCTTATTCTTTCCTAGCCATCTGATTCACCTGTTGTCCTGTAGTGTCGTGTGACCTTGCCTACTTACACAGCAGATCTATACAAGCAGCTGACCCACACATTGTTGCTATGCACTTGCAGCAGATCCACATGCTGACAATGCTATATATTTGCACAATTCATCGAATCACCAGATTCCTGTTGCCTCACAATCCAGCACCTTTGCTGTTGTTCCCACAGCACCTTTGCTCTGCCTGACGGACACAAGCTATGAGAGAATTTGACTCTTAGAAAGTGATGTTGTTTGTCACAGTGACTAAATGTAACCTCTTGCTCACTATCAAACCTTTGCAACCAACTCCAAAGCAAACAGATTTGCCTTCTACTGTTGATTCTCCTTCAACCAGCAATATCCTTTGAAGCCTAAGTGGCCATGCACCCACTGCTACCTTATGTTGGTCTTTTCTCTCGTTTCATATGCAGACATTCTTCTCTTTGTTGATACAATTGATAGCATGAGTTGCAGGACCTCACCTTTCTATTTTTTATTAACATTGGTTGAGCTCGTATTCATTTTTCAACTTCCTTGAGTATTCACCGACCTTCCTTGTCTTCTTTCACTTCTTGTCTTCATTTCCAACAACTTATATTTGTTGATCCTCTGTTTGCTTTCATCTTCTCTATGTTGTGTCGATCTGAAAGTCTCTCTTGATATCTCATCTTCTTTCAGAACTTGGCTCTCTTTGCGTGTTGCATATGTACCACCTAAAATCCAGTGAAAACCTCAACAGAAAATTGCCTTTTTTCTCATGTTGCTAAATTTATATCTATCATCCAAGACTTTCTCTTTAACCTCACTCTCTTTATTGATGTGTCGATATGGTTGAAGACACTTTGTTTCTCTCTTTATCTTCCAAACCCTTGAGTATTTTTTTTCCTCGATTGATTATGTGTTGATGTAATTGTAGCTTCGAAGAGAAGCCTACCCAATAAATTAATTGAATATCTCTCATTCTCATTTCCCTTCTTTGTTTCTTTTGTTATCATCTCGCTTTATTGATTTGCCGATTTTAGGTTGAAGACAGTTGATTATTTGCTAATATGAGCTTGAAGGGATTGTTGGAGTCTGAGCCTAGATGTAGTGACATTTTCTGCACAGACTGCCTCTTTTCTGATCCAAAATCCTCGTGTACATTTTGTTCTGGTCATGGATTAACTGCAATAAATGGTTTCGTTCAAGAATTATATGAGGATGAATTGAAACAATAATTTACAGATATGGAATTTTCTTGATATGTATCAATTTTTTCATTTTTCCGCTCGCTTTGAAGGGACAAAAGAAACTACTTTTTTCTTCAATTTTTTTTCTCTAGTGAACCTCTCAATAGGATTGAAACTTAGATTAAATTTTGTTCCCCTGTCATGGTAAAAAAGTATGAACTGAGCTTGCGGGGCTTCCAAGAATTTTCCAATTTGTTTTGGAAGCTGATCATCACGTTCCTTCGATGGTCTGGACACACTGAGGAATATCTAGAACATTGGTGTAGATCCAATGTGTCCATCAAATCAACCTATCCTTTTTTTTCACCATTGATTTCTTGCAATAATTGATTTCCATTTTTTTTCACCATTGGTTTAGAGGACACAACTTTTATTAGTCTCCATTCTTGATCCATTTGGAGAAGCCTAGGTACTGGATTAGAATGAAGCTAACCTGAGTCACAGGTAGAATACTTCAAACTGGGGGGCTTGAATCTCTCTCTGCTTGGCTCAAACTAAAATTATCATTTCTCTTGAGCTTTTGTCTTTATTGTTCATTTCAATCTAGAAATTTCTACTCTATAATGTGAAACCGCCACATCAGCGGCCCCTCTAGAGCCGGTCTCATAGATATGGAGGGAGGTAAATGCAAGTACACAGCTTAAAGCGCATGGCCGGGACGCTAACACCAGGCAATGACAACCTGAGGATCGAACCCTGAACCTCTCGACCATGAAACCATGCGCCCATAGCTGTGCTACGCCCTGGGAACTAGAAATTTCTACTCTATGGTTGACTGTAACATGGTTTAGCTAGTTAAGTAGTAGACATCATAAATAAGTGTGGTAGTACATTCATATATTAATGCATTTTAAAGTGATTCTTGTTGCTTTGCTTGTTTGCTTAAATATTCCAGAAAATTTTGATTGTTTGTCTATAGGTATATGCCTGGTCATGGATTGTGTTTGCTGGGCTGGTTATCCTTTTCCAGGTATAGTGTATGCAACTGCCTATGCTTTCAAATAATGGATTGAGATCTGAAAATTGATATCCCATAATTTGTTATTCACTTGATTCGACAGGTTTTTACTTTTGGCCATAAGGCGTGGGTGAACTTCCAATTACCATTGCGTCTCATTCAAAGTGTCACATTATTGTTATTATTGGCTGGGTTAGCTGCTGCGATTGTTCTTACTGCTCTCTCTGTGACTGACATCTTAGCATGTATCTTGGCTTTCATACCAACTGGATGGGCAATTATTTCTGTAAGTTAATGATTTCCTTTACTATTTAAAATATTTGATTCCATTCTTCCTATTTAAAATTAGTCTTATTGTCGTCAAGAATATTAAAACTTGCAAGTTGCAACCAAGACCGCTAGTTGAGACGCTAGCCATTTTTACTGTGCGCCAAGTCTGCTGCAACTTGAGAAATATTACTAGAGTTATCTGAAGCTCATTTGATTTCAACATCTGGATTTTGGTAATGAAACAGAATGCTAAAAGCTTGGTAATTTCAATATTATGTTGCCGAATAACATTGTTATTATGATACCATATAGTCTAGAATTGCCAACATAACATCAAAACTCCCTGAAATACACAGTTCTGCTAGTCTAGTTAAATTAGATGTTTCTTTTCTACCAAAAAGGAAAATCATAGCAACGCTGAATTGTACTGATACAATATGATAGTCCACTTTAGCACTGTTCAAGTTTCCTTCCATTCATCACTGACACTTTTTGGTCCATAGTTTAAGTTTGAACTTACCGCCATAAGTTTTTTCACAAATGTATGCTGAATAAATGTCTGTTTATCCATGTGGAATGAGCAATAGCTTTTTGGTTGCCATGGTTCCAAGTACAACGTAGGTTATGCATTGGGTAACTAATTTGTGTTGACATTTTTGTTCTTTCAGATAGCGGTTGCATGGAAACCCGTGTTAAAGAAGTTGAGAATTTGGAAATCAGTTCGCACTCTTGCCCGTCTATATGATGCTGGGATGGGCATGTTCATTATTGTCCCTATAGCCATGTTTTCTTGGTTGCCTTTTGTATCCACATTCCAAACTCGGCTTCTTTTCAACCAGGCCTTTAGCAGGGGATTGGAGATATCACTGATCCTTTCTGGAAATAATCAGAACAATGGATAAACATAAACCTATTTTGAGTGCATATCGAACATTGTTGTAATTTCAGATTCAGGCACGTATTAGTGACTTTTGTACGCACATTTGTATATTAATAGGAAGTACAAAATATTTGTTGTCTGTACTAGAATATTACATGCAAGGTAGCTAATGCATATCACGGTGTTGAGGTAACTTGTGTGTATATCTATCTACCTATCTATATTCAAAAAAAAAAAATCAACATGAATTTGATATGCATGTCTAGTTTTCCTCTGACCCATCTAATGGGATAAGATTTGATTGTTATTGTATCTTGATAGTTTTTCTCCACACCTTACATTCATCATAAGTTTGGGAATAAAAAAATGTTGGACTCAATTATATGATCACGGAGGCTTGCTCTTTTCCCAATTGAGATTCATGGTTCTTGTTCATCTGGACGTGTTCGGCAAACAAATTAGAAAGATCTATAGAATTCTAACCATCAGGCTGAATGATGAGACAAGCTATGGAAAAATTCTAGTGACAACTTGTATCGTTATTCTACTCACTGGTGTGATACCAGATGAGAACAAGCATTGGGAACTCATAGCAAGGTTGGATCAAAGTCGATAGCAGCTGAATAGAATGAAAAACATGATAAACTAGCCACCCACAATTAGATTGGGAGCTGGAACCGCATGGATAGGGTAGAACAAGGGTTGATGAGGTAATGAATGCCACAAGGAAGTACGGATAGGCTGGAAGTAAGAACCAATAAAGTGAGAATCTCACTGATACAACTCCAAAATACCTGCCTCTTTCTTGGCCGAAACTCTCCTATTATAGGGCAATATACTAGTGCATCCAAGAAAAATCTTAAAAGACCAAGTGAGGTCCATTGGAGTCTTAATTATCTAGTTAGCCTAATTGGGGACTCGAATTAAGTTAATTGGGTCGCATGGATTGTCATTTGTTACAACAACTCTAGATGCAACTCGAGTAATGACTTCTTCAATTAGCTCATTGAGTGCTTCCTCCATAATATTAGCTCAAACTCATAATTGGTCCTTCTGGATTGTCAATGGCACAAGTAGGGGACCAAGAAGTTTGATTGGAGAAGATCTCATTGCAAAAGAAAATTGTCAATGAGCTAAGGGTTGAGATCAATTATACTCGGAAATTCAACCGAACAACATGATTTATGTGATCGAGCAAATCAAAATGAAGCAAACAAAGAAGGGTGTGGAGATTACTCGATGGATAAAAGATTTAATTAATAAAAAGGATCAGTCGACAAAACGAATTTTTAGTTGACTGAATTAAGCCTATAAAAGAAGCATCGTTATCTGAGGCTCATTATTCATTTCCTTCCTCGCTTCAACTCATACTACTACTATTGTTCGTGTAAATGTTGATACTACAATGCCTAGAGGCTCTCCAACAACTACGCTCAATCTACCACTCTTATTGTTGGTATATTATTTTTATACTTACATTCATTTAAAAGGAGATAGTAGTATTGTTACTATCATCCTTCATATTTGCATGAGTTTGCTTTTCTCCGAAAAAGTTCGAGAAAAGAGCTATAGTAATTACTCATCAGAAGCGATCTATGATCGCAGATCTTGGAGTAGTAGTCGTTGAACTATGAATAAAATAAAACTAAACTGTGTCCTAATCTGTTTTATTTTATTTCCACTACTACCTTGATTTGGTTTTATGTTAGAAAAAAATGATTTTTAAACGCGCAAGATCCCTCCCCTCCCCCCTCTCTCGACTACTTCGATCATATAGATTAAGCAGCCAACTAAGAAACTTATTTTGAATTTATTTTTGTTCATGTAGTTGACTAAATATCTATAATCAATTGGCTAATTGCCAAGTCAACTAGATAATTGACTTAGAAACCTTCTATGTCATGTTTTTGTTTGACTAGTCAAATGATTATTTATGATAGTCAACTAGTGCAGGTTGGATGAAGTAGTTATCCAAGGAATCAAAGAAAATGATTGTCATCTATTGAATTCGATAAAGGCTAGTTGATTGATGGGTGTAAAATGAGTTGATTGGCATATCCTAGATGAAGTTGTCATAGAGGGAAATGGAAGAAACAATCATGAAGCATTAGAATCCGTCAAGATTAATCGACTAATAGTGTCATACTAGTTAATTGATGGATGCCACATCATTAAGATTGTGTTAACAAAGCAATCTTTAGAAGGGTCTTTAAAATAGAGTCCAAATGTCTCCAGAGCGTAGCGCAGACGGTGGGTGCATGATATCTCTGGCGTAATGGTCAGGGGTCGATTCTCAGGAATTGACGACCTGAGGTTTACCTCGCCATACGCCTATGGTCTGTGTACCTGTATGAACCTCTCTTCATATCCATGAGACCGACACTAGGGGGCCGATAAGGTAGCGGATCTACCTTTTTTAAAATAGAGTCCAAAGGTCACTAACAGACATAAAATATATTTTATTATTTGATTGCTATTCTACTATTGAGCTTCATTGTAAAACCTTACCTCTATTTGTTCATCTCTCGTATCTACTTTGATGATCTTGTAATAGGTTTCTCTGCTTCCGGTGTTTCACCAAAGAGGATAAAATATAAAGGATTCTAATAATGATCCACCTGAAGGATCATAGACCATGGTTGAAGAGCCTAGCGGTTGCTCGACCACGTAAATTGTTGTGTTATTTATGATGTGGTGTGCACTTGTTTCTTTTATTTTTTTTCTAATTCTATTAAAAAGGTGACTCGCTTTGTGCAACTACTAAATGTACCCCTTAGCCTCACATAGTTCAATGTACTTTTACCACTTAAATAAAACTAAGTACTTGTTGACGGGTAACCCATATTTGGATGAAGATCAATGCGATGAGCATAATAGAAGAAAAAATCTATTAAGATTTTTATAACAGAATATTGTTATAATTTTCATAACAGAATTCTATTACGATATTTCATAACAGAAATCTGTTATAATTTTATGGGTATAGGATTTAGGTACTATTTATAGGGATCATTGTAAACCTATTGTATCACAAAAATCATTGAATATGATTCAATTGTGTAGAGAGAATTCTAATAAACCTTTGGCTGATATTATGGAGTAGACAGACCACCGAACCATGGTAACTCTTCTTCTTT
This sequence comes from Zingiber officinale, assembly GCF_018446385.1. Classification (NCBI taxonomy): domain Eukaryota; kingdom Viridiplantae; phylum Streptophyta; class Magnoliopsida; order Zingiberales; family Zingiberaceae; genus Zingiber; species Zingiber officinale. The sequence continues at coordinate 36,321,456 of NC_055992.1, read as the reverse complement.
CTCCTCTTCTTCTTCCTCGTGTTTGCTCTTTCTTGAGTATCTTTGTCTCATTGCTCCGCGCAATCTTTTTCTCTCTTCCTCTTCTTCCGCGTCAGAGGTTGAGAGGTATTGCCCCCCTCTTTGTGCAATAATTCGTATCATAGCGAGGTTTTGACAAATTTTTCAACATGTTAGGAACGCCTTCTACAAAGTTTGATATAGTGAAGTTTGACGGAACCGGAAACTTCGGATTATGATAGAGAAGGGTCAATGATTTGTTGGTGAAACAAGGCATAGTGAATGCACTAGGAGAAAGGAAATCAGAAAGCATAATGAGATCAGATTGCGAAGAACTTCAGACGAAAGTAGTGGCAACAATCAGGATTTGTTTTACAGATGATGTGATGTCATAGATGAGGAGTCACCGATGGCAGTTTAGCAAAAGCTGGAAAGTTGGTACATGTCAAAGTTATTGACAAATAAGTTGTATCTTAAGTAGAAATTATTTAAGCTGAAGATGACAGAAGGAACCGATTTGAGCCAGCACATCAATGTATTCAACCAGATTATGAGCGATCTAAAGTGGGTTGATGTGAAGATCGAAGATGAAGACAAAACGCTGATGTTGTTGAATTTTCTAGCTTCATCTTCTACATATAAGAATTTAGTTACTAGTTTGATGTAGGGTAAGGAAACTCTCAAATTGGAGGAGATCAAGGTGCTTTAATAGGTTTTCATCAAAGGAATAAAACAAGTGATGAAGTTTCTCAGAGAGAAGAACTTGTGGTAAATAGTAAACAAGAGTGTGGTAGAAGCAAATTTCGACATGTATTTGGTAATGACAACAAGGCTTGTTCTAAGTCAAGATGGAAGAAGGTGACCATGTGTTACAAGTGTGAAGGTAAAGGTCATATGAAGAGAGGTTATCCAGAGATAAAGAAACATATTGCAGAGAACAAAGGTAGTTCGGTAAAGTCTGCAATCATAGTTGAAGAAGAAAATTCAAAGAATGGTGATGGAGATATGCTATCAGTTATGTCGAGTTCAGAGCAATTGATGAATGCATGGATTTTAGACTCTACATGTTCATATCACATGATTCCAAACAAGGAGTGGTTTGACACCTATAGGGTAGTGGATTCTGGTTCAGTGTGGATGGAAAATAATGTATCATGCAGAGTTATCGGCATAGGGAACGTCAAAATCAAAATATTTGATGGTATAATCAGAACCCTATGTGATGTCAGGTATATACCAAAGCTAAGGAAGAATTTGATCTAGCTAGGCATACTAGATGGTATTGATTATAGTTACAAATCAGTAAGCGGAGTGATAAAAGTCAGCAAGGGAGCTCTGATGGTAATGAAAGGATAAAAGTTAGTAGGGAACATCTATAAATTGATAGGAACTACAGTTGTTGGTAGAGTTATCTCGGTGGAGTCTGAATCAGACAGTACTATCTTGTGACATATGCGGTTAAGGCATATGGGTGAACGTGGGATGCTAGAACTTCTCAAAAGAGATCTATTGAAGGGTGTCAAGATGTGCAAGCTTAAATTCTACAAATTCTGTGTTCTTGGAAAATATAGCAAAGTGCTATTCAAGACGGCAACAAACAAGATGGTGAGGATTTTGGACTATGTGCATACGAATCTCTCGAAACTAGCCAGTGTAGCATCACGTAGATGACACTTGTATTTTGTGACTTTTACTAATGATTATTCATGAAAGGTCTGGGTATACTTTATGTGTCACAAGTCAAAAACTTTTATAAAGTTTAAACTTTGAAAAACTGAAGTGGAGATCCAGACTAGAAGGAAGATCAAATGTCATAGGTCAGATAATGGGACAGAGTAAACACATTTAAAGTTTCAAGAATTTTGTGAGCAACATGGGATAATGAGGTATTTATCGGTTCACAGGACACCCCAACAGAATAGGCTGGTGAAAAGGTTGAACAGGATAATCATTGAGAATGTAAGATGCTCAGATTGAATGCAGGACTAGCAAAAAATTTCTAGGCGGAAGTGGTTAACATAACATGTTATCTCATTAATAGATCACCAAGGGTAGCACTAGAAGACAAAGTATTAGAGGAAATATGGACAGGGAATCAAGTAGATTACTCTCATCTTCAAGTTTTTGAATGTCTAGCTTATATGAACATATCTAGTGAGGAAAGATCAAAGATGGATGTGAGGTCAAAGTAGTGCAATTTTTGGGGGTATTAGAAAGGAGTTAAAGGCTTTAAGTTGTGGGATCCTAAGGAAAACAAGGTGATGATCAACAGAGATGTGGTGTTTGACGAAAAGACTATGTTACAGCGTACTCAGGAAGAAGGAAAGGAAACACCATAGAGAAATATGAAGAAAGATGTGTTGGTGCGGGAAGCATCCGACGATCGAACTCGTGTTTTGATAATGGCAAAGAATTCAAAGTTAAGGTGTTTTGTTTTCTAACAAGTCAACTTGAGTTTTTCAGGTAAGTCCTAACTGTGGTTAGGCAAAGGGAAAACCCTAGGGGGCGGTAACCCTAGGTCATAGGGGGTGGTAACCCTATGCGGAAAGTCTTGGCAGGTTGATGACTTCAGGCAAAAAGTCCTAGGGGGTGGTAACCCTAGGTGGAAAAGTCCTGGTGTCGCGAACCAGGTGAAAGTCTGGACTAGCCGAGAAGCGGATGTCCAGCAGAAAGTCCGGAAGTATCGAGTGTTGAGCAAAAGTCCAGTCGATCTAGAGGATCGCACTGGCAACAGGTAAATCTCTTGAGTGGAGTAGGTGAGAACGCGTTCCCCGTAGAGGGAACAGTAGGCGTCGGGTCGACCTAGGGTTTCCGGTCGGAAATTCGAAGTCAGACCGGACAGTCCGAAGACTGTCATAAACATTCTTTTATTATTCATACTGTTATTTTGTGCTAATTTTGTGTTGCAGGATATTGTTTGGGACTAACAAGTCTTGCAGGTACAAAATAAGGTAGTTTTCCCTCGGATGAACAGTGTCCGAAGCGCCTCCATGGAGCTTGGAGGCGCCTCGGGTGCAAAAGTTGAGCTGGCTGCGAAGCACCATTAGAGGCACATTGAAGAAGGCAGAAGGCGCCTTGGAAGGCGCCTTGAGTGAGGTTTAAGGCGCCTTGAAGAAGGCAGAAGGCGCCTTGAGTGAGGCTTAAGGCGCCTTGAATGGATGAAATTCGACCAGGTCATATTTGATCCACGCGGAAGACCAGGCAGCATGGAGGCGCCTTGAACAGCCTTCAAGGCGCCTTGAACACCCTTTATAAGGGGGTTTCGACCAGCACTTCAGCACAACGAATACCAAGTGATCTCTCATCAACGTGCTGCTCCAAAAGACGTTCCGAAGTGCTGCTACAAGTGCCCGACGACCCGAAGCTTCAATCTTCTTCTTTCTTAAGTTGTCGGTACAAGTTTATTTCAATACTTTCAGTGTAATTTGTAATTTCTATCGTGATTATAGTTGTTGCCCACGGAAAGCGATCAAGGATCGCGGACCTTCGAGTAGGAGTCGCCTTAGGCTCCGAACGAAGTAAAATCTCTCGTGTCTCTCTCTGTGTGTTTGTTTGTTTCTTTATTCCGCTGCTTTAATTACTCTAACGTTGTTTTTGATACGTAAAAAATAGCCACGAGCGCTATTCACCCCCCCCCCCCTCTAGGGCGTCTCGATCCAACAATTGGTATCAGAGCTCGGACTGCCAGAAGGTTTAACCGCCGACTGTGCACATGAGATATGGTCTGATTGAGCCATGTGGGCACAATATTGACCTCGAACAAAGAAAGTGGGGGCTCCTATGTTCGGATCAAGAGGACCAGACACCAGGCAGGAAGTATTCTGCTTGACCAACTTACTAGGCACTGACCTAGAATTTGGCAGCTACCACTTGTACTTTTTCTGTCTAACTTGCACCTGACATAGTCTGAATCAGAATAGCCGTAAAGGTCAAAGGTGCAAGTTCTTGGATACCAAATTCCTACATTTAGAGTTCCTTTAATATACCGAAGTATTCTTTTAACGTGTGATAGGTGTGACTCTTTTGCACAGGATTGGTATCTTGCGCACATACCTACTGCGAACAATATGTCGGGTCGACTTGCAGTTAGGTAAAGTTTACTCAATTTTCTAGTTAAGAATATTTTGATCTTATGGCTCTGATACCTAGTAAATCAATCTAGTAAACATGACCTGTGCTTGGACTTAAGGACCAACTGAACTTGAATGAATAACCTTGGCCTAAAACTTAAAATATTATTAAAGCTAAGTTTCATTTGACCTTAACCCTCAAACCCTGTTGAACTTAGTTAACCTGTTAACCTTAGTAAAATACCATTATGTACAACTCATTTTTTTTAAAAGCGATACACTCCCCAACAGTTAAAATATAGTCAAATTATTGCCCATTTTTGATATATAACAAAGGGGGAGAGTAGCAAACTATAAAATAAAATTCAAAATTAATAGTTAAAGGGGGAGCAAAAGTTAAGGGGGAGCATATAGGTTAGTTTATCAAATTTGGTCATTTTTGTAAGGAGCGAAGTGTAAAATTCAAATTAATAGCTAAGGGGGAGCAAAAGTTAAGGGGGAGCATATAGGTCACTTTAGCAAATTTTCTTTGGTCATTTTTGTTCATATATACTTAGCAGATTTGCCTGTGTTAAAAATATTTATCTATTCGATTGTTTACTTAACTTTGAATTTGAGTTGCCATAATCAAAAAGGGGAAGATTGTTGGTGCGGGAAGCATCCGACGATCGAACTCGTGTTTTGATAATGGCAAAGAATTCAAAGTTAAGGTGTTTTGTTTTCTAACAAGTCTACTTGAGTTTTTCAGGTAAGTCCTAACTGTGGTTAGGCAAAGGGAAAACCCTAGGGGGTGGTAACCCTAGGTCATAGGGGGTGGTAACCCTATGCGAAAAGTCTTGGCAGGTCGATGACTTCAGGCAAAAAGTCCTAAGGGGTGGTAACCCTAGGTGGAAAAGTCCTGGTGTCGCGAACCAAGTGAAAGTCTGGACTAGTCGGGAAGCGGATGTCCAGCAGAAAGTCCGGAAGTATCGAGTGCTGAGTAAAAGTCCAGTCGATCTGGAGGATCGCACTGGCAACAGGTAAATCTCTTGAGTGGAGTAGGTGAGGACGCATTCCCCGTAGAGGGAACAGTAGGCGTCGGGTCGACCTAGGGTTTCCGGTCGGAAATTCGAAGTCAGACCCGGACAGTCCGGAGACTGTCATAAACATTCTTTTATTATTCATACTGTTATTTTATGCTAATTTTGTGTTGCAGGATATTGTTTGGGACTAACAAGTCTTGCAGGTACAAAATAAGGTAGTTTTCCCTCGGATGAACAGTGTCTGAGGCGTCTCCATGGAGCTTGGAGGCGCCTCGGGTGCAAAAGTTGAGCTGGCTGCGAAGCACCATTGGAGGCGCCTTGAAGAAGGCAGAAGGCGCCTTGGAAGGCGCCTTGAGTGAGGTTTAAGGCGCCTTGAATGGATGAAATTCGACCAGGTCATATTGATCCACGCGGAAGACCAGGCAGCATGGAGGCGCCTTGAACAGCCTTCAAGGCGCCTTGAACACCCTTTATAAGGGGGTTTCGACCAGCACTTCAGCACAACGAATACCAAGTGATCTCTCATCAACGTGCTGCTCCAAAAGACGTTCCGAAGTGCTGCTACAAGTGCCCGACGACCCGAAGCTTCAATCTTCTTCTTTCTTAAGTTGTCGGTACGAGTTTATTTCAATACTTTCAGTGTAATTTGTAATTTCTATCGTGATTATAGTTGTTGCCCACGGAAAGCGATCAAGGATCGCGGGCCTTCGAGTAGGAGTCGCCTTAGGCTCCGAACGAAGTAAAATCTCTTGTGTCTCTCTCTATGTGTTTGTTTGTTTCTTTATTCCGCTGCTTTAATTACTCTAACGTTGTTTTTGATACGTAAAAAATAGCCACGAGCGCTATTCACCCCCCTCTAGCGCGTCTTGATCCAACAAGATGGTGTGCAAGTGGAGCTAAAGACTCATGACTCTAATGATACTAACTCAGAGCACATGGAGCATCGTACTATAGTTGGTGGCAGAACGAGACGAGTCATAAAACCATCCACTAAATATGAATTCAAAGACTTGGTATCTTATGCTCTTATCACTAGTAGCAGAGACCCTACGTCTTTTTAGGAAACGATACATAGCTTTGAGAAGGACAAGTGGACAGGTGATATAGCGAAGGAGATGGAGTCTTTATATAAGAATCAAATGTGGGATCTAGTAGAACTTTCTGAAGGAAAGAAAGTTATAGGATACAAGTGGATATTCAAAAAGAAAGAAGCAATGTCAAAGGGAGAAGAAGTAAAGTTCAAGGCTCAGTTAGTAGTAAAGGGATATTCACAGAGAAAGGGGATTGACTATGAAGAAATTTTCTCTCCCATAGTAAGACATACGTTAATTAGAATGGTGTTGGCTTTGGTGGCACATCACGATTTGCAACTAGAGCAAATGGATGTGAAGATGATATTTTTTTCATGGAAATTTATAGGAGTAGTTTTTATGTCAAAATCTGAGGGATTTAGTCAGCCCAGACAAGAGCAACTAGTTTGTAAATTGGAGAAATCATTTTATGGATTAAAACAATCTCCTAGGTAATGGTACAAATGTTTTAATTCATACATGATTCAAAATGGATATAGGAGATGTGAGTATGATTGTTGCATATATATGAAGAGCCTTGAAGATGAATCATTAGTTTTCTTACTACTATACGTAGATAACATGCTCATTGTTGCAAAAAAGATGAAAGAGGTCGACAACTATAAGAGACTACTCAGCAAGAAATTTGACATGAAAGATTTGGGAGAGGTCAAGAAGATTCTTGGGATGGAGATTCACAGGGATAGAGCTACAGGGAGATTACAGTTGTCTCAACGTAGCTATGTAGAAAAAGTACTGCATAGGTTTAATATGAAGAATGAAAAGTCGGTATGCACATCCATGGCACGTCACTTCTAGTTATCTAATACACAATGTTCAAAGATGAATAACGAGATCCAAGAGATGTCAAAGGTTCCTTATGCTAGTGCAGTTGGTTGTCTGATATTTGTATGAGACCAGATTTGGCGCAAGCAGTTAATATGGTGAGCAAGTTTTTCTCAAATCCTGGTCAACCACATTGGGATGCAGTGAAGTGAATTTTCAGATATTTAAGAAATACAACTAATTATGACATCATATTTAATAAACAACCGGAAGATCCTTTAGTGTTTGGGTACGTAAATGTAGATTATGCAAGAAATTTAGATGACAGAAAGTCTACTACAGGTTACGTATTTACTGTGGCAGGAGGATCTATCTATTAGAAATCTATGGTACAATCTATTGTTGCATTATCTATTACGGAGTCGGAGTACATGGTAATAGCTAAAGTAATAAAGGAAACTTTATGACTTACATATTTAGTTAGAGAACTAGACGTTCAACAAGGTGATTTTTGTTTCTATTTTATTTCTTTGATACCATATAACAATTTTGCCAAAAGTATTGCATGGAGCTAAAATGCTAAAAATTAGAAAACGAAGACAATATATTGATCCATAGGGTCTAGGAAATGTATAGAAGTTCTATTTTGTGAAATTAGACCGGTTCGGGTTCATGTAGCTGTTCATATAATAATTTCATTTAAAATTACTGCATGAACCCAAAATGTTTTAGATTGGAAAAGGAACGCATATAACAGTTTATAGGGTCCAAGAACAAATAAGTGTTTTTTTAATTTATATCAGTTTTAGGTCATGTAATAGTTTTGAAGAAAATTGATATATGATCCTAAATCATTCTAAATTGAAGAAGAAAGATATATAACAACTCCATATAGAATATACAGGAGTATTTTTTTGTGTGTGTGTGTCAATTTATACTAGTTTAGGACCATGTAATAGTTTTGAATAAAATTGTTACATGATCCTAAACTATTCTAAATTGAAAAAGGAACATATAATGACTTCAGAGGGTCTAAATAATGGATAGGAGTGATTGTTTATAAATTTAAATTAGCTTGATATCATATGATCCTAAGTTGGTCTGAATTGGAAAAGAAAGGAAAAAAGTGACTTCATCGTTTAGGGAATATATAGGAAAGTTTATTTGTTAACTTAGATAGTTCATATCCATTTAGAAGTTTTGAAGAAGTACAAGTACTTGTTTGTGAAATTTGATCAAATGCCCACAGGATAATGGTGCAATCACATGACATCTTGTTAATTTTTCATATATTTAATGATCAATCCCAGTTTAAATAAATTAGCATATGAATTTTTCTTAATAGACGGTTGACTTAAAAATATTAAGCTAATGATGAGCTGTTCGTTATGAGTACTTTCTAATTTATTCTAGTGTTGAATAAAAAATTTTCATGAGACTGAGTCTATCATTCTCAGAATGATCGATAGAAGCTAGATATTTGATGTAAAACTAAAAAAAAAAGAATTTATACAAATTTAGAGTTCTCGTAGTAGTTTTGAGCAAAACTGTTGCATGGTCTTAAATTATTTGGATTAGAAAACGAATACGTACAACAATTTCATAGGGTTCAAGGAACATCTACGAGTGCTTTTTTTATGAATCTAGATCGGCTTGAGTCTATGTAGCAGTGTTCTTAAAATTATTATATGGATTGAAACTGTTAAAAATTAGAAAAGAAATGCATATAATAATTCTAAAGTTCAAAGAATATATAACACTATTTTTGGCCCCAAGGGTCGATGCAATTGATATATACATAAGTATTTACTCCAATAGGTTTTGGGTTAATTTTTAGCCAGTGCAAAAATACCTCGTTGGATGTCTAATCTCCTCATGGGACCAACGATATTCGACTGCTTGGGATGATATGTTGGATATAATTATCCCTATTATGTAGGTTTATTTATAAGTTGCATATGTGAATATGATCTGAACCCTTTAAAATGATCTAACTTATGTTTATTGGGTTCAGTTATTGGATGTAGATCATGTATGTGTAGAATCTTTAGTCATGCATCTATTATCATCTATATGCTGATAATAGATGTTTAATATATATATATAGACTTATAATCCCACGTCTATGATTATCTATGGGCTGATAATAGATGTACACTATATAACGGTTTGGTCCCCAGAGGATTAGGGTATCTTTGAGATGTCTCTTCGTTCCCCATTGACGAAGAAGATTCGGCACCGTCAACCCTAACTCCTCCAGAAGGCTAACCTTATTCTCTTTCTTCTTCTTCCGCGGGATTGTTGGATCGACAAGCTCTACACGAAGAACAATGACAATTCCGCTGCATTCAGGTTCTTTGTAATTATAGTATTTACTTACTTATGTCATGTTTTCAATGAAATGAAGATTCATGCTCATATGTTTTTATTTTTCCTATTCAAATTCTTAATTTAATTGTCTAAAATTCATGCGGCTTAGGTTTTTATAAGAACTATCAATTGGTATCAGAGCCAAGTTTATATTTCATCGTTTTCATTGGTAATAAAGTTTAAATTTTTCGTCGATTTATTATTTGTATGCTAGATAAGTTTTTTGAGTTAATATAAATTTTTAATCATCGAAAATCATATAACAGAAAACTAGGATATACTTGTTTTTTATATTTCTGTAAAGAATACGAAAAATGATGAAAATCGTCACTATTTAACCTAATTTTAGGTAAAATAATGAATGTTTAATTGATTACTTTGATCGAGCAATCGATTGTCAAGTCTAAAATATTAAATAGAAATAATTGAAATTCAATCGATTAACGATCTTAAACTCATGACTATATGAATTTTAAATTGATTAAGTTTATCTTTATTTATCCATTGAGATTTAAGTTTTAATTGATTATATTTCTTATAATCCATTAAAAAAATAGTAGGGTACTGTTTCATGCAATTAATCGTGAAACACTATGGTATTATTTTATGTAATTAAAAAATTTTGAAATCGTAATTTACTGTTTCATAACAAAATAAATAAATAAATAAGTTAATCGATTAAAATTTCTTTGAAACCGTATGTACTGTTTTAATTATAGAACTTAAAAGAAGTTTCAGTTTCTTAAGATAAAGTTATATATATACTCATATAATTACATATAGTATGTTTTCGGATCGTTAGGATAATCAATTAGATTATATCAATCGATTATTATAAGGTATTAATCAATTAATAAGTCTAATTTTATGTTATTAAAGTTGATTAAGTAATTTATGTTCGAACTAAGTTTCTAGTATTTTTTTAAGTTTATCTACACAACGTGCTACTAAGTTGAACTATTGTGTCAGCCCAAAGGAAAATACCTTAGGTAGATTTAGTACATTTTGTGTTAATAGATGTATATCTATGCTAAAAGTAATCGGCCCAAAGGAATGTTACTTTTATACCAGATATATGCATAAGGTAGCTTACAACTATGAAATAAAATATTATTTTATTCAAATCATGCACAAAATATGTCGGTCCAAAGGAAGACATTATATGGCCGATTAAGGTTATGAGCTATGAATCAAAATATAACTCATATAAAGTATCATATTATGCGCATAATAAATCAACCCAAAGGAAGACACATTGTGTAGCTAATTAAAATTTGAGTTATATTAGAGAGTATCACTAACAAATAATATATTAACCTAAAGGAAGACACATTATGTTGTCTTGGTATCTCATACAAGCCCATTTATATACATTTAAAATTTTATTTTATTTGCATAATTTTATATTACTTATATGTTCTTGGCTTTAATTAAATCGCGAGCTTAAATAAATTTCTCTCTTTAATTTCAGTATAATCTGTAACTGTCAATATTAATAACATCCCAACACTAACTAGTTCGAATTTTGTTGAATGGAAAGATACGTGACCATAGTCTTAGGCTACATGAACTTAGACTATGCATTAAGGAATGATCATCCCGTACCTCTGACCGGTGTTAGCACTATAGAGCAGAGGCTGAATTTCAGCTATGTGAGAAATCAAATCGCATGTATCTAAGTATCATGAAGCTTTCCATACCGGCATCAATAAAGGGCTCAATAACTGAGGAAGGATATGCTAGGAGCTTCATGGACCAATTGGCAGACCGATTCATCTCAAATGAAAAGGTCGAGACTACCATATTTCTTACGAAGTTGGTAACCATGTGATATACTAGAAAAGGAAACATAAGGAAGAGACTGAGGCTTGAGACACCTGAAAGTGCTCACCTAGCATCTAGATCTCAAGGTTCAAGCAAGAAGAGAAAGAGGATCAATAAAGGAAAAGGAAAGCAAACTGTAGATCCTGAGAGTTTTCAAAATTTTATTAGTTCAGAAGTCAATTTAGGTATAGTACCCACTGACACTTAGTGGATAGATACCGGTGCTACTACTCACATAAGTGTCACTATGCAAGGTTGTCTCAAGAGCTGACTTCTGCTTGATGGTGAAAGATATATCCATACAGGAAATGGAAAGAAGGCTAAAGTCGAGTCGATTGGTGTTTTTTAGGCTTTGTTTAAGAACCAATATTTTTTTAGATTTAGAAAATACATTTATTGTACCATCTTTTCAACGGAATTTAATTTCAATTTCTTGTTTGGACAAATTAGGTTATTCTTGTTCATTTAGAAATGGAATTTTCAGTATTTTCTTTAATTCAGTGTTGGTTGACAATGGTTCCTTGGTTGATAAGTTTTATAAATTGAACACCTTTACTCCTACGGTTGACAACGTAATAATGCATAGTATATGTACAAAACGTAAATTGATCGACGAGAATTCTTTCATGTTATGACATAGGCGTTTATTGTTAGGATGTATACTAAAAGCCTAGCTTTTGTATGAATATTTATTGTATAAACATTTATTTTGTAATAAGAATCACATTGGTCAAATGTCTGTATTTAGTTAAATGCAGTTGTCGATTTAATTTATATTGTAGATAACATGGTATGTGGTGTCACATAGAAGATCATGTTATCAGTTCCTTATAAATTATAAATAGCAGCTCACAATCAAAATGGATTGGGACAAATCATTGGAATGGTTGTAGTGTAATTTGATACTAGTTTATCTTGACTATAAAATTACACTAGTACACTATGTGTGTATTGAGCAGGACCATTTGAAGTTGTTCCTTTTGTGCTGACTGCATAAAAGAATATAACCTCTATTATTATGGATGTGCGTACTCTTAATCCCGATATAATAACAAGCATATATACTTAGTATTTCTTTCTTTAATTTATCAATGGGTGAAATTTATTCGTTAAATCAATAGACCCGATAAGTTGGGAAATAATATTATTTATATGGTATGTTGTTGATTATAGAAGGAAACTGTGTCCTAGTTATCTAGGTTGATGATGTCCTCTTGAGGAGCTCATAAAGACTGACATGTAAGCCCTACAGGTGGACTTACTCCGACATGACAATGAAGTTGAGTGGTACTACTCTTAGAGCTAGATATTAATTAAGTGAGTTGTCAGTAACTCATTTAATTAATGGACATTTGATATCTTAAACACAGGGAGACTAACACACTCATGATAAGAATGAGCTCATAATATAATATGGGATTGGTGCGGTAGTTCAATAATGACTCTTTAGTGGTATGAGTTATTATTGATGAACTTGAGTTGGGTGTTCGGGTTGAACACAAGAAGCTCAAGTCCATCAGGAGGTCAAAATCAATTCCTCCTCTAGGTCCTTATTGTAGCCTCTTATTAAAAGTCTTTTTATCCACCCAAAGCTCAGCTTCTTACCCAAGCTAGGGGTGGGCCACATCCTTGCTTGGTGCCCAAGCAAGGGGCCAACCAAGCCCATCTTGGTGTCCAAGATGTGGTCGGCCAAGCTTTGCTTGGTGACCAAGCAAGGGGCCGACCATTAAAGAGATAAAAGAGAGATTTTAATTTTTGTTAAAATCTTTTCTTTTATAGTTATCTACAAAGGATTAAAAGAAAGATTTTAATTTTAAAATCTTTCCTTTTTTGAAGTTATCCACATGGTTTTAAAAGAGAGTTTTAAATTTTAAAATCTTTCCTTTTTGTTGCCATCTATATTGGTTTAAAAAGAGATATTTTAATTTTGATAAAACTTTCCTCTTTGGTAACCATGATTTAAAAGAGAAGTTTAATTTTTTAAACTTTCCTTTTGTAGTCATCACAATAGGAAATTAAAAGAGAGATATTTTAATTATTATTAAAATTTTCTTTTTTGCCATGATTGGAATTAAAAGGAAGTTTAAGTATGTTTAAAACTTTCCTTTTTAGCATTCACCAAGGATTATAAAAGAGAGGTAGATGGTGCTTATGGTACAACACAACCCAAAGTTTCCCTCTTCTATTTTCCTTGGTGGTCGGCCCTTCTCTCTTTCCCTTCTCCCTTTGTTTTCTTCTCTAAAGGCCGGCGGCACATCAAGCTCCATCTTCTTGTGGCCGGTTTGCTTGGAGGGGAAGAAGAAGAGAAGGAAGTTTCCTATTTTAGCATTCCTTGGGTGGCCGAAACTTATAGGTAAAGAAAAAGGTTCGGGTGGATTTTATCTTCGTAGATCATCGCCCACACGACGTCCAAGTGGAGGAGAGGAATACACCAAAAGATCAAGATCTCTTTAGCTGCAAAGAAAGGTATAACTGATTATTTGTTTTCGCTGCATAATTAGTTTGTGTTCTTTCTATGGATCCTGAAATACCAATACAAGAGGCTATCGATTTTGTGTTTCGATTTTGTGTTTCTAATGTGGTCTCTATAGTTAAACCTAAGGTTACTGTAAGAAGATTAAATATTCAATTTCTTTGAAAGGCTTTGTCTAGGAAGTGGTGGATGATCCCATATCCAAGAAGGTCGAGTGTCTCACCATGTTTAACCTGGAAGCTAATCTTTGAAATAGATATTTAATCAACTTTTGTAATATGGTCTAACTTCTGAAGAACACATGGGTTGAACTTAGAGTAAAAATGTTAAGTTTTATTTCCAATCCAAGTTTAACTTCTGAAGAACAACTTGGATTAATAATGTTAAGTTTTGTTTGCAATCTAAGTTTAACTTTTGTAGAGCACATGGGCTGCTAGGAAAAGTTCTGTTCTTGTATAAATTTTTGAACAAGGGAAACAGATCGGAATTCCAAATAGCACCCAACATTTAGGACATATATCCAAACAACGCCTAGAAAGGTTAATGTCACATGGAATTCTCGATTCCATTAACATGTCAAACTTTGATGTTTGCATAGTGTATCAAGGAGAAGACTACTAACAAAAGGAATAAGGGGGCTAGCCGTTGTAGTGATGTTTTAGAGCTAATACATACGGATATTTGTGGATCATTCCCTAAGGCATCTTGGAATGGACACATATTTTATTAGCTTCATAGATGACTATTCCAAATTTAGCTATCTGTACCTTATTCATGAGGAATCACAATCTTTGGATATGTTTAAAATTTTCAAAGTCGAAATTGAACTTCAACTAGGTAAGAAAATTAAAGTTATCTGATCCGACCGTGGAGGTGAATATTATGGTCGATATGATGGATCAGGTGAACAACATCCATGACCTTTTACGAATTACTTTGCTAAGTATGGAATTATGCCTCAGTATACCATGTCTGGTACACCCAGTCAGAATAGTATAGCTGAGCGTCGCAATCGAACCCTAAAAGATATAATAAGAAGTATGATGACTTTCACTTCTCTACCGGAATCCTTGTGGGGTGAAGCACTCAAAACTGCAGTTTACCTACTCAATAAAGTACCTAGTAAGGTAGTAACTAAAATCTCATTCAAGATGAGGGCGGGTAAGAAGCCTAGCATTAGGCACTTACATGTCTGGGGTTGTCCAGTTGAAGCTAGGCCTTACAAGCCTAATGAAAGGAAACTGGACTCAAGAACGATTAGCTGTAATTTTGTAGGATGCTCTGAGAAGTCAAGAGGGTATGAATTTTATGATCCCTTTAATAGATCCTTCTTTGAAACAAAAAATGCCAAGTTCATTGAGTCCAAGTGGACTTGTATTCCACATACAACTCACATACAGTCCAAGTGGGAAATTGTTGGATATAATTATCCTTATCAGGTGGGCTTATTTGTAAGTTGCATATGTGAATACGATATGAATCCTTTAAAGTGATCTAACTTATGCTTATTGGGTTTGGTTATTAAATGTAGACCATGTATGCATAAAATCTTTAGTCTCGCATCTATTATCATCTATATGCTGATAATAGATGTTCAATATATATATAGACTTATAGTCCCACATCTATGATTATCTATGGGCTGATAATAGATGTGAACTATATAATGGGTTGGTCCCCAGGGGATTAGAGTATCTTTGAGATGTCTCTTCGTTCCCCATTGACGAAGAAGATTCGGCACCGTCAACCCTAACTCCTCCGGAAGGCCAACCTTCTTCTCCTTCTTCTTCTTCCGCAGGATTGTTGAATCAACGAGCTCTACATGAAGAACAATGATAATTCCGCTGCATTCAGGTTCTTTGTAATTACAATATTTACTTTCATATGCTATGTTTTTGATAAAACGAAGATCCATGCTCATATGTTCTTGTTTTTCCTATTTGAATTTTTATTTTGATTGTCTGGAATTCATGCGGCTTAGGTTTTTACAAAAACTATCATGATATTCTAAAGTTCAAAGAATATCACCTTTGCTCAAATATAACACTATTTCTTTGTAAAATTAGACCATTCCAAATTCATATAATAGTTTTGTCTAAAACGTAACCCTAAAATATTCAATTTTGGAAAAAAGGAATTCATATAACAACTCCTAAGGTCCATGGAGCATATAGAAGCTCCCACCGAATGAAATGTCGCTCGATCATTGTAATTGTCCTCCCTTCCAAATGTCTTGGGACTGGTGATGAGGGGCACCTAAGCTGAGCATATTACCTTTTGCCACATGGAGCATACACATAGAAGCGCTATTTGTGAATTTAGAGAGTGTTTTGTAGAGCTTCTAATAAGGGAGTGTTTAGGAGATCTTTTGCCTATTTAAAAATGATTCTTATAGAGATTATTTTGAAGTTAGTGAGAAGTTAAAGTATAGAGTGTTTGGAAATAGAAGTTAAAAGCTAATATAAGGTAAAGTTTGAGTGTTTGATGAATAGTTGCTTTCATGCTTAACTTTTAGTTAAATGACAACAATATCCTTAAACTATTTAAATTAATTATTATTAATAATCTAAATATAATTTTGATACACCATCAATAATGTGTTTATATAATTATTATTATATTTTAAATATTGTATCAAAATTATTTTTTTATAACATGAATGTTTAAAAAATATATATATAATTTATAAAATAAAATATGAAAAAAATGACAAAATTTATATAAATACATAAAAATATGTATAAAAAAATTGGAAATGCAAATTATATAAAAATATAAAATATTATTTTAAAAAAATAAATACTTTTAATAAAATATGATTGAAATTTTATAAATGATTTGGGAAATGACATGAATGAGGAGAGAAATTAGGTCAAAAGTGTGATGACAATTATGTAAAATGATAAATTTATTAAGGACATAATTGATGTTAACTTTAAATTTTAGACCATAAACAAAAAAGATGAAGCAGAAAAGCATCAAATTCTTGCTTCTAGCTTATGAGTAAAAGTTATAGAAGTTAAAACAGAATTTAGCATTCACAAACACTCAAAAGGGCTTCCATATAGCTGGAATCTAAAAAGCGCTTAGTAGAAACTCTACCCAACACTCCCTAAGTGCTTCTTAAATTCTAACTATATGGAAGCACTTCTGAGTGTTTATGAATGTCAAATTTTTCTTCATTCTATAACTTTTATTCAAAAGTTAGAAGTAAGAATTTGGTGTTTTTTCTTACTTCTATTTTTTTGTTTATGGTCTAAAATTAAAAAAATTAAAATTTATGTCCTTAATAAATTTATTATTTTACATAATTGACACCATACTTTTGATCTAATTTCTCTCCTCATTCACGCCACTTCCTAAATCAAAGGTGGCGGAGAGGATTTTCTCTTTTCTCAATTCATGCCACCTTCACAAATTAGCGGTGGCGACTTCCTGCAACTATCGGTGGCGACTTCGAGTATTGAGATTATTTGGCATCAATCGAAAGTTAACTCTAGATTTTTTTTCTCATTTTCTTCCTTTTTATATATGAACGAAATTTTAATTGAATAAATAATAATATTAGGTTTTTTTATACATTTTGCTTCCGTTGATGATTTTTTTTCTTCGAAATTGTTGTAGTTTGGAGTCCTTTTGACTACTAGAATATTGGGATTTTCTAGGACGTGAGTTTCTTCTTCTAGTTTACTTTGTTACAACATCATTGGCAGCTCAATTTACCATTATTGAACTATGTTTGTGTTGATCTAGATTATGTGTAATGTTTTGTTGCGAAATGCTTATTTAATTACTTAGTTTTTTGTTGTTTTTCCAAGTACTGTTTAATGTGAGATTGATAGTTTCATCCTTTTGCTAAAAAAATTTGAAAATTATAGTTTTGGGGCATGTGAATGTTAAAAAAATGCATGGTGGATTGTAGGGAAATGTGTTTGTTGTTAAAGTCTCTAGACCCATACTTGTTAGGGTTATAAATTCTTGAGTCTTTTTTTTTAACTTAGGGTCTTGTTATTAAAGAAAAAAAAAATCCAAGAATCCTATGAAGTGCACATTGTGGCAAAAGGCGAATACGCTCGCCCTAAGTGCCCCCGCCAATTCATCCCAGGACCAACACGGAGGAGGTAAATCACGGGCGGCTACTAGCCTTTGGAATAGTGACTAGCACATAAGGGAGGTATTTACCTCGACTTTATCGAGATTCGAACCTCATACCTCATTGTGCCAACACCAGGTCATGGTGTCGCGGTAGGACATCCAGGTTGTCTCCCAGGTACTCGCGGTTCGAACTCCAGCTACGACGTATTTGCAGGAATTTTTTCTCCAAATGGGGGACGTACTCAAAGGATGCTGGCTTCTGGGCTGGCCACTGCGTGCGCTTTCCGATTTACCCTGATGGCCGGTGGGAAACTTCCGTGGGACCGGGCCGGTCATCCCTAAAGATAGTCAATGAGGCTAACTATGATTATCATCCTATGAAGTGTACATGGACTACAATGAGATGGGTCTGATCAAGAATCAACTGAAATGCTAAAATCATAATTCTGGGTTCCACTTAATCATTCATTGTTTGATTTATGTTGTGTAGTCAAGGATTCACAAATGCCTTGGGCAAGACATTCTGATTCTAATTGTGGGATGCATTCACAATCATTATTACAATCATTGTCACAACCATTATCACAACCATCTCAAAGCATTGATTCTAATAAACAACAAAATATGAGAAGTGTTGAGCATATTAGGAAGGCAATTTGGAATCGTGCAAATATTGAGTCCTTTATTAGAATATGAGGAGAGGAGCTCCAAGTAGGGAATAGGCCTGGTAGTCACTTTAACAGGGCTGGTTGGGAAATTTTGATTCGTAAATTTGAAGCATGTACAAATCATAAGTATTCAAAGATACCATTAAAAAAATCATTGGGATGGCTTGAAGAAAGAATTGAGTATTTGGAAAACATTATTGAGAGAAGAGACTAGACTAGGTCGAAACTATGAAAAGCGAACTGTGGATGTGACTCCTGAGTGGTGGCAACGAAAGAGACAGGTGAGTTAAAAAAATATGACACTTTTATGATATATTTCACTATTTTAGTACTTGCTTATATTAACACATGATTATGTGATGTTATGTTTTTATTAGGCACATCCTGAAGCTGCCAACTTCAGAGATCAAGGACCTAACTAGTAGCTAATCAAGATCTATTATTTTCAGATGTTGTAGCTATAGGGAATGGTACGTGGGCACTAAGCTCTGGACTAATGCTACCACACTTACGAGATGAGCCAGAAGATAACATGCATTAATATATGATCTTGTCTGAAAGCATGAAGTTGGAAGGTAAGGGATGTGGCGGCTCTGCTGACTGGATGAAGACCTCGCTCCTCTCTGTAAAACAAACCAAGCCAAGGAAATGGTCCCTAGCATACTCTTTTATACCTTTCTTAGTGACCTTCTATTTTTCCATGTTTAATAATATTAATTACTGACAGAAGGCATCTTTGTCTTGGCTTTTACGCATTCAATGATAGATGAAGTGTTCTCTTTTGTTTTATCTTCCCCTTATTAAATATCTCAGTCTTGTCCTCTTTTATTATTTTATCGGCTTATTACTAATATGTACGATGCCAATGCCACACCCCGAGCCAGACGGATAGTCCACTCGGCCCACTCTCTTACCGACCTGGCTAATTAGACACTAGTTCATCCAGATGGCCGACCGGATAGTGGTTCCTCCGATCGACCGATGTAGCCACTTCCCGCTCGGGTCATGCGGGAGAGCCTTCCTTATGGCTTAGTGTTAACCGCCTTGACTTTGACCTACACCGTGGTAATTGACCCGCGCTAGGTAGGCTCCTCCTTATCGCCGCATCACAAGTCTCCCCTTCAAGTCTAGTCGAAGGAGGCTGCAAGTCCAACTAACTGGACAGGTGGTGCCTTAGGTGATTTCCACGTCCGATCGGACTGTGCTCAGTCCTTAATTGTCGATCAACCCATAAGCCAATGCTGCTTAGCTTCATTTTACCGTTGTCGGGTTCAACCCTATAACCCATTCTTTGTGTCAATCGAGGCGATGAGTAGTAACACTTGACAAATTTTTTTCCTTTTCTTGCGCTTCCTTAGGTGAACGCGGTCTCAGCTGATGTCATCTAAATTTCTCAAAGACCGTGTAAATCCCTGATAATTATGGTCGAGAATGCGGAAATACCTTTTAATTAAGTGCCTTAAATGCTGCTTGATGACTGAAGGACACGTGTCCCATACTACTGTCGCACGCTCGATGTGATAGGCGAATATCTGCTTGCGACGCGACGTGTGCTCTGCTTCTAGGTTTTCATAATTCTGGATCAGACAGCTGAGGTTGATCGACCGCGAGGTTTATAAGCCTCATGTGTGTCACCATCGTGTTCATTTCGTGTGTCTTCATCTTCGAGCTTCCCGTTGATGCCTTGCTTCCTCTTCCTTTCCGACGACCTTTTTTGTAAGCTTCTGTTTCCTCACTTGAATTTTTTCGTTGTTCTTAGCGTCCTCTCTTTCAATCAAACTTTATCATTGTTTCTCATCGACCTTTGTTTCCGATGGCAAGCTCCTCTCAACCTCCCATCTCCATCCCTGGGCTCTGGTACATGTCCATCGAGTCCAGGTTTGATGGAGGCGACGCTGAGAGTTTGAGAGTCGCATTTGAAATTCCACCTGATTATCAAATCGGCCTTCCTTCGACTTTCGACTGCCCGAACGACCCACCTCCGGGTTTTGTATGTTTCTTTAGGGACCAATTTACTGTCGGTCTGTGGTTCCATGTCCACCCATTCTTCTCCACAATCTGTAAATATTTTCATATTTCTCTCCACCAATTAGTCCCGAACTCCTTTAAGCTGTTGTGCGGGGTCGTCGTCCTTTTCTGTCTGCACGACATTCCTTTGACTTCTACTACTTCTACTATCCTAAATTGTCTGAGCCGGGACCTTCTTATTCTAAGTCCGAGTGGACTTGGTATTCTTCGATAAGATGTTGTCCTCCAATAAGCATTGGAAGGACTACTTTTTTTTTGTTAAATTCCCCGAGTGGCCCGATTTCTCGACCGACTGGCAGCTTGAAGTGGTGAATCCACTGGAACTCAATAAGTATAAGAGTCGATCGGACTACCTCCATACGGCTTCACACTTGGTCGGTCAGAAGTACCATATCTACAAGTTGCTGGATGAGGGAGTCCTCTACGTGTTCGGCTTGAGCCTGATCTGCATGAAGCTCCCGTCCAGCCTAGGTATACTCTCCTTCTTCTCCTTCATTGAATCTAACTAATTTTTTTCTCCTTTTTTGTAGCTCACATCATGCTAAGGGTGTGTCTGGCTGGCAAGAGCAAACTTGTAAACACAGAGATCAACACTGCGACCATAGCCAAGCTGGAGAGCCACGGCTTGCAGTAAGTCGGCTCGCAAGAAGATCCGCTCGGAGAGAGTACGGGAGTACCGGCCTAAGGGAGAAAAGGGGTAGCCAGCCGAACGGCTACTGGTGAAGCGATTGGTGTAGCAAATCCTCCACCAGAACAACTTCTGGTGATTCCGGTAGATAGGGCCTCAGAATTAGCTTCTTCCGGGGAGCTGTTGATAAGCTGAAAGAGGCGCCGCGCGGAGGCTGCCCCCCGATCCGCGTCCTTCGTGATGTGGTCCCCAACCAGAACTAGCCTGTGCCTTCCTTCTGAGCAAGGTGAAACCTCAACGCCTGTTACCTAAACGACAGTCGTTCCCCATACGCCCCTATCGTCCAATTGGACGCCTTCCCTATCTGGACTGCCATAAGGAATCATCTGCACACCTCCAATCGCTTTCATATCGCTTCCACTACCAAAGGCTCAGAAGTCTCGCATCTGATTGGCATCAATGTCTCAGTCGGTTGGTAGAGTAACTTCAGACCTGTCTGCTTTGAGTGGACAATGTAATATAACGGCAGTCATCCATCTGCCTATGGACAAGTGGCGCGACTTTGACAGCTCTGAATCCTGAGCCCCAGGAATCAAATAATTATTCAAGGGTCGCTCGCACAGATATGGGACGATGCCTAGGCCCGAGTGGCGGTCATGCCTCCAAGGGTGCTCGCTGATAGTCATACCTAGATGTCCATTGGGGTAAATATTTTATATATTCCTAATTATCATCGCTCGACCCTAATAAATTTCTATTTCCTCACAGTATTGGGTAGAAAGTCTGACCATGTGCCAAAGGCTCACCTTTTTGAAGTAAAAAGTTAAACAGCTGCACGCCTCGAGCGGCCAGGCAACAGCTTCTCAGGCGCAGCTAGAGCAAATGAGCGCAGAGATGGCTCAATTACGAGCCGATCTAAGTAAGAGCTCCGAGCAGTTGGAGACGGAGAAGAGCAAAGGCACCGAGCAAGCTGCACAATTGTCTCGACTTGATAAACAAACCAGCTCCTTTGAGTTCAAGCTTAACTTGGCCAACACTAGGAAGCTCCGAGCCATCAAGGACTTAGAAATCAAAAATAAAGAGTTTTGGGTGCTAACTCAAAACCTGAAGGATATGGAGGCCTCACTAAATACCGAGCAGGAAAGCAGGTCAGCCGAACGCTCTGCCATGAAGACCAAGCTTGACACCAAAGATGAAGAGTTGGCTAAGTTGAAGGAAGAGCTGAAAGCCTCCCAAGCGGCCCTAGAGACATATCAAGAGACCGAGCCTAGTAGATTCGAGCTCATTAGGCGGGCTTACATCCACTCGGACAACTTTAATGACAAGGTTGTCGATCAGGTACTCCGCTTTTCAACCTTGTCATCGATGGTGCACTTGATCAACTGAAGGATGACGGCTATATTCCGACCTCTCTGACAAACAAGATCATCAACCGGGATAAGTTGGTCGAGTCGCTGCCCGACGATATCTTGGATTATCTTAAGTGAGCCTCCTCCCGTATATCTCATTTCCTTTTTGTACTCTGTTTGTAAAAGTTTACGGAAGTATTAATGAATGGTCGCCCATTCGACGTACCTTTTTATTTAATATCGATCCTTTTTTCCGGGTCATTCGGCTTTTCCTTTTAATATTTTTCGCTTTGTTTCACTATGCCATCACTTAAGATCAAGGAAATCTACGAAGACAAGCTTTTTATCGTTAATCTTGGGTTTTATAGTCGTCGCTCGGCTGTTGGTGCAGATGAGAGTTTAAGGTCGTTGTTCGACCGTTGATAGACGTAGACGGGTTTAAGGTCACCGCTCGACCGTTGATAGGCATAGACAGGGTTTTAAGGTCGTCGCTCGATCGTTGATAGGCGTAGACAGGGGTTTAAGATCGTCGCTCGACTGTTGATAGGCGTAGACATGGGTTTAAGGTCGTTGCTCGACCATTGATAGGCATAGACAGGGGTTTAAGGTCGTTGCTCAACCGTTGATCGGCTCAAGAGTGGAAAACTTGGTTTTTATTCATGTCTTTCCTACATCCAGAAGGCATATATACAAGCACATCTATATTTACTCACGTACCTCTCACCTGGCTCGGTAGGGTTGGAGATGATTCACGCTCCATGGCTGCTCAAGCCGCTTTCCGTCTTTATCTTCCAAGTAGTAGGCCCCCAAGTGGAATTTCTGTATGACCTTGTAAGGTCCCACCCATGGCGTCTCAAGCTTGGTGATGTCGCCGTCTGGCTTGATTCTTTTCCACACTAGATCATCGACTTGGAAAGACCTCAGGATCACCCTTCAGTTGTAGCTCTACCTCGTCCGCTATCGGAATGTCATTAGCTGAACGGTAGCTTTATCTCACGTTGCATCCACCAAGTCGAGCTCTAATAACCTCCACTCGGTGTTTCCCTTGTTGTATAGTCGCACCCGGTCGGATTCTACTCCAACCTCTACGGGGAACATCGCTTCTTCTCCATACACCAGCTGAAATGGTGTTGCACCGGTCGCCTCTTTTGGAGTCATGCGAAGTACCCATAAGACACTCGGGAGCTCTCGACCCAGCTGCCCCTGGCGTGATCGAACGGAGCTCGTAAGCCTCTAAGGATCTCTCGGTTTATGACTTCCACCTGGTCGTTGCTCTGGAGGTAGGCCGAGATAAGGTGAAGGTTTGTTGGATGCCATAGCCTTCGCACCACTCCCTGAGCCTTCGACCTGCGAATTGCCTCCTGTTATCCGAGACGAGCCGATGGGGGATATCGAACCAACACAAGATGTTCTGCCAAATGAATTTGATGACCATCTGCTCACTTATCCTTACTAGTGGATCGACCTCCACCCACTTTAAGAAGTAGTCCACCTCGACGAGTAGGAACCTCCGCTGATTAGTCAACATGGGCAACAATCCTACGATGTCCATGCCCCATTGGTCGAACGGGCAAGACACCGTGGATGCCTTCATCTCCTTGGTCTATTGGTGCAGGATGTTGTGATACCTTTGGCAGGACAGACATCTACTGTTCGAGCGACATCCCCTTGGAGAATCTTTCGAGCCAGCGAATGACAGGCCGGATGGCTTCCACAGGAGTCTTGGTGCACTTCCTGCAGGATGTACTCTGCGTTCTCTGGTCCAACGCACTTGAGCAGGGGTCTAGAGAAGACTCTCATATATAGTTGATCTCCAACTAGGGTGAACAATCCGCCCTCTTCTTTAATAGTCGCGTTGCCTCCTGGTCGGCTGACGTGCTACCCAATTGAAGGAATTCAATTAGCGGCATTCTCCAATCACTCGAGAAGACCACTCCCTCCATCCGATCGATGTGTGCCACAAATGAGACCTATTCGATTGGCTAGCTGATCACGACTGGTGATAATAAACTAGCTAACTTAGCCAGTCCATCCGCTACTTGATTGTCCGATCGGGGGATCTTCTATATAGTGACCTCTTGAAAATTTACCTTCAGCTTTTCAAAAGCTTCTGCATATAATTTGAGTCAGGAGCTGCTAATCTCGAACGTCCCTGATAGTTGTTAGGCGACTAACTGAGAGTTTGAGTGAATGAGGACTTTTGTGGCTCTAACATGTCACGCTGCTTGTAATCCGGCTATCAAGGCTTCATACTCGGCTTCGTTGTTGGTGGCCTGATAATTCAGCCGAACAGAAAGTTGCATCCACTCTTCCCATGGTGAAATGAGAAAAATGTCGATCCCGCTGCCTTATTGAGTGAACGAACCATTGACATATATTCTCTAAGTTGTTACTGGCTCGGTGTTTTGGACCTCTGTGATGAAATCAGCCAAGGCCTGAGCTTTGATCGTCGTTCAGGGTTGATATTAAATATCAAATTCGCTTAGTTCGGTTGTCCATTTGATTAGCCACTCGGACACCTCTAGGTTGAGGAGGACTCTCTCAGAGTACTGTTAGTCATGATGATGATCGGATGAGTAAGGGAGTACGAGCGGAGTCTCCGAGCGATTAACACCAGCGCATAAGCCAACTTTTCAAGACAGGTGTAGCGGGACTCTGTATCTTTCAATATATGGCTTAGAAAATACACGGGTTGCTATTCAGGGCCATTCTACTTAACTAATACTGAACTGACGGCATACTCGGTGGACGACAGATAGATCCAGAATGGCTCTCCAGCGCTTGGCTTAGCTAACACAGGCAAGGAGTTAAGATATTCCTTAAGCTCTTCCAACGTCCGGTCACACTCAGTGTCCCATTGGAATTTTATCACTTGGCGCAATATCTTGAAGAATGGCAGGCTCCGGTCGGATGACTTAGATATGAATCTGGACAGTGCAGTGATCCATCCGATCAGCCATTGGACCTCCTTCAAGCTGCGAGGTGGGGACATGTCTTGTAGCGCCTTCAGTTTGCTCGGATTCGCCTCAATATCCCGTTCTATGATATATATCCGAGGAAGCGTCCACTCTTAGCGCCGAACAGACACTTGCTTGGGTTTAGCTTCATCCCATATGTTCTCAAGGTTCGGCATGTTTCTTCGATATCTGTACACAGATCAGCAGCTCGGACTGACTGTATTAATATGTCGTCAACGTATACCTCTAAGTTGCGGCCAATCTGCTTCCGAAATACCTTGTTCATTAGCCTCTAGTAGGTGGCGCCAGCGTTCTTCAGTCCAAATGACATGACATTGTAACAGAACGTTCCATCGGTCGTGATAAAACTAACTTTTTCCTGATCTTCTTTAGCAAGCGGCACTTGGTGGTAGCCTTGATATACATCGAACATGCAGATCAACTTGCAACCTGCCGTAGAGTCCACCATTTGATCTATCCTAGGCAGCAAATAAAAATCCTTTGGGCATGCCTTATTCAAATCACGGAAGTCGATATAAACCCGCCACTTATTGTCTAGCTTAGAGACTAGCATGACATTAGCGAGCCAGCTCGGGAACTAGACATCACGGATGTGGCTGGCCTCTAGTAATTTCTCTATTTCTGCTCAGATGATCAGGTTCTGCTCCGCATTGGAATCCCTTTTTCTCTGCTTCATGGGTCAGGTATCTGGTTGGATATGAAGCTCATGTCAGGTGACACTTGGCCAGATTCCGGTCTCGTGGGTTGACCAGGCGAACACGTCATGATTCTGCCTAAGGCAAGCAGAGAACTCTGCCTTTCTCTCGCTCTCCAGATTGGCGACAATGAAGGTGGTCACTTCCGACTGGCTCGAGTGAATCTGGACCACTTCCTTTTCTTCATAAACCATCGTGGGGAGCTTCTCAATGATGGCGTTCACCTCCAAGGGTGGGTTTTTCCGAGCGGTCCTTGCTTCTGATCAGACCATCTCGATGTAGCATCGTCGAGCGGCCAATTGGTCACCTTTGACTTCTCCCACCTTGTCGTCCATCGAGAATTTGATCTTCTGGCAGTAGGTGAACATCATTGCTCGGAACTCATTGAGCACCAATAGGCCCAAGATGACGTTGAAGGCCGAAGGCGCGTCCACCACAATGAAATTTATAATCCTTGTCCTTTTCAGGGGCACTTCTCCAAGTGAGATGGGCAGCTTGGTCTGTCCGATCGGCAACGCTTCGTTGCCCGTGAAATCATAGAGAAGGGTCGTCATTGGTAGCAACTCACCTCGATCAATTTATAGCTGATCGAATGTCTTTTTGAATATGATGTTCACCGAGCTCCCTGTATCAACAAAAGTTCAATGGATTGTATACTTAGAGATTACCGCTCGAATAATCAATGTGTCGTCGTGAGAAGTTTCCACTCCCTCTAAATCTCTTGGGTCGAAGCTGATTTCGGGTTCTTCAGCTCTCTCCTTGCTGCAACCAACAGTGTGGATCTCGAGTTGCCAAGCGTACGACTTCCTTGCTCAATTAGAATCTCCACCGGTCGAACCGCAGGGGATCATTCCTATCTCTCCCCGAACAACGTTACTACGGTTCTCTTCATCCCGTGCTGATGATTTGTTCCACTTGGCAGAGACTTAGGCGGTACTTGGATTGCTCCCACGCTGAGGCCGATGGTGGCATGGTTCGGCTATTGTTCTTTCTTCTTCCCTTTAGATGATTGATTGACCTCTTTGTGCAAATCAGGTGATGGGGATCGACGATGATATCCCCGTAGGGTCTGTTGGTGCAGCGGAGTGCCGACAAGAGGGGGGTGAATTGCTGAAAATGAAAAATTAACTATACCCTCCTCGTACTTTCAACTCAGTTAGTGCAATAGTTAACAAAATAATAAAACAGTAAAAGAAAGACACAGAAGAATTAACCTGGTTACAACCAAGGAGGTTGTTAATCCAGGGCAGTAGAAGCGCACTAAAAGAAACTCTCCTTTGCTGAAGGCGGAGAAGCCTTTTACACTTTCAAAAGCTCAGAACTATTGCTAGGAAACACTACAGATCGAATGCTTGAGTTGTTATTGAATTCCTAGCTCCAGGAGCCTTTTTATAGCTCCTGGAAAGTCTATCCCGATGGTTTAAGGCGCCTCCAACAAGGTTTAAGGCGCCTCCAGCTCGGTCAGCGGATAAAACTTTATCCGCAGCGCAAACGGTCAAAACAGACTATTGAAGGCGCCTTCATCAAGCCTGAAGGCGCCCTTGGAGGCGCCTTCAAGCTGGAGGCGCCTCCAAGCCTGATGGAGGTGCCTCCAAGCTGGCAGCTCAACATTCTAGCTTGTTTCTTTGCTCCACTTTGACTTCCGACGCTCCGATCTTTTGGGTGATTCTGGCCAACCGGAATAGGGCTCACCCGAACCCAATTCCCGACCTTCTCCTCGAGCAGCCTTCCGTCCCGGCTTAACGTCCCTCGAACGCCGCACACGCTCTTCACGCCCACCGGAGTACTCTTCCGCAGCTCTCTCGTCCTTCGGACGCACCGAGCCCGTCGGCTCCCTTTCTGTGCAGTCCTTCTCGCTAGCTGCGTCTTCCGCTCGACTTCCTGTGCTCCTAAGCTCCTGCACACTCAGACACAGGGATCAAACACAGCAGGACCTAACCAACTTGGTTGATCACATCAAAACTACCACGGGGTCCAACAATCTCCCCCTTTTTGATGTGCATCAACCCAAGTTCAAGTTAAGGTTAAAATAGACATAAAAAGTAATTTTAAAGAAAAATTACTAAACTAACAAGTTAAGCATAATTTTTGCAATTAGTAAAATTGCAACACTTTTTATAAAAATAATAACAGAAATTTTAAAATTTTCTAACTCCCCCTAAACTTGTACTTTTCTCTCCCCCTTTGATCATAGCAAAAATGGGATTAAAAAAAACTTAAGTTAAGTGAAATGTATAAAATTAAAAAAAAAATTCTAAGTAAAATTCTTGAATTTTCAAAGAAAATTTCTAAGTCAATATGATTTTTTTTTTAAAAAAAAAAAATCTAAGTCAAAACGAATTTTTTTTTCAAACAAAACAAAAAAAATTCTAAGTCAAATTTTTGAATTTTCAGAAAAAAATTTTCTAAGTCAATATGAATTTTTCAAAAAATTTCTAAGTCAAAATGAATTTTTCCAAAAAAAATTTTCTAAGTCAAATTTTTGAATTTAAAAAATTCTAAGTCAATAAAAAAAATTCTAAGTCAAATTTAAATTTTTTAATTTTCACAATCTGACTTTTTAAAATTTTAAAAACTTTTAAAGCATTATTTAATTCTAGTTTAATGCTTTTTCAGAAAGTTAATTAAACAATTTTTCTCAATATTTTAGCTTCCAGGTCGTGGCGAGGCACTAACCCTTCTTGGTTATTGGAGCAACAACCACTTCCTTAGACAAAGCTTCCATAAAGAATTTCAATGTTTAATTTTCTCACTGTAAGCTTTTAATTTTTGAAAAATTAATTAAGCACAGATTTTGGAACCCAATAGAGGTTCCTACCTACAGGGTTATTCAGATACTTAGGGGGTACATAATTTTTGGGTATTCTTCTAAGTTGACCTTGATGCTTCCTTATATACCAATTTAATTTACCATAAATTCTTAATTTTGAATTTGGAAATTGATTTAAGCATGCATCAGATTTCAGTTTTTCAATTTCTAATTTCAAATTTTCATTTTCTGATTTTAGATGATCATACATTTCTAACGGGCATGCTCTTGCTAGGTTCAACTTTAGTTCAGTATTTTCTTTTTCTAATTGATCTAACTCTTTAGAAAGAGACTTGATAAATTTAAAAGATTGAGTTGAGGTTAGATTGCGTACCTTACTTACCTGGTCTGATGACGCTCCCCCTTCACTGCTGCTTTCTTCTTCTGATGTTCCTCCCCCTTCATCGATGCTCATCTCTGAGCTTGAGTCTTCTTCCGGTTGATGGTTCGCCAATAGCGCTAACCCTGAGAATTCTTCGATGTCCGACTCAGAGGTTGACGAATCTGACCAAGTAGCCTTCAGATTCTTGTACTTGGAGGGTTCTGGTTTCTTGTATTTTGGCTTTTCCTTTTCTTTCTCCTTTCTCTTCAACTTTGGGCGCTCATCTTGATGTGCCCTCGTTGAAGTTGTAGCAACGAACCGTCCTCTTCTTTCGATGATGCCTCCGTGATTTAAATTTGTTAGTACTAAAAAATTTATTGAAGCGTCTTACCAGTAGTGCCGCTTCGGATTCGTCGACTGAGGCTTCAGATTCAGAACTGTTCATTTTTGCCTTTAAGGCAATGTTCTGACTTGTCTTCTCTGCTCCGTTGGGTTCTGAAACTCGAGATTCGTGAAGTTCAAAAGTCGAAAATAATTGTTCTAACGTACTTACCTCGAGGTCCTTAGAGATGTAGTACGCATCTACTAAGGATGCCCACTCTGGAGTTCTCGGGAAGGCATTGAGCGCGTATCGGATGGAATCCCGGTTGGTTACCTCTTCTCCAAGGTTCATTAGTTGCGTTATCAGCTCCTTGATTCTCGCTTGGAGTTGCGCTACCTTCTCGCCTTGGTTCATCCGGAGGTTCGTTAACTGATTCCGGAGGATGTCGCGCTTCGCTTCGGAAGTACCTTCGTGAAGCTCCAGGAATTTCTCCCAGAGATCTTTTGCTAAGTCGTAGCTTTCGATCCGATTTACCTCCTGCGGCGGCAGCACACTGAGCAGGTGGAACTCTGCCTTTCCGTTGGCGACGAAATCGGCTTGCTCCTTCTTGCTCCATGTGTTTTCTTCTTTGTCTTTCGGCGCTGTAAAACCATATTTCATTGTAATAAGAATATCAAAATCGGTTTTAAAAAATACCTCCATTTTGCGCTTCCAGGTGGCGAAGTCTCCGTCAAACTTCGGGGGATGAATGTTCACTGCGGCCATCGTCTTGATCGTAGTGCTTCAGTTGGCGGTTAGTCCTTCTGAGGCGATCAGGCTCTGATACCACTTGTTGGTGCAGCGGAGTGCCGGCAAGAGGGGGGTGAATTGCTGAAAATGAAAAATTAACTATACCCTCCTCGTACTTTCAACTCAGTTAGTGCAATAGTTAACAAAATAATAAAACAGTAAAAGAAAGACACAGAAGAATTAACCTGGTTACAACCAAGGAGGTTGTTAATCCAGGGCAGTAGAAGCGCACTAAAAGAAACTCTCCTTTGCTGAAGGCGGAGAAGCCTTTTATACTTTCAAAAGCTCAGAACTATTGCTAGGAAACACTACAGATTGAATGCTTGAGTTGTTATTGAATTCTTAGCTCCAGGAGCCTTTTTATAGCTCCTGGAAAGTCTATCCCGAGGGTCCAAGGCGCCTCCAGCTCGGTCAGCGGATAAAACTTTATCCGCAGCGCAAACGGTCAAAACAGACTGTTGAAGGTGCCTTCATCAAGCCTGAAGGTGCCCTTGGAGGCGCCTTCAAGCTGGAGGCGCCTCCAAGCCTGATGGAGGCGCCTCCAAGCTGGCAGCTCAACATTCCAGCTTGTTTCTTTGCTCCACTTTGACTTCCGACGCTATGATCTTTTGGGTGATTCCGGCCAACCGAAATAGGGCTCACCCAAACCCAATTCCCGGCCTTCTCCTCGAGCAGCCTTCCGTCCTGGCTTAACGTCCCTCGAACGCCGCACACGCTCTTCACGCCCACCGGAGTACTCTTCCGCAGCTCTCTCGTCCTTCGGACGCACCGAGCCCGTCGGCTCCCTTTCCGTGCAGTCCTTCTCGCTAGCTGCGTCTTCCGCTCGACTTCCTGTGCTCCTAAGCTCCTGCACACTCAGACACAGGGATCAAACACAGCAGGACCTAACCAACTTGGTTGATCACATCAAAACTACCACGGGGTCCAACAGGGTCGGCCTGCTAATTGCCCGGTCGTAGCAGTCTCGGGTGTTGTGCGTCGCCGACTAGTGGAAGGAGCAGAACATCGACGTCCATATCTTGCCTTTTGCAACCTTTGGACAACCGGTCGCCACATGCTACATGGCATGTGTCCTAGGCTCGTGTGGCGAGGCTCCTCCTGATCGAGGCCACTTGGGGGGTTAATGACTGCTCGACTGCCGTCGTTTAGACGCTACTACGAGCTCAGCAAGCGTCTCCTTCTTTCTTGTCGCCTGGGCTTCTTCCACCTTGATGTATTCATTGGTCTTCTTTTGTAAGTGGCCAAAGTCCCTCGGTGGCCTCCGAACGAGCGACCGGAAGAACTCTCCTTTAGTGAACTCTTAGGTGAAAGCGTTCACAACACGTCCGTGGAGACCGCCGAGATTTCCATCACCACCTGATTAAAGCGCTGGATATAAGCCCTTAATGCCTCTCAAGGCCCCTGCTTCAACGAGAATAGATTCACACTTGTCTTCTAGTGGTGGCGACTGTTAGCGAAGTGATGCAAGAAGGCCGGTCGGAAGTCTTTGAAGTTGTTGATTGAGCTGCTCGGCAACCATTTGAACTAACGTTGCACCGATCAAGATAGCGTGGTGAGGAAGACCTAGTATTTCACCCCATATGTGTACTGGTGAAGTGTGACCGCGTTATCAAACTTGGCCAAGTGGTCATCAGGATCGATTGCTCCATTATATTCCCCGATCGTCAGTGGGGTGTAATGCTTCGGCAGAGGATCATTTAAAATCCCCTCCAAAAATGGTTGATTGACCTGCTTGGGCAAATCATCCTCTCTGGGTGCCTTCTTGTGTCTCGAGCGGGCGCCTCATTCGAGGAAGTTCCCCGATCTCTGTCCGCTCGGCCCCTCTCTTCTGCTGGAGTCCATAACAACGCTTGGTGGAATGAGACCGGTGCATTAGGGGTTTCCCCATAGGTGTTGATCAGCCTCTTGCTCGGTTCCTGAGTGGAGAGTTGTTCCGCTCGGTCCCCTTGCTCATCCTGGCGACCCACCGCTAAGGCTGTAGGCTCTTGCGCTTGGTGGTCGATTAACGCCTTTTGTTGTTGTTGCTTCACTATCTTCGCCGCTCTAGCCTATATCAGCATGTCGAGATCCTCTTGTGTCAATGTCACTGTTGTGAGTCATCCAGCGTCTTCTATCTTCTCGTTCGGATGCAGGTTACGTTCCCACAGACAGCGCCAAAATGATGCTGTCCGAAAACGTGAAGTTGGAAGGCAGGGGATGTGGTGACTCTACTGACTGGATGAAGACCTCGATGTGATGCGGCAATAAGAAGGAGCCTACCTGGCGCGAGTCAATTACCACAGTGTAGGTCAAAGTCAAGGCGGTCAACACTAGGGCGTAAGCAAGGCTCGTTAGCATGACCAGAGCGGGAAGTGACTACATCGGTCGATCAAAGGAACCAGTGTCCGGTTAGTCGTCTGGAGAAACCAGTGTCTGATCAGCATGGTCGACCGGAGAGTGGGTTGAATGGACCACCCGTCTAGCTCAGGGTGTGGCATTGGCATCGTACATATTAGTAATAAATTGATAAAATAATAAAAGAGGAAAAAGACTGAGATATTTAATAAGGGGAAGAGAAAATAAAAGAGAAGACTCCATTTATTATTGAATGCGAAGAAGTCAAGACAAAGATGTCTTCTGTCGATAATTAATATTATTAAATAGGGAAAGATGGAAGGTTTATTAAACAGGGGAAGATGGAAGGTCACTAAGAAAGGTATAAAAGACTATGCTAGGGACTCCTTCCTTGGTTTGGTTTGTTTTACAAAGAGGAGCGAGGTCTTCATCCAATCAGTAGAGCCGCCACATCCCTTACTTTCCAACTTCAGACTTTCGGATATGATCAATATATATTCTAGTGAGGTTGACAGATCTGGCATCAACCATACAACTGAAACAAATGACACACAACAAACCAACATGTAGAGTGGCTCATCTAGAAGAAGCAACCCGTTTTCTGCTCCTATTCGTCATAAAAAGCAAAAGAAATTATCAACTGCAAAAAAAAATTATAGGGTGTTTAGAGTGGATGGTCAATACAATAGAGAGTGAATCACAATCATCTCGAGTGTTGACCGATAATGTGGGACAATACAGTATCAAAGACTACATAGAGACTTTAGATTGTATGTCTAGAATTGAAGAAGGTGGTAGTTTGTGGATGTATGCAACGCAAATGTTTTTGAAATATGTTGTTAGAGAGTTATTTTTAACAATCAAGAGAGATGATTTATGACTAAAGTGGTTGCAAGATCAAATGTAAAGGGACCTGCAACGAAGGACTACTTCAATGATTTCAGCTCATTGTGACAAAAGGCGAATACGCTCGCCCCCAGCGCCCCCGTCAACCTGTCCCAAGGCCAACACGGAGGAGGTAAATCACAGGCGACTACTAGCCTTTGGAATAGTGACTAGCACATAAGGGAGGTATTTATGCATCATGTGGAGAATTGTGTCATAATGACAATGATTTCTAAAAATACTATTATTTATTTCTATTATGCCAATTTATCACTTAGGTGTGATAAATCTCACAAAGTTGTGTGATGTATGCAACATATAGTTATTTTGTGATTTTTGGATATTTTATTTTTCAGAATTTCTATTCCCTCTACTATTTTGAATGATTTCTCGAAGATAGGCATCCAGATTATATGATAACTTATTTAGTGAATCAATAATGTCAGATAATATGTAGTTTCATATATATTTTTAGATTTGGAGAAAACTTGAAAATGTCAAATAGTGACTTCACTACAATAAATATGATTTTCTGTAACGTGTAATTATACTATCCGTGGTGCGCAATCTAATGTTGCACAATTCTATACTGTTAAAAGTCAGAACATGCACATTCGCAGCGTGTAACTACGCGTTGTGGAAAAGTGCATATAGAATGGTTGAAACAGCAAATTGGATTCTCTTTCTCCTTCATCAGATTTTGAAGAGTTAGATGACTCATGAGCACTGAAGACATTAAAGGTACTAGTTCAAACCCACTCACTAGGGGGAGAAAAAAAATTATTATCCGTGTTAACAGTTAGAGCAACAATATATTGTGATAAATATTTGCATAAGACTCCATGTTACGACCGTGAATATAGTGGATGGGCTTCGTTGGTGTCCATATTGAATGGAAATTCTCGCCGATGTTACCAATCCTTTATAATGCATAAAGAGCTATTTTTTGAGTTATGTGGAATTTTAGTGAACAATTATGGCTTGAAATCCACAAGAAGTGCGACTGCTGAAGTGTGAAGGGAAAGACAAGTACAAGAGCCTTTTCAACGGTCTAGTTATACTATTAGTATGTCATTT
Source organism: Zingiber officinale (assembly GCF_018446385.1). NCBI lineage: Eukaryota > Viridiplantae > Streptophyta > Magnoliopsida > Zingiberales > Zingiberaceae > Zingiber > Zingiber officinale. The sequence continues at coordinate 36,286,865 of NC_055992.1, read as the reverse complement.
CATAATGTCCTAAGATCTTGTACAAAGATGTCTCTTGATTGGATAAAGTCATTTTTGATCACAACAGTACTCATATATTCAAGAAAATTTCTAATATTTTCCTCATTTTAAGGTAAATGCTCATAAATTTTCTCAAATATATCATCATTATTAGATGTTATGTTCATGGTTCATATCGCTTGCTTATACAAAATTTTAGGATTGTATTGGTGCAATTGACGGTATTCACATCAAAACATCAATACCGTGCCACTTGCAAATTTCATTTATTGGCAGAAAAAGTAGTCCAACTCAAAATGTAATGGTCGCATGTGATTTTGATACGTGCTTCACATTTGTGTTGCTTGGTTGGGAAAGAAGTGCTGACGACACTAACATTTTCTATTCCGCTATTAAAGATGCTTTAAAGAACTTTCCAATGCCAACTGAGGTTCGCATTTCATTATATTTATCTTGAGTTGAAGGTTTTAATTATGAAATCTCTTTAAATATCTTATATTCTACTTGTTAATTATATTTATCTTTTTTTAAGTAAATATTATCTAGTTGATGCAGGATATCCTAATATATTAAGATTTCTTTTTCCGTATAAAGGGCAAAAATATCACATTCCAGATTTTCAATGTGCCTCTTCATACAACAATCATCATGAGACTTTGAATCACTTGCATTCAATCACTGCATGGTACCATTGAACACATTTTTGGTGTATGGAAGAAAAAGTTTCAAATCTTGAGTAACATGCCTGTCAATATTTCTTGGTTAGACTAGATTGCACTTGTGCCGACTACAATGGCAATACACAATTTTATCAAAAAAGATGGATGCAAAGGATGGAGATTTTTTAGAGGCTGATCTAAGAGCAAATAATAGAAATGATGATATTGAAAGAGTGGTGCAAACATGGTTTCTTATCATCAACAATAAGATGAGATCATGGATAAAATAAGGGATGATATATGTGCATCAGTTGCATTTGGAAGGATTGGTGTCTCTTTTTTCAATACAACAACATACATTAATTTTGTTTTAATTTTTTGTGGTCACAAGATATTATGAATGACTTGTCTAGTTACAGGAGACGTTCAAGTTTAATGGGATTGGCCCAATTAGACAAGATACAACTTAATTATTTAAACAACGATGGTAAATCTTTATGAATATTTTTAGAGATTGTTTATAATGTTATATTTTATTTATATATGAGTTTTTAATAATTTCTAATAGAATTTATAAAATTTCAATCATATTTTATTATATGTATTTATTTTTAAATAATATTTTATATTTTTATATAATTTGTATTTTCAGAAATTTTTTATACATATTTTTGTATTATTTATATAAATTTTGTCATTTTTTATATTTATATTTTTATTAATTATATATATATATAAACATTTATGTTATAAAAAATTTAAATTTTATACAATATTCAAAATATAATAATAATTATATAAATACACCATTGGTGTATCAAAATTATATTTATATAATTAAAAAATATTAATTTATATAGTTTAAGAATATTATTATCATTTAACTAAAAAATAAAGTTGAAAGTAATTATTTATTACTCAAGCTTTATCTTGTATTAGTTTTTAACTTCTATTTCCAACTCCATTATTTAACTTTTCACTAATTTCAAAATAACCTCTATAAAAATTATTTTTAAATAAGTAAAAGCTCTTCCAAATACTCCCTTAGACTAGTTTAAGTTGATATGGTAGTTTTTAATTAAAACTACTATATATGTCAAAATTTATTAGTGCAATTACATTATGATCAGAGTGATCATGATTTGTGTTATATTTGAGCAACATGTTAGACATAAATTAGAGATGGTAAGTAAGTAGATCAAAATTTTTTGGATATTTAATATTGAATGAAATCTGATTGGGTCGAGATCAATCAAGGAATTAACAGATGAGAAATCCAAGTGGATTAGGGAGATAGACACTCGGCAATCTGAAAAGTCTATGGAGTTCAAATCTTCTGGTTTATGAAAAAGTGGATCAGGGAATGAATTACTTACAATTATGGTCGGATTGTAGTCGTGATCCGATCGCAATTGGTTGTGATCCCTCATTAAATTTATCGTCTCCCATATTATAGTTTGGATCGAGACGAGTAATTAGAGGGTACCAGCGGTGGACAAATGACTAAGTTGTCAAGCACCGAGAGAGGGGCGGCCTCAGGCCACCTGTCCCGACTCAAAGTATAGCATGAGGGAGATGGTGAATCTAAGAAGAGATCATAACTAATTGCGATTAGATTATGGCTACGATTTCATCATAATTATAAGTGGTTCATCTCTTGATATATTTTTTTAGACCAAGGGATCTTACCTCGGGTCCATGAAGGAGTTGACCATTGGGAGGGCTGGTAGATGCTGACACTACAAAAAAAATTTAGGTTTACCGACGGAAATATTCGTTGGAATTTCGTCGGTACATGGATATACCGACGGAATTCCGATGGAAAATTAGTCGTCAGTATAGTATCCGTCGGAACGTGTTTTCCGACGGATTAAGGAATTTCGTCGTTAATATTTTAACGATGGAATTATAATTCTATCATTAATGTTGTCGTAAACACTGTACCAGCATTCGGGTGTCTTCCGATGGAAAATGTGTTTCTGTAGATAAACAAAACTTAAATTAGGAGGTTTTACCGACGAAATATAAATTTTCGTTGGTAATTATTGACGGAAATAATTTTCCCGTCTGTAATTACCAACGAAAAATCCATTTTCATCAGTAATTTCCAATGGAAATAAGTTTTCCGTTGGTAATCTATCGAAATACCGACGGAATATAGTGGTTCCGTCGGTATTTATTTGCGATGCTTACCGACAGAAACTTTATTTCCGTCGAAAATCAATAAGAAAATTCGCTAGGTTCTGTATGTTTACACATCTTCCTTATATACATTTTCTAAATATACAAAAATCAAACGATGGTATAATACAATCCACATACAAATAAATTAAATATAATTCACACACATACATCATATAACAATCATATACAAATAATTACACTTATAAAATCCACACAAAAAACACATTCCATATATTTTAACGATTCATTCTTCTTTTTCACACAATCCATATAAGCGCAAATAAACTAACATTCATACTAATAAAAATAATTATAATTATCTAAAAGAAATAAGATTAAACAAATCTACAGAATACATATGCAAATATTCATACCTAAATTTAAATTTATAGAATACATACAGCAATAAAAAGTACTAAAAAAAAAAAAACAAAAACACTAAATAATAAAAAAATATGTAAAAAGTCAAATACAAAATGATCATGTTGATGTATAAATAAATAGTTTATATATATATATATATATATATATATATATATATATATATATATATATATATACACACACATGTTAGATAGAGAAAGTCTAGGTAGACATCATATGGGAGAATAATTCCTTGGTCTTTATCAGGATTTGACTCTTGTTCAATTCTACAAATATACCATATAATAACCAATTCGGCGTTATCCGAGGGTATAAAATTCTAAATAAAAAAAATGATTAATAAGGTCAAGTAATGTCGAACTTGGGACGATCGGTCCAGTCCCATGAAAACTTTCCACCGGTCTCAATTAAGGGATGCTGGGCTTTTGGGCCGCCCACCGTGAGTACTTCCTGATTTTATCCGGGCAGTCGATGGACAAATTTTATAGGGTCGGGCCGACCACCACAAGGCTAGCTGGGTTTATCATGAAATTCTAAATAGAAAAAAAATGATAAACCCAGTTAGCCCTGAGGTGACCGACTCGGTCTTACGAAATTTTTCCACCAATCACCAGGGTAAATCGAGAAGCGCTTGCAATGGGCGGCCCAGAAGCCCAACATCCCCTAATTGCAGGCGTCGACGCCCTCGTAGCCTGCTGTCGCTGCCCCGTTGGGCGTTGTCATTGCCCGCCGTCGACGACTGGCGGCGGTCGGCCGCGGTGGCCGATGGCTACCATAAGATCCAATAGAGGTGTAGTGGCCGCTGGTAGAAATCGCAGGATATTTTTATCATTCTATAATAATACGAATTACATTTCTTATAAAAAATTAATGAACATCAAATAAAAAAATATAATTATTTTTTAATAAAAATTATATATATTAAATCATCAAATATTACATTGAATTATAAATTTAATTATATTAAAACATAATTACAAATTGGATTATATTACAGCCAACTATACTAGCCTTAGGGTAGGCCAGGGAGGATCTAATGCGCCCTGGCTTTGGCTCTACGAGTCCCTGCCACCTCTTAAAAGTGATAATGCCTCTGGGCATTGACAGTACCGTTCTTCTTTCTCGGCAATCTAAAATCACAGCGCTGGAGGAATAATATCTTGCATCACCTCGGGTTGGGCGGCCGATTTCCATGGATTCCAACCATATCTGGCCCTATCCTCAACCTCAGGCAGCGACCACCCAGACTGCGTTCGCCACGCCCGCGGTCGCCCCCGGGGCACCAGCCATAGCCATGGCGGAAGCACCGGTTCTCCCGGATTCCTATCTCCACTACGCACAGCAACACCCCTCTGCCCAGCCACACCACTTTCCCCACTCTGCTGCCTACTCGACTTACCATTACTACCACAACCCTAACCCTAACCCCACCCTTGACTCCAACCCCTATGCCAACCCTGCTCCTGAGGCTCCGCTCCAGTCTGACGCCCACCCCGTCCACCTCCGTTTCCCGGACAATGCTGATGTTAGTGGCCACTATGGTGGACACGCGATGCTTCATTCGTCGTCTTATTCTTACGACGGAGTACCGCCCTCCTCAGTGTCGGTGGTTTTCCACGGTCACACGCAGGGTCTCGGCATGGAGCAGGTGGTTCATTCCTATGAAAATTTCCCACTTGGTGGTGGTTGTGCTGTGAGTGCTCTTTTTCTGTTTCTCTAGTCTCTTACTTTCTTGCCTTCGAATTTTATTTCGTTGGGTTGAGTTTTTAATTACAAGCTGAGGTCATTGGGTCGGATCGTGAATTGCATGTGTTCATAAGGTATTACAGATGGACACCCACATTGCGGCAGATAATTGCATTATGAATTCCCACATCAAACTTTCTTTAGATTGTATTGTTTGTGGATTTTTATGAGTGCTGTACTTGGAAATTTCTGAATAATCATCTCCTCCTAAGGGAATAGCGATAAAACCATGAAGTTTATGAAGTGGTTTTAGTTTGTTTCATCCCTATCTTCATCATCAAGCCATGTTCGTCAAGATGTTTCTTTTTCCTATACTTAATTTGAAAAACACTCATAAACACTGTTTGCTTATGGTGTTTCAATATGCTGTTGGTATGATTATGATACTGTTAATCTGGTTTATCAATTCACTTCTATTGAGTCCTCGACACCCATCTTCTATTAACCATGGGAAGAGTTATGGATTGGGGGTGACACTCAAGCTTGTCGAAGATGAAGAATGGAAGGGGTAACTAGTACTGAACTGCTAGTTTCGGTTCTGATACTAATTGATGCAACACAATGAACAAACAATTCTCACACCCAAAAAAGTTAACGATCCTCACTAGAAAAAAGGAAGTTAAAAATTATATTAATTCAAACTGTCAAACACACGAGATCCTAACCTCTTTTTGTAGATCGACAGTAACACATTCTTCATAAAATAAATGCTCCATTTATTCCAATAAAAACTATAAAATTTAAACAACCTTTTAAAAATTATTATATTATTTTCTAATTATCAAATGACGAACAAATCAAATCTTTAATTTATTACAGTTGCTTCAATCTCAAATATTCTTCTTTTTTTTTTTCTTTTCAATTTATCTTCACAATAATTTTCTTTTTTGCATTATTTATTTTCTTGTTTCTATTATTCTCCTCCACCGAGGAGAACTTAACTCCAGCTGAGTTGTCGACTTTTCTTCCAAACATATGGAACACTTTGGCTAGCAATGTTTCATCGTTATTTTTGTTCTTTAGATGCCTCTTCCAATGAAAAAGAATTCAATGCGCTTTGTTTCTTTTTTTGCAATTTAACTTTAAGATATTTCTTTTGGTTGCCCTTTCCAACGAGTAAGAAATATTGGACGTTGTTGTATGACAAGAATGATGTTTATGCCTCTATTGAAATTATATGATGTAAAGGTGGTAATGGCGAAGATAATTTTATAAAATCTGTAGCAAAATGAACATAGAAAAACAAATGTTTAAACTTCTCATAGCATATTAGCATATTCTCCAGTTTAAAAATTTAACATAAGGTTAAATAAGCTAACAGATAAACAAGCATTTTAATTAATTTCAAGGTTCTAAAATTCGCTAGGCGCTAGTCGGGCGACATACCAGCGCCTAGGCCGCCTAGGCGGGGACTAGGCGCCGCTAGGCGGATTCCTCGGTATCCCTTGTTTCATGTGGACTGTGGACAATGTTATATGTAAATCTAAATGTTGTCTTAAACAATTTCATAACAATGAAGATCTAATTATGTATGCTGAAATAAATACATACTTTCCAATACCAAAAAATGAACATGCAGTAAGTTATCATAATCATATAATAAACAGTAGAACATTGGAAAATAGTAGCAATAATTCAATTCAAGATTACAATGCATTGTGAACTAGTAACCACTAAGCAAAATATAATTGTTAAATAACATAAATCATGTCTTAACAAAATGAGTTCAAAATTACACAACTAATAATTTCTCATAGACTCATATTTATTCTGCTTCTTCTTCTCCATAATTTTCAATAACTTGTTCTTCATCGGACACAAACTCAATATCATTATTGTGATCCTCGTATTCTTCTTCGGATTCAAAATCATCTTCATGGAGTTCTCTCACTCTGGAGCTTCTTCGGGGTTGTAGATTTTCATCTGCTCCACTTGCTTCATCAACCATTTGCCAAGTGAGCCCGGAACCTAGTTCAACTTCATCATCTTCCCCACCATCCACAATCCAACCTTGTGCATTTGAAGCATCTTTTGCAAGAAGGACATCAACATTTCTTTCTTTTTCTCTTTTTTGTTTGTTCAACAATCTAGCATTAAATTGGACAAATACTAGATTGTTCAACCTGTTGGCATCCAACCTATTTCTTTTCTTTGTGTGAATCTAAAAAAACAGAGAAAGTAAATACTATAGTTAGTACCTGAATATAGAGTATAGACGTTAAAAATTATAACTAATTTAATTAAAGAGTAGACTGAAAGTTTAAAACTTATTCCTTTAAATGTACTCCAATTTCTTTCACACCCAGATGAACTTGTAGTTAATGAAAGTATCCTCAATGCCACCCTTAGCAAGTTAGGTGTGTGAGCACCGTATATACTCCACCATGCACATGGATCAAATGTATCATCATTTTTTTCACATGCTTTTGCTGCCAATGTTTTTCCAAATAACCCAGTCTTATTTCTATATTTTGGAAATTCCTTGTTAATAATTGTATCTTGTAAATCTAACTCATTGGCATGCAAAGTTTCCATGCATTCAAAAATCCCCATCGCGACCTCCTCATAAAGAGCAATCGAACTATCATTGTAGTAAAAATAAGGATTCAACAAAAATGCAGTGGTATGCAATGATGTATCAAGTCTATCCTTCATTTTTGACTCAATAATGACTATGATAGGCTGATAATTTGATTCCACGTTATTCAGAGCCACCTTGATATCTTCTTTAGCTTGAAGAAGCTCCCCATATAGAAACCCCATCGATGGCTTTCTATCTCCATCTACCAATCGAAGAACTCTTACCAAAGGAGCAAATATTTTCAAACAAAGTGTTACACCATTCCAAAAACTCATGCTCATCACTGTAGAGTAAGCCAATTTTCCTTTGTTTATTTTTGACCATTTACATTTCTCCCACATATCACTTGTAAACATGGCCCTTAAACTAGCTTTTTTTCAATCAAACTTTGCAATGTGAGGAAATTTGATGCAAACCTGGTAACTCCTGGTCGAACTATGTCTCTCTTCTTCGTGAAACTTCTCATCAATGATAAAGTTTTATGGTGAGCATAGATGAAAATGGTAAAAGCCTTGGATTGCTCAATCACCTTTTTATATCGTGGAAGTTTGCCAATACTTTCAAGCATGAGATTAATAGTGTGAGTTGCACATGAACTCCAAAAGATCCCAGGTCGTTTTTCTCTCATCAATTTAGCTGCAGCCATATTGTTGGTGGCATTGTCTGTAACAATTTGAACAATATTCTGAGCTCCTACTTGTTCAACACACTTGTCAACATACTCAAAAATAAGTTCAGTATATGCGCCTCCTCTGAAGACTCCTTAGACTCTAAAAATGTAGTACCCTCCTTGCAATTAACACACAAATTTAAGATGCTTCTTCTTTTTCTATCACTCCATGCATCTGTCATGATCGAGCATCCATTCTTTGCCCATTCTTCTTCATGTTTCTTCAGCAATTGTTTTGTTCTTTCAACTTCGGCTTTCAATAGTGGCTCCCTAAGTTGATATTGAGTTGGAGGCTTGAATCCTGGTCCGACCTACTGCCTCCATTAGTTGCTTGAAGCTATCATTATCAACAACATTGAATGAGATTCCATTTTCATAAACCCATCTCCCAACATATTGTTGAACTTGTTGAGTTCTCTCTTTGAAAAGAGCCTCATTTATATTTTTTTGCCGAAGTACTTTACTTTCACTGGAGCCTGCATTTTCTGGAGCAATTACCGATGCATATCTATCCATGGGGCCAAGTGGAAGAGGTTTTTTAACTCCATCCATCCCTTCAATTTCAAGACCTTCTTCTTCATCTACGGAAATAGCCACCTCTGCTCTACAACTTTGTTCTTCCATTATTTTGTTCTTCTTTCTGTTCCTCCCTTCTAAAATAGCCTGTTTGCACTTATTTTTGTCTTCTTGAGAAGCTTTTCGACAACCCGATACATTTCCAGGTATATTTCCAATGTGCTCCTTTATCCTATACACTCCTCCTGACATTGCTTTTCCACATAACTTACATTTAATTTTGTCGAGGTTCTTAGGATCAATCAATATCCCAAACTCCCATCCGATGTCATTTGATTTTCTTCTAAGAATTCCGGATTCGGGTTGAGTGACAGATGTTGTCGAAGATGGATTGCTTGCCATTGATAACAGATAATCTGAAGGAAAAAAAAATTATATATAACAAGACATAATATGATAATAAAATTTAATTATACCATACAAATATACAATACAAAATAATGAAAATATGAAATATAACATTAAGTCATTAACAAGTCTGAGAATATTTTTTTATATATCTTAATCTAATTAATAAAATTTATTAGATATTTGTTTAAATAAATTTAATTTTAAATATATTTTTATATTATTAAATCTGTTATATACTTATATATAAATTAATAATATTTATTAGAATTTTTAAAATTTTAATTTAATTTTCATATTTTTAAAACTGATTTATATAAATTAATAATATTTATTAGAATTTTAAAAATTTTAATATAATTTTAATAATTAATATTTATAAATCCGATTAATATACATTTATAATATATAAAATTTATAAATATGATTTATATAAATTAACAATATTTATTAAAATTTTTAAAATTTTAATATAATTTTAATATGTATAAATCCGATTAATATAAATTTCTAATATATAAAATTTATAATTTATAAATAATTAAATATGATTTATTAATTTATTAATATGTATTATATGTTTTTTAATTTTAAATATTTTTATATTTTTAAATCTGATAAAGTGATAAATGATAATATTTATTATAATTTTTTAAATATGTTAATATATAAATTAATATTTAATATTATTTATTTAAAAAAATTAAATATATTATTTATATATTTAAATATGATTATATAAATTAATAATGGTTATTAGAATTTTATATATAATTTTATATATTTAAATTTGTTTTATATAAATTAATAATATTTATTATAAAAAAGATAAATTTTAAATATATTTAATTGGGATCTTAATTTTATTAGGGTTTATGAACTCAACCTTATTATTAAAATTATCCCCGTTAGGAGTTAGGATTTGTTTTAATTTATTAAATCTAAAAAAAATTAAAAAAAGAACGCGTCTCTGTCGCGAGTCTCGCGACTCGCGCGATGGCGCGGACACCACGGGCCGCCACCGGCGGCTCGCGGGAGGGCTCCGGCGCTGCCGGAAGCTTCGCCGGTAGCGTCGCGCGGAAAGCTTTTGGCACAGCCAGAAGCATCGCGACTCTACCGGCGTTGCTCAAAGCAACGCCGGACTTCGCCGGACGCGTACAGCGCGTCCGGCGAAGCTTCCGGCAGCGTCTGACACCTGCGATGCGTCCGGTGTTGCCGCGACGAAGATTGAGAAACAAACAAAGTGCGATGAAACAAAAATGAACAGAAACAAAACTTACCGGAAGCAAGCGATCAGGGAGCGATCAGGGAAGACGAACAGTCGGGGCGATGAAACAAACGAACGCCTGCCAAATACCTACAAATCGGGTTTAACATGCCTTAAAAAGCTTGGCCCGCCGAGCCCGCCGAAGCCCGCGGAGGACCGTCGAGGACCGCCTAGGCGGCCCAGCCGCCTAGGGCTTCCGCCTCGCTGGTTTCCGGCGCGGCGGAAGCTAGCGAGTAACTAATAGATATATATTAACTAATTTGTACAAATAATATGGTAATTATTATGTACATATATAGTAGCTAGTATATATAACTAATATATATAATACAACTATTCTTTTTTATTATTATTCTTTTTAGTTTTCCTATTCTAGTGCCGCTTTGGTTGCTGATGTTGTTGGAGGAAGAGGAGATGCTAGCTAGTTGAAGTAGATCAATGTGCAATAGCCCTGAGAGGGAGAGGGAGAGCATGGGATTCGACGTCAAATAGAAGTTGCCACACGTGGCATCAATGGAGGTTGCATTGTAGTCTGCAAAAAATTTGTTGCCCGAGAACAATGAGAGATAGGGGTAATAATGTGGCCAATGATTGTTGCCTCTTTTGCTGGATGGAGGTGGCTATGTTGAATGCTTTCATGGTGGCTATTGTATGTGATTGTGACAGTGATGTTTGCGAGCGAAGGCGTGTTGAAGTTGCTACGGAAATTGATTGAGGGAAGGTGTATGTTAAGGAGGGTGATTGGCGTCAAATGTTAGCATGAAGAAGTTGGTTACAGAAGCAGATGAATGGTAGAGATGCACAATAATAGGGAGCAGGAAGTAGTGGTGGAATATGGAGATGGTGGACAAGATGAAAGTGTTTTACTTTTGCATAATAATAATTTTTCTCAACATTTGTTTTCACATTTATTGTTCAACTTTTTGTTGCCCCCCTCCCCTTTTGTAACTTTTTATAATTTTTTTGGGCCAAAAAAAACAAAACAAAAGATGTCATTTATTTTCGTTATCATCAAAAAAGGGCACCCCATGTTAAAAAAATATCAAAAGGGTACCCATCCTATTTTTTTTCTTTCGCAAAATACCTTTCATTTATCATTATTGTACTAGTTTTGGTTAAAACTGCTATAGTATTCTCAAACTTACTCTAAGTAATTTTAGTTAAAACTGCTTAAGTATTGATTAAACCTGGTTTAACTTGATCAGATACTACTGTAATAATTTTGTCCAAAATTACTTTAACATGGAGTAGGGTTGATCAAAACTACTACAATTGGAGTAGTTTTGACCAAAATCACCACTATAATTTTGATGATAATGAAAAAAGGGTTCCCTTTTTTATTTTTGCTCTTTTTTTTGTTGTTGGTTTTCCCCTTCTTTTTTGAAATTTGTTATTGTTGTAACAATAACATTTTTATGGTGGGCGGTAGTGAGGTTGGCAATGCACGAAGATGAGGAAAGGGCATGAGAGTCTACTTAGAACTTGATTGAAGAAGAGCAATCATGGGAAGAGTCGTGGATGAGGGTAGGGAGAGGGGGGTTGATGCTCAAGCTTGAAGATAATGAAGAATGAACATGATAATTAGTTCTGAGACTGAACTACTAGATTTCGGATTGGATACCAATTGATGCAGTACAGATAAACAATTCTCACCTAAAGAAAAGTTAGCGATTCTCACCAAGAGAAAAAGCAATTGAAAATTGTATTAACTCTACTATCTAATACATGAAAAATTGACTATAAGGCTTATTCTTTATAAAATATAGACTTAATTTATCCTAATAAAAATTCTAATTATCGTAAATAAAAACTGTATTGGCTTTTTAAAACTAATAAACTTTTAAAAATACTCTTATTATTTTCTAATTACCAAACGATGAACAAATCAAAACTTTAATTTATTGCAACTACTTCAATCTTAAATAGTTATTTGTGCATTTTCTTTTATTCTGGATGTGCCAATTTGAATTTTTTTTTTTTTGCATTATTTATTTCTTTGTTTGCATTAGCATGATTGTATTTGAGCCTTTTTATGATTCCACCACTTGTTGAAGAAATTTTTATATTACTTGGTAGAACACATTGAGTATCGCTTTCTCAAGCATGGGGAGTTTATTTTTTTCTGTTTTCTTATGAAAAATAGAAGATGAGGCGTGATGCATTTACTGGATTAAATTATGCTAGGTTAATTAAGAAACTTACCTTTTGACTTAAATCTCTGTTACTTTTTTATTGTTCAACTCCTGTTTTACTGTCTTTCACTTTTGATCATGCTAACTATGCCACTTTCAAAAGTTAAGCCTTATTTTGTATGTATCTATAAGGCATATTATTTCTTAAGTGGAAAATTAAATGAAAGGTGATGTGGGTTTATTATTTTGAAAGGAACTTTAAATGATTCCTAACTGAAAGAAAATTCTACCTCTCCTGTGCTAATGACCTCTACATGAAAACCTTTAAATTGTATAAGTTATATATGCTTTCTGTGCTTAAATATCTTGACAAAGAAATGATATCTCTCCTGTGCTAATGGTACTAAGGTAGAGGGGAGTATCTAAGGAAATTATCTTAATGATTTCCCCCAAACATAACATGGTACCAGAGCTTATGCTTCTACTATGAGCTATCTTTTTTGTCATGCAGCTTTTCCTAGATCACAGTTCACGATCTTTGTTCCTGATTCTTAGAACCTAGCGGGTGATCTAATAACTCAATGCTTGCTGCTACTTGGTTGGCCAATACCTTGGGATAACTCATAGCTTAGCAGATCCATCTCCATCTCTTTTTAAGTAAATCAACAATTTAATGATATGGGGTTCCAATTGCAAATTGACTTGCATCACTTCGTCATTATCTAACTATCAATCAAGTAAGCTGTTCTTCTTTTGATGTTATTTCCTTTATTCAGTGTCGTGCTCTACCGATAAAAATTATGATTTAGATTGCTCTTCAATTCCAAGTGTCAAACTTTTAGTTTATCATTCTTTCATCCTATTGGTATTTCCAAGCCTCTTGAGTTCCATGGTTATTACCACAGATGGGAGGAATTATGCTTCTTGTGCTAAGTTGTGGTTTATATTTCAATGACAGTTGGATCACCTAACAAGAAGTGTTGTCAAATACGGTTGTGGGAGAGGGTGGATTCACAATTGCTAATCCTTTTATGGTCATTGACATCTTTTAGTGCTTCTCTTGCTGTGAGACATGAGATTCATATATAGGTTACATTTCTCATGCTTTTGAGGTGATTAGTATCTTTTCTAGCTATGCTAATACAACAAGGTGATGCCTACCCATATTAGTTAGTTTTAAATTTGTGCCATTGATTTTAGAGACCATATGTATGCCGTTGGATGCTCTCATTATGGATAATCATGTTGACAAGCTAGAAGCTAGCAATTATGTTTTCTATGTTGTGTTCTAAGCTCAAACTAGTGAACTGTCAGATCTTAGAAGCATGTCTTTTCCTTCCAATTTAATACTAGGTATTGCACTAATTGTGGGAAGCCTAGACATGTGAAGGAAACATACTACATATTACATGGGTACCCACTTGGGCATCCCTTTCATAATGCTCATGTTGTCCAAAGTTGCCTCCATTGATTGAATCCTCTACTAGCACTTAGTCTAGTTTTGACCCGATTGTCATTATTTCTGCTGAGGAATAGTCTTGCCTCCTCTAGCTTCATTCCGTCATCAATTCCTCATTCCAACCTACCATTTATATGGCTTTTAGAGATGATGTATTGCACTATTGATGCATACCTTCAAATCTTTGATTTTAGCTTCTTAGCATATATCCGGTATGATCTCATCTCTCTAACATTACCATCATTCTCTACCAATATTATTCTCTACCAATATTATTCTTGCCAAAGGGTCTCTTGCATTGGTAAGAGGCACTGGATAAATCTATTAATCACTCTGTCTCTTTCCTCTATGTTCTGCATACTTGAATTCCTTTTGAATTATTTTATCAGTGAGTATGCTCACTAAATCAGTACCAATTCCACAACATTTATTAATAATTCTGTCTATTTGTGATTCAAGGATTGACAGGGTGACTGACAGGGTATGAGTTCCGAGCACTGTACTAGTTGGTTGCACCTTCATCTCTATGTCTATTCTGTCTGTGTCCTCGCCACTTTAGATTCTAGCTATCGAGTATGAGAAAATAATCTTTAGTGTGAGGCTTGTCAATTAGGATAGATATGAAAAAATAATTCCAACTCCCATTCTTTCCCTATATTCTGGAAACAGCCTCTTGCAAAAAAGCAGGATAAGGCTGCGTACAATGAATCCTTCCCCGGGACCCCGCATAGCGGGAGCTTCGTGCACCGGGCTGCTTTTTTTATTCTTTCCCTATATTCCTACGAAGATCTCAATGCTATGACTCTTGGCGAGACACATTCCAAAGCCTCACTAGCTTTTCTTCTTCTTTGACTTATTCATGAGGTGGAGAAACCTCAATCTTCTCTATAAGTTAAACAAATAAATTAAGGAGATTAAGGCTTAAACTTACACAAAAGAGCTCAGAATATGAATGCAAATAAGCTTGAACGCTATCTTCAAACTCTCCTTGTGGTCCTTTTTTATCCTTCCAATGTCTTCCTTCAACTTTAGTTCTCGGTCTGCTGTTATGCTATTAATTTGTTAATTTGATCTGCCATCAATTGATAATTTTCCCAATGGCAATCGTTCCAATCTACCAACAATTATTCTTCTATAGCCCTTAAGTCAATCCAACCGTTGTCATTCAATTTGTCAAATCAATGACTACCTGCAACTTTTCTACTGTGTTATCAGTCGACTAAAATTTTAGTTCACGGTTGCTAGATCAGTAGATTCAATCACGAACAAAAACATGTAATTTACTGGTTCAGCTTGAGTTGACTACTTGGTCAACTCAACTATCATCCATCGATTGGAGTTCATCATTAGACGATTATCTTTAAATCAATCAATTGCCTAGTTGTCTCAACCACGAATAGAAATATCATGTTTACTAAACAACTTGCGTCAACTACTTGGTTGACTAAATCACTAGTCGATTAAAGAACACTTTTACTCAACTGAAGTGTCGATTACGACCATCCGACCATCTAATGATCTACTATTCGCCTAAGTTGAAGTGTACTCCCTTCCAATATACAAGTCTCTTAAACTCTCAACTCACTTAAAATTTCTACATCTTAACTCCTCCATGAGGCCATCTCTTGTTAGGTTACTTGTCTCTCAAATGCTGGGCTCTCGGCTTTCTTCATATGTCATCCTTCACTTTTCGTCTACAAATTCGCCTTTTCTATCTCAGCTGCGCCTTATTCTCCTTGTCCTATAGTCCCTTGGAGGCTCTCTATATTATCCTTCTATGTTCTAAAGCTGTCGAACCAATCTTCAACCTTAGTTGTTTCTGTGTGCATACCATATCTCATGTGAGTTGATACATGTATTAGATTAAAATTGTAACTTTGTCCAAACATCAAATGCAAGGTCAAACTTGACCACTCAAGGCATGATTGCATTAACAATATTTCCATTTTCTTCAACAAACTTTGCCTCTTGTTTCTTTTTTCTTTTACATTATCTATTAATCGAAGAAAACCTCCTTATTCAAGGTTTAACTTTTTCACCTCTTGAAATTTTATCCTAAGCATGTGCTAGCTATTCAATGCCTATAAGATTGTGCAGTGGAATTCTGGCTGGCATTAATAAAAGAGAGAAAAACAAAAGAAGATCAAAGAAGTATAGAAGATGATCTCCAGATTTCTCTAGAATTGTTGGGGAGTCAGAGAGAAGAAATAGTGTCCATGAATTGAGAAGAGAAAAATCAAAGGAGAGACTTCCCAAATAAACATAGAGTTGTATTTTTATTGGTTTTAATCTACACACTAGTTCAAGTGTTGGAGTCATGCATGTCATGGCCGGGGATATACTTGTCCAACAGATACCTCTTAGTGATAATGTATGATACAAAATTATATGAGTCTACCACACAGACAAATATATAGCAAAAGATATAAAACATAGCAAAACATAGCAACACCAATATAGAGGAATTTGCACAATACCCACACAACTTAAAAAATATAAATGACTGCGACCTGGTCTGGCTTAACGCAACAAATCATATAACTGAATAAAGTTAGCCACAAGACTAAAATCCACAACCAAGTCAAATTATTACATAATCAAGTCCAAAATCTAAAGTGTCAATAAAGCAGAAGAAGATAACATAGAAAATCGTTCTCAAATGTGACGTGGGATTGTTAGTCAAAATTCTTCAAGCCACTCTATATCATCTACTTACTACATGAGGAAAATAAAGTACAACATGGCAGTGAGTCCAAATGACTCAGCTTGTAATAGATAAATGGTAGTGCATGGTCAAATGTATAAGGAGATCAAAAGTATACAGTCTCACAAGTAGGAATTATGTACATAACCATAAATGACATAATAAATGCACATACTCGAACTGATGTAATACGTAAGGTATAATGATTATTAAACACCATAAATGACATAATAAATGCACATACTCGAACTGATGTAATACGTAAGGTATAATGATTATTAAACACTGGGGATCTGCAACAGATCTGCTCATACTACATGAGCAACATATGATCATATATACATGTATGATAAGTGAACATGTATGAATAATGTCAGGTATATGCAACAGCCATAACTCAAACAAATACAACATATCATAGGTATATGCACAATAATATCTCCAAGATATACAACACGCATCATCTGGATATGATCATGTATGTGTCACTCCTACACACCACTCCAGCTACCATGACATTTGTGTGGCCGAGTGGGTAGGACTATGACAATTGCTCATGACTCTAGCTACCATTACATCTGAGTGACTAGTCGGACTTGATGCAAGAGTAGCTATCTAACTACATAACAAGAAGGTCACTGTCAGCACGCAACTCCGCTACCACTACCCCGAATGGTCGAGTGGGCATTACAAGACAAACTACACTCAACTTTAGCTACCACTAACCCTGAGTGACTTAGTGGGTAGTGAATATGACTAACGACTCTCTCGACCACAAGGGAGATATAGTCCGTTAGCATGCTAGTTATGCAATGATGTGCATGATGCTAATATCCATGACTCAAACAGAGTCATCATCAATATAACAGCATAGTAAACATAAGTATATCTATAAACATGATCTATCAATCACATATATCTATATGTATAAAAAGATCCAACAATGTCTACTAAACAACATGTATAGCACACGTGCATACTACAAAATATAGGCAGTAAGAAAGGAAAACTTCTATAATACACACCATACATGTGTGTACGACTATAACATATGCATAATCAACATGATAACTCCTATAGTACAGACCATACATATGTGTACACTGCTGAGTATGAATAATCAATATGATAACTCCTATAGTACACAGCATACACGTGTGTACACTATAAAGTATGAATATTCAATGATAAGATTGTATAAGAAATAAATAGATCATCTTTAAAATCAAACATGTAAATATCAAACTCAGCTAAATATGAATAAAGTCAAGGTAAATTAATCTACTCCATAAACTATCTCCATGCACTAAAGTTAATGAACTAAGGGGGTGCTTAGTTGGATGGTATGTGTGTGAGGAATAGGAAAAGGATTGAAAGTGGGTGTTTGATTTGGGGGATTAGTGGTGGGCCCCATGGATTCATTACCCTAAACATGGGAATGAGCCATTCCCTAGTAAAAGGAGGGGAATGGGAAAGCCCCCATTTCCATTCCCTACTTCTATCAATCCCATTCTTATTCTCATTCCCTTCAATGGACCAAGCACCCCCTAAAAGGTAAATGAAGAAATTCCCGTCTTTATTGTAGATCTTTCTTTAAGTCCTTGATATCACATCAAGTTCGAATCCTACTACTACAGGATATGAGGCAAAACTAAGGATCTAAAATCAATGTATCATCCTATTAATTAAAGAACTACAGAGGTCAAGAAAGAAATTCCTGTCTTTATTGTAGATCTTTCCAACCGTCTTCAAGTCTGTGATATCACATAAAGTTCGAATTCTACCAATACAGGATACGCGGTAAAACTAAGGATCTAAAATCAGAGGATCTAAAATCAATATATCATCCTATTAATTAATTAATTAATTAATTGACTTCTTAATTAATCCATAATCTGATTCATCATTTATCAATAGAACACTTCAATCCTCTTTTCATTAAATAATCAACTTTCTAATCCATCAATTAACTAATCACTTAATTAATCTTAAATCAAATTCATTTATAAGTTCAATTACAATGATTACCTTAATTATTCGCCCAATTAAATAACCTACTAATTAACTTGTAATTAATCTTATACCTTGATTAATCCACTCCTTGGCTCTTGACTGCAACTAGTGGTGGGGAAAATAGCAATCTGGCGGTCGGCTGCCGAAGGCGACAATGGTGACAGCTTGATGGTGGCGAGTTGTTAAAGACAAGTAATAGGAAACAAGCAGTTGGTGGGGAGGAAGGTGTACATGAGGGAAATGGCGCTTGCGAGGGCGATGACATGGCTGAAGATGAGGGCAATGTCGACGGTATGCTTGCAGTGGGGAAAAAATAGAGGAAAGGAGCGCCATCAACAAGTTGCTTCTGTCAATAGAGAAATAACGCCGGTGGTTGGGCGGTGTCGATTCTTCTTGTGGCAAAAACAATGCCATTGTGTGCGTGGTTGTTTTGTTTGGTCAGGACGATGGCCAACGACAGAGTCGTGGGTGGTGAGGGACACGGTGGCTGGTTGCCTCCAACATCACAAACTAGGCAAAAGCGACATGGCGTGGCGCTACAGTTGTGCTTTGATGGCATTGAGTGGGGGCAGTGGCGACAGCTAGCAATGTAGTGGCTGGAGAGGGATGGCGGCACACGGAGTCAAGCGACTATCGCCAAGGCTCGGCGTGGGCGATTGGGCGGCGTTAGCGATAGGGTAGTGCGACATCATTGGGAGGGGATGAGACGCAAGAGAGAGAAAGAGGGGGCGACGGATAAAGAAAAGAACTTATGGTTTGATCAATCACAAACCTAGATTTTATATTTAAAGATTTAAATGATTTTAGGAAATTAAACATTTTCTCATTTAAATAGGATAGTTAAAACAATCTTTTCTTTTTATTCTATTTTCCCCCGTAAACATGCCATACGAATTAGGTTTAAATCCCGATTTTTTTTTAAAATTTCTAGAAAATTCTACAAGGTAATTTTTTTAATTAACATCTATTATTTTATTATTATTAATTTGTCGTATCATACATTCTCCTCCACTAATAAAAATTTAATCCTAAAGTTCCTACATAAGTGCGATAAGTAAACCATACCATGCTCAATCAATCAAACACTGAAGAAACTACACGCACCTTAAGTACCAGGTAAGGGCATCGAGTTTGGATCATTTCTTCAAGCTTCCAAGTTGCTTCCTCATCCGTACGATGCTGTCATCCGACCTTGGCTAGTTGGATTGTTTTGTTTCGTAATTGGCGCTCTTTGCTACCCAAAATCTGTACAAGAACCTCTTCATAGGTTGCATCTAGCTGGAGTGTGATCGTCACATCTTTCAAAATATGAGAAAGATGTGGCACATATTTCCTCAACATGGATACATGGAACACATTATACACACTAGCAAGTGTCGGTGGTAGCGCTAGATGATAGGTTACCTCACCTATCCTCCCCAATATTTGGAAGGGTCCGATGTAACGGGTGGCTAATTTTCCTTTCAGCCCAAATTCTTTACTCCTTTAGTGGGAGAAACCCGTAAGAATACATGATCGTCTACAGAAAACTCATCTCCGTCTTTGACCTACATGACTCTTTTGTCGATCTTGGGCTTTTGACATTCTTCGTCTAATGGTACGAACCAATGAATCATACTGAATGTGTGGTCCTAGAATTTGTTGTTCCCCAACTTCTCCTCATAAGGTGGGGGATCTACATGCTCTGCTATATAAACCCTCAAATGACTCCCTTTTAATCACCAAATGATAATTGTTGTTGTAAGTAAATTCTACCAGGTGTAGATGATCTTCCCAACTACCTCCGAAATCCAAAACACACTCTCAGAATATCCTCTAATGTTTGTATAGTGCGTTCAAACTGTCCATTTGTCTGCAGATGAAATGCTGTATTGAAACATAGCTCTGTACCCATGGCTTATTGTAGACTCTGTCAAAGCCGTGAGATGAATCGTAGATCTCTATCCGATATAATACTTAGAGGCATACCATGAAGTCTCGTGATCTCTTTACGGTATAATTCTACTAATCGATCTAATGGGTCCGTCCTACGGATCGATAGAAAGTGAGCATATTTGTTAATCGATCAGTGATTATCTATATTGCATCATGTCCCCTCCGTGTCTTGGTAGTCCCACAACAAAGTCCATTGCGATACGTTTTCATTTCCATTCTGATATCTGAATCTTCTAAAGTAGACTCGCTGGTCTTTGATGTCAATCTTTATTTGCTGGTATACTAAACATCAAGCTACAAAATCCGTAATATTTCTCTTCATATGATTCCACCCATAAAAACGTTTCATGTCCCTGTACATTCAAGTACTATCAAGATGGAAGCACATCGATCTTTATTTGCGATTCAACACACAATCTCTCACGGAAATAAAGAATCTCGTTCTCATCACACGAAACTCTATCTGCTGTCTTGAGACTACTCTGCTATAAGGAAACCCGAAAATGTTGATCGCTAGCTTGGGCTTCCTTAATTTGCTGGGTGATTGAGCAACCAAGGATACCAAAATCCCCGCAACCCTGCTCTACTAATCCCAACTCTGAGAAAAACTCTGTACTAATTATGCAACCATAACTCGGTGACAAGCCAAAATCCCTCGGGATTTCCTATTCAAAGTATCTGTTATCACATTGGCTTTCTCCATGTGATAATTAATGGTGCAGTCATAACCCTTTAGAAACTTCATCCATCTTCTTTGCCTAAGGTTTAATTCATTTTGGGTAAACAAATACTTAAGGCTCTTGTGATCTATAAAAATCTCTAAGTGTAATTCTATATCGATAATGCCTCCATATTTTTAATGCAAAATGGTTGCTAATTCCAAATCATGAACAGAATAATTCTTCTCATGGTCTTTCAATTATCGAGAAACATATGATACTACCGGATTGTGCTGCATCAGAACTGCACCTAATCCTGGTATGATGCATCTGTATAGAGTACAAATCCATCTTCACTAGAAGATAAGACTAAGACACATGCAGTTTTCAACTTTTGCTTAAGCTCTTGAAAACTGGCCTCGTAAGCCTTTGTCATGGTAAATTTTATTCTCTTACTAGTTAGTCGAGTAATTGGCATGGCTATGCTAAAAAGCCCTCTCTAAATCTCCTGTAATATCTAGCTAATTCTAAAAAGTTACGAACTTTTTTTCGGTTGCTCCCAGTCGGTAACTGCCTCAATTTTCTGAGGATCCACTAATATACCTCTATTGGAGACAATGTGTTTAAGAAATCCAACAGAAGATAAACACATACACATTTACTGAATTTCGCATATATATGTTCTCGTTGAAGCATCTCTAGAACTATACGAAGGTGCTGTTCTTGTTCCTCCTCAGATCAAGAATAAAACAAAATATTGTCAAATATAGACAATGACAAATTGATCTAAATACTCTAGTGATACCCGATTCATCAAGTTCATGAAAATAGCTGGAGCATTAGTAAACCCAAATGATATTACCAAGAACTCATAATGTTCATACACAGGGCACACTCAATCGTAAGATCACTGGCAATAAGTTTATAATCTGATCACCAATTGTAAATCATCTAATCTATAAATATCGACCATGTGTAACTCCTCATATTGCTATTAACGACAACTTTTTAATAGCAAAACCATAAAATCATATATCCATTAATAGCCCATCAAAAAGCAACATATCACAAAAATTCATTTTCATAATATCCACCAATTCTAATTCATCCTTAATATCAATCAAAATTGATAATTTTCTGAACAATGATAGAGTAAGATAAAGTCATCCACCCTTCAACATCCACTGCCAACAATTTAAAGATATCCACCATAGATTAATATTGTATGTCTATACTCTACCAATTAAAGGGATTGTACTATATAGGTAAGTTTATTGCAGTATATATTTCTAGTGAGATAAATCAGTGATGTGCTCACAAATCTAATTTCTCAATGTCCAACTCCAATCATTAGATACTGTTAGAATATTGTAACATAATAACTAGAGGTATTATTATAATTATGTTGTATATCCTTCTATATATAAGTCAATAATTCCGTGGTGTCTAATACACGATTTTTTCTTAACATGGTATCAGAGCCAAGTTAAAAGAAAACCCTAACTTCCTATTGTCCTAATTTCCCCCGATTCTATCGCCGTCGCCTCCCATCTTCGTGTCTCCCTCACGCTGGTGCCTGCACCTCGCGATCCTCGCTCTCTGGCGAAAGCGCATCTCCTTCGCTCAAGGGTGGCTCCACCTCTCTTTAAACTCATCTCCTTATCGACGCCGACCGTCTCCTTCACTCTCCTGGCTGCGGATACCAAGTGCTCGCTGGAAGCCGAGCACCCGAGCTCGATTTTTGATCGTGACCTAGACCTCTACCGTCGCCTCCGACAGAAGAAGTCACTTCTCCACGACTTATGGTCTCTCGTCCGCGTCTACGGCGTGTCGCTCCTCATCGTCAACTCCTGGTGCTCTACCTTGCCTTCAACATCTTCGGTCGTGCCTACCCCGACGTTGTGAGCACGTCCAGATCTTCATCTCCGACGCTGCGCGTACTCCGCCGAGGGCCACAGAGGCAGCCGGAGGTTGGGGTCGTAGGAGAGCAGTGCCCCTACTTTCCTTGCCACCTCCATCGCCTTCAGGTGCGCCGATTTGCACAACTCTGTGATCAAGCTTATAAATCCAGAGTGGAACATCGCAATGCCCTCCTCCGCCCGATGCCGACTCTGCGTTGCCTCTGCGCCGCTTCTGCCATCCCTACCCATCCCGGAAGGGGTCTACGGAGGCTATTGTGGGTCGTCGTCGGGGAGTTGTGACGTCGCCAAAAAGTCGGGTTGCCCTCTTTCACGCCGGCGTATCGCGAGCAACAGCTGCTGCTGCCACAGGCAGTGCGTCCTCCCTCGTCCCTGCGGCTTCCGTCCTGCCTTTTCCGTGTTGCTGGTGTCGTCCCTTCCAAACTAATCAATGACTACATCCGACGTCCCAAAGCCAGATATCTTAATTTTTACCAACCATATCATTGCACCCCTCTCTTCCGAGCAATTGGATGGGTAAGAATTACATCTCTTGGGCATCTCATATTGAGCTTTAGCGTATTGGTCAGGGTTATGAGACACATCTCACTCAAATCGAAGATGTTCAAGTCGTCGAACGTCCTCTATGAAAGAAGGTTAACGCTCAATTATGTTCTATTATTCGAGCCACCATCTATCCATTTCCTTCGAATGTCTTCCATACTCACAAAACTTGCAAAGCTGTTTGGACACAAGTTCAACAACTCTTTACGAACACCTCTCGACGATTCTATCAAGTTTGTGAAGATCTCATGACCATCTTCAGTGCTCATCATATTAAGGATTCAATGTCAACTTATCTAGGTTCGGTCTCTAGCCTTATTTGTGACTTCAATGAACTGCTACCACCTGCGGCCAGTCCTGTTGAAGAGCTTGAAAAGCGGAAGAATTTTTTTGTCTCTGGCTTTATATGGTCTGCCCACATATTATTCTCATGTTCGTGATCAAATCCTGGGCAGCCCCACAGAAGCTACCATGGAAAATACCTGGACGACTCCTTCGTGTCCCGACCAAAGTCTTGATGATGCCCCTTCCGTTCTTGTTGGCTCGTCAGCTTTGATCTCTCGACACAACAATGGACCCCCATCTCGCAAGGGTGGCAAAGGACGCCCTTGGTGTGATCATTGCCACCGACCGGGACACACGATTGATAAGTGCTGGAGTCTACATGGTCGACCTCCTCGTGCTGCTCAGATTGTTCAGAGTTCTGTTGCTTCTTCAGCTTCCACTTCATAGTTAACACCGGATCCAACTCCACTACCTTCCTATAATGACTTTCTGAAATGGTTTGAGGATCGTTAGACTTCTGATTCCAATGCTATCGTTGCACACGTTGATAATTCCTTTGCTGACATATCTCGCTCTTCAAGTCCTTGGGTTCTTGATTCTGGGCCACTGATCATATCATTGGTAATAAATCCTTATTTTCTTCTCTCACTACTATCAGTTATTTACCTATTGTCACCATGGTCAATGGTTCCCAAACTCAATCCCAGGGTATTGGTATTATTCATCCTTCTCCGTCTCTTTCTATTCATAATGTTCTTTATGTTCTCGGAGCTCCCTTTAATTTATTGTCGATAAGTCAACTTACTCCGTCTCTTGATTGTGTCATTTCTTTTACTAAAACGTCTGTTTCCTTACAGGATCGAAGTACGGGGAGGATGATTGGCTTCGGATGTGAGTCTCATGGCCTTTATCGGCTTCAACAACCCTCTCTTGTTGGTTCGGCGGCAGCGGCATATCCACTTCTTATTCATGCTCAGTTGGGACATCCAGATCTTGATAAGTTGAAACAATTACATCCTAGTCTTTCTCACTTAGAGTCTTTGTCTTGTGAGTCGTGTCAATTAAGTAAGAATGCTCGTAGTTCTTTTTCTCCTCGCATTGTGAGTCGGGCTACGACCCCCTTTGCTTTGGTTTATTATGATGTTTGGGGTCCGAGTCGTGTTTCTTCTACATTGGGATCACGATATTTTGTTATTTTTATAGACGATTTTTTCCATTGTACATGGTTATATCTGATGAAGGAACGTTCAGAATTGTTTTTTATTTTTTAATCTTTTTTTTCATGAAATCAAAACTCAGTTTGGTATTTCTCTTCGAACTTTGCAAAGTGATAATGCACGCGAGTATCTTTCTACTCAGTTTCGTTCCTTCATGGCATCTCATGGTGTACTGCATCGCACGTCTTGCCCTCATATCCCTCAACAGAATGGGATTGCAGAACACAAAAATCGTCATCTCCTTGAGACCACTCGGATTCTTCTTCTCCATTCTCATGTTCCTCATCAGTTTTGGGTGATCTCGTACTTACCGCGTGTTATCTCATCAAAATCGCATGTCTTCCTCTACTCTCCAAGGTAAAATACCTCATCATGTCCTTTACCCTCATCATCCTCTTCATCCTTTACCACCTCGGGTCTTTGGTTCTATATTTTTTGTTCATGATCTTGATCTTAGCATTGATAAACTTTCTCCTCGGTCTCATAGTGTGTTTTCCTTAGGTACCCACGGTCTCAAAAAGGGTACAAGTGTTATTCCCCTACTCTTCTCTGCTGATGTCACATTCTTTGATCCGATTTTATTTTTTGGGCCTCCTGCTTTCCAGTCCGAGGTTTCTCCCTCTCCACCTGCACCAATGACTATTTTTGTCCGATGGAGGCGCCTCTATTGCCCTCAACCTTGTCTTCTCCTTTGCAGGATTTTCAGCGTTGTCCTCGTCCGCTGATCGACACTGACACTGCCGTGGACACATCTTTAAAGCAAAGTCCTTCGCCGTTTCCTCCGGTCCATCTCCTGACTCTGATATTCCTATTGCACTTCGAAAGGGTATACATTACACTCGTAATCCTTCTCCTCAATATGCTTCTTTGAGTTATCATCGTCTTTCTCCTTTCTATTATTCTTGTCTTTCTTCCTTGTCGTCTGTTTATCTTCCTAAGACTGCAGGTGATGTCTTTGCCCATCCTGGATGGAAACAGGCTGCTCGATAAAATTTGTGCTTTATAGAGTAGTGGGACTTGGGAACTCGTTCCTCTATCACCTGGGAAGCCAGTTGTTGGTTGTCGATGGGTGTATACGGTGAAGGTTGGTCTGGACGGTATGGTTGATAGACTTAAGGCGCGTCTTGTCGCTAAAGGCTATACTCAGATCTTCGGATTGGATTACTGGGATATTTTTTCTCCTATTGCCAAGATGTCTTATGTACATTTATTCTTGTGAATTGCTGTGATTCGCCATTGGTCTCTTTATCAGTTGGACATCAAAAATGCATTCTTACATGGTGATCTGCTCGAGGAAGTCTACATGGAGCAACCTCCGTATTTTGTTGCTCAGGAGGAGTCTTCTGGTCTTGTATGTCGCCTGCGGAAATCTTTATATAGCCTCAAGCAATCACCCAGAGCATTGTTCGGTAGATTTAGTACTGTAATTCAACAGTTTGGCATGACTCGGAGCGAGGCTGACCATTCTGTCTTTTATCACCACTCATCTACTGGTTGCATCTACGTAGTGATTTATATTGATGATATTATCACTGGTAGTGATCGTCTTGGGATTTTACAGGTGAAACAACATTTTTTTTAAATATTTTCAGACAAAGGATTTCGACAAACTCAAATATTTCTTAGGGATAGAAGTAACACAGTCTAAATAAGGGATCGTCATATAAAAAAAAATGCAATGGATATTATGGAATAAACAAAAATGTTAAACTCAAAGACAATCGACAACCCTATGGATTCTAATGTGAAGCTCCTGCCTAATCAGGGGGAGCCTCTTCCAAATCCTGAATGGTACAGGCGATTAATAGGGAAATTAAGCTACCTTACTGTTACTTGTCCGGACATCTCATTTGCGGTAAGTGTAGTAAGTCAGTTTCTCAACTCTCCATGCAAAGAACATTGGGATACTGTGACTCACATTATTCGATATATCAAAGGCGCACCAGGAAAGGATTTTTTGTATGCAGACAAAGGACATACTCGAGTCATAGGGTACTCTAATGTAGATTGGGCAGAATCTCTCACTAATAGAAGGTCCACTTCTAGATTTTGTATATTTATCGGAGGTAACCTTGTTTCTTGGAAAAGCAAAAAACTGAATGTTGTGGCAAGATCCATTGCAAAGGCAGAGTATCGGGGTATGGCCATAACTAGTCAAGAGCTTATATAGCTAAAACAGTTACTTCAGGGAGTTGGGGAGGTTACACAAATGTCACTTATATGTGACAATTATGCTGCTATACATATTGGCTCGAACATAGTTTTTCATCAGAGGACAAAGCATATTGAAGTTGACTGTTACTTTCAAGAGAAATATCTATTAGTTTTGTCGGCTCACATGATCAACTAGCAAATATATTCGCTAAGTCATTGAGAAATTCTCGAATTGACTACATATATAACATGCTGGGTACATATGATCTATATTCTCCGATTTGAGGGGGTGTGTTAAAATATTGTAACATAATAACTAGGGGTATTATTGTAATTATGTTGTATATCCTTCTCTATATAAATCAATAACTCCGTGGTGTCTAATACACGATTTTATCTTAACAGATACTATCAAGATGTAGAATTATATACACAAAGACAGAGAAACTCTATCACTAAACATCTTATTGAAATAATTGTCAATTGATGCTATGTCCTTTGACTAAGTTATTGTCGGATCATAGGTGTTAAGCAGTTAACACCACATTCTCTGCATCCTTGCGGGTCATATATCTCAATGTACCATCGAGGTTATCTAATCATATACGACCGGTTCGTGAGTTAAAATCTCCCATAGGATTAGGGGTGTAATCGAGCCGAGCCGAGCCAAGCCGAACTCTTGGATGTTTGAGTTTGACTCGTTTTTAATCGAGTCGAGCTCGAGTTTTATTTAACGAATATATTCATGGCTCACGAGCTTATTCGAGCTTTTATCGAGCCTAAACGAGTTTAATAAATATAAATTATAAATTTAAATAGTTATTAAAAACTAAATTATATATTTTAAAAAAATTATAATATTCTTGTTAAAATGTATAATTTTATTCTAATAAATAAATTTAATATATTTGTCTATGTTTCGCATAAGTAGAGTATAAAATCTATAAATTCAATATCAAAACTATTATTTTTTTATTTAAAAATTGATTTATGAGCTTAACGAATATGTTCACGAGCTAACTAGCCGAATATTGTGAAACTTGAGCTTGATTTGTTTATCTTAATGAGTCTCATTAAACGAGATTAAACGAGCTTTTATCGAATCGAGATTCGAATAGCTCACGAGCGGCTTGACTCATTTATACCCTTACATAGGATAGTGTTAGGCGAGTCGACTAACCATCGCCTTATAAACCATTATGCTATAGTTCCTCTACATAATGTTTAGGCATTCCTAACGATGAGATATACAAAAGGTGGTAGAGAAGTATTATCTCTCAAAGCACCGCAAAATAATTATCAAGTGATCCTTTGTTTTTCAAATATTGTCTTCTGCATTTTCCACCAAGTAACGGTCTGATTTCATAGATGATATGTAGCTAATACAAAATTTTTTCTGCGCTAGCACAAGTTATGTACTCAAATGTATCTTCCAGTTATTTAACCAAGCAAGAGCAACATAATGGTCGAAATCTTCATGAAATAGTGTGAGTCGGTCCTTCACTGACTGAGCTAATAACAGTATACGTGCTCTATCTTTCACCCAGCTAGGAGTAGCCATGGTTGGTATGGTCGGTGGTATTCTCTGAGATTGTAACTCATAATCTCCGGTAAGGGTTTGATGGGCCTGACCTCTGCTATCTGACTCAACATCAGTCAGACTTTGGTAATAGATTCAGGTCCCATCAAATCAACAGGTTATTTCCATGGTCTACTCAGACTATGGCCGTGAACAGTGGCTGACCCACCACGTGTCATATCTATTACAAACAACCATACAAGTACTAACAGAAGTATAGATTAACAGTTATATAAACTTACTTCCTATAGCTTAGAGATGTTTTGCTGTTGTTTGATCCCAAAACTCAAAAAGTTACATCGAAAAAACAAATCGTGAAATCCGAAACTTGAAAATAGGTTTCGTAATGTGTGGCTCTGATACTAATAAATTGTCACATCATAGAAGTATACTTTGTCTAATAGAACGGACAATACCCTCTAGTGACAATGTACGATATAACATGATATGATTCTACCATACGAACATAAATACACAACGGAAGATATAAAATATAGCAAGAATAATATAGAGGAATTTACACAATCCCCACACAATATAAAAAACATAAATGACTGCAAACCGGCCCGGCTTAACACAACAAACACAACCGAATAAAGGTAGTCACAAGGCTAAAATCCGCAGTCAAATTAAATTATTACATAACCAAGTTCAAAATTTAAAGTGCCAATAAAGCAAAAGGAAATAACATAGAAAACCATTCTCAAATGTGACGTAGGACTAACATATCATCTCAGGATTCTTCAAACTACTGCATATCATCTATCTGTAATAGGGTGGTGAGTTCAAATGACTGGTAATAGATAAATGGTAATGCATGGTCAAATATGTAAGGAGATCAAAATATACAATCTTACAAGTAGGAATTATGTACACAATCATGTACATATGATCAACACGCATCATCTACATATGACCATGTATGTGTCACTTCTACACTCTATTCCAGCTATCACGACATCTGTGTGGCCAAGTGGATATGACTTTGACAACTGCTCACGACTCCAGTCAATGCTACATCTGAGTGGCTGGTCGGGCAGGATGCAAAGGTAGCTATCTAGTTACATAACAAGGAGGTCACTGGTTGCACACAACTCCACTACCACTATCCCGAATGGCTGAGTAGGCACTATAAGATAAGCTACACCCAACTTTAACTACCACTACCCTTGAGTGGCCCAGTGGACAACGAATATAACTGACGACTCTCTCGACCATAAGGGAGATATAGCATGCAAGCTATGCAATGATGTGCATGATGCTAATATTTAGAACTCAAACACAGTGATCATCAATGTAACAGTATGATAAACATAAGTTTATCCAGAAACTTGATCTATCAATCACATATATTTATATGTATGAAAAGAACAAGCGTTGGATTTTAGGGTTTACTAAACAACATGTACAGTAAATAGTAATACCTATACTACACGCCACACACATATGTACACTACATAATATAGGCAGTTAAAAAGGAAAACTCCTATAGTGTATACTATACATGTATGTACGACTATAACATATGCATAATCAAAATGATAATTTCTATAGTACACACCATACACGTGTATACTATAGAGTATGAATAGTCAAAGATAAGATTGTATAATAAATAAATAGATCATCTCTAAGATCAAGCATGTAAGTATTAAACTCAACTAAATATGAGTAGAGTTAAGGTAAATTAATCTACTCCATACACTCTTCATGCATCAATAAACTACAGAGATTAAGGAAGAAATACTCATCTTTATTGTAGATCTTTCCAATCGTCTTCAAGTCCGTAATATCACATCAAGTTTAAATCCTACCAATACAAGATACGAGGCAAAACTAATGATCTAAAATCAATATATCATCCTATTAATTAATTAATTAATCAATCTATTAATTAATTAATTAATTAATTGACTTCTTAATTAATCCTAATCTGATTAATCATTCATCAATATAACACTTCAATCATTTTTTTATTAAATAATCAACTTACTAATCCATCAATTAACTAATCACTTAATTAATCTTAAATCAAATGCATTTATAAGTTCAATTAATCATTTGATTCAATTATATAGATTATCTCAATTATTCACCCAATTAAATAGCCTACTGTAATTAATTTTATATCTGATTAATCCACTCTGTCTCTCAACTGCAACCAATGGTGGGGAAAACAGCAATCCGGTGGTCAGCCGCCGACAATGTTAGTGGCGATGGCTTGGTGGTGTGGAGCTGTTAATGACGAGTAATAGGAAACAACCAGTCGGTGGGGAGGAAGGTGTACACGAGGAAAATGGCGGTCACGAGGGCGACATCATGGCTGAAGATGAGGGCAACGCCGACAGTCTGCTTACAGTGGGGAAAATAGAGGAAAGGGGCGTCGTAGACAGTTTGCTTTCGTCGACAAAGAAATAACGTCGGCGGTTGGACGGCACCGATTCTTCTCGTGGCAGAAACAACGCCATCATGTGCATGGTTGTCTTGCTTGGCCAGGACAATGGCCGGCGACAGAGTAGCCAACCGCCACCGACATCGCGAACTTGGCAAGAGCGATGTGGTGCTTCACTGTGGCTGTGCTCTGATGGCATCGGGCGGTGGTAGTGGTAGCGACTAGCAGCGCAATGGCCGGAGAGGGGATGATGGTGCACGGGAGTTCGGCGACTATCGCCATGGCCCGACGCCTGGCAATCAGGCTGCGTCGATGATGGGGTGGCGCGACATCGCTGGGAGAGAATGAGACGCGCGAGAGAGAGGGGGTGGTGTATAAAGAAAAGAACTTAGGGTTTGATCAATCACAACCTAGGTTTTATATTTAAAGATTTAAATGATTTTAGGAAATTAAGTATTTCCTCGTTTAAATAGGGTAGTTAAAATAATCTTCCCTTTTTATTCCATTTATCCCCGTAAACATGTCATATGAATTCGATTTAAATCCCGAAAAATTTCTAAAAATTCTTATAAAATTCTACAAGATAATTTTTTAATTAATATTTATTATTTTATTATTATTTATTTGCCATATCTTATAATGCATGTGGTATAAGCGATATATATTCACCTGCTATAATTTACTGCCTAAAGGGAACCACATGCAATATGCAATGTGGTCCTCCTGCTTTGTATTGCTAACATCTAAACTTATTTTTAAAACCATCTATGTCATATAGTTGTGCTATTTAAGGTTTGAAATCATATTCAATGTTGGGATTTTGATCCCTGACTGGAATGAGATACGTTGGTCATGCTTGATGCTGCTACCTACGAGTGTGTTAAGCACCAAACTTAGTTAGAGACACTTGGTACCAGTGGTTGTACTGCACCAACCCTAGGTGTAGGAAGAGGACTAGACAAAGGAGTCATGTACTATAAAAGCCTTGAGACCGATTGGAAGTCTCATCATCATCGTGTGAAGCCTCGCATCATCGCAAAGCATTGTCTCACGGAATCCCTTTGCCGTCATTGTATACATTATGAGCCTTACGGAAAGCCTTGCATGAAGCGTCCTGTCATTGTCGTCCTTGTGCCATGCTCTGCCGCTGTTAATGTTCCTTGTCTAGGGGAGTTACATGTGCAAGTCTTGTGTTGTTAAATGTTTAGCCACTCTTCTGTGTTTACGAAAGGTATTGTCTTTTGCCTAATAAGGGTCAGTAGACTAGTGGAAATTCCATGCAAGTGACTGAAATTGGTTTTTCTTGGACTGGAACCACAGGTCCAAATCAAACCTCCGCATGGGAACGAGAGGGTAATGCATTCAATCTCTAAACTAACAAAGAAGGCAACAAAAGTTCAGAAGCGGTCCACTAAAGTTGTGCAATCTGCATATTGTGAAGTTTGCAAAATCAAGTGTGACACCCAACAAATCCTCATGTCACACAAACAGGGAAAGAAACACAAAAAAAATATGCAGAAACTACAGGAATCCATTACTGCAAAAATTACAAATGTTCCTTCCATCATCGCACAGGATAAAGCACCAGTTGTGGATCCTGAGAAAG
Organism: Zingiber officinale; assembly: GCF_018446385.1. Taxonomy (NCBI): domain Eukaryota; kingdom Viridiplantae; phylum Streptophyta; class Magnoliopsida; order Zingiberales; family Zingiberaceae; genus Zingiber; species Zingiber officinale. The sequence goes on along the minus strand of NC_055992.1, from coordinate 36,253,853 downwards.
AAAAACCTACAGCTGAACGAAAAAGGAAAAATAATACACCAGCAACGGCTCAGGATCTGGAAGAAAAGAAGCGGAGGGTTCTTGAATGTGGAGCAGATGCTGCGCAGTTGAAGATTTGTGCCATTTGTAACGTTGTAGTCAACAGTCAGAAGGTATATGACTTTCATATTTCTGGGCAGAAGCATGCGGACATGGTGAAAAAAAGAGAAGAAAAAGGTGCAATTCACGGCATGTCCTAGATTATCAATTAGCTAGTTCTCCAGATATTGTGAGCAGAAGCTTTTTGAATTTTATGCCACATATTAGGCTTAATCCTTGTACCCTATATCTCTTTTCATAGCTTGCACAACGTGTTAGTTTGTTTCTTTTGGGCATCATTATTTTCTCATGATCTATTCAAATCATTATACTATAAAATATATATATATATATATATATATATATATATATATATATATATATATATATATATATATATATATATATATATATATATATACAACTGATAATTCCATTTTATCTATAACTGGGAGCGTCAGATATAAGTGATCCTATAGTATTACATTAAGAAAGTCAAGAAAATAGTCAAGAAATCAATTCCTAGTAAATATCTATTTTCAATTGGACCCAACTTGTTTTGGGCATCAAAGCATATTATCTCTTATTCTAGATGAGTTACGGTGCGCAAATAGATGAGAGAAGAATGGTTGCTTCATCCGTTCAATTTAGGTTCCTTTCGGCTGAATAATATGCTTGAAATTGATAATTAGGACTTTATATGCTATTTTGATGTCTAGATTAATTCATACTTGGTGGTAAAAAAGTGAATACGTTCGTCCTTTTGGAATAGTGACTAGCACATTTATTTCGATTTTATCAAGATTCGAACTTCAGATCTCATGATACCTCGTGCGCTAGCCACTAGATTATTTCATACTTGATCCCCATGTATGTTGATTGTGTGCTTATACATTGGATCTATGATTTATTTAATAGGCACATTTATGAATCTGGGGCAAGTATTTGGTCAAAATTGAAACCGATCGAATTTTTCTACGAAAATTGAACCAATCAAATCGATAAAAATATCGGTTAATTTAATTTTCAATCGAATTAATCAAAATTTTAAAATCTTATTCAGTTTTAACTTAAAAAAAGATTTTATTTAATAATTATATTTTTAAATAAAAATAATTAAATTAATATTTTTATTTGATTTATTCTGATTAATCGAATTATAAAATTTAAAATTATATCGAATTAATTGAAAATTAAACTGATTTTTTCAGTCAGCTTATTTAATTTGGTTTTATCAAATTTTTACACACCCTTATTTAAGATGCATTCTTAACCCATTTTTTTACCGTTTGTTGTCGGGCTCAATAGTTGAGAAAGAATTTTTATCCATCTCACTCAATATTTAATATTATTTTGATTGTGTATTGAGCCACTCTATTATAGTAAATGTGGAATTTACCATACAGCGATATCATATGGTCAGTCCTAGATTATATGTGAGAAGATAAATTGTAAAGATGTAATTATCATTGCGGGAAGGATATTTTTCTCAACTTTGTCAAGATTCAACCCCTTATCCATTATAGTAATATCTATTTCGTAGCAGCTAACTCAATCATATCTCAAGGGTATTCAATCACTCTAAAAAAATGATTAATCAAGTCAGATAACGTTGAATCTGGGATGATCAGCTTAATCTTACAAAAGTTTTTCATTCGTTGCTACGGTAAATCAGGAAAGTGCACATGGAGGCTTAGTTTGACAGCCAACATTCTCGAATCCGATATCCATTAAGGAGAAAAATTCTCAATAATACGTCGTAGTTGAGTCTCGAACTCTAGTTCCCTGATCTATCATTGGAGAGTATAATCATGATATCCTAGTTGAGTCACTCTAGATATGGAGTGAGATGGTTGGATGATATTTTGGTTTCAAAATATTTATAATGATGAATTAATTAGACTAAAAGTATCAAATTTTGATTAATCATGAGAAAAATTAGCATGTACTATAAATCCATAATGATCATGCCCGCCGGGCTACACTGCATCAATAAAGCACTTTCATAGTTAATAACATATCCACGGGTCAATTTTAAATTGTGACATATTGCAAAATTAATTTTTTCTAATGAAAAATAATCGTAGAACAATTGGTGTGGAAGCGACTAGTCATTTGCACTTTCAAATTTATTTTGATGATCCATGAAAACTTTTTATGAGGACGGACTGATCACATTCATGATTAATTAATTCGAAGAATTGGATACCTATAAGTCCACGATGATCACTATTGAAAGTTTGTTTTTTAGGCACTAAAGCATTAAGCACGTGGAGATAGATCTCGATTAAAAGTTTGGATTTTTATATATAAAGAAAGATCTATATTTTAAACACCTAAATTGTTTGGAAGCTCTAACGACAGATAGATGCATAGAGGAAATGCTTGTGTAAAGTTAGGGGCCTAGGAGGCAACGTGTAGAAGATTTGAGTGAAGAAATATCTTTACAGAAAATAGTAGATGAGCACTAACCATCCTCAGCTGAAGATAGAACTTCCCCCAGTGACAGTTCAACAAGAACAATTTTTGAACTGGAATCCAATACGACTAACAGCAATTCTCTCATTTCCGGGGGCAAACACAGGTAGCAATGGGCCAATCAGCCACCACAATTGTACGAAACAACAATTGTAAAAGTTTACAACTATTAACGAAAGCACGATTTTGAAAAGGCATGGCAATTTGAAATACAGTCAAACATGTACGAAATGGTTCTTATGCATAAATACTACCATCACAGAAGTGACATGCAAAATGAAACAACACTTACATCACAGTTATGAGATGATGGGACAATATCTTCAAGCTTCTTAGCATTGAAACTATCAATGGCAACAAAGTGGCATTTTGCATGACCATGTTTTCCAGTTTTGGAGGTTGAGACCTCTACAACCTGGTACAAAATTACAAAGGATTTGCTTGAACTTAAACTTAACTAATCCAAGACAAAAAGAAAATGTGAGGTTATATAAAAGTAATATATAAATGTGAGGTTAACTGTACAAAAGGTGATAACACAAATCATAACAGCTCATTTTCATAAGCACGAACTTTTACTGCATTTGCCAAGACAAAAAATACAAGCTATGATTAATGTAACAGGACGTTTGTCTAATTCCATTTTTTAGAATTCTTTTACACAGGTTTCATGTTAGGGAAGCGTAGGTTGAATCTACCATAAGGGGCATCATCCTCAATTCTATTTTTTGCAATAGTTGAAAGTAGCAATTATTTGATCACACGTATACCTCATTTAAAAGATCATTTATATTTCATACTTGTCAATGTTTAATCATATAATTTAATCAGTAACAACTGGTTTGCACTAGATATTTTTTTCTGCATTTTAATATGAAATGCAAGGGCACCAAACACCCACCGTGCCTTGAAGGTACACACACACCAATGTGACACCATTAGAACAATGCTAAAAGATGATGACACTAATATTATTATCTTTTTGGCTCCTCATCTCTGGAGAAGTATGGGTGTTAAAATCGATATCAATATCCAGATTGGATGGCCAAGAAATAATATCAACGATCTCCAATTGGCAGGATGAAAGTATTGGATCGAAAGCGCTAGAGGGGGGGTGGGGGTGAATAGCGTTCATGGCTATTTTTCGCGATTTAAAACACAGTAGAAACGCAGCGGAAAGTAAATGCAAACACACAGAGACGTAGGTATTTTACTTCGTTCGGAGCCTATAGCGACTCCTACTCAAAGGCCCGCGGTCCTTGACCGCTTTCGGTGGGCAACAACTATATCACGTAAATCTTTACAAGTAGATGAATACAGAAATTAGCTCAAAGAAAAGTTATACCGACAATACTACAAATATGAAGAATGGTAGCTGATTGTCGGAGCAGCAGAGTGTCGTTGAAGCTTTTGGAGTAGTGCACGGGAGTTCTTCTGTTCGAGATCGATGATCTGAGATGCACCTCGAGGCCTCCTTTTATAGCTCTGCAAGGTCTGATCCAGATCCCCAAGTCTCGGGATCAGCTTTGACCCGAAGCGGATCGGTCGACCGATCCCCACGTTCGGTCGACCGATCAGATGACCTCCACCGCATCTGATCCGTCCATCCGTCGCTCCGCTTCGATCTGGTCAAACTTTATCCCTGGGTTCAGTCGACCGATCCCAAGGTTCGGTCGACCGATCAGTCTCCTCTAACCCGCACACCTCGACTTGATCCAGTCGACACCTATCCCAGGTTCGGTCGACAGATCCCGAGGTCCGGTCGATTGATCCCTGGTCGAGCCTGGTCCAACTTCTGGAGATCTGATCTGGTAGCTTGGAGGTTCGGTCGACCGGTCCCAAGGTTCGGTCGATCGATCCTGGTCAGTTCTAACCCTGCATAAAACTGTTAGTTACCTGCAAAACAGAGTTAGAACACAAAAAGATAATACGATAAATAAAATTGTCAGTCATCGGACTGACCGAATCTGACTTCGGGCTTCCAACCGGAAACCCTAGGTCGACCCGACGCCTACTGTTCCCTCTACAGGGAACGCGTCCTCACCTACTCCACTCAGGAGATTTACCTGATACCAGTCCGGTCCTCCAGACCGACTGGACTTTCCGCCTAGGGTTACCACCCCCTAGGACCTAGGGTTACCGCCCCCTAGGGTTTTTCTCCACCTAGGGTTACCACCCCCTAGGACCTAAGGTTACCGCCCCTTAGGGTTTTCTTCCACCTAGGGTTACCACCCCCTAGGATCTAAAGTTACTGCCCCTTAGGGTTTTCCTCCACCTAGGGTTACCACCCCCTAGGACCTAAGGTTACCGCCCCTTAGGATTTTCCACCTGCCTAACCGCAGTTAGGACTTTCCTGCACACTTGTTTAAGCTCATTAGATAATAAAACAACTTAACTTGAACCCTTTGACATAATCAAAACATCGGTTCGATCGTCGGATGCTTCCTGCACCAACAATCTCCTCTTTTTTGATTATGGCAACACAGTTCAAAGTTAAGTAAAAGTATGAAAATGAAATTATTAAGAAATATAAACATGAATGTATGACAATTTGAAACTTATGCTGCTCTTTATGTTTAAATTGTTAATTTCTTTAACTATTCTTTAACTTTGACTTTTCTCTCCCCCTTTGACATAAATCAAAAAGAATATTAGGAAGAGAAAAGAATAATTAGTTTAAGCTCCCCCTGAAGAGTAGCCCCCTTTTTGTGTTTCAAAAAGAATTATTTTGCTTAAGTTAGGAAATGCCTTGAAAATACTAAGTAGTTTCCAACAAAAACTTAGCAAAATTTAGTATTTTGAAAATCATTACTTTGAAAAGCACTTAGCTCAATTTGAAATTATTTTGAAAATACATAACTCATTTTCAACAAAATCTAATTTTGACAAACACTTAAAGGTAAAAACTTTGCTTAACTTTAAAAGGATTTTCATAAAAGCTTAACTTAAGTACTTAGCTTTGAGAAACTGTTTCTTGAAAAGAACTTAGTAAAGGATTTGGATAATTTTAGTGCTTAGTTTTGAAAATTGATTATCTAAAAATCCAAGCCTTTAAAAATACTGTTAATTCTATTTTAAGGCTGAGTCAAACATAATTTTTATAGCAAGTCAAAAATAATTTTTAAAACCAAGTCAAAGATAATTTTTATTTTAAAGGAAAACTAGCTTGAAAAGAAAAATTTACTCCCCCTTGATTAATGTCTTAATAAATTCTTAGGGTCTTATAGTCCAAGCATGAGTCACGTTAAATAGTTGTTAAATTATTTAAATTGTTTTGGTCAGATATCAGAGCCCTAAAGTGTAAGCAAACTTAAGCTTAACATTTCCTTCACCAACTGTCTAACCGTTAGCTACTTGCTGATTGCCTAGAGGGCAACAACTTTCACTTGGTTAGTCAAGTAAAGTCATTTAGTCCAGTTAGATTTGACTAAGGCGGGAAGACTTGACTTAATTACTGTTAATAAAGTATTTAACGCCCAGACTCATATTGATGCACAGTAATAAGCATTCTTGAGTCCAGGCTGTACCCTATGCATCTCACATCATTCTATGTTTTACAAACACAAGTAAGGTATACCTAGGTGTTTGTGAGATGCTCTGGCTAAAATCTAGGGGAACAAGATTTCTAGGGTAGATCCTAGGCTAAGTCATATTTTTGAAAATTCTAAGAAAATGGGATTTTAAAATCATTATTTTTCCTAGGTTTTGAAAAGAATAAAAGAACGAGTTTTGAAGTAAGACAGTGAGTTTTGAAAAATTAATATCTATTCTACCCAGCACATTCCTATTTGCCTTTTAAGTGAGCTGAACTCAAGTTCAGGTAAGGGCTTTGTGAAGATATCAGCTAGGTTTGATTTTGACTCAACATAGTTGAGTTCAATATCACCCTTAGCTACGTGATCCCTTACAAAGTGATGTTTTACTTCTATATATTTAGTCCTTGAGTGATGAATTGGGTTTTTTTATTAGATTTATTGAGCTTATATTATCAATTGAGATTTTAGTTTTATGATACTCCAGTTGAAAGTCTTTAAGGGTATGCATCATCCACAGCAACTGAGATGTGCATTCACCTAAGGCTATATATTCAGCTTCAGTGGTAGATAAAGCAACACAGTGTTGCTTTCTACTTGACCAACTTACTAGGCATTGTCCTAGAAATTGACAGCTACCACTTGTACTTTTTCTATCTAGCTTGCATCCGGCATAGTCTGAGTCAGAGTAGCCGTTTAGGTCAAGGGTGCCAGATCTAGGGTACCATAGTCCTACATTTAGGGTTCCCTTAACATACCTAAGGATTCTTTTAACAAGGGTTAAGTGAGACTCTTTTGCACAAGATTGGTATCGTGCACACATACCTACTGCAAAAATAATGTCTGGTCGACTTGCAGTTAGGTACAGTAGACTTCCTATCGCACTCCGATAGTATTTCAAGTCTACTGATTTACCTTCTAAGTCTGAGTCAATTTTTAGCATTTGTAGCCATTGGTGTATTGATTATTTTTGAGTTTTCCATACCAAATTTTCTAATTAATTCCTTAGCATATTTAGTTTGATAAATATAAATTCCATCTTTAGTTTGTTTAATCTGTAAACCTAAGAAGAAATTAAGTTCTCCTACCAGACTCATTTCGAATTCACTTTCCATTAGTTTGGTGAATTCTTTTAGAAATTTAGAGTTTGTGGAACCGAAAATAATATCGTCAACGTAAATTTGGGCTATAAAGATGTCATTTTCTAAGGTTTTTACGAAAAGGGTTGGGTCTATTTGACCTTGGTTAAATCCTTTTGATATTAAGTAATTGGACAGACATTCATACCAAGCCCTAGGTGCTTGTTTTAGTCCATATAGGGCATTTTTTAATTTAAAGACATAATTTGGTTATTCTAAGTCTTCAAATCCCGGGGGTTGCCCTACATACACTTCTTCTTTAATAAATCCGTTTAAAAATGTGGATTTTACGTCCATTTGAAAGAGCTTGAATCCTTTGTGTGCTGCATAGGCTAGCAACATCCTAATGGATTCAAGTCTTGCTACTGGAGCATAGGTCTCATCATAATCTAACCCTTCTACTTGACTGAATCCTTTAGCTACTTACCTAGCTTTGTTTCTAACTATGTCACCTTGATCGTTTAATTTGTTTCTAAAAACCCATTTAGTGTCAATTATGGATTTGTTAACGGGTTTCAGCACTAATTCCCAGACCTGATTTCTTTCAAATTGGGCCAATTCTTCTTGCATTGCTAGAGTCCAATCTGGGTCTGGTAGGGCTTCTTCTATGGTTTTGGGTTCAATTTTTGAAATCAAAGCTATTTGGCTCTGGTTTCTATAAGATGATCTAGTTCTGACTCCTACAGTTGGGTCACCCAAAATTTGGTCAGATGGGTGATTTGTGTTTATTCTGTTGGGACCGAAAAGTGGCTAGAGGGGGGGGGGGGTGAATAGCTCGTCGTTGGCTCGTTGCTCGGCGTTTCTTGTTTCTTCAAAGATGCGCAGCGGAAAATACAGAAACAAACCACACAACGCTAACAAGGTTGGTTTACTTGGTATCCACCTCACAAGAGGTGACTAGTCCAAGGATCCACATCTACACACACACCCTCCACTAATAAAACTCTCCTTTATGGTAACTACCAAGGGCGGAGAAACCCTACAAGACTCAATACAAGAAGAAAGGGAAAGGTAATGAAATACAAGCTTACAATGAGAGCAAAAACCCTAACCCTAGTTTCTTCTTCTTGCTTTGATCCGCCTCTTGACTTGGAAGAACCTCCAAGAGCCTTCAAGAACTGGCGATCTCGAGCTTGAGAAGAGCTGTGGAGAAGCTGGTGAAGATCTGAAATGAATCGGTGAAGAGCTGCTGCAGCCATCGCACGCCGCAACGGTCGGATCCCGATCGATTCGAAAACTCCCAATCGATCGGGGAGGCTTTGGATCGATCCACGGATCGATCCAGAGCGCCTCTGTGCTCTGGAGAAAACGCCTGGATCGATCCACGGATCGATCCAGCGCTTATCGCGCGAACCAGCAGCGTCCCAATCGATCGGTTGATCGATTGGGACCTCTGGATCGATCCACTGATCGATCCAGAGGCTCTCTGTTCGCTGGGAAAGGCCTGGATCGATCCACTGATCGATCCAGCTCTTGGTTTTTGCTCAAAACCAAGTCACAAGCCTCTCAAACCAACATTCGGTCAACCTTGACCTGTTGGTATATCATACCTAGCATCTGGTCACTCCCTTGACCTGCCAAGACTCCCCACCAAGTATCCGGTCAATCCCTTTGACCCACTTGGACTTTTCTCTTTGTGCCAAGTATCTGGTCACTCCCTAAGACCTACTTGGACTTTTCTTCCTCGCGTCAAGTATCCGGTCAATCCCTTTGACCTACTTGGACTCTCACTAGATGTTTGGTCAACTTTGACCCATCTGGATTTCTCTTGCCTGGCTTCACTCACTAGGACTTTCCCAAATGCCTAGCTTCACTCACTAGGTCTTTCACCTGGCTTCACTCACCAGGATTTTCCTCCTGCCTAGCTTCACTCACTATAACTTCCCAATTGCCTAGCTTCACTCACTAGGTCTTTCACCTGGCTTCACTCACCAGGATTTTTCTCCTGCCTAGCTTCACTCACTAGGTCTTTCACCTGGCTTCACTCACCAGGATATTCTTCCTGCCTAGCTTCACTCACTAGGTCTTTCCTTTTGCCTAACATCCCAGTTAGGACTTCCCAGTCAAGTATCTGGTCATCCTTGACCTACTTGACTCTTCTTCAATCAACCTTGCATTGTCAAACATCGAAACCCAAACCAAGACTCAGGCTTGGTCAACCAGGTCAACCTTGACCTGAGGGATGTTGCACCAACAATCTCCCCATTTTTGATGTTTGACAATACCACATGTAAGTTAGGCTAATCCCATAGCCTAAACCCTCTTCATGCCACTAGGTAATGAATACATAAGTTATGCCCTTCATTTTCCCCTTAAGAGGGCAAACTCCCTCTAGGTAATGAAAGCCTAACTTACTCCCTTTCATTCTCCCCCTATTGGCACACATCAAACCATGCCCCATTTTTAGGCACACATCAACAAATTCACTTGTTGAAAACTCTCCCTCTGAAGAGTTGCTCATCGTTGTTCACAACTTCACTCGTTGTGATCAACACAATAATGAAGGTCCCATACCCTTCATTATCCTTAACCCTACATTCTCCCCCAATGTAGGCAAATGCCCATCCTTGAGCATTATCCACTTGAAACCACTTGAACAAAGAGGATATCCACTCCCCATTAAAGTTCAAACGCTCAACCTTGAGCATGTTCTTAACGGAAGGTTAACCACCTTCCAAGGTTTATGAAAAATAATTTTTATGTCTTTAAAGAGTCTCTCCCCATAAAGACATGGTGGTAACTTCTGTCATTGCACCAACAATGACTTGGAATCCCCAAAACTTTAGGAAACCCAATTTTAGAAGTTTTGAGGTTCAAATATTCAAAATTTGAAACAAACCTCAACCTAAACTTCAACTTAGCCTTCCTTAACCAATCCATCCTTGTTTTCCACACGAAAACACCTTTTTTATGTATACAAATGTATTTTCATGGTTTGGAATGGTTACCTAGACTAAAATAGGTTCAAAATGCTGAAAATAAGCTTTCCCAGCCAAAATCAGCATCTTTAATCGATTGGAGTTGAGTTCCAATCGATTGAACCCTGCTGAATCGATCCACTGATCGATTCAGTCTTCTTGGATCGATCGGCTGATCGATCCAGCGAGCTTCTGTTCGCGAGAAATGCCTTCTCAATCGATCGGCTGATCAATTGAGGCACTCCAATCGATCCACTGATCGATTGAAGGTCTGAAATTGCTGAAATTCAATTTCAGCCAATTTCAGAAACCCCTAGAAAATTCTACAAAATTCTAAAAATCGTAAAAATTTGTGTAGACATTATTTAGGGTATAATTTATCATGGAAAAATAATTTTCTATGAAAATACATCATATTTTCAAAGATTGACACAAACTTGAGAACTTGCAAAAACTTTAGTGTTTTCTTCAAGTTTGTGTCTAACTATTCAATGGTGATTACTATCAAAAGATAGCCTTCACCAAGGTTTTCCAAAATCATTTTAAAAACATTTTCAAAACCAATATCCCACCATGTTCCTTGGGCTTAATGCACATGACTTGTACATTAGCTTTCCCAATGATGGGAAAACACATAACTATATGTTTTAATGAACTTAAAACTCAAAGAAATGCACTAAATCAACATGTTGAGTTTTGTTCATCATCCTAACATCTCACTTGTATCTATTGTGAACAAAACACATACAAGTCATCTTATAGGTCTTTGTGAGATGTAAAATTTGGTTTTGCCCTATTCTAGGGATCATGCGTATCTATCTAGGCATTTTAGAGATATTAGACATCCACCTAGGATGTCACTTGTTAATAAGTGTTGTTAAATTCCATTTGTCCTTAATTACAAGGAATTAAACTTAATGCATGACTATGTTATGACATACATCAAAAGGAAATAATTTTCAAAAGAAAATATTCTATAACTACATGATGTATGAATGTCATGACATGGTATTTTTTGGATTTTTCATAATAAAACATGAATGCAAAAATAGACATGATGTCATGGCATATGATGGGCAAATAATCATGGCAAGATTTAGCATAAATAAAATATACCTAGATTACCTATCTAAGTATCCTTAACCACTTAGCTAACTCAAAATATACAACTTATTTTAACTTAAAACGTTAAACCTAAATTGCCCTAAATGCTTCAAAGAAATGTCAAAACCTAAATTGACATTTATATTTCTCTTAATTTGTTTATGCCCCTTAAAAATTAAGCATATCCTCAAATGTTGGCATATTCCATTTTTCCTCAAGAGTAATCACATAAATCAAGGCCCGGATTGCCTTAAATTTTTAAGAGAATACCAAAATCCCAACTTGGTATTTCTCTAGGTTTTCCCAATTTATGCCATTTTAAGATAAAATCAATTTTCCACCATTAGGCACATTTTACTCTTTCAAGGAGTAAATAATAATTCCATTTCATTTTCAAGGTTAACAAAAACCTTGAAAATGCTCCTTGAGTGTCAATTTCCTCAAAGTTGGGTTAACTACCCTTCTAATCGGAGTTGACACTCTCTAACCCATCTATGGGGTAGAGAAGATGCTCCTAGGAACCCAACACCTATTGGTGCTCCTTGGATGCTCTAGGTACTCACTAGGGATAACTTCCCTAGATACCTTCCTAGTGACCTTGTTGGGCTTCTTAGAAGCCTTGGTCACATTTTCTAGGTCAACTTTAGGGATAGCCTCCCTTGTGGCCTTGTTAGTGACTTTCTTAGACTTCTTAGAAGTCTTAGTCACTTTGGTTGCAAAGATACTTCTAGGAACATCTTCCCTTGTATCCTTGACTTGATCTCTAGACTTAGGGTTTGTTCCATAACTATATGGAACCCTATGATAACTAGGCACATACTTTTTAGCCTTTGGTTTGTATCCCAAACTCCTATGGCCATTAGATGACCTTTGTGCTCCTAGACCTAGGCTATGCTCATTTTGCCCTTTTAGGATATTTTCCATCCTTTTTAGGGTCTTTTCCATTTTATCAAGCCTTGACCTCAAGACTTGATTTTCTATCACTAAGTCCTTAGTTTTTGGTTTTCCATTAAATTTATGAGCATTTTTATTTCTAGGCTTGTAGCTAAGGTCCTTAGTGTGATTGCCTAGATTTTTATCTACCTTCCTAATCCTAGGTGTGGTAGTTTTAGCATGGTAAGCTACATTATTTTCCTTAATTTTACCATGCTCTCTATTCTTATGGTAAATAGCATTAAAATGATATAAGTTAGAACTAGCATACTTTTTACCATAATGTAAAGGGGTAGGCTCAATAAAAGTTACCTTCCTTTTTACCTTAGAGGCTCCCCCTTGACTTGAGTTTCCTCCTTGAGCCTTGACCATCTTCTTCCCCTTAGGGCATTGACTCCGGTAATGCCTCTTTTGATTGCAGGAGAAGCACACAATGTGCTCCTTGCTCTTCTTTGTTCCGAGGATGGTCTCCTTTGACTTCTCCTTGCCATTAGGTGCCACTTGGCCCTTTTTCTTGGCCAATTTAGGGCACTTGCTTTTGTAGTGCCCATGTTCCCTACATTCAAAACATATAATATGATTCTTATTATTAATTGAACTATTTATACCTTCTTGTGTAGGGGTGACACTTGCTCCTCCATTTGATATGAATGTAGAGGCTTCCTCTTGATCCGAAATCGATTTCCCTCCAATTGATTTATCTTGACTTGTGGAGGTGGAAGCTTCTTCATCCTCTTCTTCTCTTGACCCGGATGTGGAGGATTCTCCTTCTTCTTGATCCGGTGTCACCAAGAGTTGCTCCCCCTCAATCCTAGAGATGGAGGCTTCACCTTCTTCTTCATCCTCTTGTACATGAAACAAGGAATATGCTCCTTCCTTGCTCTTTTGATTACACTCCCTTGAGAATAAAGCTTCTTGGATTTCCTCTTCTTCGGAAGTTGAGCATCTCTCAACTTTGGAGTCCTCCTCTTGATCTTGCTCCAATGAGTCACCCTCTTTGGATTCTTCTTGGTTAGGTACAGTGGAGGGGGTCTCTTCATGAAGCTTGGCCAATTTACTCCACAATTCCTTTGCATCTTCAAAATTTTCAATTTTACAAAGGATGGTGCTTGGCAATAGATTGACCAAAAGTTTGGTCACTTTGTTATTGACCTCGCACCTTTGGACTTGCTCTTGGCTCCACTTGCTCCTCTTGAGAACTTTGCCCTTTGAGTTTGTTGGAGTCTTGAAGCCTTCCATAAGAGCAAACCATTGCTCTATCTCCATCATAAGAAAATTTTCGATTCTTGATTTCCAAGAATCGAAGCTCGTGGAAGTGTATGGTGGAGCCACCCTCGTGTCGAATCCGAGCCCATCTCGGAATTCCATTGTAGAAGTTGAGATTTTGAATTTCTTTGACTTTGACAATTTTGCTTCAACTTCTTCACCCTCTAGCTCTTCTTGTTATGCTTGGCCCTTCCGGCGATGATTCCGGTGAAGAGCGGTCTTGCTCTTATACCACTTGTTGGGACCGAAAAGTAGCTAGAGGGGGGGGGTGAATAGCTCGTCGTTGGCTCGTTGCTCGGCGTTTCTTGTTTCTTCAAAGATGCGCAGCGGAAAATACAGAAACAAACCACACAACGCTAACAAGGTTGGTTTACTTGGTATCCACCTCACAAGAGGTGACTAGTCCAAGGATCCACACCTACACACACACCCTCCACTAATAAAACTCTCCTTTATGGTAACTACCAAGGGCGGAGAAACCCTACAAGACTCAATACAAGAAGAAAGGGAAAGGTAATGAAATACAAGCTTACAATGAGAGCAAAAACCCTAACCCTAGTTTCTTCTTCTTGCTTTGATCCGCCTCTTGACTTGGAAGAACCTCCAAGAGACTTCAAGAACTGGCGATCTCGAGCTTGAGAAGAGCTGTGGAGAAGCTGGTGAAGATCTGAAATGAATCGGTGAAGAGCTGCTGCAGCCATCGCACGCCTGTAGCTCAAATACGACGCAACGGTCGGATCCCGATCGATTCGAAAACTCCCAATCGATCGGGGAGGCTTTGGATCGATCCACGGATCGATCTAGAGCGCCTCTGTGCTCTGGAGAAAACGCTTGGATCGATCCACGGATCGATCCAGCGCTTATCGCGCGAACCAGCAGCTTCCCAATCGATCGGCTGATCGATTAGGACCTCTGGATCGATCCACTGATCGATCCAGAGGCTCTCTGTTCGCTGGGAAAGGCCTGGATCGATCCACTGATAGATCCAGCTCCTGGATCGATCCACTGATCGATCCAGCTCTTGGTTTTTGCTCAAAACCAAGTCACAAGCCTCTCAAACCAACATTCGGTCAACCTTGACCTGTTGGTATATCATGTCTAGCATCTGGTCACTTCCTTGACCTGCCAAGACTCCCCACCAAGTATCCGGTCAATCCCTTTGACCCACTTGGACTTTTCTCTTTGTGTCAAGTATCCGGTCACTCCCTAAGACCTACTTGGACTTTTCTTCCTCGTGCCAAGTATCCGGTCAATCCCTTTGACCTACTTGGACTCTCACCAGATGTCTGGTCAACCTTGACCCATCTGGATTTCTCTTGCCTGGCTTCACTCATCAGGACTTTCCCAAATGCCTAGCTTCACTCACTAGGTCTTTCACCTGGCTTCACTCACCAGGATTTTCCTCCTGCCTAGCTTCACTCACTATGACTTCCCAATTGCCTAGCTTCACTCACTAGGTCTTTCACCTGGCTTCACTCACCAGGATTTTTCTCCTGCCTAGCTTCACTCACTAGGTCTTTCACCTGGCTTCACTCACCAGGATATTCCTCCTGCCTAGCTTCACTCACTAGGTCTATCCTTTTGCCTAACATCCCAGTTAGGACTTCCCAGTCAAGTATCCGGTCATCCTTGACCTACTTGACTCTTCTTCAATCAACCTTGCATTGTCAAACATCGGAACCCAAACCAAGACTCAGGCTTGGTCAACCAGGTCAACCTTGACCTGAGGGATGTTGCACCAACATGTTCTAGTTGGTCGCATATCATTTGAGTTAGTGATTTGTTCTTCAGATTCAATAGGTTCGGGTTGAATTTCGTCATCTTCTCTGTTTATTGGGTTAATAATTTCTGTATTTTCAGTTTCATTTATTGTGTTGGGTAACTTATTTTTTTCATCAAATATTATATTTATTGTTTCTTCTACCTTTAGGGTATTTTTGTTATACACTCTATATGCTCTACTAGTTGTTGAATATCCTAAAAATATTCCCGGGGTTGTTTTTGATGTAAATTTCCCTAAGTAGTCTTTAGTGTTCAAAATGAAGACTTTACACCCAAATACTTTTAAATAGTTTAAGTTGGGAATTTTATTATAATAAATTTCATAGGGTGTTTTATTTTGAATTTTGTTAATTAAAATCCTATTTTGAATGTAACATGCTGTACTAACTGCTTCAGCCCAGAATTGATTAAATAGTTTATATTCGTTTAACATGGTTCTAGCAGCTTCTTGTAGGGTTCTGTTTTTACGTTCTACTAAACCATTTTGTTGAGGGGTTCTAGGGCAGGAGTATTCATGTTTGTATCCATTTATTTCACAAAATTCAGTAAAGTTGTGATTCTCAAATTCTCCTCCATGGTCACTTCTTATTCTTTTAATTTTAGTGTCTTTTTCATTTTCTGTTAATTTACAAAAATTACTAAATATTTCAAAGGTTTCATTTTTTGTTTTTAGAAATTTTACCCAGGTGAACCTGGAGAAGTCATCTATTATAACTAAACAATACTGGTTCTTGCTTAGTGACTTGGCTCCGTGTGAATCAAATAGGTCTAGGTGAAGGAGCTCAAGTAAACAAGTAGTTCTAGCTAGATTGGTTGACTTGTGGGTTGACTTGGTTTGTTTTCCTTGACACGCATTACAGATTGAATTTTCAATAACTTTTAATTTGGGCAATCCTCTAACTAGTCTATTTTGACTCATTTTTGAAATGAGTCTTGCATGAGTGTGACCTAATCTCCTGTGCCACAACTCAGTTTCCTCTTGTTGTGTTAGAAAACACTTTATTGAGGGTGTTGGTAGATAAATGGTGTAGACATTATCTTTCCTAGTGCCCTTAAGTATGATTTTTGGATTGTCAATATGTTTGACTATACATTCAGATTTGGTAAAATTAACTGAATAACCAGTATCGCATAATTGGCTTATACTTAATAAATTGAAATTAAAATTTTCAACTAATAATACTTTTCGAATAATAAAGTCGGAATTAAGTTCGATATTACCTTTTCCGATTACTTTCAGTTTTCCATCATTGCCAAATGCAACTGATCCTAGGTTCTTTAGTTTTAGCTTAGTAAACTTCAACCTATCTCCAGTCATATGTCACGCCCCCAAAGGAGTCCCTGTCAGACAAAAATCCGACAACATCTCCCCTGTACCGGTGACAATATGAAGCATCACTACAAACAAAATATACATCAGCCACATGCGGCTGGAATATTTATATACACAACCACGTAGTTATAATAACAGCCCACATGGCTGGAATGAAACAATCACAACCACGCAGTTATATATAAAACAGCCCACACGGCTGTACAAAACAAACCAACACAGCGGAAAAACGAAAACGGAAAGCCCAATACAACGCAATCAACACACTGCTAGCCGGCTAGGCTTTATACAACAACCACACAACACAAATAAATACAATGCATGCCGGCACAGCTTAAACACAAATACAACACCAGAACCATAAGATAGCCACATGACTATACATAAATACAATGCCAAAAATAAGAAAAGAATATACAAAACGAAAAACGACCTTCGGATGTGACGTAGGACCCGGCAGGCAGGATACTCCGAGCGACACCAACCATCTACAGGCTACCTGAAAACATAAATGTGGTGGTGAGTATAGGTAACTCAGCGGTAATAGAAAAGATAGTGCATGGTCCATAAACAACATGGAGATCACAAGTATACGGTCTCGGTAGGGAAATAAGAACATGATCATACTATCATAATCAGTACACCGAAACATAACTACCATAATAACCACCACTACAACAAATGTGATTCCACAGCGCATCATCAACAGCGCACGGTTAAAGTGCACCGGTAATAATAGTTTTTACGGCTCACCCAATATATATGTGTTGTGAATACATGTAAAATAAATGACATGTATGCAGTATGGCAACCAAATGCAACAACCATATCTCAAACAAGTGCAACAACGACAATCACATGCAACTAGTATCTACTAGGCATGTATGCAGATGCACCGTGCATCAAATGCAAGAATAATAGCTGCGTATGCATGCTCCATGGTCACCCCGCCACCTCTCCGGACACCACGACCCCTGTATGGCCGAGATGAGTGTACTACCCTCCAACCCACTATATAGTGGTCGAGGCGAACGGTCCGCTAATAGCTATCTAGCTAAATAGCATCAGGGTCAACGCCGGATCTCACTAAACCTCGTAACCGGGTGGCACGACAGGACTAGCAGCAACTGCTCCAACTACCACTACCCATGAGTGGCCGAGTGTGCGGTGCTAAACCAAACCAACTGATGACTCTCTCAACCACAAGGGAGACAACGATCATCAGATGCAATGAATGATGAACATGATATATATATATAATCATCATCCATGCAACAACCCCAAACCTCATAAATACCTCCAACATGAGTATAATCGTCATGATACCTCCACGTATCCCACCAAACATATGTACACTCTACACATGTATAATCAACCAAAAAAATCTCCAATAATCCCACCAGACACATGTACACAAAAGATAAGTACAATCAACATGTATCCTCCAATAACAATACAATAGACATGTGTATATACTCTAAACATACAATCAACAGAACTCCTCCAAAAGTACATGACAAATACGTATGTACACACCACATGTAAATGCACGGTCAACAAGATAACTCCTATGACACATACCCATCTATGTACAGTCCACATCATACACCCAATCAGCATGGTAATACCAACAACCTGACAATCCCTACAAGGCATACTCTACACGTGTAATCACAACAGAGTAGATATCAAGAGTGAAGACTGTATATGAATTACATAGATCATCACAAGGGTCAAGCATAAGTATCATGCAGGAAAAACAGCAACTGATCATGATATAAGATACAATAGCCTAATCCATCACATAAAACCATGCACTAAGCTCAATAAAATCTACATAAAGTCAAGGAAGAAATACCCGCCTTAAAAAGTAGATCGAGTCAAATCATCCCATGTCGAGACGCTCGTCCCAAATCCAAGTCCTGCATCAATCAATATATATATATTTATTTAGCTAAATTTACAAGAATTAAAATAGCTAAATAAAATCTCTACCCAATTCGGATAACTCCACTTAAACCTGATCACTATTTAATCCTCCAAATAATCCTTAATCCAACTCCTTCTAGATCCAAACAAAATCCACAATCTATTAATCAATCCAAAACTCAGTAATCAACACCTCTTGATTCCAACTCACATAATTCATCATCAAACAAATACTAATCCAAACTCATCATAAATCCTTCTAATCATAAACTAAACACCTCACATCTAATAATCAATCTAATGCTCCTAATGACAAACATGAAACCATGATATTCATCCAATCCCAATACAACTTAATCAATATATCACCTAAATGCAACCAAAACTCCATAGTTAGCTCACCTTGATCCAAAACAAAATCCACACCCTGTGAGGAAGAAATCCAAGGTTTGCTGTGGAGAAAATTGGAGCTTCTCCACCCATTTACAGCTGGTCCAACACAAATAGATACCCAAAATCAACACCTAGCATAAATCCAATACATAATCCTCAACCAATACATTCTCAATTAAGATTAACCCTATAATTCATCCATCTCTTAGTTATCAATCCAATATATAGTCACTGTCATCCAAACAAAACATCCTAAATCAGTAGAAACCTAATCTAGCAATATACCAACGAAACCAACAGAATTACCTCATTGGAACATCACTTACCTTGAGAGGTTGCAGTTGATCCACACTCACAGCCCATAGAAATTCCAGCAACAGCATCCACTGATCAGCCAAGAAAGGGGAACAAGAAATTCAGCAACTCACCACCCAGCACCAATCCTTTCCAAGATCGGTTCAGGAAACAATTGCACAACAATGGATTTGCTGGAACTCTAACAAACCAGACCACACTTACCTCAGATGAACCTTAATTCTTCAGCCGAAACTCCAATCAACCACAAGGAGGAAGAAGGTCAAGATTTGCTCAAGGAAGATCTATCACCAGGCTGATCCGACGCATCCTCAAATCCAGATCAGGAAGAACACTAAATCAGAAACCAATTCCCCTGAGATTCTTGAACTCACAGCGTTACCCGACACTGCTATTACCTCAATCAGTCGCCTCTAATGGTGTCACACGATCCATTCCAACTGGTGATGATATGGTTCTCCCTCCAGTGAGTAGATCGAAGAGGAGAAGCAAAAGAGGCTTAATCGGCCAGGACCCCGCCCTGCCCTAGCTCCGGTGGATCGCCGTCGATCGCCCGCAAGAAACAGCCACCGAGACGCCTACTCAGCTGGAGATGATCGGTACTGTCGAGCTCCGACGATGCCTTCCCTCCTACGACACGTGACGACGAGATCGGGGTGGGAGAAGTCTCTCCGTCGCCATTGGGTCATCTGCTCGCGCAAGAGAAAGGGAGGAAGGAAGAAGACTCGAGATCGGGGAAGAGGAAGCCCTCCGTCGATGTCAATGTCTAATGGCCGGCGATCGCGAGCTCGGCGTCGGGGAGGCGAAAAATCGCCAGAGAAGGGTCGGGTAGAGGAGTTGTCGGGGAAGAGGAGGTCGCGCGAGGATGGGAGATCGGGAGAGAAAATCCGAAGTTTAGAGATTAGGTTTTTAATTAAATACTTAGGGTATATTTAATTAAGCCCTAACTTAATTTCCCAATCAACTCCCAACTTAATTGGATATCCAAAACAGACCTCCACTGTGCCCCGAATTCATCCCCTCAAAACGGGTCATACGGACTCCATTTAAATCCCGAAAAATTTCTAAAAATTGCCGAAAAATCCAATAAGCTTAGTAAACTTCAACCTATCTCCAGTCATATGTCTGGAGCATCCACTGTCCAACATCCATTGATCCAATTCCTACACATAAAGTAGATGATGGATCAAAAGACAGTTTGATTGAAGTATTTTTGAAAAATGTTAAGTTTGGAGAATATTTTAAGTTAATTTTTAATGAAAAGCATTTAGGTTAATTTTAATTTGAAAAACATTTAAGTTAATTTTTGAAAAATATTTAAGTTAATTTGAAAAAATATTTAAGTTAATTTTTGAAAAAATATTTAAGTTAATTTTGAAAAAATATTTAAGTTAATTTTTTGAAAAAAAATATTTAAGTTAATTTTGAAAAATATTTAAGTTAATTTTGAAAAAATATTTAAGTTAATTTGAAAAATATTTAAGTTAATTTTGAAAAATATTTAAGTTAATTTTTGAAAAAATATTTAAGTTAATTTTTGAAAAAATATTTAAGTTAATTTTTTGAAAAAAAATATTTAAGTTAATTTTGAAAAATATTTAAGTTAATTTTTGAAAAAATATTTAAGTTAATTTTTTGAAAAAAAATATTTAAGTTAATTTTGAAAAATATTTAAGTTAATTTTTGAAAAAAAATTTAAGTTAATTTTGAAAAAAATTTAAGTTAATTTTGAAAAATATTTAAGTTAATTTTTGAAAAAATATTTAAGTTAATTTTTGAAAAAAATATTTAAGTTAATTTTGAAAAATATTTAAGTTTAATTTAATGAATTTAATTTTGAATTAATGAATTTAATTTTGAATTAATGAATTTAATTTAGAATTAATGAATTCCTTAGTCATCTCACCCGATCTAAATTTTCAATCAGGGACTCCTATAACTTTTGTGAGATGAATTGAGGTTCAATTTTAGAATTATGTTTAACTTTGTGTTAGATTCAGGTTTAGCTTTGGGTTCAACAAGTAAGCATTCTTTGGATAAACTTCTGGGCTATGGTGAGTCACCAGGAACTCATTAAAGTAACCATGCCTTCGAGGTTTTCCAAATAGTCCTACCCATTGAACTTAATACTAAACATTGGTCTAACTAGTTAGGATCCATTTAAGGGTAGCTTCGGTCAGTTCCACTTGGCCAAATGCACCAGGTCGAAGCCATATCTTCCTAGACATGCGATGTCTAAGCTTCCCTAACGTACTATCATCCAAAAACTTCACCAGTACCGTGGCTCAAGTTAAACCTAGTCCATTTTATCTAACCTTAATTACCCTGCCGGGTAGACTATTCTTGTTTACCTTTTCCGGGTATATTAAGTTTGGTTACCCAGTCGGGTAGTTTAGATGCGGGTGCCAGCTATTCTGGATCCTCCTTCAATTAAATTTAGAATGTTTAGCTTAATTTCGAATTTTTAATTTAATTTTTGATTTTTAATTTTTGGTTTTAATTTTTGATTTTAATTTAATTTTTTGGTTTTAATTTTTAATTTTAATTTCGAATTTTTAATTGAATTTTTTTTTTAATTTTTGGTTTTAATTTTTTTTATTTTAATTAATTTAATTTTTCGGTTTTAATTTTTAATTTTAATTTCGAATTTTAATCGTTTTAGCTCTCCCTGGATCATAGCCTCAATATGGTCTATCGAGGTAATGTATTTGATCCTTGGGGACCCAATATTGTCCGAGTCCAACTTGATTGATTAGGTTGGACTTGGCAACCCATGCTTGGACCATTTTTCTATTTGTTCTTTGTATGAGAGATAAATATGACTTATATTTCTTTTTAGATTTGTATCCTAGTCCAGTTCTATTGTAGATTGCCCTTTGTGTTCCAAGAATCAAGTCAAGATTATTGGATCCCAGGGAAAATTGTTCTAGGGTTGTCTTCAAATCCTTGACTTGATTTTTCAGGTTGGAATTCTCTTCCTCAAGTCTTTGAACTTGAGTTGAGGTTCCAGTCTAAGCTGGATCAGTCAAGGATTCGTTATTAATCGTTTCTTTAAGGAGTGTTACCTCCTTTAGAAGCGACTTGATTCGAATTTTTGACTTAGCTACTTTATGCATTAAATAATTGATTAAGCTATATAAATGGGTTGTACTTACAGAGGGGTTTGGCCCTTCGGAAACGGATGTGGATTCGTGGTTTCTTTCGGACTCGGCTTCCGATTCGTCCTCGCTTCCGGATTCGTAGGTGTAGTCCCGGGCTGTCAGCGCGAGAAAATTCGTCTGCTCAAGTTCTTCGTCGTCGGATTCCTCGGAGGAAGACTCATCCCATGTTACTTTCAAGGCCTTCTTCCTCCTTGGTTTCTTTGGATCTTTTTGGTTTGGGCAGTTTGCCTTGATGTGCCCCTTCTGATTGCACCCGTAGTAGGTCACTTCGAATTTGGCCTTCGAGCTTGATTGGGCTTCTTTGGACTGGATGACCTTTCTCACATCTTTTTTGTTGAAGCCCTTCTTTTTGTAGAGTTTCTTTACCAGGTTGACTATTTCGGTTGTAAGCTCGTCATCGTCTTCCGAATCTGGTTCTTCTTCTTCTACCTCAGGTTCGGTTCTGCGCTTTATCTTTGATTCATGTACTCTTCCTGTTCCTGCAACCAAAGTCAACCCTTTCTCGGTCGGGCGTGCATTAGTCTGTTCATGAAGTTCGAATTTTGCAAAGAGTTCATCTAACTTAATAGTAGACAAGTCCTTAGAAACCTTGTAGGCATCTACCATGGATGCCCACAAGGTGTTCCTCGGAAAGGCGTTTAGAGAATACCTTATGATGTCCCGGTTATCTACCTTTTGTCCAATTACATGAAGACCGTTGAGCAAATCTTGAATCCGGACGTGGAGTTGGGCAGCTGTCTCACCTTCCTGCAGTTTGATATTAAATAATTTATTAAAAATTAGGTCTCTTTTACTTACTTTAGTGTCAGACGTTCCTTCATGAAGTTCAATGAGCTTCTCCCACAGCTCCTTGGCACTGTTGAAGGGGCCGACGCGGTTGAGTTCTTCTTTTGTTAGGCCACACTGGAGGGTGCAGGTTGCCTTGGAGTTTGCTTCCACCTTCTTAATTAGAGATGCGTCCCAGTCTTCGTACGGTAGTGGTTTACCAGCGCTATCAGTTGGTAGTTGGAGTCCGGTTTTGACAATCATCCAGACTTCAAAATGAGTCTGGAGATATGCCTCCATCCGACCCTTCCAGTACCCGAAGTCGTCTCCGGTGAATAGAGGGGAACGGGCTGTACTGTAGCCTTCTTGAAGGGCCATTTAGATCAACTATATAAACAACAAATAAACAATAAGAAAATCCCAGGACTTGGTCCTGGATTAGTAGTGCGGTATGAAAAAAAATAGATCACGAACTCTGGTGGTGTTGCACCAACCTCGAGCAAAAAGCCTATTCGAGAAAAGAATTAGAATATAGCTATAAAGCCAAATTCTAATTGACTCCGAAAAAATCTGAAAATACCACGAAAAATTTGTTTTGAATGGTGGTTGCACCGATTCAAAACGACCCCGCTCTGATACCAATTGTTGGATCGAAAGCGCTAGAGGGGGGGTGAATAGCGCTCGTGGCTATTTTTCGCGATTTAAAACACACAGTAGAAACACAGCAGAAAGTAAATGCAAACACACAGAGACGCAGGTGTTTTACTTCGTTCGGAGCCTATAGCGACTCCTACTCGAAGGCCCGCGGTCCTTGACCGCTTTCGGTGGGCAACAACTATATCACGTAAATCTTTACAAGTAGATGAATACAGAAATTAGCTCAAAGAAAAGTTATACCGACAATACTACAAATATGAAGAATGGTAGCTGATTGTCGGAGCAGCAGAGTGTCGTCGAAGCTTTCGGAGTAGTGCACGGGAGTTCTTCTGTTCGAGATCGATGATCTGAGCTGCACCTCGAGGCCTCCTTTTATAGCTTTGCAAGGTCTGATCCAGATCCCCAAGTCTTGGGATCAGCTTTGACCCGAAGCGGATCGGTCGACCGATCCCCACGTTTGGTCGACCGATCAGATGACCTCCACCGCATCTGATCCGTCCATCCGTTGCTCTGCTTCGATCTGGTCAAACTTTATCCCTGGGTTCGGTCGACTGATCCCAAGGTTCGGTCGACCGATCAGTCTCCTCTGACCCGCACACCTCGACTTGATCCAGTCGACACCTATCCCAGGTTCGGTCGACCGATCCCGAGGTCCAGTCGACCGATCCCTGGTTGAGCCTGGTCCAACTTTTGGAGATATGATCTGGTAGCTTGGAGGTTCGGTCGACCGATCGCAAGGTTCGGTCGACCGATCTTGGTCAATTCTAACCCTGCATAAAACTGTTAGTTACCTGCAAAACAGAGTTAGAACACAAAAAGATAATACGATAAATAAAATTGTCAGTCATCGGACTGACCGAATCTAACTTCGGGCTTCCAACCGGAAACCCTAGGTCGACCCGACGCCTACTGTTCCCTCTACGGGGAACGCGTCCTCACCTACTCCAATCAGGAGATTTACCTGATACCAGTCCGGTCCTCCAGACCGACTGGACTTTCCGCGTATGGTTACCACCCCCTACGACCTAGGGTTACCGTCCCCTAGGATTTTTCTCCACCTAGGGTTACCACCCCCTAGGACCTAAGGTTACCGCCCCTTAGGGTTTTCTTCCACCTAGGGTTACCACCCCCTAGGACCTAAGGTTACTACCCCTTAGGGTTTTCCTCCACCTAGGGTTACCACCCCCTAGGACCTAAGGTTACCGCCCCTTAGGATTTTCCACCTGTCTAACCGCAGTTAGGACTTTCCTGCACACTTGTTTAAGCTCATTAGATAACAAAACAACTTAACTTGAACCCTTTGACATAATCAAAATATCGGTTCGATCGTCGGATACTTCCTGCACCAACAGAAAGAAATTGGAATCATTGGGAAAAAATAAAAGTGAAAAATTATGTTATTTTACATAACAAGATGGTAAATAATGAGCAGTTATAATAAGGCTAGGAGGATATATAGTCTCATGAAATGGCTAATATGGTGAATAGTAAATTAATTAATTCGTGATTTCATATTGTTGTAACCATTAGCTTAATAATATTATCAATAAAGTATTATCCAAAAAATCAAATAATATAACATTATCAAACAAAATGTAAATGCGTATCTTTTTAAATTACTATTAGATAATAACTATATTTTATTAAAAATCAAATTAAAATTTAACATACTATAGCATTTACTAATACAGTATTAAATAATATTAGATATTATTGTGTTCTCTCGAACTCTGCCCATGATAAATCAGTCATGACCAATCTCAAGCCTGGATAAAGGAGGAGGATTGCATTAGGTTGTCAGTCAATGTTAAAACTATGACAAATGTTCAATTGTGTTCTCTCGAGGTCTATTTCATGATAGATCACATAAAACAAGAAGATTATTTTATCGATCTCACAACAAACCTTAGCTGGTGAAGGTAATAACCATTATTTTACAAGGCAATTTGGATGTCGTCCAGTCAAATTCGATAAGAAGCTACTTCGCCTAGTGGCTAGTAGTTATGTGATTGTTTACTATGTTGATTTGACTATGAATTATTTGTATTTTGTTATGATTTTTTATTTCCTTTATTACAAAGAAAACATAAAATGTTTTGTTGTTATTTTGTGTGTGGACTCCACGGAAGTTTCTCGCTGCCCACTAAAGTAAATCAGAAAGCACATATGGGTCCGCGATCCAACATCACAAATAATTCAAAGTAATGTACTTTGGGTGAGATTTGAACCCTCGTTGCCTAGAGAGGTCATCCCACCGTTTACCATCACACCATAGGCAAACACCCACTTAACACCTGTGGTAGGTAATGGATCAATGATTATCTTACTCTCCTACACATCTTTAGAAGTATTCAAATCAATGATCAGTTTAGTTTGACAATTTTAATGCATTCAATTTAGATGTGTCAAATTCATGATTTGACAAGCCCTCAATTAATTTAATATATTTCCAATATAGTTAACTTAGAGATTCTAAGTATTTTCTTAAACCTTCCTTCTATCCATTATAAGGTCACCTATTTCCAAATATGATCAAATATTTGGCCTTTTGTTAATATTGATCAAACATGGGTGATCCAATTTTGACCAATTTGACAACAATGTGATCGACTACCATAACATTAAAAGCTGCCTAATTTTTGACAAAACTCAGTAGTCTTCCTCTTGGTCCTAGAGAGGCTAACAAAATTGGTAGTTTATCATCAACTACTAAAAAAGTAATATAACTAATGGTGTTTCTGCACATAAGTGTATCACCGCACTTAACTCGTCCTTCTATATAATTAGTATTGTCTTAATAAAAAAATGATATGTTCAAGGAAAGAATCTCAATGAAATATTCAATGATAGACACATAAAATGATGAAGTCCATAAAAAATAAAATGATGGGCCATGAAGTTATATGTCTATCTTGAACATTTCATTGAGATTTTTCCTTGAACATATCATAGCTCGTGTTAATATTATCATTTTATTGAGGAGCCATAAGCTATAGTGCCAGCTGAGATTTAATTAAATGCTCATGTGAAGGTTCGTTAAACACTTAAAACATTCTACATACTATTAAGATCTTCCACATTTCATTATTTTTTTAAAAAAAAAGAAAATCTCATTGTACACAACCAAAAAGTTATTTTACTTTCTTCACCAAAACTATTTGATCTCAGTCAAGTTAAAAAAAACTTCCAAATCAATAAAAATCACTCTATGCCAACTCGAACTCTTTTTACAGTGCACAAACTTTTATAGGGATAAAACATTCCACATACTAATAAAATCTTCTACATTTAATTCATTTTTTTTTTAAACAATGAACATACCAAACTGAAAAGTTTTTTTGCTTTCTTCCTAGAGCTTCCCAATCAATAAAAATCACTTGACCAACAGCAGGACTTTTTTATAGCGCACAAATTTTATTGTTTGAGATGTCATTGTCAAGGATACTACTACTTCAGATCAGTTTCACCTGGTAGTTTGGGTGGAGAAATAATTAATTCGATTTAGTTTGGCTTTGGTGGAGAAATAATTAGCTAGAAATGAACCATTGTGAAAAAAGAAAAAAAAAAAAACTTCCCAATTTTTACTCAAGATTTATTTTTTTTTAATGTGATTTTTGCGGCTTCCATTTCTTCAATTTTCTAATGACCCTCAAGCATGCCCAAGACGATCGGTAATGAAATCCACCAAAATCAGATCAACTCTTGTCAATCATAATGCAGCCCAGACAATCGGTAATGAAATCGACTGAGTTTCATAGATTGTGGCTCTGCCTTACATTGACTATCAAACAATATTGATTTTGTCTTAGAACCAAATTCCCCACTTGCATAGATCTTGGTTTGAACTTTAGTGTTCCACTCAATTGATCCATCCTTACTCTTATACAATTGTATTGAGTCAGTTTAGTTTCCTTTTAGTCCATATTAGATGATGAGACATCATAACCAACTGAAATTTAAATGGTTGCATGAAGGTTCATACTAAACATTGACATACTAAAAGGTCATCCACAATTTGCTCATTTTTCACATTACTTTATCCACCAATATGACAAGCTTTTGCTTTCTTCACTGCAACTATAGCTCTGTTGCCTTACAACTCTTGGCTCTCCAACTTAAGCAAAAAGTATTTTCCCACTAACAGAAATCTCACTATTTTTCATGACAAGCCCAAAAGGTATTTCAATTAATCTTATGCTTTTTTCGTTTGTTGATAATATCCAGCAAAATTTATACAACACTTGGTAAGTTACTGTATCTGTGGGGAATGGTTATAGGAGATTTTTGATCTGGGAAGCACTTAAATCTGGCATAAAGAGGAAGAAGAAAGCTATTGTTCCCTTTTGCTGTGACATATCAACTCCTAAACCTAAACAAGTAGTCATTTCACCAAGCAAGTGACCAATCATCAGACAAACTACAACAACAATCAAAATCTATATCCATTCAACTAAGCTCACCTACATGGATCTGCCTACGTTATCTTCTATTATATCCTCATCTATATTTTAAATGAGTTTTATCCTATCTTATCATTGCTAACCAAATTTCTTTGGTCTCTTTCCCTATTAACATGTATATTTATCATGATCTCATATAGTCTAGGTATTTATTAGTCATCTAAGTACGTGTCTAAATCATCTTAAATACATTTTTCAAAATTTTCTTGTAATAGACCCAATCTCGACTCTCTCTAATGTTCTCGTTTCTCTTATATGTTCATCCTCATATATATACACATTCATCTTAACATTCTCATTTCTACGACTCTTTATCTTTTGCTCATGTGCAAAATTCATAACCCAACATTTAATTTCATATAACATAACAGATCTAACAACCGTTTTATAAAATTGCCCATGAAACTTTAAAAATATCTTACAATCACAAAAAACACTTACATCTCCTTCCTATCAACCATCATGCTTGTATTTTTAATAAAATATCTTTATTAATCCCTCCATCGTTTTACAAAAAAAATCCTAGATATTTAAAACTCTTGGTTACAAGTAATTTATCATTTCCTACCTTAACAATTATTTTGTAAGGTTTAATACTACTAAACATAAATTCTAGATATTTTATCTTACTCTACTAAGCTTAGAAAATTCTACTTATAGTGTTTCTTGCCAAATCCTTTATGTTTCACAAATTCTCTACGAATTTGCTTACAATGTGCACCCACTGCACACTTTGCACTCATGCACTCCTTGGCACCACCCTTGGCACACCTTCTTGCCAATGAACCCATCGTGCATAGACGATGGTTACAAAGGAGGTTACATGGTGGTTGCACCAATCACTTGTGCCATATGGATAAAACTAACTCAACTTCCAAAATCGTCTTGTCCACATGTCTTGGCTGCATTAGCACCATGCCAAGTGACAGCCTGCACCCTTGTGCTTTGCTTCATCATCATGCTGCATTAGTCCCATGCCAAGTGTCAGGATGCTCCGCTTGTGCTTCGCCCCATGGCTTCACTGCATTGGTCCACACTAAGTGTCAATCTGCACCCATTGTGCTTGACCACAATCTGGCTTCGTTGGCACCCACGAACAGTCCATCTATCCGCCCAGTGTTCGCACAACGACTTTATTTCTTTGACACCACGGGCAATCCATCTGTCCAACTTTGACACCACGGGCAGTCCATCCGTCTGCACCACGAACAGTCCATCTATTCGCTAAGTCCATGGCTCCGCTTCTTTAGCCCCACACCAAAGTCTGTTTGCACACCAAGTGCTCGGCCCACAACTCTGTCTCTTTGGCACCATGAACAAATCCGTCTGTCCGCTCCCTTGGCGCCATGAGCAATTCCATCTGTCCGCACCTTCGTTGTCATAGACAAGTCCATCTGTCTGCTTCTTCGGCAACACAAACAAGTCCATATGTCTGCACTTTTGCTGCTTTGGCATGCCCAGCACACATGCCTTGCTCGTCTGATTACCAAGTCTTCCACATGCACGACTTGGGCTTGGGTAGCACCCCGCGTGTTACCGTATCATTATCAAGTCCTTCTCCAGTAAGACTTGGGCTTTGGACAACCCCATGCCGTCGCTCCATTGCTTGACATCTTTCCCATGTCAGGCTTGATGGAATGTTAAGTCCGCCTCCTGCAGACTTGGGCTTAGACAGTGCCCCGCACACTGCCAATCTGCTGCTTGGCATGGCTTGCGCCCATGCCACACCTGCTGGTTTGCCAAATCTGCCTTCTGCAGACTTGGGCTTGGACAGTGCCCTGTGCACTGTCAGTCCACTGCTTGGCATGGCTTGCGTCTATGCTACGCCTACTGGTTTGCCAAGTCTTCCTCCTATAAGACTTGGGCTTGGGCAGCCCCGCACTGCCGCTTTGCTTGGCATGTCTTACGTGCATGCCATGCCTTGAACATTTGTCAAGTCTGTCTCCAGCAAGACTTGGGCTTGGACAACCACCATGCACTATCCAAAGTCTCTGTTGCTTAGCATATGGCCAGCGCACATGCCCAATAGGCTGGATCAAAGGAGCAACAAGCCAATCCTTGTGTCCAGCCTAGCCACCAAGTTAGGGGGCTAACAAACCACCCCCACCAGTTAAAGTCGACACCCTCGTCGAACACTTCCGTTGGCAGGCCTTTTGCTTTAGCACAGTCCCCATGACCTTGCTAGCATTCTCTGCGTATACCTCCATGTTTCCTTCATTTTTGTTAGCATCCACACTAACAATTGAATTCAGCAAACTTAAAGGATTAACCAGAGAAACAACTTCCTGTGCATGACATTCTTTGTTCTCTGTCGCCAAGAGAACATTCAACTTTTCTCGCTTGGGGCACTCCCTCACCAAGTGAGGCCCATTGCATAGAAAACAACCTTGGCTCTTCAAGTTGTTGTTTCCTTGGGCTGCAGAATGATCCTTCCTACCATTCCGCCGATTGCTAGCCACATCTTTCTTCTGTTCCACCTCCTTCTCGTTTCGATTCTTCATGAATCTGGGAGGGTAAGAAGCCTCCAAACTCTCCTTGTTGGAGTGAAAATCGACTAAGGCATCAGCAGCAACAATAGCACCAGGAAGATCCTGCACATTCTGCCTTCAAAGTTTAATTTGCGCCCAGGGTTTCAAACCGTACAGAAAGTTATAAAGTTTGTCCTCCTCGGACATGTTGGAAATATCCAACATCAAAGAAGTAAATTCTTTGACATAATCTTTAACAGAGCCCTTCTGTTTGAGACTTTTTAGTTTGTCTTGTACCATCCACGAGATATTGCCTGGAAGAAATTACGCCTTCAATTCCTTCTTCAACCGAGCCCAAGTGTCAATTATTTCCCGACCAGCATCGGCATCATCCACCATGCGAGTTCTCCACCATAACTTCGTATCACCACCAAGGTAAATGCTGGAAATTATCACCTTCTCTGTTTCAGGCACGTGAGCAGCAAGGAAATACTACTCCATGTCCCACAAGTAGTTCTCAAGTTCCTTGGCGCTCTGTACACCCCCATAAGACTTGGGTTCTGGAACTTTTACTGCAGGACGGTCCCTTCCATGTTTTGCACTTGAAGAAACCGCTCATCACAAAACAACATTTCGGAGTGCAATGCATCATAGTCTTTGTGGATCTGCATGAGTTCCTCCATCAAAGACCCCTGAATTTGCTCCATAGAAGCCTCCAAATACGCAATCTTCTCCATAAGATTGTAATCAACAACATCTCCATCAGGGACAACACCGATCAAGGCTTCAAGAAGAGAAACTCGTTCTCTGATTTCATGGTTGTCTCCAGCCATCTTGCTTAAAATTTCGCCCAAACTTTGGCTACTTTTCGCCAAACGTGGCTTTGATACCAGTTATCACAAGGGTAAATTTTCACCTTTGAAAATCTCCTGCGCGACAATCAAGTCCTGCACTTGACTCAGCCTACCAACAATTGCACCACAAAAGTACAAAGAAATCTCAAGGCAAAGGCACCTCAACGCCACAAGGAAGCCACAACAAGCAACACCAACGATTACGGGAAAACTCCAACCTTATTATTCTCACCAATAAAGGAATACAATGGAACAATATATAATCACTTACAAATCCCTCTTGATCTGCCCATACAAATCCCTCACGATTTGCTTATAATTCTTCATGCTCCGCCTTCACAAATTCCCTACGAATTTACTTACAATGTGCACCCGTTGCACACTTTGCACTCATGCACTCCTTGGCATCACCCTTGGCACACCTTCTTACTAATGAACCCAGCATGCCTATTTACCATGCATAGGCAACAATTACAAAGGTGGTTACATGGTGGTTGCACCAACCACTTGTGCAACATGAATAAAACTAACTCAACTTCCAAAACCATCTTGCCCACATGTCTTGGCTGCATTGGCACCATACCAAGTGGTAGCCTGCACCCTTGTGCTTTGCTCCATCATCATGCTGTTGGGACTCATTGGCCGACTAGAAGGAGAGTTGAATAGCCCCTGCACAAATAAATAAAAGAACCCTTCTCGAACTTAAATGAACACTTGCATTAAATAAAATAAGAAATAAACTGAAAGACAAGAGGCTCAGAGGATTTTATTTGGTTACAACTGAGAAGGTTGTTAATCCAAGGAAGTGAATGCATAATAAAGATCTTCTTCAGGCGGAGAAGCCTCTTTACAGTAATGAAAGCTCAGAAAGGAAGAAGCTAAACAAAATGAAAAAGCTCACAAGTGTTGTATTAAGAATTGCTTGTTGTTCTTTAGCTTCTGGACCAAGGTTGTATTTATAGTCTTGGTCGGGGTACCTCGAAGGGTTCCAGGCGCCTGGAGTGGGATATAATTCTATCCCTGGCGCAACAGTCAATATCCACGACGAAAGTGGATAAAATTAGGTTCCGGGCGCCCGGAGTCGTGGATAAAATTAGGTTCCAGCCGCCCGGACTCCGGGCGCCCGGAATGGGTCCGGGTCCTCTGCTCCGGTGCTGCTCGCCTCGGTCGGGATCTTCCGCTCCTGCTCCACTCATTTGGGTGATTTCATCCATCCGGAATAGGGCTCACCCAAATCCAACTTCAGGCCTTCTCGAGCAACCTTCCGCTCCGGCTTCTCGTACCTCGGAATCGTCGCTTGCTTCCTTATCATCCGCCAACGTACTCTTCCGCAGCTTCGTCCCTCGGACGCACTAAGCCCGTTGGCTCTCTCCCGTGACGACCTTCTCGCTAGTTGCGTCTTTTGCTCCCCGAGAAATCTTCCGCTCCAACTTCTCGTCCCTTGGAAACATCACACGTTTCTTCTCGTTCGCCAGTGTACTCTTCCGCAACACCTCGTCCCTCAGACGCACCGAGCCCGTCGGCTCTCTCCCGTGTCATTCTTCTCGTTAGTTGCATCTTTTGCTCTACTTCTTGTGCTCCTAAGCTCCTGCACACTTAGACACAAGGTTAAATATAACAGGACATAACTTAACTTATTTGATCACATCAAAACAACCTTGGGGTACCAACAATCTCCCTCTTTTTTATGTGAGCAACCCAAGTAAAGCTAGGGTAAACAACTATAAATTTAAAACAATAAATTTTGTAATAAAGTGCAAAAAGTAAAAATAATTTTAAGTTACCTCCCCCTAGACTTAATTCTTCCTTCTCCCCCCTTTGATCACATAAAACATGGGGTATCAAAAAAAATCTAAAGGTAACGTTTACAAATTCTGATTTTCAAATATTTTTAAATAAATTTATCAAGAATTTTAATAATAATTTGATAACACTAAAAATACAATAATTTTAGAAAAATTTACCAAGTTGAATTATTTTTTAGTTAAACAAATTTGGATAGAAAAATTTAAGAATTTTCCAAAAAATTTGAGTAACTATTCAAAGTATTATCTAATTTTAATTTTAATGTTTTATCAGTTAGTCAACTAAACATTTTATTTCAATATTTGGCTTCCAGACTGTGGCGAGACACTAGACCTTCTTGGTTATTGGATCATCAACCACTTCTAGACAAATCCTCATAAGGAAATTAAACGTTTAATGTACTCTCTGAAAGCCCTAAGTCCAATTAATATTTAATTAAGACAAGTCTTTGGAACCCAGTAAAGGTTCCTTCCAACTGGGTTAACAAGAAATTTATTAGGTAAATTTTTTCTTGACAATTTTTTAATTTTCCCTTTGTGATATTTAAACTTCCAATGAAGTTCTTTATAATTTCTTAAATTTGAAATAGAGAATTTTGAACATGTATGATTTTTCAAATTTTCTATCTTTATTTTCAATTGATCATTTTCTAACTTTAATTTATCAAAATTTTCTAATCAAGATTTTGCTAGAATTAATTTTAACTCTTTAATTTCTTTTTTTAATTTGCAACTGTCTTTAGTTAGTAATTTAATCAATTTAAATAACTTGTTAGGTGGGAGTGTCACGCCTCCAAAGGAATCCCTGTCAGACAAAAATTCGACAACTTCTCCCCTGTACCGATGACAATCTGAAATATACATACATACAAAATACATCAGCAACATACGGTTGGAATATATATACAACCACGCAGTTATATATTCAGCCCACACGGTTGGAACAAAATAAAACACAATCACGTAGTTATATATATATATATATATACTGTACTAAAAACCAACACAACGAAAATCACAAAATAACGAACATGAAACGAACAAAAAAACTAACTGCAAGTCGGTCCGGCTTGACACGACAACTACATCAATTCAAGTACAAGATATCACAAAACTAAACTCCATAAAAATACAAGAACAAGTATAAAACCAATAATGCAAATAATATAAAAAACCAAAATCAGAAAATCGTCCTCAGATGTGACGTGGGACTGGCGGACATGTTCTCCAAGTGACTCCGTAAGCCTTTACCTAATACCTGGCGAAATAAATCAATTTACGGAGTGGTGAGTACTAAGACTCAAAGGGTAATAGAACAGATAATGCATGAGTATAGTAAAGAACTAGAGATACAAAGGTATACAGTCTCGTAGGCAAAATAACAAATACAACAGTGATATCATAATAAGTGTACATACCTGAAACCATATCCTAGGTTAGTAATAGAAGATCAGGTGTACCAAATACCTGCTACAGTACTGCTCATAACTACATGGGTAACATGTGAGATATATACATATTACCAATAAGCAAACAGTGTCTAAACTCATACCTCAGGTATATATCTCAACCTATATGAGCATATCAGCATAAGTAAATAATAACAGCATAAATAAGCAACAGCAGCATAAGTAAGTAATAGCATTAGTAGGTATAATAATAACAGTGTATGCACGGATAGTCACTCCCGTCCACCCCTCTGCACCATGACCCTGTATGGTCGAGAGGTCGGGTCAGTGACAGACTGTACACCACTCCAGCTACCACTACTCTCGAGTGGTCGAGGGGGCAGTTGCATAGTAGCTAACTAGCTACGTCTGCAACGGGGGTCCCTACTGCTCGCAACTCCAACTATCACTACCCATGAGTAAGCGAGTGAGAGCATGACATGACAAGCGACACGCTCCAGCTACCACTACTCATGAGTGGCCGAGCGTGCAACCCTGGCCAACGACCCTCTCAACCACAAGGGATACATGGTCGTGCATGCAATGACATGATGCGTAAAATGCAACAGTCATCATATATACATAAACAGAAAACAGGTATGTTGCATGAAGTCAGCATGCTCAGTAAGGTGTGTAAATAACAACCTTCAAGCAAGTAAGCATGGTATCTAGTATCCATATCCAATATCTAATATCTAGTATCTGGTATATGGTATTTGCTAAATATCATAAATAGCAACGAGAGACTGTATAGATATAGAAACGAGTTTCTTAAAAATTGAATGGATAAGTATCAAGTACGGGAAAAATACGAGTGGAGTCAAGATAAATACAGGAACTATCCGAAATTATAGTTCATACACTAAGATCAATGTACTAAAGAGATAAAGCAAGAAGTACCCACCTCTAAAAGTAGTCTGAATCCGATGTCACCTTCATCACGACACTAGCCTCGATCAAAGTCCTACATCAGACCAAATTAGTATGAACTTAAATAGCTTAACCAATATACGAAACAGATAACTAATCCGAGCTCATTCATTACCTTCTACTAATCCCCATTACTAATCTAAACAAATCCAAACTCCCTAATTTACACTCTCAGTTCCCACAATTCCAGCAACACACTACGACAATTAGGGTTACCAAATCATGAATTTGTTTCCTAAATACAAATTAACACTGATACAGATTTAACTACACTAGGTATTCAAAACCCAACGCTTTACCCTACAATAACCTCACCTCGGTTGGCCCACTGCCAGGAGGTGCTATTGCCGGCACAAGCACAGTGGTGATGCCTGCTGCCACAGATCCACAATCGGAGCTTCTACAAAGCTACAAACAAATGTAATCACTCTAATCAACACTTGATCCACACTGGAACCCATACCTGGTTCTACATATCTACTGTCCAAAGCTGTAGCTGCCTTACCTAGTGGTTCACGGCCAGAGAATAGTTGCTCAGACTGCCCACCGGCGAAATTTGCTGCTGGAATTTGTGGCCAAGTCCTTTACGGTGAGCCACTGTCAAAAACAACTCTCAGTTAATCTAACCTTCTCTACTGACATCAAATCTCAGATCTCCACAGCTATCGAACCCCAAAACAACTACCATACCTCAACCTACCTCGATGACAGAAACCACCACCAGCAGCGCAGGGAAATCCGACGAACTCAGCTCAGCTCTAGGGCTCGGGAAGGTGAGGCAGCCGCTTGGAGCGCAAGTCTTCAACCAAGATTGAGCACTGGAACAGGCAATTCAACTCCAGCGTCACCGGAGCTCAGATCTCGATCCTCACACGATCGAAGATCCCTTGCGTGAAGTGGCATTTCGAAGGAGAACACTATAGATGAGACCTCCGATAAGGAGTGGAGAAGATCGGAGACTCGACTCGCGACATGGCGCCAGCGATCGGGTGTCGGCGTGCGCCGAAGCTGAGACCGTCGGCGCAATCGGGAGAAATGGCGAGGGACCAACGATTTTAGGGATTTAGGGCACTGTAACTTCTTTATAAGGGTATAAAGGTAGGGTTTGATTAAGTTGTGTTATTATTAACTCCTCAATTAACCCTCCTCAAATGGTGATTTTCATTACCACCTTATACTTAACAATTTATCCCCTTAAACTCTATCATACGACCCCTAAATAATTCCAAAAAAATATCTAAAAATCCCCATAAATTACGATAAAGTTATTCTCCTATAACCCTTTATTATTTATTTCCCGTATCTCACAGAGAGAGATCGTACCTAGCTTACCTTGTCGATCTTGTTGTCCATAAATCTCCTGAACTGCTGCTTTCCTCTGATGTAGCCCTCCTTCATCGATGCTCTCGATTCTCATCTCGGACGAGCTTTTTTCTTCTTCGTCTTCTAGTAGGTACTCGGCTATTAGAGTTGTTCCGGCGATTTCCTCGATTTCAGATTCTTTTGATGACTTGGTGTCCATCGAGGAGTTGAATTCGACTTCTTTTGGTTCTTCATGAAGCATCAAGAACTTTTCCCAAAGTTATTTTGCACTTTGATAGTCACTGATTTTATCGAAATCTTCAACCGGTAGTATGCTTAAAAGATGAAATTTAGCCTTACCATTAGCCATGAAGTCATTGTGCTGCTTTTCAGTCCATTGATGTTTCTCAAGTTCTTTTCCCTCTTTGCTTTTGGACATATTAAAATCATATTTAATTGTTAGTAGAATATTAAAATCGATTTTAAAATAAACCTCCATTCTATGTCTCCAAAAAGCGAACTCCCCCTCGAATACTGGTGGTTAGATGCTAGCTCCGACCATTGTTTTTGCTTCGATCGACGGTTAGTCCTCCTGAAGCGTCCTGACTCTGATACCACTTGTTGAGACTCGTTGGCTGGTTAGAAGAGGGGTTGAATAGTCCCTGCACAAATAAATAAAAGAACCCTTCTCGAACTTAAATGAACACTTGCATT
Organism: Zingiber officinale; assembly: GCF_018446385.1. Lineage (NCBI taxonomy): Eukaryota > Viridiplantae > Streptophyta > Magnoliopsida > Zingiberales > Zingiberaceae > Zingiber > Zingiber officinale. Next base: position 36,216,088 of record NC_055992.1, on the reverse strand, counting down.
AAATAAAATAAGAAATAAACTAAAAGACAGAGGCTCAAAGGATTTTACTTGGTTACAACCGAGTAAGTTGTTAATCCAAGAAAGTGAATGCGCACTAAAGATCTCCTTGAGGCGGATAAACATCTTTACAGTAATGAAAGCTCAGAAAGGAAGAAGCTAAACAAAACGAAAAAGCTTCCAAGTGTTGTATTAAGAATTGCTTGTTGTTCTTTAGCTTCTGGACCAAGGCTATATTTATAACCTTGGTCAGGGCGCCTGGAAGGGTTCCAGGCACCTGGAGTGGGATAGAATTCTATCCCTGACGCAACGGTCAACATCCACGTCGAAAGTGGATAAAATTAGGTTCCGAGCGCCTTGACTCCGAGCGACCGGAATGGGTTCTGGTCCTCTGCTTCGGTGCTGCTCGCCTCGGTCGGGATCTTCCGCTCCGGCTTCACTCATTTGGGTGATTTTGACCATCCGAAATAGGGCTCACCCGAACCTAACTTCAGGCCTTCTCGAGCAACCTTCCGATCCTGCTTCTCGTCCCTCGGAATTGTCGCATGCTTCCTTCTCATCCGCCAGCATACTCTTCTGTAGCTTCGTCCCTCGGACGCACTGAGCCCGTCGGTTCTCTCCCGTGCCAACCTTCTCGCTAGCTACGTCTTTTGCTCCTCGAGCAATCTTCCGCTCCAGCTTCTTGTCCCTCGGAAACATCGCATGTTCCTTCTCATCTGCCGGTGTACTCTTCCGCAACACGTCTTTTGCTCGACTTCTTGTGCTCCTAAGCTCTTGCATACTTAGACACAAGGTTAAACATAACAGGACAAAACTTAACTTTTTTGATCACATCAAAACAACTTTGGGGTACCAACAATCTCCCCCTTTTTGATGTGAGCAACCCAAGTAATGCTAGGGTAAACAACTATAAATTTAAAACAATAAATTTTACAATAAAGTGCAAAAAGTAAAAATAATTTTAAGCTACCTCCCCTTAGACTTAATTCTTCCTTCTCCCCCTTTGATCACATAAAAAATGGGGTATCAAAAAAAATCTAAGGGTAACGTTTATAAAATTCTGATTTTCAAATATTTTTGAAGAATTTATCAAGAATTTTAAGAATAATTTTGATAGCACTAAAAATGCAATAATTTTAGAAAAATTTATTTTTATAGTTAAACAAATTTGGATAGAAAAATTTAAGAATTTTCAATAAAAAAATTGAGTAACTATTCAAAGTATTATTTAATTTCAATTTTAATGTTTTATCAGTTAATCAATTAAACATTTTATTTCAATATTTGACTTCCAAGCTGTAGCAAGGCACTAGGCCTTCTTGGTTATTGGATCATCAACCACTTCTAGACAAAGCCTCATAAGGAAATTAAACGTTTAATGTACTCTCTGAAACCCCTAAGTCCAATTAATCTTTAATTAAGGCGAGTCTTTAGAATCCAGTAAAGGTTCCTTCCAACTGGGTTAACAAGAAATTTGTTAGGTAAATTTTTTCTTAATAATTTTTAAATTTTCCCTTTGTGATATTTAAACTTCCAATGTAGTTCTTTATAATTTCTAAATTTGAAGCAGAGAATTTTGAACATGTATGATTTTTCAAATTTTCTACTTCTATTTTCAATTGATAATTTTCTAGCTTTAATTTATCAAAATCTTCTAATGGACAAGATTTTGCTTGAATTAATTTTAGCTCTTTAATTTCTTTTTCTAATTTGCAACTGTCTTTAGTTAGTAATTTAACAAATTTAAATAACTTGTTAGGTGGAAGAGATCGTACCTAACTTACCTTGTCGATCTTGTTGTCCATAGCTCCCCCTGAACTGTTGCTTTCCTCTGATGTAGCTCCCCCTTCATCGATGCTCTCGATGCTAATCTCGGACGAGCATTCTTCATCTTCGTCTTCTAGTAGGTACTCGGCTATTATAGTTGTTCCGACGATTTCCTTGGTTTCAGATTCTTCTGATGACTTGGTGTCCATCGAGGGGTTGGATTCGACTTCTTTTGGTTCTTCATGAAGCTTCAAGAACTTTTTCTAAAGTTCTTTTGCACTTTGGTAGTCGCTGATTTTATCAAAATCTTCAACCGGTAGTACGCTTAAAAGATGAAATTCAGCCTTACCATTAGCCATGAAGTCGTTACGCTGCTTTTCAGTCCATTGATGTTTCTCAAGTTCTTTTCGCTCTTTTCTTTTGGGCATATTAAAATCATATTTAATTGTTAGTAGAATATTAAAATCGATTTTAAAATAAACCTCCATTCGACGTCTCCAAAAAGCGAAGTCCCCCTCGAATACTGGTGGTTAGATGCTAGCTTCGATCATCGTTTTTTGCTTCGATCAGCGGTTAGTCCTCCTGAAGCGTCCTGACTCTGATACCACTTGTTGGGACCTGTTGGCTGGCTAGAAGGGGAGTTGAATAGTCCCTGCACAAATAAATAAAAGAATCATTCTCAAACTTAAATGAACACTTGCATTAAATAAAATAAGAAATAAATTGAAAGACAGAGGCTCGGAGGATTTTACTTGGTTACAACCGAGGAGATTGTTAATCCAAGGAAGTGAATGCACACTAAAGATCTCCTTTAGGCGGAGAAGCCTCTTTACAGCAATAAAAGCTCAGAAAGGAAGAAGCTAAAGAAAACGAAAAAGCTCACAAGTGTTGTATTCATAATTGCTTGTTGTTCTTTAGCTTTTGGACCAAGGTTGTATTTATAGCCTTGGTCGGGGCGCTTGGAAGGGTTCCAGGTGTCTGGAGTGGGATAGAATTCTATCAATGATGCAACGGTCAACATCCACGTCGAAAGTGGATAAAATTAGGTTCTGGCCGCCCTGACTCCGAGCGCCCGGACCTTAAAAGTCAACATGGTTGACTTTTTTTATCCGGGCCCTCTGTTCCGGTGTTGCTCACCTCAGTCTGGGTCTTCCGCTCCAGCTCCTCTTGCTTGGGTAATTTCGGCCATCCGGAATAGGGCTCACCCGAACCCAACTTTCGGCCTTCTCGAGCAACCTTCCACTCTGGCTTCTGGTCCCTCGGAATCATTGCATGCTTCCTTCTCGTCCGTCAGCATACTCTTTCGCAGCTTCATCCCTTGGACGCACTGAATCCGTCGGCTCTCTCCCGTGCTGACCTTCTCATTAGCTGCATCTTTTGCTCCCCGAGCAATCTTCCGCTCCAACTTCTCGTCCCTCAGAAACATCGCACGTTCCTTCTCGTCCGCCGGTGTACTCTTCCGCAACACCTCGTCCCTCAGACGCATCGAGCCCGTTGGCTCTCACATTGCTGTCCTTCTTGCTAGTTGCGTCTTTTGCTCGACTTCTTGTGTTCCTAAGCTCCTACACACTTAGACACAAGGTTAAACATAACATAACCTAACTTAACTTGTTTGATCACATCAAAACAACCTTGGAGTACCAACACATGCTACATTGGTCTCATGCCAAGTGTCAGCATACTCTGTTTGTGCTTTTCCCCATGACTTCATTGCATTGGTCCACACCAAGTGTCAATCTGCACCCCTTGTGCTTGACCACGCTCTGGCTTTGTTGACACCCACGAACAGTCCATCTGTCGCCCAGTGTTCGCACAACAGCTTCATTTTTTTGGCACCACGGATAATCCATCTTTCCACCTTTGGCACCATGGATAGTCCATTTGTCCGCACCACGAACAGTTCATCTGTTCGCTAAGTCCATAGCTCCGCTTCTTTGACCCCGCGCTAAAGTCTGTTTGCACACCAAGTGCTCAGCCCACGGCTCCGTCTCGAATGAACTAAACCATTTTCCTTCTCATATAGTGATACTTAGGGGCGTAATTAAGATAGTGAGGTGCAAATTCATTGTGTTGTTGCAATCAGGCCTAGTTTGGCCCTTATAGACTAAAGTTGTGTTTTGTATGAGATAAGAAGGTTAAAATTGATTAGATATTTAACGGCCGATAAAATATATGAGTCGAGATTGACTAAATATTTGACACAAAAAGTAGATAAGGAAAAAATTAAGTAGGTAAGGTCGATTAAACAATTGGTAATGGAGAAGTTCGATAGATATTGACGGAAGAAGTTGTTATAAGTCAAGAAGAATTAAATATTATATAGATAAAGAAAGTCTAAGTAAATTATGGAGAAATAGATAATGATAGAATCTAAGCAGATCAATGACCAAATACTTAACAATGATGGAAATTCAAACAAATCATGAAGTCGTGGATACTTGACAGTGATGGAAGTTTGAGTAAGTCATGGATGCTTGGTAGCGATGACAAGGTTAAATTGGATGCCTATAATAGTTGAAATCTTAAAGAATTAGTCTTTAGGTATCGAGAGTTCTAAAGGACTGGACTCTTAGTCATTGAAAGTCATGATGGACCAAGATTAATCTAGGCTTAGCAAGTACATCCTAGTAGAAACCTAGTAGACCGAGAATGGTAGATATTGGACAATAGATGAAATCTTAGAGAAATAGTCTTTAGGATTTGGAAGTCCTAGACGCGAGAAGTCTTTAGGCACGAGAGTTTTAATAGATTGAGGCCTACAAGATATTAAGCACATATATCGTCTAAAGAAGTTAAGATTAACTTTTACTAGGTAGATAAAGAAGTGACATAGTCTTTTGTAACATGGATTTAGAGTATTAACAGCCGAACTTGTAAAATAGAACAATCAATTGAAAAACTTGAACTACAAAATTATTATTTGATCATATTTTAAATTTGACAAGTCCAGTGATGAGAAATGCACAAGTCAACTAAGCGATTAACTGAGATTGAAATTACAACTAATATAATATTTCAATTTGAAAATCAATCAACTTCCGGCAGCAATCAACTCGTAATGATAAAAAGAGTGTTTGATGCTATATCTGGATACCAAAATGAATCATTGAGTGGATAAAATTATAACAATGATTCCAAGTTGCTATAATGGGATAGTTAATAGCCCCTAGGGTATAACTGAACCCGGTAATCATGTAACAGATTTGCAGTATACTAGAATAGTCAATTGAAAGACAAAGCAATAATCAGGTGGATTCCAAATTTGAGAAAAAATTTAGCTAATCATTCTTAGGAATTCTTAAGCAACTGCTACGACATTCTTGAGCCTTTGGGGAACAATCCAAAACAAGCAAAGCAAATATTTTAATTTGTGTAAAGTTTTGGTTTTATTATTTTCATTCTATCTTATATTTTTATATTCTACTTGTATTGTTGTACAAACATATCATTCTAAAAGGTTTTTTTCATTTGTATCCGAAAAGGAATAAACGTAATTATAATTTCAAGAGTAATCTCTAACGTATCCTGAGCCATGAAATAAAATTAAATTCTAAATCATATAAATCTTCATGTAATTAATCTTGTTCTCGGTTTATGTTTTAACGAACATGAACCATTGAGCTCAATGATACCCGAGTAACTGAGATTAGTGAGGTATAGATTGAATTTCAATTTCAATGGATTTGAAAACCAAAAGGTATAGAAAATCAATATTAAAGTAATAAAACGTCTCAAAGGGGAACATATTCCAATTCTACGATTACAAAATTGAATAATACAGATACAACAGTTCCGAATACAAGGACTTTACATCACAAAGACATCTACTAACTAATCATCTTCCAATTACAAAAAGATAAATGTACAAGCGAGCTTCCCTATTATTTGCTCATAGGTATGACAAAGAATCACTATTCAGGCACAAGCATTCACACCCAAAAGAATGAGTTAAAAAAACACCTCTATTCTGAAGTTGCTTGGCACTTAAGCTATCCCAGTTTCGGTACCAAAATTGCAAACTAATGGACTAATAGTAGAACATTCCGGATATCCAACATAATAAATTCCATGAGTTTATATCTACATAAGGGGTAGGTAAGCTCCGCCATGGCCCTTCCGTAAAATAAGAGGCCCGGCATTCTCTGGAACTCTATCCATCACCTTCATACATGCATCAGTTACATCCTGAAACCCTGTTGCTGCTGCTGCTAATTGCATCCGCAGCTTCAAATCCCTCGTCCTCTTGAGCAAGATCCTGAAAGACCTGCCTAAATGCTTAATCCACTCAGCAGGCAGCCCTCCTGGAGAGAGCCACACTGAAAAGTGAGATTGATCCCCTCTGGCTGCAACCTCATTCCGGTGGTACCTTGCCAGCTCTAGTAGCATTGATGGTTGCAAAGGAAGGACAGCAACAAACTCTGCCACAAACTGCTCAACTAAGTCTGGTTTAAACATTTGATTCCATAATACAGGAGCCCACTCGCCTGGCTGGTTTAGCTTGTATGCTTCTGCCACAATAAGGGCTTCCTGAAAACGAGACTGCTCCACAAGTGTCCTACGAGCTCTTGTTTCTGGGAGATCAATCCATTGTATGTCAGGGATCCGGATCTGGAGGGAAAGGAGAGATGCTTGGGCACAGGCATTATGAGTCTTCTGCCCTGCATCAATAGTGGCAAGGACTTCAGCAGCCTCAACATAATAGCGCATAGCCTCAAGAAGATCCTCAGTTTGACGATCCTTGTCGCGACAACAAAGCCACTGCTTCATATACTGCAAGGATCTAGACTCAAGGAGTGAAGCTGTCTCATGCTTCATGTCAAACTGGTTGTAGACCTGTATAGCAAGCAATAGAGAATGATAAACATACTAACTACAATTGAAACTGGCTGAGATGCAACTAAAGCATTCATTTAAAATTTTCCACACTGGCATTTTTGTTCATATGCAATTGAAATATCATGAAAGATGCCTAAAGTTGAATCAGTGGATCGCATAAGCATATTACCTCGTCAAGAAATTACAAAGGAAGAGAATGCTAGCTTAAGTCAAATATTTTATGTTTATTTTTTGCTTTCTAGCAAAGGATGACTTCTTCATTTTACTTAGTGTTGGTCTAAATAAATATTTGTGAATTTTCTTGTTAACTTCAATTAAATTATTATTTGAACTTGAAAAATGTGAGATTAGACACCATGTTATAATCATAGTACTGGTTCTCTATTGCATCCATTTCAATTGTATCAAACTTTTCCGCCCCTGTATTGAAATTTGTTATCATCTGTATGGATAGACTGTATCAAGGTCCATATCAGACAACACAAACAAACATGACGAGAATTATTCATTCCATCTGTGTCTTGGTCTCCACGGGATATTGATCTGTTAGTTAAACCCGTGCAAAAGATTACAAAGCCAACAAACATTGGGAATAAATCTGAACAAGGGTAAAGAAGTCATATCTAACAATTTTCAAGGACATGAACTAACTAATAGAAAAAAGAAGAATTTCTAACCATGGCAAGTGCATCGAAGTCATGAGGGTTAAATAGCTTTAATGATGTTAGAACAGCCATTCTGAATCCTCTGACAGCAGCGGCTGTGCCGGTGGCCATCTCTGTAGCTGAGTACTTTTGAAGAAGCAGTGCGAGCTGACCATTTTCTATAAGGATATTTAAAATGAAATTCAAGGCATAGAAGTTACTGACTCCGGTAACCAAGCGAGCCAAACAAGTAAAATCACCCTCCAACACATATGATTCAATTCTGTTGGCAGCAAGGGTCACAAGAACATCGACTCCATCAAGGCAGGCAGAAGATTTGTAGAAGTGGTGTGCCAGTATAAGAAGTTCAACCTGTCGAAAAGATTGAGTATTTTTGTTATGAGAGAACACTGGAACCAGAAGAGAAACTGCATTTATTTCCAAAATATGGATTGACAGGAGCCCTCTATCTCTCTCTTCATATATAAATAGACAGACTAGACCAGAAATGCATACAACTATTTTGTTCTTGTTAAGATAATTCAGTATATGAAGATATGCATGCAACATATTTATATTAAAATTATCAGATATATGTATGCAGGTAATGAAAGCTGATGAATGCCCTGTCCATCCTGCTATGTTTTAGAAACACCTAACTTGAAACGCTAAGTGAAATAAAAAGAAAAAAAAAAAACAGTAATCCTAATTGAATTGCTGGATAATACTAGTCAGATCTACTGCAGCAAATGAAGATCTGAAATAGTAATTCCTAACAAGATGGATTTTATTAGTATACCAATTGTTTCAGAATATCATATTTGAAAAAGAAAATTCTGAACTTGCTGCCATTAGATAAGTTCAATGTCGTCCACGAGATTTTAGTTAGCAGAAGAAGCATTCAAAGTGTTGAAAAACTTAATCTATTTGAGTAAAAGGTTACACTTGCACCAATCACCTCATCAATGAAAGTGTAATACTCCATTACTTTGATGGTATGCTTATGTAAAATTTATCTAAAATACAAATTGTTAGGCATGTAGCATTCATATTTCTGATAAGAAATGGCAAGGCTCAATATGTTTCACTAAGTCCACCTTGTCTGCTGCCTCACACACTTAACCTAATCTGCATAGTACACATCCATCTTGGCTGCAACATGGATATTTACTTTCTCCCAATCAAGGTTCTTATACTATGGCATTTCGGTTTCTGAACTAACCTTCTCTGACCTGTCTACTAATAACAAAAAGTTCATTTTTTTCTTTCTTTAATCTATTGGGCCTAATTAATTCTTGAATGGGTTAGGTTTACTTTTAATAGGTTGGGTCTAATTTCTAATGGGTTTCTTTAGACCTCCCTTTTTTACCATCAAGGTGTTTTGGTCAACACACTTTAACATTTGAAAAAGAATCAAAATTAAAGTTGCAACCAACAAGAACATTCATGTCACTCTTAGGGATTAATTGATGTCTATATGACACAGTGCAACGGTAAGAGGCACGGTGGTTTCCCATGCACCGAGGATTCGATTCTCATGCAGGCAACCTTATGCCTGCTCGAACTACTAGAACAGTTGGGTTGCTGTGTCAGAGCATCTCGCACTTCTGGATTTACCCGGTGGGCGAACCAAGGGAAGGCCGCCTACCTCCAAGACTAGTTGGACTAAACAGATCATGGATTAATTAAAAAAAAAATCCAATCAAATTTTCAAGGCACAACACATTCAAAATTAGGATTAGGGGGCATAAATACATTATGTGACTCTTAGGGACCAAAGGCCTTTCAAGATATAAAAATCAAAGATATAGGGCATAAGCAATTGAACATGTGACTAATATAGATAATATTTATTTGACATGATTTTAACTCCTTTTCAGCAATTGAAGTGTTTCATCATTTTAAGCTTTTTTGGCAATTAAGGTGTTTTGGCCATAACTACTTGATATTCAAAAAGGATTCAAAACTAAAATTACATGGCATCATGCATAGGGACAAATAGATGACCATGACATAATCTAGACCTTTCAAGGCTAGGTAATTTTGAGAAATTACCTTAATAGCCTTTTCAAAGGCCAAAATCAAAGTTACAAGATACAATACATTCAAAGTCAACATTAGGAGGCATATACGTATCAGTGTGACTCCTAGGTATGAAATATACCTATATGATATAATTTTGACCCCTTTTAAGCCATCAAAGTGCTTCGGTTAAACATCTTTAGTGACCTAACAAATCATCAAAATCAAAGATATAAGACACAAACAGTCTTATAGATTAAATATTGTTCTTATGTCATAATTTTTACCATTTTTTGATCATCCTAGTGTTTTGGTCAAACCACCTTAATGTTTAAAAAAGATCAAAATTGAAGTTACAAAGCATAAAAACATCCATGTCACTTGTAGTAATTAATTGAAGGTCATATAATACAATTTAGATCAAATTTTGAATCATCAACGTGCTTTGGGCATTTAACTTTGATGGCCTTCCAAGGGGCCAAAATCAAAGTTACAACGCGTAACACTTACAAAAAAAAAAAGAAAAAAAAAAAGAGGATGTAAATAACTTCACATGGCAATGATGGTCATACCTGTCTCATACATTTACACTATTGATTTGGCCAAATATAAATGTGGGAATATGTGATTTTGTGACCAAATATCCCTAAAGATTAGATCATAGGATCATGATCCATGGTCAAAATTCCCACATGATGTATCCTTTAATACTTATGAAATCAATACATCACTCCCATCAACTCTAGTACTCACCTCAACTCCATGTCTGAATAAAAGCAAATGGTAATAAGTTCTAAAGAATCAATTAATTCATGGTCAAATTCCCACATGATGTATGTTCTTTATATTATAGATTAAGAGAGGGATTAAATAGTATAGCGAATTTGTTGGTAGTTTGAAGGATTACAAACATGACTATTGTTTGGACAACCAAATGTTCTTTGTGTGATCATTGATTTCTTAAAAACGATAGGATGGACAATTGTTGATATTGATCCAACTTGAGTCATCATTGTTATTGATCAATCTTGGCAACTAAGGTAAAAAGCCCTACCAAGGGGTACAATGAATGTTATAATTTTCCCAAATCTAACAGGATATAATTCTATCCAAGAAGATTGTGAATTAGCATGCCTATGCATCTCATGAAGAGCAACTTCCATACTTGGTAAAAAAAAGGACTACCAAAAGGGACAAGGAACCTTATAATTTCTCCAAAAATAACATGATGAAATTCTTCCCAAGAAGATTTTGATTCTAGGCATCATGCCTGCACAGAAGCAACTTTCGCACATACTGAATAGAAACCAGCTAATAACTTTATTAAGCCTTGAGCTTCTTGATTTGTTTATTTTTAGATGTTATGATAGAAACCTACAACCTATTAACTTCCAGTCTTGAGCTTCTGATATGTTGCTAGACGAATTTAGTAAATTCAATTGTTGAGATGTTAACTTGCTTCATTTTAACAAAGAAGCCTCTACTAAAAAAGTACAATGGTTATTTTTCATTTCCTACTATAGCAACTAAAGCTTTGTATCTTGTAGTAAGCTAAGAAGATTGCTGCAAGAGCAATTGTTCAATCCATAATTTGCATCAACCAAGAATCCAATACCTCACAAGCATGTGGTATTTCTTGTCCTGTCATTACTACGCGCATGAGTGAATGACCAATTTCTTGTTCAGAAGGACAAAGTTGTGCCCACTTCAAAAAATCAGTGAATCTCCACAAAAGAGGCTCAGGGCCCTCTTCCTTCTGAGAATCCATGTAACCACCACGATGTGCGGCCAACAGTCCCTGTGCATAAAAACTATCAGAAAGGAGATCATTGGGTATAGAATAAGGACATATCTGTTAGGACAGCATACCTTCAGAAAAGATTCAGCAAGAATCCTTGCAATGATTGGATCAGGAATTGTGTGGGTCTGTACCAACAGTTTGGCTTCTTCAAGAGAATCTTGGGCTTTAAGAGAAAGCAATTGCAGCAAATCTATAGGTTTTTTCTCAATTGCCTCAGAAAATGGGAGGCCAAGTATTTTTGCAGCTTTGACAACAGCAATTATTCTTCTACACAACCCACGCCCAGAACCTTCACAGCACTTGGTAGCTAAGAACTCCAAAGCCTATAGTAAGAAATCAGAATGATTAAAAAGTACCTAATGCATTTATGACCACTAAGAAAAAATAATTATAGAGTTTCTTTTGAGACAGCAGCACCTATACGAACAAACCAAAGACAGATTTGCTACACTAATTCATCATTCGGCATCATCCTCACCTGTGATAGTTGAATCATGTGATCCTTAATTGTTACACCAGCAGATCTAATAACTTCAAGGGCTTCAGGATCAAGGGGTGATAGACTAAGATCATCATTGCTATTTGAAGATGATAAGGTCGCAAGCTTTAAAGCAGCATCAACCAGGGAAATTTCAGATGGCATGTGTGTTGGAGACAGTTTCTTCTGAAGCTGTTTAGCAGCTGTAATTTGACCAAACTCCAACAAGGAAAGGACAGCCTTCTCCATTTCTGCAGGTTGTACTCTTTTCTCCCATGCAGAGACTGATGACTCTATACTCAAACTTTCTTCTTGTGATAGCATAGTTTTAGATATTTCACCAGTATTCTTAAGATGAGAATCAGTGTAATCATCAGAATCAATGTTGCTTTCCAAAGTGTCTAAAACAAAACGTCTTTGTATTGGATTAGTTTTTGTCCTTCTCTTTGTCCTTGCAATGCTCACTGCAGTGGCGACACTGCTAGATTCTAAGGTTTGTGACTGCCGATTATGTGGGAAATTGTATTCCCTTGTACCATTTCTCTCACTAGCTTTCATGGACATTGCATTTATGTGATTATCCATTTTTGTAATGATATTTGCAGTCTGTTCTATAACACTGGAAGAATTTCCACCCACTAAATTATGAACAGAGCTGAGTGATGTATAGGCACGTTCAGCCTTAAACTGAGATTCTGATTCTACTGCTAGGAGCCACACTCTAGTTTCAATCTCCCTCAGAATATCCAAAGGATAAACCCTGTATCATAATAAAAAACCTTAACAAAGACCAAAAGAGAAGTACTAAAATTACCAAAAATCAAGTACAAATATGATAACTTACGGAGGAGACTGAGTTATTGTTCCACTTAACCACTGTAGAGCAAGAAGAAGAATCTCGTGCAATTCTCTTGATGGAATATCTTTCTCAATGGCTTCTGCATGTTTGAGGAAAAATGATCCTGCCTGAAAGAAATCACAACCAATTTTTTCTTGGATTAGCACAAAATGGTTGTCTTTTCTTGGGCATGCTTATAAATCAACAAGCAGTCAACCTGCAATGGTGGAAACGAATGTCTCATAAAAAGTGTCTGACAATGGTTCCATAAAGCGGCTCTCTCCTCTGGAACATCCCAAAGGAATTCCTTCCACTCGGAAACCATGGCTTCAGCCTGAAACAAAAACTTGTATGTGGTAGTCATGACGTGACAGAATTTCTTCCAATTATGGGTAGCTTAAATAGAAAATAATCTCATATATGGTTTACAACTTATCATAATCGTAAACAAGCATATGAAAATACAAAGGTAGCACGTTTATTGTTTTGGTAACATGATCCAATTGACATTTAGAAGATAAAACCATGACACAAATTACATCAAGTAAACAAATGAATGATTGAGTGATATACAAAGATTATATAAAGGAATTATTTGGAAATAATCAATTATATAATGGTTCCACTAGGTCAACTATCTGCATCAAAATACTGGCAGAGATTCACTAGGAGAAAGAAAGATGGAGGAATCAGAGAAGCTGTCATATATCAACTAGTCTTTTAATAAGCATGTCTGAGAATAAGCGTGTTTGAGGCTAATGTTGGTAACAATCGTTGAAAGAGCTTTAACTGAGTCAATTCAATCACTAAGAATTGGGGTAATCTTTTTCCTTAATTCAGCTCAAGGCATTGCAAGATATTAAAGGTTATTATGGAGGACAGGAATAGAGAGGACAAATAATTAAGGAAGATTGATAATTGAAGGGGAAGAAAGAAGAAAAAAAAAAAATCATCCATCTTGTTTATCTGAGAAGTTAAAAATATGAAGAAACTTTGTAATATAATTTTTACTATCTGATTATTCTTTTTTTCTAATTTTTATTTCTTCTTTCAATCGTGGGAAAGAAGAGCCAGGAAAAATGGAGAAGATCAGGAGGATTTTAATCTTCTCACTTTTGGGAAGATGAGATTGGGTAATTTGATCTCTCCACTTTTCTATCCTCCCATGGTTTTCTTTCCAGCAAACAACATTAAGTGGTCGTCCCATTTTTCTCATCTAAATTTTCACTTTTCAGATTGCTCTCCAGCTAAATTGCTTAAAGATTGTTAATATGAAAGGAGACCATACAGAAAAAAGAACAATAAGGAAACAGATAAGGTTCCAATATCTAAATTTGCAAACATATTAATATTAAGGAAGAAAATAATATCAAATTGCTCTGAGCGAGCACCAAGGAGATGATGTCAAAGAAAAGACTATGAAGTTCCAACATGTACTTAAAGAAAAAGAGTAAATAAAGAGAGAAAATAATTATCTTATCTTCAAGATGGCATCATAGTAGTAAAAGTGTTGCAACTAAAAGAGAAAATTGATTTGAGTTATAAATGTGCTGAAAGAGGAGAAATGCTAGTGTTGGGTTTCTAGGAGTTAATCAAACTGCTATTCAAGGCTTTTTTATTTTCAGTAAACAAATGCAAATCTGGAATATATTTTACTAGGTTAGCAAATATTGTGTCAGGCTGAGATATGGTGCTAGATTTAGTGCTTACTCTAAATTTTAGAAGAGAAGAAATTACTGATTTTATATGCCCTATTTGCAAATTTTGTGAGGATTCATCTACTATTTATACCGACATTTAGTCCTTCATGATTCAAGGAAATGCTAGTGTTGGGTTTCTAGGAGTTAATCAAACTGCTATTCAAGGCTTTTTATTTTCAGTAAACAAATGCAAATCTGGAATATATTTTACTAGGTTAGCAAATATTGTGTCAGGCTGAGATATTGTGCTAGATTTAGTGCTTACTCTAAATTTTAGAAGAGAAGAAATTACTGATTTTATATGCCCTATTTGCAAATTTTGTGAGGATTCATCTACTATTTATACCGACATTTAGTCCTTCATGATTCAAGGAAATTATTATTTTTTCCTCTCTTCCATAAAACTTTATGGTATTAAAGTCACCATACTCTTTCTTTTTTCTTCCATGATCTCCTAGAAGGCAGGGATGACCAATGGAGCAAACAATTCCACCATCTCCTCAGATTCTTCTGAAACCAGTCACCCTACTCCTGTGAATTCTTCTACCCCTGCTTTTGCAGATTTCTATTATCAGAATTCCACTCTACTCACAGCCATAAGACTTAATGTACAGAATTATCAAATGGCCTCAGTCCATGAAACTAGCTACTGATGACGGAAAATCAAACATTTGCATTTGTCTAGTGAGATGATTAGACCTACTGCAAGAGAACCTCGCTTAGAAAAATGGAAGTCCAAGAACTCCCTGGTGCCTTAGCGCAACGGTAAAGTTGTTGCCATGTGACCAAAAGGTCACGGGTTCGAATCCTGGAAACAGCCTCTTGCAAAAAACAGGGTAAGGCTGCGTACAATGGATCCTTCCCCGGGGCCCCGCATGGTGGGAGCTTCGTGCACCGGGCTGCCCTTTAAGAACTCCCTGGTATACTTAGAGATGTGTTGGAACTTGTTTGTGCTCTTTACGCAGACCATGAAAATACTTCTCAAATATTTGCATTGAAAACCTGACATTCACAATCAAGCAAAGCAATCATGATATCCACCATTTATTACAATGAATTAGTGGCATTTTGGCAAGATCTTGATCAATGCTATGACAAGGTTTGAGAGAATTCAAAAGACTACAGCTGTCACAAGAATAGAGAGAGAAATGATAAGGTCTACATGTTTCTACACTTAATTGGAATTTGGATGAGGTTCGGGGCTGCACTCTTGGCAAGAAACCTTTGCATTCCATGGGAGTGTTTTCTGAATTCGGACGTGAAGAAGCAGGAGGGAAACAATGTTGTACAGAAAAGAAAACACCCACAACCTAGGAATTGGAAGCTCAGCCCTTGTGCCCCAAGTTTTAGAATTTGAAATCTATAGTCGTCAAAAGCCATGGAGTGAGCATGGTGAAAAACCATGGCATACAAAGGAGACATGTTGGAAACCAGCATGGTAAGGCATTATTTCAATCTCCAAAATTGTCCTTACCTAAGTCTTTAACCGCCGAATGTTTAAGTGTCATTCCTACTTTGTTTTCCTTGTGAATCATTAATTCAAATGCAACTGATCATATGCTTGATTGCTCTAAGTTGTTCCCATCTTATACACCTTGTGCAAGCAACAAAAAGGTCAAGATTGTCGAATGTTCACTCTCAGTTATTCTAGGGACAGAAGTTGTCAGGCTCACTTATTAATTCACTACCTTACTAATTATTTATGAAATCCTTCATGTTCCCAACATCTTGTAACTTGTTGTCCATCTGCAAAAGCACCTTCGACCAAATAGTGTCGAGCTAATTTTCATTCTTCTTATTGTCAATTTCAAAAATTAATGAATGGAAAGTGCTAGAGGAAAAAATTGACTCTACTATTTTTAAGATGGATCTTCCAAGAATGAACAAGGTCAAAGTACTAGTTTAAATTTTATTATTAAGGATGATGACATTAAGTTGTGGCACAATAGATTAGCTCATCTTAATTCTCAGTATTTAAAATACTTAATTTTGAACCTATTTCAGAATCAAAGTCAATCTTTTTCATTTAATGCGGTGTGTCAATTTACTAAACATCATCATGCATCTTTTTCTCCTAAACGTACATTCTAACCACATCATTTACTGTGATTCATAACGATATTTGGAACTTATATTGATCATCTATATTTTCTAGTGAGAAATGATTGTTGATGACACAAGATTAAATTGGGTTTATTTGATTAAAATGAATCTGAAGTGGAGAAAATTTCAAAGACTTTAACACTAAGACACAAACAAAATTTCAAACAAAAAAACATTCGAATTTTACAAAGTGATAATGATGAGTATTTTACAAAGTTACTGCATCAATAATCTACAACAAAAAAGTTTAGCTGAAAGAGAAAAACAACACTTACTGTAAATAGCTCAGACTTTTTTTACAAAACAAGAAACCTAAATATCTTTCTGAGAAGTGATTCTTACTGCTACATATCTCATAAATAAGACAGAATCATAAATTTGAAACATCTCTTGATGTATTTCATAAATTAAAAAAATCTTTTTATTTAGCAAATAGGTTATCTTCTTTAAAGATTCATTATCTTTAAAGATATTTTGTTATCCAACATTAATTCATACTTTTAATCACAATTGTGGAATATTTACGCCCCAAGCCATAAAATGTGTTTTGTTGGTCATACTCTCAATCAAAAGGATATAAATGTCTTGATCCTATTTCAAAAAGAAAAGTACCATGATGTTAGTTTTCTTGAACTACAATCATATTTCATATTTCATTTAAAGGGAGAACCATAACCAAGATTCACAAATCTTATATTTTCCAAATTAAAGATATTCATACTCAAAATAATTCTTCTCCCAGGATAAGCTGAAAACTCAGATTTCATTTTTACAGAAGGAAAAGTGTTTTAGATACTGACAATGGTCTTCTTAGTGAGCCATCTTATGATGATAATGATTCACAAATGTTAACAAGGGAAATACACTATTGGAACCATTTCACATTGTTCATTCGAGATGGAGAACAACCCGACACAATGAGCCTTCTAATCCTTTGCACTCCATGAATCTCTAATTTCTCCAGGTAATATCCTATTCTTTACCAAGACTCCACAAAATATTCAACCCATAGTCATTTAAAGTGTAAGGCGCCAAAAAGTGCATAGGAGCTGTGGGGCCTGAGGTGCTAGGCGCACGGTGAGGTGCATGCTTTACCGAAGTAAGGCACTTTGAGTATCAATATTTACAATTCAAACATATATAAGGAATTTCTTCCAAAATATTTCACTAACAAAATCCAAATATTTTACAAACTGTTAAACAATAATATAAATATAAAATTCACTAACATTCAAATATTAAAATAGTTTATTTTTATAATCAAAATCAAACTTCAAATATCTAAATAATCAAAATCTTCATCTATCTTCCTCAATCATATCATTATCAGCCGGATGTTTCAAATTTGTATCAAGCTAAATCTTCATTGGTTTTCCATTTTATCTCTCCCACCAACCACAGTGGTGTTGCATTCAAAGAACAACACCACTGTGCTGTTGTATTTCAAATAACAACACGTGGTGCTGATTTTTAAAATACAACATCAAAATGATTCTAATTTTGGAAATCAGCACCAAATTCAGCATCAAAATGATATTGATTTTTGAAAACTAGCACAGAAAAACAGTGAAATAAGTCGGAGGGGAGTGGATGTTGATACTGATTTTTTTAGGGAGAGAAGAGTGAAATAAGTTTGCTAGGAACTTAGGAAGTTGATATTCATTTTCTAGGGGAGAGGAAGAGCCACACAAGAAAAATGTGTTGCATGCATGCAAATTAATGCAACCTAATTAATTTAGAGGGTAATTAGAGCTTTAAAATAAAACTTCAAGGAAAATCACACCTTAAGTGTGCCTTAACCTTTCAAAAGGCGCACAATTAAGTACTACACCTAGGTCACTGCCAAGCCACAAATGGCGCGCCTGGCTGTGCCTTGCGCCGTTTTTCACAACTATGATTCAACCTACTTCATCTTTAAGTTTTGAGTCTCTTAGAAAGGAAATTGAACTGAATACCAGTTCCAAGTTAAAAGATTACAACCTTCCCATTGTGCTCCGAAAGGATGAATCATTTGGAAGTCACCATCCTTTATCCCATTTTGTATCTTACAAAAACCTTAGTTTTTCTTCACAATTGGCTCATATAGAAATTCCTAATAGTATGCAGGATGCTCCAAAAGTTCTCAAGTGGAAGAAGGTTATTTTAGAGGAGATGAAGGCTCTTGAGAAGAAAACACCCGGGAGCTAGGAGATCTGTTGAGTGGGAAAACAATTGTAGGGTGCAAATGAGTGTTTACTATCTATTAAAAAGTTGATAGCTCCATAGAACAACACAAAGCATGATCGGTTGGATGGGATTCAGTCAAACCTGCAACACTGACTTACTTGAAAATTATGCCTCAATTGCAAAGCTAAATACTATAAGAGTTACATCGTCACTTGTTAACCTCGATTGGCCTCTACAACAGCTGGATGTTAAGAATGCATATCTTAATGAAGGCTTGGAGGAAGAAGTGCACATAGATGCACGATTTGTTGAAAAGTTTGATATGAGGGTGTGAAAACTAAGGATATCTTTACAAGGGTTGAAATAAACAGAACTTGGTTTGAGAAATTTTCTGACTTTGTCAAAAGTCAAGGGTAAACTCATGGACCAGCTAATTATATAATGTACACTAGAAATTCAAAGAATGGGAAAATAATTGAGTTGTCGTGGATGGTATAATTCTCACTAGAGATTATATATCTGAGATGAACCAATTGAAGAGTTAACTCTCCTAAACATTTGAGATCAACCACTTAGGATCTCTAAGATAGTTTCTTAATACAGAGATTGTGAAATCAAAGAATGGAATTGTTCTCTCGACAATAGTACATTGTTGATAACTTTATGGAGATTGGAATGAGCAATTGTAGGCCAGCTGACACTCCCATTGATTCCAATCAGAAACTTGGAGATGACAAGGTGATCCAGTGTATATAGCCCAATATCAAAAATTAGTGAGGAAATTGATCTACTTATTTCATACATAGACATCTATAGCTTTTGTCATGAGTCTTGGTAAGTTAATTTATGCATTTGTTTATAAAAATACCTTGATGCAGTTTAATCAGATTCTTTGATATTTGAATAGCACTCCCAACAAAGGTTTACCCCTTTAGAAACACCACACCTAAACAAGAAGTGTACATTGATGCAGATTGGGCAGGATTGGTTGTTGATAAGAGATCCATGCCAGGATATTGTACTTGTGTTTGGGGAAACTTAGTCAAATGGAGAAACAAAAAGAAGCATATACAACGAGTAGTACTGCAGCTGAATAGTGGAGTTTATGATATACTATGGATGGAAAGTTTTCTTGTTTGAAGATGTCAATAAATGCACAAACAAAGTTGTATTTTGATAACAATGTTGCCATTAAAATTGCATAAAATGCAACATAACATGATTGTATGAAGCGCATGGAGATTAATACACTTATAAAAGAAAAGACTATTTGCATGTCTTTTGTCCCTACTATGTAATAAACAGTTTATATTCTCGCGAAAAGACTGTTTAGGCCTAATTCAAAATTTCTTACAAGCAAATTAGACGTGATTAATATTTATACACAAACTTGAGAATGTTGGATTTGTAGAAGTTAATCAAACTACTATTCTAATTTTTTTATTTTAATCAAACTTCAAAATCTTAAGTCATGCCAATATTTCTCTTTGACTGAAACGATAGTATCATGTTGACATTCGATGTATGGTTCTAATGGCAAATTAGAGGTGGAAGGAGGGAGTTGAAAAAGAAAAAAATAAAAAAAATAAAACAACTATAAACAAAAGGTCAAGCTTCTTTCCATCTAGAATGCTATGATTTTAACATTATTTTATATGGAGACAAACTAAAGAAAATAACAATATTATCTAGTTTATCTTGACCTTTGTTTTAACATGCCAAGTAGTGTTACGATGCATATCAACATATGTTGAGTAGGTCATTTTGGTAATTGTTTAGAATGAAATGTTTCACCCATTTTGCCCTAATCCGGTATGAGATTTGAAAGCATATTTTAGTAAAACAAATCTAGAATTTTCTACAAAACTATAATATGTTCCATAAGACTGGAATATTCTATCGCATTCATAGTTTTTTTTTTTCATAAACCCAAATGTGTGTGTGTGTGCGCGCGCGCGCGTTTAGTCATTCATGATTCAAGAAGAATTGTTTTTTTATTCTCTTCCATAATCCTTCACTTCAGAATGACTCCAGTTACTAATCATTTTAAACCAAGAGAGTAGGATATTAAGAGAGAGATTCAAAAGTTTAACATCAACTATAAGAAAAGACAGATGAAGGGGAGCCTTGGCGCAACAGTAAAATTGTTGCCATGTGACCAAAAGGTCGCGGGTTTGAATCCTAAAAACGGCCTCTTACAAAAACAGGGTAAGGTTGCGTACAATGGATCCTTCCCCGGGACCCCGCATGGCAGGAGCTTCATGCACTGGGCTGCCCTTTTTATAAGAAAAGAGAGATGTCCAAATAAATAGACTAAGTAATTTCATCTTAAATCAAAAGTACAATATGCGAAAGGCCGATGAGAGGATGAAAATTGAAAATGAAATAAAGAATTTCATCTAAATCATGAGTACAATATGTGAAAGGCTGATGAAAAATGAAAAATGACAAAGAAACAAAGAAACTAGCAACAGATCATAATGATGCAAAAATGAGGAATTGAAAATGCCATTGATAGAAGTTGATGTGTGGTGGGATCATTGTTAGTGGCCTATGATAATGCCCCCATTTTGGAGGGTGAAGAGAAGTGAGGAATTTGAGGCAACGCCTTGGGCTGTTCTTTCTTATGTAGTCTAGAGGCAATATCCTTCTAGGGGGAAGAAAGAACTTATTGATGACAATGACTAAGTCTTGAGGATGCTGCAAGAGAAGTCAAGGTCAAGCCACTTGCTGACTATTGTGGAAATCATGGAGACAGGGAGGGTGACACATTGAAGGAAGAAAGAGCAAGGGCACAGAAAGTATGAAGAAAGTAGAGCACAAGGGCGGTGTATGTTGTTACTGATATCACGAGCCAATGCTAGGGCTTTGGATAGAGGGATGGAAGAGGGAACAATAGAGATTAGACTGCCAAAAATTAATTGTCATGTTAAAAATAGAAAGGCTAAAAAATGTATGGAAGAAGAGTGGGAATGGAGGGAGATCACATTAATGACCAATACAGCTTCCCCCTTAAATCAGAACCCTAGGAGAGTGGGGGTGCAAATAGAGGGAGAGCTGAGGTCATGCCATCAAGTTTTAAAATTTTGACCTGTGCTAGAGTTTCAGTATATGACCAAAACAATATGGTTTCAATATTATATCGTACCGATTACTTTTTTTAAAAATATAAATATATTAATTAAAAATATTTTTTTATTAATATCTAATCATTATAAATGCTTATTATTAAATTATATTTGAGATGTTTAATATTTAGTCTAAATTTTAATATTATCTTGTGAAATATTTGATTTTTATTAACACTCGATTTAGGTTAACTAAAAATCATAAAGATGGTTTAAACCAAATTTAATTTAGATATATTTTGATCAATTTAAAATTAAATTCAATTTATATATAAAATATTTTAGTTTATAGTAATAAATATAAATGATGATCTAGTAAGCGATAGAGCCAATGGTATAGAAAGATCCATAAAGCCAACCCTACCTAGTGAGAAAAGACTAGTTGTTGTTGTAGTAATAGATTTTATAAAGTTAGAAATAATATTATATTTATTTTTTTATCTAAGACGTGAAAAGGATATTCATCTTTAAAAGGTTAAATGGTTTTGTTTTTCCTCTATTTACATTAAGAAGTATTTTTCTCTTTATTTATTTTTGATAGAGTAAATGAGATGAGACAATACACCAATCAAGCCTTATCGATTATATGGATCCTTTTATGTCATTGGACTCTATCCTCGACTATATCATCATTTATACTTAAATAAATTTCATCTTGTTTTATTGTTGCTAACCAAGTCTTTTTTTTTATCTTCCTCTTGTTTGATGTACGTGTTTGTCATAGTTTCACATTGCCTAACCAGAGTATTTATTGGTCGTCTAAGTATATGTCCATACCATCTTAAACAAGAGATAAGATAATATAATAATTTATTTTAATGTGGTCAATGATATTACTTTAGTAAATAAGACACGTGAAAAAGTAAATGCTAAACTCGAATTTTAGCAGGAAATGCAAAAAGTGAAAGCTTTTAGGCTTCGTAGAGTAAAATAGAATATATACAAAATTTAAATTTAACAATATTAGACGCAATGAGATAATTGTTACGAAAGGAAAAGACAAGTTGTGAAAGTTTTAAGTATTTAGGATCTTTTTACAAATGGATGGAGGGATTGAAAGTTATATAGAATATAAATAGGAGGGTGGAAATGAAAAAGAGCATCAAGTGTTTTTTTAAATCGTAAAGTACCTCTAAGACTTAATAGAAAAATTTTACAAAACAATAGTTAGACCTGCTATGCTATATAAAGTTGAATGTTGGACTACGATTCAAGCACATGAGCAAAAGATGAGAGTCATACAGATGAAAATACTAAAGTAGACATCCGGACATACTAGGATAGATAGACGGGATAAGAAATAAAAATATTAGAGAGAAAGTCGTAGTTACACCTATCAAGAGAAAACTCACATGTTTAAGATGATATGAACATGTACAACAACCAATAAATACTCCAATTAAGCGATGTGAAACTATGAAAAATGTGCACATTAAACGAGGAAGATAAAAAAAAGACTTAGTTAACAACAATAAAACAAAATAAAGTTTATTTAAATATAAATGATGATATGGTAGAGAATATAACCTAAAAGCGTAAAAGGATCCGTATAGTCGATCTCACCTAGTGGGATTAGGCTTGTTATTGTTGTTGTTTATTTTGATGGAGAAAAAAATAAAGAATGAAAGAGGAAAACAATTAATGAGGAAGAAAAAAATAAGAAGGAAAATTTTAATAAGAAAAAGGAAATATCTATTTTAAAAAATTAACCTTTAAAATTAAATAAATAAAATAATTAAAATAATAAATAAATAGTCGCGGTTGTTGCCACGACTGCCCCGCCCTTGCGAAGGCCATGTGGGGGTTGCAGTGATCTCTGCGCCCTTGTAAAGGTTGTGTGGGAGTCACAACAGCCTCCACACCCCCTCAAAGGCCATGCAAGGGATATAGCACCCTTTGCACCACCACCAAGGCTATCGCAGGATCCAACACCCTCCGCCGATATTGTAACGGTAGGCAGGCAGAATGGTAAATTTTGCTCATGCCAACCCATATAGCACAACACAATATTGAAAATCATGATGCCATCACACTAAACCAACTATCTCCTTGAAAGAGGATTGAAGAAGCATAACACTAAATTGATAAGTTGAGAATCTTATTATTATATTGAATTATAAGAAAAATAGAACTACTACACTCATATGTACATACAACTCTTGACTTAACACCTCGTAATATAACAGCTTAACTATTAACTCTAATACACACATATATCTATTCCCTTAACAAATATTCAGAAGAATGAAGTTAACTATACAATAAAAGAAAAATTAAAAAAATATATATCAGAAGGTGATTTCATGTTATGCAGGGACTGCTTAAAGCCTATTCACATGACAAATTACTGGCAGTAATAAACAGACCAGACGGTAGAACTTTGGGTGAATCTCTAACCATCCATTTTCATTCCTAAGTCTAAAGGAAACAGCCACCTAGGGCTTCTCTATAGGTAATGTAGATCATTTATAATGTAACAATTTTGAATGACAACAAACCAGTCTTAGATAGAAATACACACTCCATGTGTTCAACCCAAAATCAACAATGGTACACTTTTTAATGCCACTATCATGAAATTTTCATCTTTAGTATAAGTCAGATCAGCATGCTGATAGCAAAAACATCATTACTCCAACATGGACACTTTCCTTGGTAAGTGCATATGCCTCGATTCCATTTACAGTTATGAAGGATTAGATGCTAACTGTTAGAAACTACAATAAGAACTCTTAAGTTTTAGCAGCAGCAAAATATTTGTTCCGACAAGAAGCCAAAACCCTTCATATTCTTAATAGAAAAACAAAAGGGAAAGACCTGTGCTTCCGTGACATGGTGAGAGACAGATTTCCAAGATAGACCAGTTGACTCTAGCTGCCTAGCCCAATTTCGTGCCTGTTCCCAACAACCATTTTTTTCCAATGCTGTCAAAAGAGAACCATCATCAAGAATCTCATTTCCTAAGCATACATCAGCTTCCTTGCGCAGAGATGGTTCAGCTAAATTTATTTTCCAGTACTGTCTTCGAAAATATGCTGCAGAAGAACCACCATCCGCAAAATCAGCACCTGCAAGAAGCTGCAACAAACACCTTCTTTCATAAGCTGAAGGACATCTTGCCAGCACTGCTTCTGCAGATTTTACAGCAGTGGAGCTTAACCATGATACTTTAATTAGGCCATCTCGTGCTATGTCCAGCATATGAGATATGTCTTCCTTCATTCGGGCAGAAAACGATGAAAGATGTGCTGAAGCTTCAGAAAGACGCATTTGAGAAAATGCCTGTAAAATAACATCATAAAAGACAACAGACAAACAGGTCAAAAAACTTTCTACCGTGCAATTACGATCTAAAAACAAGAAATAGATCAATGATGGAGTTCCAATTGTTCCCATTTTACCTGAAGGAAACGTATGAAGGATAGAAGAGGACATGATGGCAGAAATATGTCAAATGCCCTCAGTAAAGGAAGAAATAAATGCTGTTCAAAAAGAACTGCTACCATATTAGAAAGAGAACTAAGTCCTTCATCAAGACCATAGGAAACTTTTGGTTGATCAATATCCAAGATTTTAAGTTCATTTGAAATTTCTTTAGAGATAGAAGCAACATAGGAGTTTGTCATATTACAAATGCCAGAGGCTGCACCAATTGAGGAATTTACAGGCAATGGTTCTGCTCGGAACCTTTTAGCATTCCTCCTATTATAATGAAATGCAATGTTTCTGCTTCCACTTGGTAAAGAATTTGTAGAGTCAACTGCAGCTCCCACACATGTTGCTATTTTAGAAGAAAGATTGTCCATCTTGATGCATGATGTCTCTCTGTGCAACAAAGAACAAAATACATAACTAACCTATAAATTGCAATAAAATGGAAATGATTAAAACATAAAATGGTCATGCAGGTAATATAGAGATATGCAGTAGATGTGGGCTAGATAAAATCAATTTTAACATCATATATGCAGGCTACAAGTCATTACCTCATCGCTGTAATCTCAAGCCAAACTGTTAGGCATGAAAGTGGAGAAACATCAGAAAAACATGAAGCAATTATTGCCAACAGGGACCAATGTAAATCCTTTGCTTTTAATAAAAGAGACTGTCCAGGATTTTTTTTCTTCTCACAATCAGCAAGGATAAAAAATAGCTCAGTAGAAACTGCAGTAATATTATCAGAAACCAAAAGATTCTCTCCACAACTTTCTGGAGTTGAAGTTACCAATGAGCTTGTTTTAGTCTTAGTCGATTGGATGCTTTTCAAAACTGTTAATATGTGGGTCTTTAGTCGAGAATCACTGAAATCAGCTGCCTGAGGATGTAAATGGTAATATATATAAAATAAGATAAAATTCCATAGAAACAACTGGAGTGCAGATTAACAACTCCAGTAATTAGCATAGAATAAGGTAATAAAGTATAAAATTTACCACATGAATGATCACGTCCATAGAAAATCCACCCAACTGAGCTTCTGTTAGGAACCCAACCTAGGAAAAAAATCAGGTTATCAGGAATAAACACAGGAACTCAAGCCAACAGTTGAAATGAGGTGTAGAGAATAATCATAAAGAATACCCAATCATTATCATTAGCAAGTAAAGAAAGATATCTTGTGCTCATCGGAAGTTGGTGCATCTGACAGAATTTTGTGACTAGGCTCCATTGTTGACTGGATTCTTTCTGTTTAGCTCGGAACTCAAGCCCATTGCCAACGCCGCTCACGAGCCATGAACCACATGTATTTTCATCAGCCAGGAATGGAAGACTTGCCTTTTCCAGATGGTGTAAAATGGTCATAAGAGCCACAGATGGTTTGTCTTTAATAATGCTTTCAGAAGCATCCCCTTTCTTGGAAATTTTGAGATGCTCACGGCGAACATAGTCATCAGCTAACGCTCGAGCTAAGGAAGCAGTTAACTGACCATCATGAGATACTGAACGAAACGCAGAGCCCTTTGGTGAAACCTGGTCATAATGTGCATTATGCTCAAATGAATTATAACAAGAAGAAATCCGCCTTAGTGCAGCAATATCTACACGAAGCATGCTAGCAGATAGACCACAAAGCTCCAACAAGAAAGAGCAGGAAGATACAAGAACAGAATCTTCAAAGCGTGTAACAGCTAGGGAAGCAACCTGAAAATAAATAACAACAATATGTTATGTAAAGGATTAGTAAAGCAAAGAAAATCAAAATTAGCAGATCAGTAAAATTTGAATTGTATGTTTTAGTAATTCTCTTCATCAGACTGATCTATTAAGAACATGTTAGCCATAGTAGAATTGAATTTTATACACAGCCAATTTATATTGAGTGAAGTTCAACTGCATGAAGGCAAAATGTCTCCTTCAAACTTTAAGAAAAAATCGTTGTTATTAGGTTTAGTAATCCACTTCAACTAAGATGAAGAAAGATAGTGTCCATACAGATGAGAGACTTAATCTTTCAGTTTCAGCTAAAGGTGCAAGAATTGCTTGCACATCTGACTGTATGTTAGGTTTCCCAGATATCTGTTGAAGTGGACTCGTTGATTTCAAGTGCAAGGCTCTTGCACCAAGAATATGGTAGAAAGCTGCCAGTGCTTGCCCACGATGCAAATGGTGCTCAATTCCAAATCCTTTCTCCTGAAATACAAATTAACAAGATAAGACCGAGTAAAATATGGCTTTCATGGTACGAGTAAACTATAATTATATACACCCACAATATTATGGCATTCATACTGAATTCAAAGCATCTAATAATAGTAATGCTTCTTCTTTTGCCAGTAGCCTCTTGGTCTTTAAGAACACCATGATTCCACAAATAATTTCCAAAAATGTTTTCTAGCAACTAATAACAATAATTGCAGTGCTTAGATAAAAACAATGATTTAGAGTTTGTACAGAAAAACAATTTTCATTATATGGCAACCACACCTGAATTAGGTGGAGGTACAGCTAGTGAGGTGATTATTTTGACAGTAACGTACTATGGTTTAAAATCTCGACCCCTGTCGAAGTTTCAATACTGAACGATACGGTTTCAGTATCGTATTGTACATATGGTTTTGGTAATTTTTAAATAAAAAATATATTAATTAAAAATAAAAATTAAACTAAATATTAAAAAAAATAAAATACAAAAAAATCTAAAAAGGAAAAAAAATAGGAGATCATGATGTTTTTATATGATAAATAAATATTTTATTATAGATTTTTGAAATTAAATTAAATAACATATATATGTTAAATTAATAGGATAATTTTATTAGGATTTGATTAAGCTTTTTTAGATTATCCTATTTATAGCTAGGAATTGATAACTATTGGAGTTGATTGAAATTATTAACCTAAATTAAAACTCTAACCTAAGTTTTGCATCTTCCCCGTGCACCCATTGGCTTACTATGGCCCTGCGCCGGACAACAGGAGAAGCGGTAAATTTAACCTGCTTCACCCGACACAGAACGAAATTTTAAGCCACGGTGCCGACATTGACAAAGTTTCAGTTTCACAATGATTTTCTATTTCCTAATCCTGTTTTTATTTTACATATTGTTCTGGTCATTCAAGCCATGCAAATTTTTATATAGGATTCACACAGAATTTATCAACATGCAGAGTTAAGTAATGCCATGTAAATAATTTTATAAACTATAAACTAAAATTCCATGTTCCATTCAAGATTTCTTTCACTTGGTCATCATCATCAAGCTATGATAGTAGTGTTTATTCCAACTATTTTGGAATAGTTCTATATAATGCAACATCACTAGCAATATTCAATCCTTTCGATCAATCTTGAGAAATATTTATCCAAGGTCATATAGGCTTGCAAATAAGAATTTAAATCCATTCGTTGCATTTAGGATCACATGAATCCTAGTTCTTCCATTGACTTGCAAAGAAATATTTATCTTCAGATAAAAGCAGAGTTGATTTATAAGAAATTACTTATCTCATACATAGGCATAGACAACATAAATGTAAAGGTAAACTTCCATTGAGTTGTTAGTTCAAATAAACAACTGTAAAGGTAAACTTCCATTGAGTTGTTAAAATACCTCAACCGAAGAATAAAGTTCCTCCTCAATGCTCTTTTGGATAGATGCTTCCCAAGATATAGCACTAAGTCCACCCTTCCAATTCATATTAACAGCAAAACCATTGTCCGCAAAAAGTAAAGATTCTGTATTATTCCAACTACCTGACAGTGACTGCCATCCAATAGGACCCTGATAGTTTGGAAATTAAGATACATTAAATGAATATTACAGTTAAACCAAGTAACTATCAGCAACACAAATTTTATCAGATTATATAGACAAAAAGAAATCAGTTGCAATCGGTGTCATACTTTGAATACTTTCTTAAGACGTTAAGACAAAATTAATAAAATTTTAGCAGTTTATCACCCACCAGTATAGAATCATTAGGTTGAAAATATGCTATACACAAGTCAAGGTAATCATATCATTTATTGGACAACACATGAATATTAGATCAGAAAAGATGGGCCCTATATAAATAATAACTTGCATCCTGAAGAACAAAGTCATAAAACAATAACCTATAAAATAGCATATTTACCAACACAAAGCTACACATGTCATCAAAGTCATCATAAAAGAAATAACCTACAAAATAGCATATTTACCCACACAAAGTTACATACATCACCAAGTTCATCCTATCTATCTCATAGATAAGAGCTTCAGCATTTTGATAAAATGCCAAAACGGATCAACACATGATATCCATATGAAAGGCTGATGCCTTCATACGTTTCATTTATGCCACACATATCTAGTATCCTACATCAATTAAACAGGTAATAAATATGAAAAGAAAGGCAGTAAACAAAAATAAAATATCCATTTTCATATCAAAGGAAAAGCCAACAACTAAAGATATAGGGGTAATCGCTCATTACATATATTCCAACCATGGAACGCGGAAAACAGGTGTCCTGACATAAATTAAAAGAATAGATCCAATTCAAAGATCCACCTCGGCTTTACCAGCATTAAGATATAGCATTGAAGCAATATATGCACCTCATATTGCAATCCAACACAATTTCCAGTTTATGTCAAAATGCACATGGTGAAAAAATACAAAGGAAGCAACCATACCAATTGATTTAACTCCAATAGACGACTACTAAATTATTGAAAAAAAAAATCGTTTTGTTTGATGAAAAGATAATCATCACTGATAAAATGACTCTGAGATCACACCTAATAACATAATAGCCTGTGTGAGACTAAATCTGAATATTCATACCACCCGAGCTGGAGCATAGATCTATGTCCAACATATTGCATAAAATAGAAGATGTCCCATAAATAGAATTGTTGGTGCAATCATACCCTAAATGGTTGGGCTCAACCATCGGTTTTGATATGTTGAGCAAAGTTTTAAGTTAGCTTTCAGTATTTAATGTGTGTTAAGCTGTACAGGGCTTGTAACTCAATAAGATCGAGTATGAATACAAATGTTAAAAACTGAAAAAATATTTTTTTCCAAATTTTTTAACAATAAGATAAGTCAAACTGAACTTCAAAATGGATTTTCAGTATCAAGTTGAAGTCAAATTGGACTCAAATTGAATACAACAAGTAGGCATAGTAATATTAAGGTTAGGTGAGTTCAAACTAAAGGCATATTTGGATTTTTTTTTTTTTGGCTAGTTTATGGTTGAACCAAATTTTAAGTGGATACTCTAGGTTAGAACGAATTAGGAATTTTTTTACAAGATGGGATTTATAAATTCTCTCTCCTCTCTCTCATGTTCTTAATCTCACCGGCATTGCCTCTCTGTCTCTTTTCATCAACACTCTCTCTCTCTCTTCCTCTCTTGATTGTTGTAACCTCCTCTCCTCTCTTCTTGTCGCATCACCACTATCTTTTCATGAGAGGTGACAACGGCTAATGCTCCTTATCATTGGAGCCAAGAGAAGCTACCGACTATCTCTCCTCTCCCTTCCTTCTTTCTTTCTCTCTTATTTTCCCCTAACACTCACAACCCACCAGTCGGCCACCCTTGGCCAAAGCCGAGAGAACCCTCCGCTTTTTCCTTTGCACTTTCTCTTCTCTCTTTCCCAAAACCCACAGCCACTAGCTGACTACTTTTGGCTAAGACAAGAGGATCACTCAACCCTCTTTGTTTTCCAGAGTCTTTGAACAAGACTGTTGCCGCACACCAACCAAATTAAAGGTATTTTTTTTTATATGAAATGATTGATTATTTAGACTAACTATGATATATTATTTAGGTTCAATTGGCTTGACCTTTTAATACCAGCAAAACACTATCCTATTCGAGAAGAACTTGTGAGGTAAATATGTTATTTCACTATATCTTTTGTTCAACATTAGTGTATTTGGGTTGAGAAGGCAAGCGAGTGTTCATTTGATAGTAAAAGGTGTCTCCTTTGACAATAATTATATTAATGTAGAAGGATCAAAATTAGATCATCAACTTTGAATTTTAGTTAATCTTTAGATTTTAAGTCATTATCAAAGATGATTTATTTTGAGTTTTCAGAGTTATTTTTCATGCGTTTGTAAATACACATTCAAGTGTAGTACATTGACTCTCAGACACTCGATCATTTTATCATATATTAAGGTGAGTAAATCTATCTTTTGACTTCTAAATATGTTTCCGTATGCATTCCTAATAGATAAAATCACTGATATATATGCTTCTTTCAAAAAAAGGAGATTAAAATGATCATACAAATAGTCAAATAGATTTTAAAATGAATTGAACTATTGGGGGTTTTAAATAAATCCATGTTTTTTTCATGTTATACACATATGAGTGTTCATATATGGGTTAGCATGGGAGGGGTTCTGATTTACTCTTCATTTATTACCAATCGTTAGAATGCTTCACCTGTCAGGTTCTAGTTGTTGATTTAGATATAGATACTTGTGTTTGCTGTATATCTCATACCCAAAAACCACATGCCAATAGACTAATATACAATAAATGCAAATTAGTATAACTTATGCAACAACTACTAAATATTATCCCACCCACGCTATATGGATCTTTTGACGTCATTGGACTCTATCCTCTACTATATCATTATTTATATTTAAATAAATTTTATTTTATTTTATTATTGCTAACTAAATATTATTTTATTTCCTCTTTCTCATTTGATATGGATATATATCATAATTTCACATCGCCCGTCTAAGTGCAAGTTCATACCATCTTAAACATCTCCCAAATTTTTCTCTCAATAGGTGCAATCCCGACTTTCTTTCTAATATTTTCATTTTTTATTCTGTCCATCTTTGTATGTCCGCACATCCACATTAACATCCTTATCTCTGAAACTTTCATCTTCTGCTCATGTACTCGCATTATAACCCAACATTCAACACCATATAATATAATAGGCCTAACCGCTATTTTGCAAAACTTTCCTTTAAGTCTTAAAGGTACTTTATAATAATAATAATAATAAAAAATCAAACGCTCTCCTCCATTTCAATCATCCTGCTTATATTCTATGTAAGACATCTCTCTCAATCCCTCCATTCTTTTACAAAAATGATCATAAATACTTAAAACTCTCAATTACAAATAATTATCATCTCCTATTTTAGCAATTGTCTCATTATGTCAAATATTACTAAACTTAAATTTCATATATTCTGTCTTTACTTTACTAAGATAAAAACCTTTCATTGTTAGCATTTCCCATCAAGATTCGAGTTTAACATTACTCTTTCACGTGTCTCATCTACCAAAACAATATCATTTGCAAACAACATACACCACGATATTGTATCTTAAATATGTTAAGTGAATTCATCCATTAAGTGGAAAAAGATAGGAACTTAGAGCTAATCATTGATGTATCTTTATGGGAAACGTCTAAATTAATCCGCTTGAAGTCTTCACTCTTGTCATTATATTCTCATACATATCCTTAATTGGTTCAATATACGCTATGCTAACACCACTCTTTTCTAAAGTTCTCTATATATATTATAAGTTTTTTCTAACTCGATTGAATACTTTAAGTCTTACTTCTATTTCGATACTTTTCAATTAGTTGCAAGAGAAGATGCATAGCTTCTATTGTTGACCTTTAAGACATAAATCCAAATTGATTTTCGGTCACCGTGATCTCCTTCCTTAGTCTTTTTTCTACTATTATTTCCCAAAGTTTCATACTATGATTCATTAATTTAATACCCCTATAGTCTGCACAATTTTCCAGAGTCTCCTTTATTCTTATATAAGAGAACTAGAATACTTACTCTTCATTAACCATATTTTTTTTTGTTTTCAATATCAGGCTTCAATACCCTGTTTCCAAGACACCTTCATACCTTTATGAGAATATCTAGTCCAACTATTTTTCTATTTTGCATCTCATTTTAAGCTTGCTATACTTCTGAAGTTTGAATTATATGATAAAAATTTAAATTTATATACTCATTTAACCTAGTTAAATTACCTAAATTAAGGTGGTCATCCAAATTTTCATTAAAAAGTTAATGAAAATACGTCTTCCTTCACTCTTTTATTTCCTCATTATTTACTAATATCCTATTACATTCATCTTTAATACATCTTATTTAAAAAAGATCTATTGTCTTCCTCTCTCTCACTTTAGTTATGCTATAAATGTCTCTGTCCACCTTTTGTACCTAATTTTCAATATAAGAGTTTAAAAATTTCACTCTTAGCGTCATTCACTACTTTCTTGGTTTCTCTCTAAGCTACTATATATATATTTTTTTATGTTTTTCTCATTCTTACAAGTATATAATTTTTTTATAGGTTATTCGTTTTTTCCTTCACTTTTTCATGTATTTTTTCCTTCCACCACTAAGATTCTTTACTTGGTGGTGCATGTTCCATTGACTCACCGAGTACACTCTTAGCTGCTAATTTTCAGCTTTGATATCATCTTATCCCATGTCGTATTTGAGTAGTATATTTCTCCTAACACTTGTACTCATACCCTCTTCTTAAATATGTTTTGCTTCTCATCCTTTAACTTTCACCACTTAAATCTAAATATCATGCATATTTTTTTCTATTGATATTATGCTTTAAGCGTATATTCAATACTACTAATTCTTGCATATTTAACACTTTCTCATTGAGATGTAGCGGTCCTTATCGAAATATTACAATCAGACCCTACAAGGCGTTCCTTCTGGGGAATATCCTAGCATGAGTACAATAATTTAATGGATCCATTCATTAAACATTTACTTAAAAGTTCACGCTGACTGGCAACCTAATGTACAACCCTTGCCCTCTTTCAATCGTGCTTGGGACTAGCTTAGATTAACTTATATAAAAAATTAATTTAAGTTAGCCGTCTAAACTAACCAAAAAGATAAGAACCAAGGGTAGAATAATTGTGTAAAGATGTTAAGTGAAAGAATTATGAATTTAAATAGAAAAAAATATTAAAAGGTCAAAATTATGAGTCTAACCTTATAGCAAACTACCTAACTGTCCACAAAATTGTGGTAGCACGATTAGTATTTATTTACACAAGGACACTATATTGTTGTATATCACCGGTGAAGGCTTTAGCCCATACGTGAAATGACATTATTACACTCTAAGAAAACAAACTCCAGTAATTTATGGGTGATGGATTAATGAAAAAGATATTATTGGTGATTAAAATATGATAAAATTATCTTAACTTATGAAAAAAATGATAAAAATATAGTGGATTAGTAATAACTCTAAGCGTTGATAAATAATTAAAACGAAGAAAATATTAATTAACTATATGGATATATAAAAATAAATTACAGACCTCAAAGGAGAATTTAAAAATGTAATATAAAATTACAACTTGTTCGACCTCTTAAACAAGATTGATGCACTTCTTTCCTTTTTACCCATTTAGCAAATTTGTGTTTCCTTCATGCTTTTCCTTAGCCTCTATTTTTACCAATAAAGATACCCTTTTTAGATTATAATTGGTATTAGTTAGTACTTAGAGTTACTTAAAGATCTCAATGGATTGATTCCTAGTTTGGTTTTACTATTTTTGTGTTAATTCATATGGTGGTGTGTCTGCGTAAGAAAATGGTGGTTAGACTATTATGTGGTATAAAATTGAATGTTTGCCTATGAAACAAGCACACAAGCAAAAAATGAGACTAACATGAACATACGAGAGTAGAATAGATAAAAAAAATGAAAGGATAAGAGAGAAAGTTAAAGTCACACCTATTAAGGAAACGCATTTTAGATATTATAAGCATGCATTTAGACCACTATTAAATGCCTAATTAAATAATATGAGACCATGATAAATATGGGAAAAAAAGGAATCAAAGAAAATTTGGTTAGTAACAATAAAATAAAATTAAATTCTTATAAATATAGAGACGATATAGTAGGGGAAGGAGACAAATAGTGTGGGCGGATCCATACAACCAACCTCACTTAGTGGGTTAAAGATTTTGTTGTTGTTATTGTTCTTGTCTACACACACACACACACACACTATTGAACTTCTTAATTATTTTAAGTTAGTCATTGTTTGCATAATTCTTAATTCCCTTTTACCGTACTGTCACCCATTGGGTACCTACCTAGTAAGTGGAAATTATACTTTCGAGGCATGACAATGGATGATAACTTGATGCATAACTGGGCATGCTTAATGACTTAAAGATTAGAGGACCTATGGAGTTCAAAAAAGATGCATGAGACATTCGAGGAATCATAAGACAAGAAGCATTGAGTGATGTTGGAGAAGCTAATGAAGCTTAACTTAGCGAGCTAAGTTGGTTAGCTTGATGGCTCAAGGTCCTTTAGAGGTCAAAGAAGGATGAAATGAGGTATCCGAGACAATGCAAATCAAGGAGTATCAAGATGCAATGTTGACAATAGTTGGAAGGAGGTGAACTATGCAGGAACAGAGTGAAAGATGACATATAAAGATAGAACAAGTCAAGTTCGATGCATCCATGAGGCAGAAGACATGCCAATAGACGACCTTATAGGGAAAGTCAACCTACATAAGGTATACTCTTAAATGAAGTGTAAGAGTCAAGCAAATGAGTTGTGAGAGTCGAGTGGCCTGGATTCAGTGTAACACTTAACTTAGGTAAAGATTTGGTCATTAGAATGATTGTAATCAAGGTTCGGTCAACTAGAAGGGGTTAATAGTCAACTAGTGAGCTAGGTTGACTAAGGACTCAACTTAGGCTTGATGGCACACAAATAGAATGTTTTGGTTCAAAGCCCAATTGGCTGGCAGTTGACCAGATGGGTTGAGCCAACTGGGCATTCAACTAATTTCCCAATAGAAGTTAGAAAGATCATTTGATCTAGCAATTGTTAAACAACAAATACAATAAAGTCAGGAAGTCAAGTTGACTAGAGTTGGCATCAATAGGTTCAAGTAGCTATTGCCAAAGAGAACCCATCAACTAGTGTGGCACTAAGTCAACTCAAAGTTATATTAGCACACTGAAGGTTAAGGCAATTGCAAGAATAGTCGACTAGCCTGCAGAACAAAAAAGCAAAGATGAAAACAATTTGAAGGTTATATAAGGCGAACAAAAGAGGCCTTGAGGGTAAAAATCCTACGAGATATTATTCCCAAAGTTCCCTTATAGGATTTCATAGTCTAGATTCATAGTGGTCTTTCTCCACCTCCAAAAGCCATCAAAGGAGAAAACATAGTGAGGATTCGAGAGTGACTCATCGAAGAGTTAATGGCTTTGGAGTAGAAAGGAGGGTTCTGAACCACGCTATATTAATTCATTAGTGTTGACTTTTCTTATATTTAAGTGTTGTTGCGTTTAACATTATTTAATTCTTACTAAAGTCATAGCAAGATAAAGAGTTGTTGTATTTATAGATCAAGTGTTATTTACATCTCCCCCATCTAGTCATCCGGTTACCATCCCTTACGGTCCTGACAAATATTCTTTATGAGGATGATGAAGATGCAATATTGACCTTATGGAAAAGAAATTTTCACAATGCAATTTCTTGGACTGAAATTAGCAAGCATGAGAAAGGGCTTTAGTGAGTTGATTTTATCTTTAAAGAATTAATATAATCTTTTCTTTAGCTCCCTACAAATTAAAACAACTCTGAATTGGGTGTGTTTAGTTCCATGGTTTAAAACCGTTGTGCCTAGTGGCACGCAAAAAATTTATTATTCAACCCATAGACTAGCATGAGATAACTTTTCAAGACATAATTCTTACCTTGATTCATTGATTAGTGATCGTAAATTGTTCCTCACGGACAATGAAAGTGACGATGGATGAGTTCCTCTGTGAAAGATGACAACAACTCTCTTCTTTCTCCCTACGTGATTCTTTCCTCCCAATTCCTTTCTTCACAAGTGATGACACCATTATTTAAAATCACCCGTGCCGAGAATGATACAGTTTCGGTATTTTTTAAACATAAAATATACTAAATAAAAATATAAAAAAAACGAGATCGAAGCAATTTTATATGGTAAATAAATAAATAATTTAATATATAGTTTTGAAATTAAAAATAAATAATATATATTAAATTAATGGGAAAATTTTATTAGGGTTTGATTATCCTATTTATAGCTGAGAGTTGATTGAAATTATTAGCCTATAATTTTAATATTAACCTAAATATTAACTTATACGTTGTCCTTGACTTGCATCTTGGTCATGAGGTCATGGAGGCTGCCGCAACCCGAGGCAATCGCGTTGTGGTCGTCGCAACCACCGCGGACTCTCAAGACCCTGCAACGGTGGTGGTGTCGATGCCAATAGTGATTTTGGTGCTGAATGGAATGGTAAATTTCAACCGTTTCACCCGGTACGAACACACATTTTAAACCTTGGATGACAAGAGATAGTGACTTTGACTTTGATGACCATATGACTAGGGTATTAGAAGGTAAGATTAGATTTGTTCGCGTTAAAATTAAAAAATATAGAGTATTAGAATTTTGTGTATGGCTAGGGTATTAGAATTTTGCTTCAAGAACGTTTGTAAAGGGTGCCCTATACATGAACATTACCATCTTTTGATTATAGAGTATATAGATGTAGATTGGGCATGTATCTTAAAATTTTGGTGATCACATCAGCTATTGTGCTCTTCTAGAAGCAATCTGCTATCTTGGAGTAAACAAGCCATTGTAGTGGCCATGTCAACTTTAGAGGCATAATACAAGCTTATGGCTCTAGCTATATATGTGTTTATTGGGCTCAAACAATTAATAAGTGAGTTGAGTAAATCCATAATACATAAGCAATTTAAGGTTATCATTTCCTTCGTTCTAATAATTAATTAGCAAATTTGTCAACTAAATCCTTGAGAGTCCTAGGATTTAATTTATTTATAATGAGTTGGGCATAGAAAAATGGATATCATTTAGTAAAATGGGTATGTCATATTTTATAAAACCAAACACATCTGATATTGTCTAGAGGAAATTAGCATGATTCACAAATTCTATGATCATAAACAAATCTTTTCGTAAGATTACTAATTTTCTACTCAGCAAAGAATAATATCTTGAAAATAAATTATAATATGAAATCAATCAATGAAGATATAAATACCTGAGTAAACATTTTAATCAATTTTCTAACAGATTTTGGAAGACAGTATGGCAATATCTGCTCTAGTGAAGTATCACATGCAGCTGATGAGAACAAGCCACTGCGCCAACTCAAATAATCAAAGAATGCAGACTTTCCCAAAGCTAAAAAAGTGAGATTTTCCAGTGTTGATCAGAAAATAATGAAATAGTAGAAAAAAGATTGGATGGAGCAAAAAACTACTCACAGCAAGGTAAGGAACAGATGAAAGGCACTTACGATTATAACTAGAAGCAGAACTAAAGGGATAACCATTTGTATCTTGTCCAAAGCAGAAGGCCAAAAGCATCTGCCAAATAGTAGGAAATTGCTGGAGGCCAGGCCTCAAGTTCTCTAACGTGCACTGAGAAGAGGAACCACTGTTTCTGTTCACACTTCCTGTACATAGACATTTCTGCATTGGAACACTAGCATACATTAGAGTAGCCAAAGCAGCCATCTCTCCTCCACCTTCAGCCATATCATCAACAGTATGTATTATTCCATCAATCTCTAGGACATCTAGCTTGCTGTCAATGCCAGCATGTCGGTGCAAATTTGAACGGGCATTGAAAAATGATGCTTCATACTCGCAACTTTTGACCGTAGAATAAAGGAACCAATTTGCCCAGTGGCAATCTCCCTGAGAAGCACAAACAGAATGCAAAAAAGGTTGGAAAACAATATTTATTGAGCAGATATTCGATTATGAAATGCCAAAAAAGAAATACAAGGTCTATATCTTATTTTGTTTTTTAAAAAAATGGGACTTATGTTTTGAAGCAAGAGGTAAGATTAGAAATGGGATTGCTTGTAATAAACAAGTAAAATTATACACAAAATGTGTCAACATGCAGATTTAGTGAACAGAAGTTCATAAGTAGATTAGATATAACTACTAGAGAAATTACAGTTAGTTACTAGAATCCTGGTTTAAATTGTTGGGATAAATAGATAACACTATATCCTTTCATAATAAATGACTGGCAGTATCTCATAT
The DNA here is from genome assembly GCF_018446385.1 of Zingiber officinale. Lineage (NCBI taxonomy): Eukaryota > Viridiplantae > Streptophyta > Magnoliopsida > Zingiberales > Zingiberaceae > Zingiber > Zingiber officinale. The sequence continues at coordinate 36,177,012 of NC_055992.1, read as the reverse complement.
GCACAAGATCACATAATAAAGCACAACCAACTTACTGCAGCTTGCTTTAAAGTAGAAAGAGATTGATAATCCTGAAGAAGATGATGATCAGTGTATAGGTCCAAAAGATATGGTAAGTAATGCTGCACACAGTAATTAACAACAAGTTTATGGATAGCTTCCGAAGTATCCAGGCACTTTCTAGAACTGTTTGCTAAATCCAAGTCAAGTGAACTGTCAGAAAACTTATCCTTGACAAGCATTCCAGGTGTAGAGGTTAACAAGCCCGCAAGAGCAAGAAGTGGCATGATCTCATCACTACTTCGCCAGGACTGTTTCAAGAAGATATATTTCTTTGCAAGTTCTTCCTCCACATGAAGTTTCAACCAGGATGTGCATGTATTAATAGCAGAAAAACTAAACAATTTGACATGTGGAACGTCCAAAGAAACAACCTCCAAATCTTCAGGAAAGCATATATACAAGGCACTAGAATGGTCAGCAAGCATCTCAATTGGTTCAGCATTAGAAGGAGAATATGAAGTCAAATTAATTATAAGAGACCCTTTTAACAACATAGATGTGGGAAAAGCATCTAAAAGCTTGGAGATCTCCTCTGTATCATTGTGAGCTATATAATATTCAAATTTGGATTCCCATGGTATATCAACTCCCGCATGAACACACTGATCAAGCATTATCTGCAACAAAATAGTCATCCTAATATCAGGCTTGTGTAAAATTCAAACCAGAATGAACATATCCTAAACAATATGATTTTTGTAGGAGCAGAAGACGCAAAAGTTCATAGAACATCAATAACATCCATGTACCATGATAAAAGAAATTAACCATTACAGTTGTCTGATATAAGTGAAAGCAGGAAAAAAAATTGCAAGGAAAAGCAATGTTAAAGGTTAGCATAGGAGACAGAAAAAGGTTCATAAAACATCAATAATGCTCCAAGTACCATGAAAAAGAGATTGAAAAGTGCAAGGAAAACTTAGGTCACATGATTGCAACAAAATACGAATTTAAACTGACAGGTATATTGAAAGACAAACCAACTCGATTTCAAGGGATGAACAATAATATATATATATATAAAAGGCATGCAATCTATTTATTTTTTTGGATGAACATGCCAAAAAATAAAGCATGATATTGTGACAGTAATAGATACATATAATGAGAAAAATAACCTAACAAAATATACAAAAGGGTGCATAAACACTTAACAATATAACCAAAAATAATCCAATAATAAAAAAATTCCAAGTTTTCATCAAACCAGGCCAAACAGCATAGAAATTTTACAATAACCCTATGAAATAATAATAGCATAGAAAAAATGCTTGGTGGCTACATAAAGTCTAGTCTGACATCATATCTAATAGAAGATACGTACTAAAGTGAAAACATACTAAAGTTCAACGAATGGAAGATATGTATCCAATTATGAACTTAGGAAAATAAAATAAACAATATCTTATTATAAAAAAAAACTAAACAATGCTTCCTTAACCAACAAATCAGTAATTTAGCTTCCAGAAATCAACTAGCTAAATAAAATTATCAATGATAGATTAGAGTTATGAAAAACTAAAACATAGTGACATTTTAAATAACTAATATACATAGTCTAGTTGTCTGAAGTCAAGTTTTATACATGTTACTAGTAATAATGGTGCATGTGCAATTAAACAGGCCAATTTCATGATACTACCCACTAGCATCATGGTGTTAGCTTGTACACAGGTATACAATAGCATCAAACTTATCAAAATACAAATAAAATCATGCATGGTTTTTTCCTCCAGGTATTGCCAAAAAGATTTGGTACAATAGTCAAACAATCAATCAGAAATTCACGTTATGTGTCAAGTTGTAATCTGGAAAATAGTTCATCAAAAGAAAATTATTTGCAATAAGTAATAGTAAAATACGATATATACAAAACTTGTAACTTACACGGTCTATGGTTCTTTGGTCCCAAGCATCAGACCAAGCAGCTGCAGAAGCCCAGTAACTAGGAGGAGTGATATCTTCATCAACATCAGAAGTAGAAGACCCATCATCCATGTATGCCCAAGAACCAAGGATCACTCCATCAATATCACCACATGGAATATTAAGATAGTCAGTCACACGGAAAGTTAACATTGCATTATCAGGTTCTAATGTAAGAGTTGAAGGTGTCTGATAAAGTCTTTTCTGCCTCTGTAAATATATTCTCCAAAAGCTAGAGCTCGGATATAGTCTCTTCATAACAATAGAACAAAAATTGATTGATTAATAGCTCAAAATATGCAAGTCTATGATAAGCAAATAAAAAGGGAAAATACTAGCTGAACTACACAAACATACCTCGATAAGGAAAATTTTCTCCAGTGTTTTTAGTTCATTTGTTCTTAAATATCCAAGTCTCCTCATCTCTTCTGCAATTTGCACCCGAAGAGATCGTCTTACAGTACCAAATAATAATTGTCTAAGGACAGCTTCTAAGTCCTCCCCTAGTTTATGTAATGTTGCAATAGCTAGTTCAGTTTGCCCCTGTTAGTTTAACAATGTAAGTTAAAGATATGTATTGCAAAAGACTAGTCTTATGGCAAGGTTGAAAATATAAGACTGCGCCACTTGGTATGATATGAATTTACCTGGACCAGTAGGTGATTGGTGCAATTTCAAGCAGTTCACAATGAATAGTGTTTATTATGTAGGCACATACATATTGAGCAAGACAATATAAATCAATCACTTTATTTGAAAAATAAAAAATTTCACCTTTACTTTTTTAATAGTCATTGTCATGCTAGCATATAGCACAGTATAGCATAGTCTAAAATTCATGTCATGTCGAGTGACACTGACAAAACATACTATTCTGATAAATTACAAAAAATAGAAGGAAAATGACTTTTGTGATAGTCGTGGCAATAGTGTTGATGAGTATTATGTGATGCCTCACACTCAACATTTAGGCATGCATGAAAATGAATTCAAGTAATGTTTATTATTTTTTAAATTTACTCTCTAAAATTATAATGATTATCTTATTGTTAAAAGAAATCTAAAAGTAAATAATGAAAGAAGATATAAAAGTAGCACTTATATAAATTCATCTCAACGCCAATTAAAGTAAATATTAAATCATTTTCAGTTCAACCATACCATGATTTAGTAAAACTAGAAAAACTAAATGAGAGATAATTAAATGCATGAAACTCATCTAAATTTATCTAAGACACTTTACATGTGTCAAAGCATGAAGAAAATTTTAATTCACTGTCTAATCGTATAATTTTATTTTTACAAATCAATATTAGTGAAGAGAGTATTCAAATGATAAAATCCCTTAAATTAACCTCCGGAGTAAATTTCAAATCATGCCAGAAACAGTTTGAGTATATGATTGGAATGAGTATGTACCATACCATGTCATGCCAATTTATGGTAGTATAGTATCAATAAAGTATGAATATATGCATATTAATATAAAAAATCATTTTCATTAATATTCAATTATTATAGATACTCATTATTGAGATTATATTTTAGGTGTTGACTATGAGTTCATGCTTCCATATTACCTCGTAAAATATTTGGTGCCTATTGAATCCTACAACAACTATTCATTAACATATAAATTTGAAATCCATATTTTTATTGTTAATGCACATGATGAAAATTTTAACAAATTTTATTCTAGAGACATCGAATCAAAGAACTCCTACATTTAAAGTATTGATGTAGAATGGTCACGGAAATTGGTTTTCAGCTTCTTCTACATCTACAGCTAGTTAGTGAATCCAAATTGTCACAAATTTAAAATTTTGATACTTTAGCTTTAGATTCAATGTAAATAAAATTCATTGAATCGAAGAACTAAATTTAGTTTAAGAAACTAGATAAAATTAGATTCCCGATTGTATAGTGAAGGAAATAGGGAATGATTGATATGTTCTATACATTACATATACATATATATAATGATAATTTTTGGTTGAATAGGTATTTACTTTATATGTTTTTGACATTCTAAAAAACGAGAAACACAAATTACCATATGTGATTGTGGAAAATATCCTTAAAAATTAGGCTAAAAATATTCCTTAAATTTATCAATTTATGAAAAGGGAGTATCATCTATTCTATTGAATAGGTTATGAATTAATATAATTTTCAAATTTCATCAATGATAAAGTTACCAATTAAAAAATTAATCATGAGCATAGATACATAAATACCCAATTAAATTTTGAAAAGTACAAAATTCTTTTATATTTATTCTTTTAGTAAAAATATCAATTGGTTATAGTCATTTATCAATTTAAATGAAATATAAATATATGTCATAAAATCAAACTCCCAATAGAGAAATTGCTAAATTGTGAAATCATGAAACCTTCTGAACAAAGCCAGTTAAGTATTAATTGTAATAACACTATTTTAAAAGATCCAATGAAAGAATAATAGAAAAATATCTCATACAAAAATTGAAAATAGATTAAAATTAACCTATTATGATTTTTTGCTAATCTTTACAAATTAATACAATATTTAATTTACATATTTATAAATAATTTATCACAAAATCTAATCACTTACCAGAATAATGATAGCACCCTAATTGTTATAGGATTATTTAACTAATTACATTATTAATTAATTAATTGACTGTTAATTAATTATTTTCAGTAAATTAATTAACTTATTTAATCATACACAATTAATGAAGAGAAGCCTTAGCGTAACAGTAAAGTTATTGTCATGTGACCAAAAGGTCACGGGTTCGAATCCTGAAAACAACCTCTTGCAAAAAGCAGGGTAAGGCTGCGTACAATGGATCATTCCCCGAGACCCCGCATGACGGGAACTTCGTGCACCGAGCTACCCTTTTTTTTTCTTTAATCATACACAATTAATAGTAATTTTAGTTTTGATAAAATATTAAAATCCAACGGCAATTTGCCAAAGGGCAGACTTAAAGTTGCAGAATTCTCAAAGGGCGCACTTGTTGCCAATGACACCCTTCTCGCCTTTGAGCTTTAAACTAAAGTAAAAAAAATCATTTTCTTTATTTAAACCAAATCAAACTAAACCGAACCAAATCAAGAAAAAAAATTAATTATTTCATGAAGGAATATAATACAAAAGTCATTGATGATACTAAAAAACTTAATTTTTAAAATTTACATCATTAAATTTATTATAATCTCCTAAATATATATATATATTTAAAAATTTTAGAGCTTTAATAAAAAATAAAAAATTTACAAATACAAAAGAAGGTTAATAAAAATTATAATATTAAAGAAACATTAATAAAAATATATTATTTATTTTTATTTTTTAATAGCTAATTTCAAGAGAAAATTGGAAAAAAAAAATAAATCAAAAATTAAATAACTAAAAAAAAAATTTTACTTTGATGTGATTTTGGTCAAATTATCACCGCCTTGGTGCTGATTTCTTCAAAGCACCACCAAATCACCACCTATAAAAAATTACATTGAATTTTTGAAAAGAGACTGAGCATGGCTAGGAATGCCTTGAATCTGAGACTTTAGGACTACTGTAGAAACTAGGACTTGGATTGGGTCCCATCAGAGTTGGCTAAGGCCATCAATAGATTTTGGCCTAAACTCATTGATGGACATAGAGGATTTTAAATTTTGAAACTTGGTCATGAGTGGAAGAGGAGTATATAGAAGGAAGATATGGTGTTCAAACCTGAGCCTCCTACCTGATGTTATGATCAGGTCAAGTGGCATGCTGATTGAATTTTTAAAAACAGACTGTACATGAATCAAAGACTTTAGGGCACGGTGAGACTGAGGAGCACTATAAAAATCTAGAAGACTTGGATTAGGTCCCATCAAAGTTGGCTAAGGTCATCAATGAGTTTTGACCGAAACTCATTAATGGATCTAGAGGATTTGAAATTTTGAAACCATGGAGTAAAAGAGTAAGTGTGGAGACCATAGATATGGTGTTCAACCCTGGTTCCAAACCTCCTACATGAAGTAATAAGTGTAGGTTTCAAATGATTGGGACTATAGTGGTGTTTGTTTATAAAGATGAGCATCGATGTGTCATGTATTGGTGTTGATCTTTGAAAATCAACACTAGAATAGCCCTATAGTCCTGATCCTTCGAAACAAGTACCACTGTGTTAGCATTTCTCCAACACAGTGGTGTTGCAGCATAATGATCTTGATTCTTCAAAACTAACACCACTGTGCTGTAATTTCTCCAACACAATGGTGCTAATCTTTATAAAATAACACAACTATGGTCTCAATCCTTTGAAACCAACAACACTCACAGTAGTGCTAATCTTTATAAACCAGCACCACTATAGTCCCAAATCGTTAGAAATCAACACCCATAACTTCATATGAAGGAGATTGAGATCCAGGGTTAAACACCATATCAACTTTCTCTGCACTCTTTCACTCCATAATTCTCAAGGTTCATTAATGAATTTCAGTCAAAACCCATTAATAGCATTAGACAGTTCTGATGGGACCCAATCCAAGTCCTGTAAGTTTGTGCTCCTCAGTCTCACCATGCCCTAAAGTCTCATATTCAAACTCTTCCTAGCCGTGCACAATTTATTTTCAAAAATTCAATCGATGGCACGGACCCATAACTTCATGTAGGAGGCTTAGAATCATGGTTGCACGCAATATCTTCTTTTATAAACTCCCCTCTTTCACTTCCAGTCCAAATTTCATAATTCCAAATCCTCTTGAATTTTGCCAATTTCGGCCAAAACCCATTAATGATCTTAGCTAGCTCTGATGAGACCCAATTCAACTCTTGTAGGACGGTGCTTTTAGTCTTACCGTGCCCTAAGGTCTCATATTTTCAAGACATTCCTAGCCATGCCTGTTTTCAAAAATTTAACACCGGCCTCATAGGTGGTGATGCTTAGAAAAATCAGATTCAAGGTGGTGATGCTTTGAAATTGGCACCAAGGTGGTGACGATTTAACCAAAGCAGCACCAAGGTAAGTTATTTAACTTTTAATTTTGATTTTTTTGAAATTTTGTTTTATTTTTTTCTCTTTAGTTAGCTATTAAAAAAAAGATAAAATAAAATAATAATTTTTATATTTTTATTAATGTTTTATAATTTTATAATTTTTTATTGACCTTTTGTATTTTAAAATTTTTACATTTTTTTATTAAAACTCAAATTTAAAAAAAATATATATAAAATTTATATATATATATATATATATATAAATTTAGGAGATCATCATGAGTTTTTTTTTTTTTTTTAAATTAGGGTTATCAAATACTTTTGTATGAAACTCCTTGATAAAGGGTAGTCTCATGCACGAAGCTCCCGCCAATGCGGAATCTTGGAGAAGAGACTATTGTATGTAGCCCTTGCTGCTTTGCAAAAGGCTATTTTTGAAACTCAAAGGCTTCCCTTCAAACTCCTTGATAAAATAATTAAATTTTGTTTCTTGATTTGGTGTGATTCGATTCAATGCTTGGTTCGGTTTAAATAAAAAAAATTACTTAGGTTTAAGGCTAAAAAGAAAGAAGAGTGTTTTTGGAATTAAGTGCGCCCTTTGAAAAATATGAAACTTTAGTGCACCTTTTAGGAAATGTGAAACTTTAGTGTGCCCTTATGTAAAAAATCGAAAATCCAAAGTTAAAGTCAAATTTACTTAAAAAATCAAAGGTTGAAAATGAAAATTAGCTAAAGTCAAAGATAAAATGGAATTTACTATAATCACTAGTAAAATGGGATTTGCCCTAAAATGAATAGTTTAATAAAAATCATCTAAAAATTAGTAATTAAATCACATTTACCTTAAAATTATGGTTAAATACTAAAAATAAGAGTTTCATTATTTAAAAATCAAGGTCAAGTTGAAATATTTCCCAAAAATTAATAGTTGACTAAAATGAGTTAAAGTTTTGATTAAGTCCTAAAATTAAGGGTTAAAAATAAGATTTATCTTAAATCAAGGTTAAATCGAAAGATTCCTAAAATGATTACATTAAGGTCGAATAAAAAATCTCCACTGTGGCATTTACAATTCCACTGCACCACTCGCACTCATGAAATCCCACCTTTGAAGAGGTCACGATAAGGCAACTTTCCTTATCGCTACATCTTGGAGACTCACTCTCTCCATTCCTTCAATGTTCCACCGAACTCCTCTATCATCTATCACCTCCTTTTTTACTTACTAGATCCAAAAAGATTATTCCAACATCATGCATAATTCTTGTTGTCTCCTTTTGTGTCCAATGAGACATGATTGGTGTTGCTCGACCCTACATGGCAACATTGTTTCAACACAGACAACATTGGAAGTATTGCCTTTTCCGCTCTTACCACTCCCCTCTATTTTGTTTTTAATTGAAGGACATAACATGATATTTCGATTGTGCTCATCGGCACTGCATGAAATTTCATTCATTGATCTCACCCACTTCAATTTGCGCTAAAGTGGACCAAAGGTCAACATAACATGGTATTGAAAGTGTATCATTCTAGCCAAAAAATTTTAAACCTAGAACATGGTATTGAAGCTCCAACCTAGAACAATATTTTAAACCTTGTAAAGAAGTACATGGTGTATACCAGTTCTAAAATACAAACAAATCGATGTTGGACCCATACTTTAAAGGGTGTTATAAGATCATGCAAGATTTTTTCTTCAAAAACAAGCCATATGCAAAATTAAACACTGTTTTCAGGTTGAGCAACAGTTTACCTTCAAAAATAAATCATATGCAATACCCCTTCCAGTATAACGAACTTCACTAAAAATATCTTGAGGCTCTTTATTGGATGTTAATTGTCTCTGATTCTGTAAATGCATCTGAAGAACAGCTAAAGGAAGACGGCCAGCATGTAGGGCATCTTTTACAACAAGTTTAATATCAAAATTATCTAAATGCCAACGTGAAATCATGTCTTTGGGATTTTCCAAAGGAATCAGATTCCTTTGCATTATACTAACCTCACGGACACAAAGTTCATGAGTTCTAATCATATCTGGAGAAGGTTCTACTGATTGAACTGCTAGAGCACCAGAACTATCCAATGGTGATTCAGATGCACCTGATGAACAATCCCCCTTCGCCTGATGTTCTGAACTATCAATCTGCTGATGTGAAAGTATGGAATCACTCTGCAATGCTTCTTGATCCTCCAAACTTGATGCATCTCTAACATCTGTTGGCTACAAATCAACAATATAATGACCATTCATTACAAAGAAACCAAATAAACCCATTTTAGTCTCAATTTTATAGGCAAAATAAAGTATCATACATCTTGGATTGGTCTTCTGTTCTTTGAAATCAACCGACTTTGAAGATTTCTTATAACCTCCAAATAGAATGACATTTCATAAATTCTTCTAGAACTGTTACCAACATGGTCCCACAGTAGCAAGTTTGACCTTGACTGAGACAGAGACGGTCTGAATCCTTTTCCAACATTATGCGTGAGAGTTTTCTTTAGAGTCAAAGAACCATATCTACGAATCACTTTAGTTGCATAGCAAGCAGCAAGAGTCAGTAGCCTGAAACAGTACTAGTTCATATTGAGATGAGAAGGAGATGAAAAACCCAAAATCGTGAAATGCTATCAAGAACTAGCATAGCATGTAACTTTCTAAAGCAACATAACCATTGATCACAAATTCACAACTATAAAATCTTGCAACAATTAGTATGTAATAGTTGAAGGAACCAGATTGATATTGCACAAAACAGTTCCAGAAGAGCAGACTTATATTTAGCAATTATTTTAAAGATTCTAAATCATCAGACATATTATCTTTTGTCTGATTAGCAACCTCTATAGTCAAAATGAATCAGAGAAAAATAATTATACAACCCAAGTCGAATCCTAAAATATAAAGAATTATTTATGCAAATAGCAAATGACAACCTCTTGATGCAAATAGCTAAAGAATTTCAAGAGAGCCGTAAACATCTTTCTGATTTGAAACTAAATTTGAGATATAAAAATTCATAACACCACACTTAGAATAGTTCAAGCACATGTTTTGTGGTGGCAAAAGGCGATTCGCTCGCCCTAGCGCCTCCGAAGCACATGTTTTGTGACATAATGCAAGATATTAACAACAGTAAATAAATATTAATGGTTAAAATAACAAGCACATGCAGAGTCAAAGATGTCTGGTGTATTGGCCATGGAACTCATTATTAATCATACAATAAATATTATCTCATTAGTCATAAAAAAACATACCTAGATACTGATGCAAGATCAGCGTCCCTATTGATACAACAGCACATTTCATGAACACAAACAAACAGCAACAATAAGATGCCTTCTTCTGCCAGATTAACATCAGCAAGCATATCCAAAGATCTGGAAAACCAACCACAGGTTCAAGTTAAGGAAGACATGTCTAGATCAGATGGTTTGTTAATTGAGTAGTACCACATATTTCAGGCCGACCCCCAATTAGGGAATCTATGAAAGTGCAGTGGTTACTATAACCTGAATAAAACATTTGATACAAAAGAAGGCATGGAAGAAAACACAATCATGATTTTTATCCATTTTCTATAATATGGAATGTACTTCCACATAAGACTAAGCATAGCTCAAACGGACAGATAAGAAATTAAACAAAAGGAAATGGAAGCTAGAAAGAAAAAACAACATACCCAGATCGTAATATTTACTTAAAATGTCATTAGTGTAAGATAGAATAAGATCCTTGAAGCTAATATAAGATAGACTTCATAAACATATATATACAAATATATAAGGTATTCAATGATTGATAATACATTTAAAATTATAATTAAATCTTTCTCAAAATTAATTACTTATGTCAATTCCAAAATTGATTGACCCTTCAAAAGCATTTATATTCATTCTCATCGTAATGTGATTAAAGGGCAGCCTAATGCACGAATCTCCCGCTATGTGGGATCCCGAGGAAAGATCCATTGTACGTAGCCTTACCCTGCTTTTTGTAAGAGGTTGTTTCTAGATTCGAACCCGTGACCTTTTAGTCACAAAGCAACAACTTTACCGTTGCGTCAAGGCTCCCCTTCTCTCATCGTAATGTGATTGTGGTTTAAAATCTCGTATCATGCCCGGCAAAACAATGAATCATATTATTCTAATAAATCATCGAAACTCGATACTACTCAGCACTCAAAATATCGATCTGTGTTATAATTTCGATTTTTGATTCGAAAGATCCTATTACAATATCATGACAATACTTAGATGTATAGCATTGGTGGCAGATTAAAAGTTGAAAGATGAAGGAGAAGAAGCAATATCATGTCAACGCTTTGAAAGTTGAAAGATAAAGGAGATGAAGCAAAGGAATAACATTGTCTATGCTGAGTGGTATTGAGTTTCAATAATATCTCGGGATAATGTATTTTGACTATTTTGTCTCATGGTAGAAGATTTAAAACCATAAGATAAACAATCTCCTTCCTATTCTTCATTTCCTTTCTTCAACTCCAATTCATTACTACACCATACATCGAAATATCGGCATGATACCAAACTAGTATCATTCCCATCAAAGGACAAAACTTTAGCATGGCTCAAAATTTTAAATCTTGACAATGATAAAAATTAATTTTAATGTTCACTTAACCATCAATTCAATTTTCAAATTAAAGGATATAGTAATCAACTAAAAGCATGCAAGTTGTCATGCTTATATATTAACATTTCCGCAAAAGAGCCACAGAGGGCATTCCACGTATTGTTTAGTTGCAACATTTCTTAGTAACCGAAAAGGGTGACCAAGCGGAAGAAAATAGAATCATGGCTGAAATCCCTAAAACTAAAATGAGAGAACAAAAAGTCTAGTTCCTTACACCAATTTCCACGAAGGAATGATAATGAAAATACTATGCTAACCACAATTGATGGCGCAATTGCTCCTTATGCTTGGAAAAGTAAATCAAAGAAAGATGTTAACCCACCTAGAGTCAAGTTTTCCTTGGTTGGGGAGAAAAAAATTAATTTCAAGCTTAAGATAAGGTTAAAATTAGAAAGTTTAATCTAAAACTTTCAATCAAGAAGTTTTAAATTTTGTATGTTTTTTATTAATTTTAAAGTAGTCAAAACAACAACACCACCAAGCATTTATCCTACTAAGTGAGGTTATGCTATATGAATCATCTTATGTCATTCCTATGTCATTGGGTTCGATCCCCTACTATATCCTCATCTATATTTAAATAAACTTTATTCCATTTTATCACTAACAAAGTCTTTTTTACTCTCTCTTTCTCGATTAATGTATGTATTGATTATAGTCTCATATCACTTGTGAATTAGACATATCCTACTAGATCTACGAAGAAGTGGTGTATCAACAGGTTTAGCTGTTATCTCGTCCAAATGAGTAATCAATTGTGGTTCTTGGTTAGACATCTCTTGTTGGAGCAATCTAGGTGGCCTAGGTTTAGATATTTGAGCAAAGGTTTAGGTTAAGTTTATCGTTGTATCTGATATGCTCTTGTCAGCTTTGCAAAAGGCTATTTTGAAACTCAAAGGCTTCCCTTCAAACTCCTTGATAAAATAATTAAATTTTGTTTCTTGATTTGGTGTGATTCGATTCAATGCTTGGTTCGGTTTAAATAAAAAAAATTACTTAGGTTTAAGGCTAAAAAGAAAGAAGAGTGTTTTTGGAATTAAGTGCGCCCTTTGAAAAATATGAAACTTTAGTGCACCTTTTAGGAAATGTGAAACTTTAGTGTGCCCTTATGTAAAAAATCGAAAATCCAAAGTTAAAGTCAAATTTACTTAAAAAATCAAAGGTTGAAAATGAAAATTAGCTAAAGTCAAAGATAAAATGGAATTTACTATAATCACTAGTAAAATGGGATTTGCCCTAAAATGAATAGTTTAATAAAAATCATCTAAAAATTAGTAATTAAATCACATTTACCTTAAAATTATGGTTAAATACTAAAAATAAGAGTTTCATTATTTAAAAATCAAGGTCAAGTTGAAATATTTCCCAAAAATTAATAGTTGACTAAAATGAGTTAAAGTTTTGATTAAGTCCTAAAATTAAGGGTTAAAAATAAGATTTATCTTAAATCAAGGTTAAATCGAAAGATTCCTAAAATGATTACATTAAGGTCGAATAAAAAAAAATCTCCACTGTGGCATTTACAATTCCACTGCACCACTCGCACTCATGAAATCCCACCTTTGAAGAGGTCACGATAAGGCAACTTTCCTTATCGCTACATCTTGGAGACTCACTCTCTCCATTCCTTCAATGTTCCACCGAACTCCTCTATCATCTATCACCTCCTTTTTTACTTACTAGATCCAAAAAAGATTATTCCAACATCATGCATAATTCTTGTTGTCTCCTTTTGTGTCCAATGAGACATGATTGGTGTTGCTCGACCCTACATGGCAACATTGTTTCAACACAAACAACATTGGAAGTATTGCCTTTTCCGCTCTTACCACTCCCCTCTATTTTGTTTTTAATTGAGGGACATAACATGATATTTCGATTGTGCTCATCGGCACTGCATGAAATTTCATTCATTGATCTCACCCACTTCAATTTGCGCTAAAGTGGACCAAAGGTCAACATAACATGGTATTGAAAATGTATCATTCTAGCCAAAAAATTTTAAACCTAGAACATGGTATTGAAGCTCTAACCTAGAACAATATTTTAAACCTTGTAAAGTAGTACATGGTGTATACCAGTCCTAAAATACACACAAATCGATGTTGGACCAACACTTTAAAGGGTGTTATAAGATCATGCAAGATTTTTTCTTCAAAAACAAGCCATATGCAAAATTAAACACTTTTAAGGTTGAGCAACATTTTACCTTCAAAAATAAATCATATGCAATACCCCTTCCAGTATAACGAACTTCACTAAAAATATCTTGAGGCTCTTTATTGGATGTTAATTGTCTCTGATTCTGTAAATGCATCTGAAGAACAGCTAAAGGAAGACGGCCAGCATGTAGGGCATCTTTTACAACAAGTTTAATATCAAAATTATCTAAATGCCAACGTGAAATCATGTCTTTGGGATTTTCCAAAGGAATCAGATTCCTTTGCATTATACTAACCTCACGGACACAAAGTTCATGAGTTCTAATCATATCAGGAGAAGATTCCACTGATTGAACTGCTAGAGCACCCGAACTATCCAATGGTGATTCAGATGCACCTGATGAACAATCCCCCTTCGCCTGATGTTCTGAACTATCAATCTGCTGATGTGAAAGTATGGAATCACTCTGCAATGCTTCTTGATCCTCCAAACTTGATGCATCTCTACCATCTGTTGGCTACAAATCAACAATATAATGACCATTCATTACAAAAAAACCAAATAAACCCATTTTAGTCTCAATTTTATAGGCAAAATAAAGTATCATACATCTTGGATTGGTCTTCTGTTCTTTGAAATCAACCGACTTTGAAGATTTCTTATAACCTCCAAATAGAATGACATTTCATAAATTCTTCTAGAATTGTTACCAACATGGTCCCACAGTAGCAAGTTTGACCTTGACTGAGACAGAGACGGTCTGAATCCGTTTCCAACATTATGCGTGAGAGTTTTCTTTAGAGTCAAAGAACCATATCTACGAATCACTTTAGTTGCATAGCAAGCAGCAAGAGTCAGTAGCCTGAAACAGTACTAGTTCATATTGAGATGAGAAGGAGATGAAAAACCCAAAATCGTGAAATGCTATCAAGAACTAGCATAGCATGTAACTTTCTAAAGCAACATAACCATTGATCACAAATTCACAACTATAAAATCTTGCAACAATTAGTATGTAATAGTTGAAGGAACCAGATTGATATTGCACAAAACAGTTCCAGAAGAGCAGACTTATATTTAGCAATTATTTTAAAGATTCTAAATCATCAGAGTTAATTATCTTTTGTCTGATTAGTAACCTCTATAGTCAAAATGAATCAGAGAAAAAGAATTATACAACCCAAGTCGAATCCTAAAATATAAAGAATTATTTATGCAAATAGCAAATGACAACCTCTTGATGCAAATAGCTAAAGAATTTCAAGAGAGCCGTAAACATCTTTCTGATTTGAAACTAAATTTGAGATATAAAAATTCATAACACCACACTTAGAATAGTTCAAGCACATGTTTTGTGGTGGCAAAAGGCAATTCGCTCGCCCTAGCGCTCCGACGCAGATGTTTTGTGACATAATGCAAGATATTAACGACAGTCAATAAATATTAATTGTTAAAATAACAAGCACATGCAGAGTCAAAGATGTCTGGTGTATTGGCCATGGAACTCATTATTAATCATACAATAAATATTATCTCATTAGTCATAAAAAAACAT
Source organism: Zingiber officinale (assembly GCF_018446385.1). Classification (NCBI taxonomy): domain Eukaryota; kingdom Viridiplantae; phylum Streptophyta; class Magnoliopsida; order Zingiberales; family Zingiberaceae; genus Zingiber; species Zingiber officinale. The sequence goes on along the minus strand of NC_055992.1, from coordinate 36,161,662 downwards.
ACCTAGATACTGATGCAAGATCAGCGTCCCTATTGATACAACAGCACATTTCATGAACACAAACAAACAGCAACAATAAGATGCCTTCTTCTGCCAGATTAACATCAGCAAGCATATCCAAAGATCTGGAAAACCAACCACAGGTTCAAGTTAAGGAAGACATGTCTAGATCAGATGGTTTGTTAATTGAGTAGTACCACATATTTCAGGCCGACCCCCCAATTAGGGAATCTATGAATGTGCAGTGGTTACTATAACCTGAATAAAACATTTGATTCAAAAGAAGGCATGGAAGAAAACACAATCATGATTTTTATCCATTTTCTATAATATGGAATGTACTTCCACATAGAACTAAGCATAGCTCAAACTAACAGGTAAGAAATTAAACAAAAGGAAATGGAAGCTAGAAAGAAAAAACAACATACCCAGATCGTAATATTTACTTAAAATGTCATGAGTGTAAGATAGAATAAGATCCTTGAAGCTAATATAAGATAGACTTCATAAACATATATATACAAATATATAAGGTATTCAATGATTGATAATACATTTAAAATTATAATTAAATCTTTCTCAAAATTAATTACTTATGTCAATTCCAAAATTAATTGACCCTTCAAAAGCATTTATATTCATTCTCATCGTAATGTGATTAAAGAACAGTCTGGTGCACGAAGCTCCCGCTATGTGGGATCCCGGGGAAGAATCCATTGTACGCAGCCTTACCCTGCTTTTTGTAAGAGATTGTTTCCGGATTCGAACCAGTGACCTTTTGGTCACAAAGCAACAACTTTACCGTTGTGCCAAGGCTCCCCTTCTCTCATCATAATGTGATTGTCGTTTAAAATCTCGTATCATGCCCGGCGAAACAATGAATCATATTATTCTAATAAATCATCGAAACTCGATACCACTCAGCACTCAAAATATCAATCTGTGTTATAATTTCGATTTTTGATTTGAAAGATCCTATTACAATATCATGACAATACTTAGATGTATAGCATTGGTGACAGATTAAAAGTTGAAAGATGAAGGAGAAGAAGCAATATCATGTCAACGCTTTGAAAGTTGAAAGATAAAGGAGATGAAGCAAAGGAATAAGACATTGTCTATGTTGAGTGTATTGAGTTTCAATAATATATCGGGATAATGCATTTTGACTATTTTGTCTCATGGTAGAAGATTTAAAACCATAAGATAAACAATATCTCCTTCCTATTCTTCATTTCCTTTCTTCTTCAACTCCAATTCATTACTACACCATACATCGAAATATCGGCATGATACCAAACTAGTATCATTCCCATCAAAGGACAAAACTTTAGCACGCTCAAAATTTTAAATCTTGACAGTGATAAAAATTAATTTTAATGTTCACTTAACCATCAATTCAATTTTCAAATTAAAGGATATAGTAATCAACTAAAAGCATTCAAGTTGTCATGCTTATATATTAACATTTCTGCAAAAGAGCCACAGAGGACATTCCACATATTGTTTAGTTGCAACATTTCTTAGTAATCGAAAAGGGTGACCAAGAGGAAGAAATTAGAATCATGGCTGAAATCCCTAAAGCTAAAATGAGAGAACAAAAAGTCTAGTTCCTTACACCAATTTCCACCGAGGAATGATAATGAAAATACTATGCTAACCACAATTGATGGCGCAATTGCTCCTTATGCTTGGAAAAGTAAATCAAAGAAAGATGTTAACCCACCTAGAGTCAAGTTTTCCTTGGTTGGGGAGAAAAAAATTAATTTCAAGCTTAAGATAAGGTTAAAATTAGAAAGTTTAATCTAAAACTTTCAATCAAGAAGTTTTAAATTTTGTATGTTTTTTATTAATTTTAAAGTAGTCAAAACAACAACACCACCAAGCATTTATCCTACTAAGTGAGGTTATGCTATATGAATCATCTTATGTCATTCCTATGTCATTGGGTTCGATCCCCTACTATATCCTCATCTATATTTAAATAAACTTTATTCCATTTTATCACTAACAAAGTCTTTTTTACTCTCTCTTTCTCGATTAATGTATGTATTGATTATAGTCTCATATCACTTAACTGGGATATTTATTAGCAACCTGAGTTCATATTCATACTATCTCAAACATTTGGATCTTTTGTTAAATAGGTGACATCTTTTGTTCAATAGATGACACCTTGGCTTTCTTTTTAATGTGTGTCATTTCCTATACTTTTCATTCTTGATGTTCGCACTATTGGAGCAATCAGTGTGATCCTAAGTTTTGATATTTGAGCAAAGGTTTAAGTTAGGTTATTGTTATATTTGATATGCGCTTGTGAGCGTGCAGGATACATGTACAACAAGACAAAATCCAAGTGTAATCTTGGTAAAGCAAAGTCCAAATGGAGTTTTGTCAATGTAAGTCCAAGTGTGCAGTCTTGGCAATGTAAGTCCAAATGTGACTTAGCAAAAGTGTAAGTCCAAATGTGTAATCTTGACAACGTAACTCCAAGTGTGACTTGGCAAAGGATAAAATCCCAAGGTGAGGAACGTCTTGGCAATGGAAGACCCGACAACAAGGAAAAGGCCGAAGGAAACTCTTAAAGGCAAAGCGTGAAGAATGGAGAAGCATCTGAGGGACGCAAGGTTAATGAAGGAGGTTAGAAGGCAAGGTCAAGTTGTGCGGACGAGGATGAGTGCATGAGTGATTATACTCAGGGAAAAACTCTAGGTTTAGGATTTACTAGTCGATTGGTGATTGAGAAACAGTAAGTGTGAGCTTCTGTTTGCTGAGCCTAGGGTGACCAGTCGACTAAGTCAACTGGGAGAGAACAAAATGTTTCTATTCTCTCAACCGAAGTGAACCAGTCGACTGGCCATGGCACCAGTCGACTAGTATCGAGCCGTTGGAGTGCAACGATCGATTTTCCATAAAGGTCGGTTGACTGGTAGGGATATAAATGAACCAAACGGTTCGCGAGCTATTCGGAGTTCGATTTGGTAAAAAGCTCGTTCGAGTTCGTTCGTTTATCTTATCGAGCCGAGCTCGAGCTTAAGGATATTCGGCTTGTGAGCTCGCGAACATGTTCGTTTATAGGCTCGCGAGCCAAAAAAAACGAGCCTTAAAACGAACCTTAAACCGAGCCAAAAAAACGAACTCTAAAACGAGCCAAAAAAACGAGCTCTAAAATGAGCCTTAAAATGAGCTTTAAATGAGCCAAAAAAAACAAACTCTAAAACGAGCCAAAATGAACTCTAAACGAGCCCGAAAACGAGCCCAAGCTCGCTTAACGAGTTAGGCTCGTTAACTTTGATAATCGAGCTAATAACGAGCCGAGCTCGAGCCTTGTGATAAAAGCTCGATTCGAGCTCGAGCCCGAATATAACTTAAACGAGCCGAGCTCGAGCCTAATACTGTTCGGCTCGGTTCGACTCGGTTCGGCTCGATTCGGCTTGTTTACATCCCTATTGACGGGTGACTTTACTAAATGGTAGCAGGAAAACAGCTTGGATGTTTTCCCCTAAATTATAGGATGGTTGGCTTGGGTGACGAAATTAGAGGTGGTTAACCCCTAATAGAGTCCCCAAGTTCTCGTGATCCAAGTGCTCTTGATCAAGGTTGTGGTTGGATTTCTCCACCGACAAGGGGGTTTGAGGTGGCCGGAGTTCTGGGGATTGATCCACCGGCAGATTGAGAGATCGCCCACAATACGGACACGCTATGGAGTAGGAGTATCATCTCTGAACCACGTTGAATGAAACGTGTTAGGGTTTGTGTTTTTCTTAATTCTTGTCTTTAGCTTTCATATTTGTTTTGTATTTCCGCTGCGCTAACAAGTGTAGAAAAATGAACGACGTGGGTAATTGGCTATTCACTCCCCTCTAGCCAGTGATCAAGAATCATATCCCAACAATTGGTATCAGAGCAAGAAGCGCTCTTTAAGGACTAACCGCCTATAGGAGCACGTGCTAGAGGAAGAAGATGAAGGCGGAAGGACCATTAGGATGGGATATCCGAATCCCACCTCCATACGATCGAGAAGATTTGTGTATTAGAGGAAGCGTTTGGAGACTTAGTTCCAAATGAATTGGGATCATTGGACCGCGTTAGAAGTTCCTTTCGAAGCTCCAACGGACAAAAAAAGGGAAGCGCCTCCGGCCGCAGTATTGAACCGAGGAGCAAAGGCTACAATCGGAGACGAATAAGAAGGTAATTAGAATTGTATTGAATTTATTATCTTCTAATATTGTGTTGCGTGTAAGTGAGTACAAGTGTGCTCATAAGCTATGGAGCAAAGTGTTTGCTCTTCATGAAGATCCTGCACAAGCACAAGAAGTGGAGGAGCCCAAGGAGAATGACTCATTGTTCTAAGAGGAGAAGGACCAATCGGATGTGGAGATGAGCTCAACATCCGAAGAGGAAAAAGTGGAACCGTCCACATCTTCAAGTGAAGAAGAGTCCAAGACAAGTGAGAAAGAAGTCTAAGAAGTTCAACCCCCAACCTCATCTACCGGGAGGAACGGGAAGAACCACATCAAGAGCTTTGAGTGTGGGAAAATAGGGCATTACAAGAGTAGATGTCCTTCGCTCAAGAAGGTAAAACAGGTAAACCCTAAACCTACTAAAGTTCATTTAGAATCTAATGTGGATTGTAGGAAGATGGTGCCAAGAAGAAGAAGTGACACATCATTTGCTTCACGTGTGGTGAAAGGGGGCATTACCACACAAAGTGCCCAAGGAAGGAAGCGCTCATGAAGATGGAGCAATTGAAGCAATGGAGAAGAATGAAATCATGTGGATGCTCGTGTCAAGAAGCAACTCTGATGGTAGGTAGGAAGGTAATCCCTAACTTGATCTTGAATTCTAATATTAATTCAAGTTTTAGGGACATGCATACTAGAGATAACAATGTAGGTTATTTACGCATGCATAATTTTGGATTTAGGTATAACGATAGGAATAGGGCCAACAATGTAGATAACCTTAGGAAATCATATTCTAAGGTTAGACCTAACAAAAAAAACAACCCACTTTGCTTAAGGAGAGGAAGGTGATAGAAAACCTAGGTGTTAATCCCAAGAAGGGGAGACACATGCCTAGGAAGGATAGGTCTAGGAGGGTCCAAGGTGGACATATTAATTCTAGGATTAGAAAACTAGAAGTGGAGAATCAAGCTTTAAAGGAAAAGCTTGATAGGTTAGAGAAATCTCTTGAGAGATTCAATATTAGATCTAAGGGATTAGGTATGATGTTGGGTAGTCAAAAACACAATGGTGATAGATCCGGTTTGGGATACCAATCTTCATCAAACAAGGGTAAGGGGGAAGTTACCCATGGAGCACTTTGACAGGTATGTTATAGTAGAGTTCCCTAAGGCTACAAGGAGGTCACATGTAATAATTGCAAGTGCAAATGGTAAGGGGGAATCCTCCAACGCTAGAGAAGGGTGATATGCTAGGATGTTATAGCAAGGAGAGGTCAAAAATGGGCAAGGGATAGTCATTGAAAGACAAGGAGAGATCAACCACAAGGGAAAGTCTAAAATTGAGAAGAAGAAGGTCAAATGAGTTGACCAATCATTACCTGAAGTGCACTGTTGTGACCTCATATTTTTAGATGAGTCACCTAGGGAGGTGGTTAAGGTTAAGAGCTCTTGGGGAGCTCAAAGAGTCAAATGGGGACTCATGGTCAATGGATCTCAAGTGGACCTTTCTTGGGATTCTAGAAGAGTCATGAAGTGTGCAAAGTGGTCCAGAGACAGACTTGAGTCTCAAATCCAAGGAATTGGCACAATTGAGATGAGTTGCCATGCAAGAAATATGAAATGAGAGTCATATTGCATGAAAATGGTTTAGATATATAGATGTCATATAAACTAATGCTAGGGATGCATTATGGTTTAGTATAGGTAGATACATCAAGAGGAAGCCAAAACTAGGACTTTAGGTCAAGGTTCAATTAAAACATTTACATAGTTTTGGATTTTATGTCAATCTTGGGATCCGTGATATATAGATTTTTTCAAAGTAAAACAAACCTCTCCACAAATTTTAGAAATTTTTGAAGGTATTTCTTGTGCATTTCTAAAATTGGGTTCAAAAATATATTTTGAGCTAAAATAAGATGCACTGGTAACTTTACAAAGTCAACTAGTGACACTGTTCATCGAATACTGAATGATTCTACAAGTTTGTTTCAATGAGGACAGTCGACTAGAAACTATGGTAGTCGACTGATATAATTTGAAATTATTTTCAACAATAGAAAATGATCATAAGGATGGCATACGTGTATATAATCTTATGGATAATTAATACATGATGATTATGATCATTAGAGGTAAAAGAGTCAAATAATTGGAATATTGTTAGAGCTCTTTTTTATATATGGCAAACGAGGAGAAGTTTATATTTACGTGGAAAACCTAAATACCTTTACAAGAAATCCTAGCTCAAGGAGAAGTTTAGTGAAGGGGGAGCCTAGGATTAGGTTTCATGATATATGCATAAGTAGATTACATATTTATTTGCATGTTATTGCATTATATGTTTTCCTAACTTAAACGGGTTGTCAAACATCAAAAGGGGGAGATTGTACCAACAATCAGTGTGACCCAAGATTTTGATGTTCGAGCAAAAGTTTAAGTTAGATTATCGTTGTATTTGATATGCGCTTGTGAGTGTGCAAAATGCAGGTACAACAAAGCAAAGTCCAAGAATGATCTTGGTAAAGCAAAGTCCACGTGGAGTTTTGGCGGTGTAAGTCCAAGCGTGTAATCTTGTCAACGTAAGTTCAAATGTGACTTGGCAAAGGTGTTAAGTTCAAGTGTGTAGTCTTGACAACATAAGTCCAAGTGTGACTTAGCAAAGAATGAAGTCCCGGGGTGAGGAGCCTCTTGGCAATGAAAGGCCCGACAATAAGGAAAAGGCCGAAGGAAGCACTTAAAGGCAAAGCGTAAAAGATGGGGAAGCATCTGAGGGACGCAAGGTTAATGAAGAAGGTTAGAAGGCAAGATCAAGTTGTGTGGGCGAGGACAAGTGCATGAATGATTGAACTCGAGGTAAAACCCTAGGTTTAGGGTTTACCAATTGACTAGTATATGCCCCAATCGACTAGTGGTTGAGAAACACAAGTGTAAGCTTCTGTTTGCTCAGCCTAGGGTGACCAATCGACTGGTATGTTCATCAGTCGACTGGGCTGACACCAGTCGACTAGGTCCTGACACCAGTCGACTGAGGTCTTGACACCAGTCGACTGGTATCGAACCGTTAGGGTGTTGGTTGTTTTCATCTATATAATGGAGCTCTGGGATGGTGGGCATGGGTGACAAAATTAGAGGTGGTTAACCCCTAATTAGAGTCTCCAACTTCTCATGTGCTCTTGATCAAGGTTGTGGTGAGGTTTCTCCACCGAAAAGAGGCTTAAACTAGCCAGAGTTCCGGGGATTGATCTACCAACGGATTGAGGGACCATCCACCTTATGGACACGCCGTGGAATAGGAGCATCATCTCCAAACCACGTTAAACAAAACATGTTAGGATTTGTGTTTTTTTTATTCTTGTCTTTAGCCTTCATACTTGTTTTGTATTTCCGCTGCGCTAACAAGTGTAGGAAAGCAAACGACGTGGATGATTGGCTATTCACCCCTCTAGTCGATGATCAAAGTCCCAACACGCACATCTATCTAAACATCTTCATCTCTACGACTCTCATTTTCTACTCATGTGTTTGATTCATAACCTAACATTCAACTTTATATAACATACTAAGTCTAACCCTCATTTAATAGAACTTTCATTTAAGTTTCGTTTAAGTTTTAGAGGTATCTTACAAAGAACATATGATGGCATATTCTATTTTAACTATTTGCTTGTATTATATGTAACACATTTCTATCAACCCCTCCATGTTTGTTTGATTCATAGTCTAACATTCAACTCCATATAGCATACTAAGTCTAACCCTCATTTTATAGAACTTTCGTTTAAGTTTTAGAGGTATCTTACATAGAACATATGATGTCCTATTCTATTTCAACTATTTGCTTGTATTCTATGTAACATATTTCTATCAACCCGCCCATCCTTTTACAGCAAAAACAATCCTAAATACTTTAAATTCTCAATTACAAATAAATTATCATCTCCTACCTTAATAATTATCTTGCTATATCTATTTACTTAACTTAAATTCTATTTATTCTATCTCTACTCTACTATGCCTTAAAAGTTTTACTTCCAATGTTCCTCACTAAGATTTAATATTACATGTGCCATGCACCATAATAACATGTTTTGAATGTGTCTACTGAGTTCATTCATGATTAGTGTAAAAAATATGGACCTAAAGTTGATCATTAATATAATCCTATTTTTATAATAAATATTTTGGTTAATCTGTGTTAAAGCTTCACACCTGACATCACATTCTCATATATATCCATAATTATTTCAATATACACAACACTAGCATCCTTTTTTCTATAATTCTCAACATAATTTTTCTCAAAACTATCATAAGCTTTATCAATAAATACCATGTAAGTTTTCCTTTTTTTCATAATACTTTTCAATCAATTGTTGAGAAGACATATGACTTCTATCATCGTCTCCATAATCTTTTTTCTATCACTCTTTTTCAAAATTTCCTATAACTCATTAGCTTAATGTCATTATAATTTGCAAAAAAAATTATGCCTCCCTTGTTTTTACAAGGGGCACTAGACTAGTAACTCTCCACTAAATTAGGCATTTTCTTCGATTTCAATCAAATAACTTCGCAAATCGTTTAATACCTTGTTTCCCTAAGCACTTCAATACCTCTATTGGAATATCATAATGTTCAACCGTTTTTTCATTTTGGATTTCATTTAACATCTATACTCCTTTTGAAATTTGAATCCTTGATAAAAAGAAAATTAAATTTTTTACTCTAACTAACTTAAATTTCCTAAGCCAAGTTAGTCTTAAAAAAGTTAAAAAATTTATGTTTATTATATTACATCATTTGCCATATAATTAGGAAATAAATTAATTTTAGAAGAATAAGCCATTTAATCGTTCTACAAAAAGGACTTCCAAACCCTCATGCATGGTTTGAGATCCGTGTCATAGGCGAAATGTATTATTCCCATAAATTAGCAAAACACTATGATTAACACACACAAATAATCTTTTATATATTCATTTAACTAACAAGTATCATGTTAAATTGTTAATAAATACTCTGCATGCCTTCGCACAAAACTTGCATCAAAATGAATTAAAAAATGTTTATTATATTTTTGAAATAATTATCCTCTGTATAGCATCAATTAGTATAGCATTATGTGAGTTTTATTCAAACTTGGTGTTACATTAGATTGTCTAAAGAGTTCGGTCAATCCTCGTTTAAATCAAGCGAGAGGTAAAGATCTTCCACAACATGGCTTCAAGTTTTGATATTATTAAATTTTTGCATATATTTTATTGCTTCCGGTCTAAGAGTGACAAGTTGTTCATATATTCAAATTTCAATTTGGTGGTATAAGTGTGCCTTCCCCAACTTTCTAATATCGTCTTCAATACCTTTCAAGCTTCAATTGCACTTTTAGGAGTCCTTCAAATTTTCTAACTTTGGCAAATCAAACTAGAATTGCATCTGCAATGTGATACCAAACAAAATACTCTTCAGTTACAAATAGCCAATCAATAGCTCTTTTTGGATGTCTTCCATCAAACTCTAAAATATCAACTTTCACCTTTCATGTGACGTCTCTAGTAGCATCTTGAGATCAGGACTTATTTAGATAAGGTATCTTTACATCAAAATGATGAGGAGCATACGATGGTAAGGTAGCTCTTGGTTCATGCTTTTTGGTGAATTGTATTAATATTCTTGTTACCCCTCAAGTTCAACAATCCCTTCAAGGATGTCTGCTCTCTGGATTAGTTTGGCTATACCAGCGAAGATCACAATGATAAGCCACTTCTCATGGTGATAGGTAATAGGGTGAAAGAAATATTATATCATAATACCAGTTCCAGTAAACATGCTGACTTGATTGGATAGTGTTATTCTTTAGTTGAAGATGTTCTAGGCAATGACACCTAGGGTTCTCCAAACAATAACTTAGATTGGCAATTACACAATAAGCTGGAATCTTTACTTTTTTAGACTTACCATTCATTATTCCAAAAAGTGTGATACAAGTCCCTTCTATAGGCTAACCAAACTAGGAGGCATAGAAACTAAGGAGCTAGAAAATTTAATAGTTAAGAAACTAGCATGACTCTGAAACTTGTAACAAATTATCTTTGACTCTAATACAGGTATGGCTTCCTGACTAAGGATATCATCGCTGTTATATATTTAATAACCAACATCTTGTAGCCTTTATAATGGGATTTTTCTTTCCACTAGTAAAATTTTATAAATCTTCTTGGAACTTTGATGAGGACATTTTGTTCTTGCTCTCTAGCAAGGGCCTTGTACAGGCATCTTTTAATAAAGGAATCCTAGTAGAGGGTCAATCTGGAACTCGCCCTTCAAAGTACAGGGATACATACCACATGGAAAAGGATAAAAAAAAAACACTACCAACACTCATGTAGCTCCAGAAACGTGCTTTAAGAACTGAAGTTAGACCAAACTAAAAGCATTTACAAAAATAGTTATTAATAGCATTCATGGATATTGAACAACAGACAATCATTTGATAGAGTAACAACAGAATCATTTCACAGTGCACCATATAAACTAGAAACTGTGAAAATTATTAGCTGTAAGGGGAATCATTATTGCAAAATATTTCACAAAACAGAAAATTCATTGGTAGCTGCAATTTAATGAAACTTTTACCATAACAATATAACCAACTTAGCTTGTATTTTGGGGAAAAGAGAACTAAAAGAGAATCTTACTGTTGTATTACATCAAATTTTAAGTGCTGCAAAGCCAACTGCATCTGACGAAATCGAGCCTCTCTAAGGTCCCATCCTGCCATTAGTAATCAATTGTAAGGAAGGCTATAACAAGGAGCTGCGAGACCAATTATTTGGAATTCATAGGAATAAATTAATAACCAGAGACACATATCTAAATATAAAGAGCGTAGCGAAGAAAAATATAGTCTTTGCATGCCAGCAAACCAAAGTGAAGTTTAACGATCAATGTGTTATGAAGAAAAGGAAATAAACCCATTGTAGCAGCTTACATAGTATGAGTTTGAATATGATGTTTCTGATTGTTACAATTGAGTCACAGGAAGAGTATCCAGAAGTAATCCATTTGTAACAACAGATACTCCGGAAGCTAAAAAACGGATAAAAGCATCATTTTAAGATTCATAATTTGTGAGTAAGCAAACTAATGTGGGTGTGAAGACCATCATGGAGAACTAATATTCGATTAAAAAAAAAAAGAGTACATAGCTAGTAGTACTTACCATTCTCCAAACAGACGTGCTCAGCTTCTCTAGGCCCATCAAATAATACAACTCTATCTAAAACTTCAATTTGCCAAGGCCTCAACGACTCATTAGGTTTGCATGTCGCTATTATGCTTGTATTATCGAAGTTGCAACTAGCAAAATCACATGGTGGTGAATATCTAGTTGCTAAATAAGGGAACAATGCAGTTGAAACCGAAACTGAAGGGAGAACAACAGAGAGGCCATGTGAAGTAACCAGATACAAGAACCCCTGAAAAAGACAACCAAGTGATTCTCCGAGACAAAAAGAATCATTTACAGCAGAAGAGCACCTTCTGAATTTCCCATGTGAATAGAAGTCTCTTTCGTCAAGTACTGAACAATTCATGTGGATGTCAGTGTGAACAACTCTGTGCCCCTTCTGTTCCTTCATATTGCAGCATTTGACAACCCTAGTTATACCAAAGGGTGAAAGGCAGATACAGTCATCATTTACTCTGTCTAAAGGTAAAATAATTCTTCGCATAGGAACAGAGTTTTTGGATCCACAGTTACCAATTCTACTATCATTTACTGGTGAACTAGTAGCACCAAAACCACTTTGAAAGGTATGTGATTGCTTTTCTTCACCTACAAACTGTTTTTTGAATCTTACTCTTTGCTTAAGATTAACCTGATCTGTACTTGCAAAATATTGACCTAGCACAGTTGAATCGGAAAATTCCTGGGCATCAGGTAGACCAATAAATGACTGTTGAACACCTACAAAATAACCAGCAACCTTCCAACCAGCCAACAAGCCAAGATCAGAGTGCTCAGAATGAGGTATCAATTGTTTAGGCTTCTGGTGCTTTTCTGAGATATAGTCACTAGCATAAACTAAATAAACTACCCCATGCACATCGACTATGGCTAGATGCAATGAGTGCGAAGTCACCACCAATTTTCTGAAAGTTCTAATATTTGTGGCATTGGTACCATGGTCAACATCACTTAAATTTGAATTTTCAAAAGATGCAAGCCCATTAAATGGCAACCATCTACCCACTTCACAGCACTGTACAGTCTCGAACTGCGCTATGAGCTGACCAGTATCTGCAACCCACATTCTGACCAAACCAGAGCTGTTAAGGCAAACAAGATAGTTGCCTGAAAACTGAAAATCGGCCCATGGTCGAACTCGACCAGAGCCAGGATATGAATCCTCAAGGTTAACAGAACAAACCCACTGTATGCCCCACCAGTGTAACATAATAACTACCACAAATGTGTGATTTGAATATTCAACACTGTTTTCACAGCTTTTAATAGAAGAGCCAGCAGAAGTTGTTAATACCAAACCGATTAACTTATGTGAAGAGCTTGAGAACACTTTTGAACAATTATATGAAGTGTCTTCTGGTTTGATTTTGGATTGAAAATTGCCCGATAACTCAGATATGAATTCATCATCAAGAATCTCATTTAAATTCCTACCACTATGGCACTCCTGTTGATTTAAAGGACAAGTGTGAGCAAGAAATGCCAAAGAGCTTCTATATATGCTAAAAGATACAACATCCGCGGAATGAGGAAATGATGATTTTGGAGGAAACAGACCTATGTGTTTACTATCAGACTCACTTAGATCCAGTTCAGAAAGAAAAGAGCAAAGCCAACTCTTTGGTCTGCCACATGATGACTCAATATCCCCCATCTGATTATCAATATGTAATTTTCCTGAATTTCCAGTTTTCCCATCTATCTCACAGAAATAGTTTTTATTATGAGAATGCAAGAATTGCTCATTTGGCAGTGGACTAGGTATGGAACTCCACCTCATCCACACGCCATTTGCATCTGCATCTTCAGGATATGATTCAATTGTATCGGTATTTTCATTGCGAAAAGCATGAAGAGTAATGTCCTGGTTATTTGAGACAATAAGAAATTCTCTAAAACTATAATCTTCAGGCCGACCATACGAATCACCATAGTGTCCCCAAGCCAATGAGTTCACATTAGATATCACAGGGTAATAATCAAACACTGAATAAGTTCCTTTTTGTCCAATGTCAGAAAAGGGAACAACTTCTGTCCAATCGACCACATCATGAAATGAATCTGGTTGAACATTTGCTATTGGTGATAGAACAGATGCAGCAGAAGATGAACGTGAATCATCCTGGTTTGCCAACTTGCATGACTCTTTTCCTGTAGATATCAAAAAGCATAATAAAATATGAGGACAAAAGTTGCAAGCAAATGAAGAAAAGTGACCATTAAATCGTAGAAAATAATATAATATAAACTCTAAAATCATGCAATTAGAAATGGGTATTTAAAATTTTAAAAATTTATATTTAACTATTATCAAAAATTGAGATGCGTCCTGCCTTTAGTAGAATCAAGAAGTGAGTTCAAATCAAAAAACATATCTTAAAGACTACCCTATGATAGCTGACCCCACAAACATGAATTGGTATGAAGATGATAATGGCAATGACATATGCCATAATTGTGAGAAATTCATATATTTATAAACGTATTAGTGGAACTTATATTAAAAAAAATTAAGGATATATATGAGAATGCAATAATAAAAATGAAAACTTGATTAACGGAACTATTTCCTATACAGAAAAGGTTACATCGATCAACTCTTTTTACACTAGTCGTGGATGAGCTCATTGGACACATCCAAAACACATCATTATGATGCATATTGTTTGTAGATTACATTGTTTTGGTCAATGAAACATGTGAAGAGTAAATGTTAAACTTGAATACTAACGAAAAACACTAGAAGTAAAGTTTTAGGCTTAGTAAAACCAGGATATATAAAATTTAAATTTAATAGTAGTAAACATAAAAAGGTAATTATTAAGATAGGAGATAGTGACTTGCTTGTAACTAAGAATTCTAAATATCTAGAATCGTTTTTGGAAAAAAAAAAAAAATGAAAGAGTTGATAAGATGTTTTACATTGCATATAAGCAAAATAATTGAAATAGAGAAGGGTGTCAATTATTCTTTATAATTATAATATCCCTCTAAAGCTTAATGGGAAAATTTTCAAAATAATTATTAGACATGCTATCTTATATTGCTATGTTATATAGAGTTGAATGTTGGATTATGAATTGAACACACAAGTAGACGGTAAGTCATAAAGATGAAGATGTTAAGGTGGATGTATGAACATATGTGGATGGACAAGATAATAAATAAGAAAGTGGGTTACACCTATTGAAGGAAAACTCTTAAAGACAAGTTTAAGATAGTAAAGACATATACTTAAGCGACCAATAAATCTTCCAATTAAGCGATGTGAGACCATAACAAATGTTCACATTAATCAAGAAAGAAAAAGATCAAAGAGAACTTGGTTAATAATGATAAATTAGGATAAAATTCATTTAAATATAGATGAAGATATATAAATGATCGAACCCAATGATGTAGGAGGATCCATATAATTGAAGTTAGTGAAACTTATATTTTTGCAAAGCAAATATAAATCTACCAACTTTCCTAAAAATATAACATACCCCAACGTATAAATGTTACATGACTTGTTCATAAACTTTTTGTGAAAACATCTTGATCTTTTAAGATGTAAAGTTAAATGAGATAAGTTTCCATGAAATTTCAGTTAAGTTGTTTAATAAAATAAAAATTGATTCTCCTTGGGGATTGAAGTACATGGTTTATTGCCTCTTAACATCATAAATCTAGTTTGCATCTTGGAAACATTTAGAAACTTTGAAATGCTTTGTTCCACGAACAACTTTGGTATATGGAAAAGGGTCGCATTTTTTGTGTTGGGCAACATGGCTGTTCTTATCTTGGTAAATATGGCCTGAATTTCATCTCATGAATATTTTTCCAACTCAATATAAATTATTTGAGATTTTCAGTGACCAAACTTTTAAGCATTACAGGCTGTCTATATGAAAAATAATGAAACTTTGTTGGATTATGTTTCTGTATTTCTAAGTAATAAGACTGTGCATATTTTTATTTCATATATTTAAGCTCAATAGAGAAAGGGAGCCTTGACGCAACGGTAAAGTTCATGAACCAACGGTAAAGTTCCTTTCATGTGACGTTGAGGTTGAAAATAACCTCTTGCAAAAATGAAAGGTAAGGCTGCATACAATTGACTCAATATGGCCCGACCCTTCCCCGGACCTACATTGGTGGGAGCTTCGTGCACCGGGCTCCCTTTTTTATATTTAAACTCAATAGAGATATTTGCTTTGAAGTTTCAATTATCAAACTATTTCAAAGAACTTGTTTATATGAGCATCTAATATTTATGTGCTGGAGACTAGAGATGCTTTTACAGTAATACTTGTGTTTGAACTCATTTATTAGTATAAGATATTCTCTGGTGATCAATTTGATTTGTATAAGATATTTGCTGAAGTTTCAATTACTAAGCTAAAATTTCTTGTTTATATAAAAAAAAACTGGTATATGTTGCACTCAAATGTTTTTGGCGTAGCTAACATATTTTGTTTCTTCCTTTGCAGAGTTGCTCTGTTCAATTAAAAAAAAATACAGAACCACACTGAAGAGATTACTAGAGTTGGAGAAAAGTGAACAGGATTGATATAATACCTGAAACTAGAGGAAGTAATACAGCTTCCAAATTAGAAAGCAGTAACAGCAGCTCTTTAGAAGGTGAAATACAAGCTGCAGAGAACTCTGATAGCTGTAACTGACATTTCAAGTGACCCCAATTCTGTAATTTAAGAATTGCAGGACCATCTCCAGCTTCATCAGAAAAAAACATTTTTTTCTTGGCTTATCTGTGAACCATCAAATAACCAGAAGCTCATTTTGACTGGTCATTTGAACTTGGAAGGAAAATATATATAAGGAAAACGTGCAAAGTTTTTAAAAAAAATAGATATATAGAGTAACTTGACAACAACAGTTGTATACAAGTCAAGAAGAGCATACAGTCTTCGTGTAACATGGAGACACAAAATAAGAACACTATACTGATAAGTCTATAACACTTTTCAAAAATGTCTTTTCTTCATTTATGATTGCCCTACCAACAGTGGAGGAGCTTTCTTAAGAACCAAAAACCAGAGAGTCCCTGGGTGGCTCTCGTTCAGTCAGATGTCCCTAGCTGGCACTCATTCAGTTAGATGCTCTTCACTATAGACATCATCAAGAACAAGAAAGAGGCGCCCCACTCCTAGTCACTAAGTAATGTTGTTCTGTCCTCAAGGTCCCCATCAATCAAAGATTCTTTTTCTCACATAATTAAAGAATACAAAGTAACTAACAGATATTAGATAACCATAGCCTTATATATACTTATCTATGAAATTGAGTTGATTTCATTAAATGCACTCAGATATACATAATTTTAGTACTATTTTATTGCTGAAAATATATCTTTCTCAAAACACTGATTCCTGTTTCCAACTTCTTATTTTATTCCCTTTTCAACATTTCTTTCAAATCCAACTACAACAAACCTCAAAGCCTTATTTAGCCATTAATGGAGTTAATTTAACCAATTAATTCCTCTCACAACACCCCGTGTTGTAAATAAAAAAGAAAAAATTAATCATATTGTTCTCTTTATTTTATTTACTTTAAAGCATTAAATGAAAATAAAAAAAAAAATAACACAATGTATGAGCATTACACTGGTACATTCAAAAGCAAACCTTATTCACAATAGAATGGACATAAATCCAGCTAATCTATAGTCAATTTTAGCCAAAGTAATTTCACCGATGGACTAGACATAGTCCTTTAGACACACGAAAGCAACAAAGAAATAGAAAAAGCTTTTCATTACCATCACATTTTACCCAATCAATCGACATTTTAATTGAGTTAAGCACTCCATTTTGTTCCACATACCATCCCAGATGCAAAAATCTCAGAGAGATGTGCTACACTTACATATATTATTTTTCTTGTTCTTAGCTATGAGTAAATTAATCCAGCGTGTAACAATTGAAGAGAAAAAATCATGTTGCAAAATATTACAAGAGAAGCACCATTAATGATAGCTTCATCAAGGTGATTTGCTTCAACCAAAGGAAAAAATGTAATGGTAGTTAACATTAGTTTGACTATTAACAAACATTAAAACTCAGACCACCAACAAAAGTGGTAGACCAAATTGTCAACCTAAGAAATACTCCTTCCATAGCAATCAAAGTAGAGGCCTTCCACAATAAGATCTATGCTTTTCATACATAACTAAGGTTCAAAGTCTCAAGTCGTACCAAAATTTCCATCTTTGACTAAGACGATATTATGTTGATATCATGCCGATGCTTCGATACATGGTATCGGTAATGGATTGGAGTTGAAAAAGAAAAGAGATAAAGCATAAGGAGTATGTACTGCCAAACGAAAAAACATATGATCGAAGCATCGGTGTCTTTTCAGTCAAACACCAAAACTATAACATACTCAAGATTTTGAACCTTGGTGCCAACTGGTATCAAGCTTCAATGATTTACCAGAACCATCTTGTTTCAACCGTTTTGCTCAGCACACTATGAAATTTCAAACCATGTATGTAACCTCACCTAAAATTCAACATACTACTTAAAAATGCAAGAAGTAATACCTAGTTGGTAAACCTTCTGCAAATAAAGCAAAAAATGATTCAAGTCCTACATTCTCATTATTAATAGTGTAGCAAAGATACACTTAAAATAACAATCAGATACAAGAATGGTGAAGATTTCAGACTACATATCACAATATTGAGCTTGTCAAGCAATTTTCAGGTAAAATATTAATTTGAAACCACAAGTTTAGGTTATAAAGCAAATTTTGGCGTACAAGATTAATTTACAAACACAGATTTCAATACAGTTTGCAATGTTAAGTAAACAGCTCAGTACCAACTTTACCAGCATAACGTTCTTCACAGTACAAAAAAAATAGACAAGAATCCTATGTTAGAAAATTAGTTCATCGATTGTGGTCATGTTTAATCAAGGTGTTTTTTTATGATGTTTTGATATTAAACTTTTTAGTTGTGATGTTTCTCCCGGGAATATGGTCCTAACTCTGTTAGGAAAATCTTGATGTGAAAATGACAAGCAAGCTTGATAAAGGATTTTCTGAATTTTGAGTGTTGAACCGTATGAAGTATCTACCTTGAGGAATGATATCAATCTTGGAGAAAGATCTCAAGACCAATGGTGTTTGTCTTGTATTTTTGAGTTTGTTTCAGGCAGACCTGGTAATGGTAGAATTCAACTTCTATACAGGGGGGTACCTAGAGAGCTCATTTAGGCAATCTATGAAGCTTTTAAAGAGTAGCACCTAGAGAGCTAATTTAGGCAATCTATGAAGCTTTTAAAGAATCTATCACTGGTAGTCAAAGTTTAGGTGACTAAATTTTGTATTGGTCAGCCAAAGATTACTCACTATACAATTAATTTACAAAATGTTAAGTTAGGTCAACCTATATTGTCCAAGATGATCAAAACCTTGAAAGTCAACTAACATTTTGAATGTTGGCTTCCAACAGCTATAAACGGTTAGTTTTTGGTCGTCCAAAGGTAAGGTTCACACACACACACATAATTTTTCTAGCAAAGACTTGCATGAAAAATTATCCATCTTTTCTTCATCATTGTTAAAATGAGACTGTCAAGGGTCCTTTTAGAAGACTTATTCAAGATTTCATCCTCTCATTGAAAGCTCTCTCAATTATGTTGCCGTCGCATCTAGGGTTAATTTCCATCTCGCAGGATGAGGTGTAAGTTATTTTCTTTCCATTTATTGTATAATTGTAAAGAGTTGTTCCAAAATTCAAAGTTTCATTCTCTAAAATTTCATGCTTCAGTGGATATCACATAAATTTCATTGGCATTTCCATGATTTGTTATGTCTAGCTCTATTACCTTGTCTTAAAGTGTACTTAGTGACTTTTTTTTAAGTTGTCACAAGGAATACATAGGATCCTAAAGTTCTAAGTGCATATCTTGTTAGCATTGTGTTGTTTTTTGTTATTTTTATTTCCATTGCTTATTATCACAATCTTGACACATACATGGACATAATTCTAACATTTGAATTTAGTATTATAATTGAAATAAAAGTGGGAGACTGTCTATTGACTCTCTCTCTCTCTTAGATGGTGTCATTTAATCCTACATCTTTACTGCCCAATCACATGAAATTCAAGTATTGCAATTTCAATTAGAACTGATGCAACCAAGCCCTTAAAAAAGCAATCAGGAGTTGAATTACTTAAATTTTTGGAAGGTTGCACAAACAAACTTCCAGATAAATAAAAAAGAAAAGTAGAAAAATGCAAGTGAAGAATATAGAGCCAGCAAAAAATAGTAGTTGCACACGAGCTAGACAGATAGTCAATGAAGTAAAGAAAACAAATCTCAGATGATTCTATGTCAACTAACATAGGGCATAAAGTTGTGTTTAAAATATTTAAGATTTCTGTTATCTACGAGTGGAAGAGTGGATACAGAATCATGAAAAATAATTTACATTACTTGATAGCAAAATTCCTCTTACCAGTTCCAAATTCAAATTACTGATTGGTCAGACAAGCCTCATTGTGACATTCCAGAATTGTTAAAAAGGGTAGATAGCATCATATTAAGCTTGTTGAGTTATATAAGAAAAGATGCAGTGTCACACACAAAAAAAAAAGTTCCCTTATTGAAAAATAAGGCAACCATCGGTCTCTACATATTCATGTAGTATTTAACATATATTGCTTATATATTACCCAGTTTCAATGGACAAGTTGATTGCCATTATTCAAGCACAAACTGTACACTCTTACCTCACTTGCTTCTACTATAAACAATATTGCAATTTGACTTTTCTTCCTATATTATCATGAAGATCATATATTACCTAGGATGTTGTATATGGACTTGTAAACTAGATGAGCTCAGTAAGGCTAAACAATGCTCGAGCTTGCTCACGACAAAAATATTGATGAACTTAAGTTGAGCCCAAGTTCAACCATGTTCAAAGGTTTGTGCTTAAGATTGGTACCAATAGTTTTTAAGATGAGCATTCGCATCTCTCAATTAAAATCAATCACAGGTTCATAACTATTCTAGAACTCAAATGAATAAAGAGACTAAGTATAAATTCTTTTAAACGAACTTAAGCTTAAACTTACTTACGAATTTAAGCAATATAAATTGATGCTACAATGTGCATAACAAATTTGATAAAAGAATTAAAAATAATCAACATATATATGCGATGTGCTACCAAGAATTAATAATCATTCATCTTTAATTTTTTATGCAATACACGTTTTTACTTATATATTTGTACAAGCAAATATATCTTCAAATACATAATTTACTTTACACATAAAAATATCAATCATCAAATTACATTGAACACTGAAGAAACTTTAAATGATCTCGATTATTGTTCATGAAAGCTGATGAGCTTGGTCATTGATTAGTTGAGTTTACTTACGTTCATATTTCAATTGTTTTGATATCCGAGACTAGCAAACAATTAGCATGTTCATTTATTGTTCCAAATGAACATGGACAGGATTCAACCATCTACCAAGCTTTTAAGGAACACTTTCTTTATAGTCAAAATGATGCATTAAATATTAAGGAAAAAAACAAGCTAAGAAGAAGAATATATATAGTGGGAAGTACAAATACCCTAGTGTACATCTCATGACCAAAACAGTACAATTGTGTTAACTCCATTAAGGGTCATATTGTTATCTGCAGAACAACTGATCTTTGAGCTTCCGAGCAAATGGTGCCATAAGAAAGTGCTTAGCTCCACTAGCAGTTGACATCAATGGTAGTATACAGAAGAAAATATGATATAAGGTAATAACAATTAAAAAGCCTAGTTAATCAGAACATGCAACATGGAGGTCTGAATAGTTTTCCTAATGTTGAGAAGAATTATGAGCTAATTATGAACTCTTTTGTGCAAATCCTACCCCCCAAATGAAGATTAGCGCTAGAAAGAGAGGATTGTAAAAAAAAAAAAAGGAAGAAGAAGTTTGGCAAAGCAGTTTCCTCAATCAAACATGTATGTTTTAATATTAATATGGAAATAATAGAATGGTTGAAGCACCCACAAAGACCATAAGTCAGGATTCGCTAAAAGAAGTATGCAATTGGAGAAGACAAGGAGAAAAGGAAGAACGCCCCTGGGCAAAGGATCGAGTCCACGAGCATCAGGTACGATGCTGATGAATTCTCTCTGCTCGTGCTGTCGTCCTTTTCTGAAGAACCGGCAAGATTGTGAAACCATTGGGAACCCTACGCGGTGGGTTCATCCGGAGGAGGGTGGCGCGGCCATCGCTTGGGTCGCCACTGTGTCGGCTAAAATTTCCTAGTAACGTGCTCTTCCACCGTTTCTTTCGGATCTATCCAGACCTAGTCGCCGGATTCGTTTGCCTTGTTCACCGAGATAATATCTTCCTTCTCCGATCAGTAGCTTCTTGCGCTCTTCCACGTTCATAGCAGAGAGGGAGAACCACAAGAAAGGAAATTTAAAGGAGATGACTGAAGGCGATAGGAGGAAGTGCTCGAAGAGGGCAGACGCGGGAGATGAGGCGTGTTGATTTCTAGGAACGGTACAATAACTGGAGAAAAGAAAGAAATAGTTAAGGCTTAAAACGTACCTCATCGAAGAGAAGGCCGATCTAGGCTGCCGGTGACTAGCGTCGATGGATGTCTCTTCTGTGGCGATGTCTAGGGCAGGCCAGACGGCGACCGGGAGACGGGAGAGGAGATGCGTGCGGAGAAAGGCTTCCGCCGACGAAGAACTAACTTTAAAACGTGGGATTGGTATTATAACTTAGTTCGACTCGTCCGTCCCAACCCAGTCGACTCGCGAGTCCAAATCGAGTCAATTCAAAGTCGGGCTGCCATGATTCCGATATACGCGAGCTACGCCCATTTCTCCTGTATTTAATTTATGCTTTATTTATTCTAGGTAAAATAATTTATAAATTAGTTTTTTTTATCTATTTTATCCAAATAAATAGGCCATCAGTTAATTGATAAAATTTAGTTTCCATTTAGTTTAAATCTAACATTATGAATTTTGCAAACATCTCCAAAGACGAGTGCGAGTGCAATGTCATCAACTATTTTAAGAAGGAAGGCATTATTCCTGGTAAGTGCTAACTTATATGATCCAGTTATTATATATCATCCTATGGCAAAAAGGATGGTCATCTGTGTGGCCATAAAGCTACGGGTCACTAGATTGATTGCTAACTTGAATTGAGGCGTATGAAAATACTTTCCTTTTAGATTTTATTTGTTCTCACTATTCAAAGTTTTCTAATAAATTTTATTAGCAACTATCCCAAGATACAACAACCCCTTTAACACAATGTCTAACAAAAATATTAAATTGACAAATATACAGAAATTTATAGAAATTTGAATATTTATAAAAAAATGGATGTCTTTTCATAAATCAATGTGTCTAAAATAAATGATGAAATCATCACAAAATACCTCTTCATCTAAATAATTGTTAAAGTTAGTTATAGGTGAAATCATCCAACTCAGAGATACATTGATTCAAGAACAATTCAAATGAAATGATCCAGCGGAAAGACACATTGGTTCAACTCAAATTCTCACATATACTACAATCTCTTACAATCCCCTACTGAATTATAATATTTCTTCCGGATTGATTATAATAGATTCATACATACAAGAAGGAATCTTTCAATTTTATTCTTCAATTAGTGAAATACTTCAAAGTATTTGTAGGACGAAAGTGCCCTAGGCATTGAACTTTGTCTCTAAGCAAATATCGGAAATACACCACATATAAACATTCCCAATTTCAAATATGTTCAAATTATTTAGTACTATTATGGTCTTGTGCTCAATCTTTGATTCATGAACATTTACAAGACTAAACTATGGTCTTATTAGAAACGACATCATTTCTGTGAAGTTTCAAATTATATCTCTAGCTATTTTTGGACTTAAACTTCATTAAGATTATGTATTTAACCTCAACCACATAGCTATTTTGGCATCGAACATTCTAGAAGAGACTAGTAAAATATTTGGGTGTCAAATCAATCACGTAACAATGACTTATTCTTACTCATTTAACTATGGAATAGAGGTATAACTATTACATAGTTGGGTTACCATCCCAAGTGATTGTTTCGAAGGTTTTAGCCTCACTCTACTTGATATTTCTTTGACTAAGTCTCTCGAAAGACCCTTTATCAAGGGATCTGCTAGGTTTTTATTGGTCCTAGTATATAGGGGTATAATCAAGCCGAGCCGAACTCTTGAATGTTTGAGTTTGGCTCGTTTATAATCAAATTGAGCTCGAGCTTTATTTAATGAATATATTCATGGCTCACGAGCTTATTCGAGTTTTTATCGAGCCTAAACAAGTTTAATAAATATAAATTATAAATTTAAATATTCATTAAAAATTAAATTATATATTTAGAGAAAATTATAATATTATTATTAAAATTTATAAGTTTATTCTAATAAATAAATGTAATATATTTATCTATATGTTTTATAAATAGAGTGTAAAATCTATAAATTTATATCAAAATTATTATTATTTTTATTTAAAAGTTGATTCACGAGCTTAACAAACATGTTCACGAGCTAACGAGCCGAATATTATGAAGCTTGAATTTAGTTTGTTTATCTTAATGAGTCTCATTAAATGAGTTTTTATCGAATTGAGCTTCGAATAGCTCATGAGCGACTTGGTTCATTTACACCCCTACTAAGATAGACCACATTGACAACACCATCTGGTGTCAATTGTTTCACATATTATATTCATGTTTCAAACTAATATGTCTAGACTTTCCATTATATACTCTATTGTAAGCTCTAGATAATATAGCTTCATTATTATAATATAAATAAATAGATGCCATCGATTGTGGCCACAACTCAATATCATATAACAAAATTCTCAATAATTATGCTTTTTTACCTACAAAAGCAAGTCCTATAAACTTATTTTTCATAGTTGAGTGAGTTATGCATGTTTGTTTCTTAGAAGCCCAAGAAACAACACTTTCAACAATTGTAAAAATCTAACTAGTTATGGATTTATTTTCATGGATATTAGTTATCCAACTAGCATCCGAGTATTCTTCTAGTACCATAGGAAAAATTTTATAAGAAAAACCTAGATTTATAGTTCTTTTAAGATAATCAAGTATTCTCTCAATTTCATTTCAATGCTCAACACTTAGGTTACTTTTGAATCTTGATATTTTGCACACTGCAAATGTTATGTCCGGTCTTGTGTAGTGTGTGAATATAGGGATCTTTTTGCAAAAAATAAGCAAATATGCAGCGAAAAAACAAAGATCCCTCCATAGATCCATGTAAATACAGAATACACATTTTCTTTTTAACTCTATCAGGATAAAATAATTACCTTTGTTACGTAAGCACGAACTCTCGATAGCAACTTTATCCTCGATGGATCTAAGCACGATCAAGTGTCCGCGCCTTTACGGTATCTACACGAATAAGCCCTTTGTTCGTTGCACAAACTCAGTATTAGGAGAAGAACAACCTTCGTCGTGCTAGCAACTATCCAAGGTTGTTTGTTTGGCCAAGAGAAGAAGAGGAAAAAGAAGCAAAAAACCAAAATTGATGACCATCACCCAAAAGGTTATTCACCTATATAAGGTTACTTCATAAAATGATTACTTTACAAAAAATGTTACTTTACCAAAAATGTTACTTCACCTAAAGGTTACTTTTACAAATGACTTTTTTACTCATCTAATGAATACAAAAAGTTTTTATCTGTTGATCTTCATTTTGATTAATGATATATTAATCTCTATTAATATTTATTAATCTTAATAGGTTAGATTTATTATATTGGATTAACCATTAACCCAATAAGTCATTAACTTAATAAACTAATGAATCTAACTCATTACTCAATGAACCTAATCTGAATTTATTCGAGTCTAACTCAATGTGTCTAATTCGGATGAGACTTGACCCTATAATCCATCTCCAAATCAACATGTTCTTTGTGTGTGACCCAATAAGCTTTCGAAATATTGTCAGTCTATCTAAAACCATTTTAAATATAGAAGCAATGAGTGACATCTAACAATGCATCATTGCTACCTAAGTGACGAGAATGTTGAGAACGATCTGGCTATTCTATGGATATTATCTTGTATAACTCAAATCTTCTATCCTTGATATCTAGATTGATTAATGAGACATAGCCGTGTCATTCTCTTATCAATCTTTGTATTTCTTAATCCATAGGTAAATATACTCAATTAAATAAGCTTAATATCTCATATTGACTAATTTGAGTATGGTCATGCATTCTTGTATCCTACTTAATCAAGGGGACCAAAGATATCACTTCCGTCATATGAAAGGGATAGATCTCATCTATATCATGCATCCCTTCGCATAACTTATTGCATACCCAGTGATCAATTTTATAGTCCACCTTATTACAGGTGACATTTATTGATATCAAAATACACAACTTCTTATGTAGGAAATTGTAGTGACTTCAGGTCTAAGGACTATTCATACCAATAGTCACTATGAGAATATTTTTGACACTCATATAATGATCCATGAAGCATTCTCATGACGGGTCAATTCAGTGTATATTCTTTAATATATACTCATATATCAACATAATATCTTATATCCATGACTTGTGGGATTAAGTTATCAATTAATCTATATACTAGTCTCAATGCATTAATATTATCCTTGTATATTAATGTTTGATTAGGAATAATTAAGAGTAAAGTCTATATATATCTATAGACTCCCACTATCAATTCAATCAATTGATATGTTGTAGACTATAATCTACTACCCTAGGATATTATTATATCTATCCATCTGGTACAGATCTAAAGTAAATATAATAAACATTGTATAAGGGGTGATTAGGTCCTAGTTTCTCTGAGACTTGACGTCAAATGTAAGCCTCATAACCCCAAATCTTCATAAAAGATATTTTGAGACTCTTCCAGTCTATATCATATATGGTGTTTTTATGACTATCTTAGATAGAACATAGTTAAGTATGAAAGATGTCATCTCTAAGCATATCTTCAGAAAGAAGAAGGAAGATCTATTTGGCTTATCATTGAACGTACCATATCTAATAAAGTATGATTTATCCTCTCTAATACACCATTCCACTATGGTGTGCTAAGTGGAGTGAGTTGAGATATGGTCTCAAACTCAACAAGATGATCATGAAACTTTTGTCTAAGGTATTACCCACCTCGATCTGATCGAAGCTTCTTAATACCCTTTCCAAGTTGGTTTTGTACTTTATTCTTGAATTCTTTGAACTTTTTAAAGGATTCAGACTTGTGTTTCATGAGATATACATAGTCATATCTACTGAAATCATCAATAAAAGTAATAAAGTATTGATAGTCTCCTCTAGCTGCTATATTGAAAAGGTCGCATACATCAGTATGTATGAGTCATAACAAATCATTAGTTCTTTCGTTATGTCCACTAAAAGGAGTTTTTGTCATCTTACCTAGTAGATAAGATTCGCATGCCTCATATGATTCAAAATCAAATAAGTCTAAAAGTCCATCCTTATGGAGTTGTGATATGCGATTCTCATTTATGTGACCCAAGCGACAATGCCAGAGATATGTTTGGTTTAAATTATTAGCTTTGAACCGTTTGGTATTTATATTATAGATTGAGTTTTTAAAGTCTAGAACATAGAGTCTATTCATAAGACGTGCACTACAATAGAGTATTTCATTGAAATAAATAAAACAATATTGTCCTTTATTACAAATGAAAAATCTTTCTTGTCTAAACAAGAAATAGAGAAAATATTCTCAGTTAAAGCAGACACGTAACAACACTCTTCAAGTTCTAAAATAAGCCTAGTAAGCAAAGATAAAGAATATGTTCCTACAACTATAACAGTAATCCTTGTGCCATTGCCTACTCATAGGCCCACTTCGTCCTTGTCAATGATCTACTTTTTCTCATCTTCTGCACATTCGTACAAATGTGAGATGCATAGTCGATATCTATTACCTATGAAGAAGAAATAGATAGATTGACTTCTATAACATATATATCTGAGGTAGAAGTTTCACTTCTTTTCCTTTTAACTTTCTCTAGGTACAATTTATAGTTTCTCTTCCAATATTCAATCTCACTATAATGAAAGCAGGTTCCTTTCTTAGCCACCCCACCTTTGGGTTTCAATAACGAGACTTCGGCTTGCCTTTGGTTTGAGTCTTATCCTTACCTTTAGGTTACCATTTATCTTTACCCTTTTGTACCATTAAAATGGTACTAGGATTTACCTTCTTAAGGTTGAGTCAGCAGTTCTCAATATGCTTAACATCTCAGGTAATGGTTTATCAATTTTATTTATATTGTAGTTCATGATAAATTGGCTATAGCTCTTAGGCAATGACTGCAGAATAAGGTCAATGAGCAATTCTTGGCTTAAAGGAAATCTCAATTTTTTAAGGTTCTCAACATACCTAATTATTTTGAGTACATGAGTTCCTACAGGACTTCTTTTTTGCATCTTGCATTGAAACAAGACTCTGGATACCTCAAACTTCTTGTGCCTTACCTACCCTTAATATAGTTGTTTCAAATGAGTAACCATATTATAAGTATACATATTCTCATGTTGCTTCTGAACTTTAAAGTTCATGGTAGAAAGCATAAGGCATGACACATCTAATGTATCATCTTGATACTTCTTATAAGCATCCTTATGAGCACGAGTAGCAGTGGTGGCGGGTGGTTCTGGAATAGCTTGCTCTAGGAAGTATAGTTTTCGTTCTTGCTTAAGGACAATTCTTAAGTTTCTGTACTAGTCCAAAAAAATAACTCTATTGAGCTTGTCATTATCAAGGACATATCATATAGAGACAACATTTGATGTATTAGACAACATGGTGATCTACAATAAGAAATGTAGAAATAAGTACCATATTTGAATCATTTAATTAGACCTTTAATTAAATGAGACTCCCACTAAATTCTTAAGCTTGGTAGGAGCAAGTCACTACTAGATCAAAACCCAAAGCCAAAGACAATTAAGTGGAATAAGATCCATATTATACTTCATCTTGAGTTAGCTTCGGCTAATCGCCTAAGACTCGTATAATTTAGGTAGGCAACCTTTACCAATTACACAATATGAAACTCTTATATAGTAGGGTGAACAAGACTATTTGTTTGTTTGCTCATCACATGAAATCCATATTATAACTCATCTTGAGTTATATTTGGCTAATCACCTAAGATTAGTATAATTTGAATTACATTGTATAGGATATGCCTCTAAGTTCTCAATTTAATTGAGGTAACTTAGTTGAGTCACACCCAAAGTTTATTAATCGGACATCACAATTATTCTATCGCACTCTACCAAGATAAATCGAGTTACTTTGCTTGGCAAACCTAACTACAATTGATCAAGGTAATAGTGAGTATCAAACTTTGGTAGGCATACTAAAAGGACCTAATTACAATTAAACTACACATGCATCACATACAATCATGACATATTATGGCACACATCAACATATATGCTAAATAGAATATGGCATGGTTATGGCCCCATCTACTACGATCCTCTCAAGCTAATGAGAAGATTGAAAGGTCAACCTAAGTAAAAGCATCTTCTCCAAGTGTTCCCTTGGTTGTCGTGTGTTGTTGTCTTTCTCTCTTTTCACCATTGTCCAATAGACTAGTTCTTTTATAATTTGTGCATCACTAAATCTAAAGAAACCTTGAGTTATATTCGAGGGTAGCTAAATTTATAATATGAATGAAAAAATTGAAAGGCACGACACGTAGGCGTATTATTAATTATAAGATACACATAATCATATTGAGGTAAAGGGCCATAGATATGCACTATGTTATATATTGTTCATAATAGATCTATGACATAATAATTACATATTCTTCATCTATATCACATATAAAATAAAACTAAAATGATGTATACACATTCGTAAGTGGCTCTGATACCACTATACGGATCTTTTTGTGAAAAATAAGCAAATGCACAGCGAAAAAATGGAGATCCCTCTAAAGATTCATGAAAATATAGTATACATATTTTCTTTTCTACTCTATCAAGATAGAATAGTTACCTTTATTGAGTACAACAACTTTATCCTCGGTGGATCTCAACAAGATCAAGTGTTTACACCTCTACAATATCCATACGAACAAGCCCTTCATTCATCGCACGAATTCAATATTCAAAGAAGAACAACCTTCATCGTGCTAGCAACTACCCAAGATTGTTTCTTTGGCCAAGAGAAGAAGAGGAAGAAAAAAACTAAAATCGGTGACTATCACCCAAAAGGTTACTTCACCTATATAAGGTTACTTCATAAAAGAGTTACTTTACCAAAAAAGTTACTTCACCAAAAGGTTACTTTACCAAAAGAGTTATTTCACCAAAAGGTTACTTTACCAAAAGGTTATTTTACCAAAAAAGTTACTTCACCTAAAGGTTACTTTTACAACTGGCTTTTGTACTCATCCAATGAATACAAAAATGTTTATCTCTTAATCTTCCTTTGATTAATGATGTATTAATATCTATTAATATTCATTAATCTTAATAGGTTAGATTTAGTATATTGGGTTAACCATTAACCCAATAAACTAATGAGTCTAACTCATTACTCAATGAGTCTAATCTGAATTCATTCGAGTTTAACTCAATGTGTCCAATTCGAATTAGACTTGACCCTATAATCTATCTCCAAATCATCATGTTCTTTGTGTGCGACCCAATAGATTCTCAAAATGTTAGCAATGTATCTAAAATCATTTTAGATGCATAAACAATGAGTGACATCTAGCAATCCATCATTACTATCCAAGTGATGAGAATATCAAGATCCGACCTAACCTTTCTATGACTATTATTTTGTATGACTCAGTCCTTCTATACTTGATATTTAGATTGATCAACGAGGCATAGACCATATCATTATCTAATTATCAGTCTTTGTATTTCTTGATCCCTAAGTAGACACACTAAATCAAATAAACTCAATATCTCATATTGACTAATTTAAGCATTGTCATGTATTCTTGTGTCCTACTTAATCAAAGGGCTTAAAGATATCACTTCTATCATATGGAAGGGATATATCTCATTTATATTACTCACATCCCTCCGCATAACTTATTGCATACCCAGTGATCGACTTTATAGTCCACCTTGTTACAAGTGACGTTTGCCGATACCAAAGTACACAACATCTTATGTAGGGAACTATAGTGACTTCAGGTCTAAGGACTATTCATATCAATAGTTACTATGAAAATATTTATGACGCTTATATAATAATCCATAAAATTTTTTCATGATGGTTCAATTCAATATATATTCTTTAATATATACTCATGTGTCAATGTGATATCTCATATCCATGTCTTGTAGGATTAAGTTATCAATTGACCTATATGCTAATTTCAATGCATTAATATTCTCCTTGCATATTAATACTTGACTAGGAATAATTAAGAGTAGTATCTATATATATCTACAGGCTCCCACTATTAATTCAACTAATTAATATAATGTACACTAGAACCTACTACCCTAGGACATTATTATATTTATTCATCTGACACAAATCTGAAGTAAATATAATAACCATTGTGTTTTTATTAATAAAATATGATATAATATGTCCTAAGTCAATCAACTCTTGATTGACTCTTAGGGCTTACACTAACATAACATGTATAAGGTTACCAATCACACTAGCATATATATTTTAGTTGTGTTATTGCCCTACTAAAATTTTTTAGTAATTTAATATTAGTATCATATAGTATATTAGCATTTTTAAATTTCAAGTGGTTGAATTTAAGAAGCATCTTCTCAATATAATGAAATTAATATAACGAGTAACCCCCACTATTTTTTAATGACTTTTATACCTAAGATAGTATCTAACTCACCAAGATTTTTCATCTTAAATTATGAAATTAGATACTTCTTAGTATTATTTATACCTTGTATATTTGTTCTAAAGATAAGTAAGTCATCAATATATAAGTATAAAATGACTCCAAAATTATTTGTGAATTTTAAATATATGAATTTATCAGCATTATTATGTTTAAAAATCATGAAATAAAATAACACAATCAAACTTCTCATGCAATGGTTTAAGTGCTTATTTTAATCCATAAAATGATTTGACCAACTTGTAAACTTTCTTTTGATTTCCAGGTAATACAAACCTTTCAAGTTGTTATATAAATTTTTTCATTTAAACCTGTTAGAACCCCAGAGTAGTTTTGATGTGGTCGACCAAATTTAGTTAGGTCATGTTGTATTTGATCCTTGTGTCTAAGTATGCAGGTGCTTAGGAACACAAGAAATCGAGCGGAAGATGTAGCTATCGAGAATGGTGGTATGGGAAAGGAGCCAACGGGCTCAGTGCATCCGAGGGACGAAATGCTGTCGAAGAGTACACCGATGGACGAGAAGAGCATGTATGGCGTTCAAGGGATGAGAAGGTAGGGAGGAAGCCTGCTCGAGGAGAAGGCCCGAAGATGGATCTAGGTGAGCCCAATTCCGGATGAACGAAATCACCTAAACAATCGGAGCATCAAAAGAGCAAACGGAGCTGCTGAAGCTGCTGAAGGTGCCTCTAACGCTGCTGGAGGCACCCTCGTGCCTTTCTAGTGGAAGACATCTTTAATCTCTTAAAGGCGCTTTCGAGCCTTTATGGAAGGCTCCTTCTATTGGCGCAGCGGCGGGGTCGGTGAGAGGGCGCAACGTCTATAAACAAAAATAAAATCTTTCCCTTCTTTCCAACCAAGATTAGTAGCAATATCATCATTAAAATAAACTGAAATGAATAACTAATTAAAAAGAAAAGAGGCAAACATATTTGACTTGGTTACAATTTAGGTGGTTGTTAATCTAAGGTGATTGCAAAACTCTACTAGAAAAATTTCCTTCTCTATAGGCGGAGAAGCCTGTTACACTCTTTGAAAGCTAAGAAAACCTCTAGAAAATGATTACAATAGTTGTTCTAAAGTTGTTGTTTCTTTTCTAGGTCCAGGGGTCCTTTTATAGCCCATGGAAAATCTTATCTACTGCTTGAGGGTGCCTCTAAGGGACTTGGAGGGCGCCTCCAATGAGGCATCGGATAAAGCTTTATCCGCTGCCAAACGACTAAAAGACTGGGTCGAGGGTGCCCTCCATAAGCATGGAGGGCGCCTCCCATACGGTATGGAGGGTGCCTCCTATACATCATGGAGGGCACCTCCTATACCTCATGGAGGGTGCCCTCCACCTGCAACATATAAATAACTCCAGCTTTCTTTTAGATCTCCCGCTACTCCGTTCGCTTGGGTGATTGAGGCCAATCGAAATAGGACTCACCCGAACCTAATTTCCGGCCTTCTCCTCGAGCAGACTTCCGCTCCAGCTTCTCATCCCTCAAACGTCACGAACGTTCTTCTCATCCATCAGTGTACTCTTCCGCAGCCCTTTCGTCCCTCGGATGCACTAAGCCCGTCAGCTCCCTTCCCGTGTCATCTTTCTTGCTAGCTGTGTCTTCCCCTCAACTTCTTGTGCTCCTCAACTCCTGCACACTTAGACACAGGGATCAAAACCAAATATGACCCAACCTAACTTGGTTAATCACATCAAAATAACCATGGGGTCCAACAATCTCCCCCTTTTTAATGTGTATCAACCCAAGTTCAAGTTAGGGTAATAACAACCAAGTAGTAAAAAAACATTTTAAGCATAAAGTTTGCAATAAAAGAAATTGCAACACCAAGTATTAAATAAACTGATTTGAATTCAGAATTTGAAAAAAATTCTAACTTCCCCTACTCCCCTTAAACTTGTACTTATTTCTCCCCTTTTGATCACATCAAAAAATATGGAGATTTTTTTTTAAAAAAACTTAATTTAATAAAAATAAATAAAATAAATTTAAAACAATTTCTAACTTATGGAGGTTTCCAAAAATTGACAAACATTGAAAGTAATTATCTTAATTAATTTCACAAGCTTATTAGTTTGTCAATTAAATATCTAATTTAATAATCGGCTTCCAGGCTGTGGCGAGGCACTAGGCCTTCTTGGCTATTGGATCATCAACCACTTCTAGACAAAGCCTTTTAGAGAATTTAAACATTTAATCTTTTCTTAAAGCCTTAAAAAAGTGTTTAATCTATGTAAGACTTTGGAATCCAATATCGATTCCTTCCTATTGGGTTAACTAAGAATTTGGGGGTACATATTCTCTGAAAATTTTTCTAAGTTGACCTTGGTGATGTCTAATATACCAATTTAATTTATCATAAATTCTAAGTTTTGATTTTTGAAAGTCATTCAAGCATGCATGGTCATTTTTTAACTTTTCGATTTCTATTTTCAATTTTCAATTTTTCATTTTCTAATTTTAGATTATCATACAATTGTAGAGGACATGCTTTTATTAAACTCAATTTTAATTTAGCATTTTCCTTTTTCTAGTTTAACTAGATCTTTAGTAAGACTTATAATAAATTTAAAGAATTGTTTGGGAGATAGAGCACGCACCTCACTTACCTCAATTTCTGATGCTCCCCCTTCATCCCTGCTTTCTTCCGATGATCCTCCCCCTTTATCTATACTCATCTCTGAGCTGGTCTCATCTTCTTCTTGATGGATTGTCGTTAGGGCTAGTCCGGCGTATGCTTCAATTTCAGATTCGGAGGATGACGACTCGTCCAACGTTGCTTGGAGGTTATGTTTGGATCGAACTGGCTTCTTATTCTTTTCTTTGCCTTTGTTCTTCAGTTTCAGATAGTCATCTTTGTTGTGCCCTTCTTCATTGCAATTGTAGCATCGGACAATCCTTTTGTTTCGATGCCGCTTTCTCATCTATAACTTAAATTTATTAGATTTAATAAATTTATTGAACTTTCTTACCATTACCGCTGCTTCATTTTCATCAATTGATTATTTAGAGTCTGAATCATTGGTTCTTGCCTTCAATGC
Source organism: Zingiber officinale (assembly GCF_018446385.1). NCBI lineage: Eukaryota > Viridiplantae > Streptophyta > Magnoliopsida > Zingiberales > Zingiberaceae > Zingiber > Zingiber officinale. Next base: position 36,127,229 of record NC_055992.1, on the reverse strand, counting down.
AACATTCTGACTCGGTCCTTTTTTTTGTCCTATGCATCGAGATTCGTGTAATTCAAAAGTAGAGAAAAGACTTTCTAAAGTACTTATCTCGAGATCCTTGGATATATAGTAAGAGTATACTATAGTTGTCCATTCCGTGTTCTTGGGAACACATTTAACGCATACCTTTGCGCGTCCCGATTCGTTATCGTTTCTCCAAGGTTTGTTAGTCTGGTGATCAACTCCTTGATTCTTCCGTGTAGTTGTGCTACTGATTCTCCTTCTTCCATCCGGAGGTTCGTTAGTTGATTTTGGAGCATGTCCCGTCTCGCAAGCTTCGTTTCGAAAGTTCCTTTGTGCAGTTCCAGGAACTTCTCCCAAAGTTCCTTTGCTGAGTCGTAGTTGCTGATTCGATTGACCTCCTGGGGCAGAAGAATGTTGAGAAGATGGAATTCTACTTTACCATTTGCTATGAAGTTGGCTTGCTTTTTTTTCGTCCACTATATTCTTCTTTGTCTTTTGGAACTGTAAAACCATATTTCATTGTTAAAAGAATTTTGAAATCTATTTTGAAGAATACCTCCTTCCGACGTTTCCATTGTGCGAAGTCTCCCTCGAACTTCGATGGATGAATGCTTATACCGACCATCGTCTTGATCTTGATGCTTCAGTCGGCGGTCAGTCCTTTGGAGGTAGTTGGGCTCTGATACCACTTGTTAGCACAACAGCGGGGCCGGTGAGAGGGTGCAGCGTCTGTAAATAAAAATAAAATCTTTCCCTTCTTTCCAACCAAGATTAGTAGCAATATCATGATTAAAATAAACTGAAATAAACAACTAATTAAAAAGAAAAGAGATAAACATATTTGACTTGATTACAACTTAGGTGGTTGTTAATCCAAGGTGGTTGCAAAACTCTACTAGAAAAATCTTCTTCTCTGTAGGCGGAGAAGTCTCTTACACTCTTTGAAAAGCTCAGAAAACCTTTAGGAAATTATTACAGTAGTTGTTCTAAAGTTGTTATTTCTTTCCTAGGTCCAGGGGTCCTTTTATAGCCCCTGGAAAATCTTATCTACTACTTGAGGGTGCCTCCAAGAGGCTTGGAGGGTGCCTCCAGCGAGGCAGCGGATAAAGCTTTATCCTCTGCCAAACGACTACAAAGACTAGGTCGAGGGCACCCTCCATAAGCATGGAGGGTGCCTCCCATACCTCATGGAGGGCACCTCCTATACCTTATGGAGGGTGCCTCCTATACATCATGGAGGGCGCCCTCCACCTACAGCGTATAAATAGCTCCAGCTTTCCTTTGGATCTTCCACTGCTTCGTTCACTTGGGTGATTGCGGCTAATCGAAATAGGGCTCACCCGAACCAAATTTCTTACCTTCTCCTCGAGCAGATTTCTGCTCCGGCTTCTCGTCCCTCAAATGTCGCGTACGTTATTCTCATCCACCGGTGTACTCTTCTGCAACCCTTTCGTCCATCGAATACACCGAGCCCGTCAACTCCCTTCTCGTGCCATCCTTCTCGCTAGCTGCATCTTTTGCTCGACTTCCTGTGCTCCTAAGCTCCTGCACACTTAGACACAGGGATCCAAACTAAATAGGACCCAACCTAACTTGGTTAATCACATCAAAACAATCATGGGGTTCAACACCTTCAACTACTTGAAAGCGCCTTATACTAGGCAAAAGCGACTATTGGTGAAGATAAAACATTATCCTCGCTTGCCTTGCTGGAGGTGCCTTCCACCTTGTTGGAGATGCATTCCAACTTCGGATAAGATTTTCCATAGGCTATAAAAAGACCCCTAGAGCTAGAAAATAGACAACAACTTCTGTATTCATTTTCTAGCAACTTTCTGAGCATTCAAAGTGTGTAAAAGGCTTCTCTGCCTTTAACGAAAGAGATCCTCTAGTGCTTTTCAATGTCTTGGATTAACAACCATCTAGGTTGTAACCAAGTAAACCTCTGGCCTTTTACCTATTCTTTATTTTATTAGTTATTCATTTATTGTTATTATAATTGTGCTATCGTCTTGCTAATTTACGTTGAAAGATTGAGAAGGGTTTTCTATTTTATCTTATACAAATAATTCACCCCCTCTTGCCGACCCTTGTTGCGTCAACAATTGGTATCAGAACCAGAACGCCTCAGAAGGACTAACTGCCGACTGAAGTACCGAGATGATACCCAGACCTAGCATCTTTCCGCCTAAGTTCGAGGAGGAGTTCGCGATAAGGAAAAGAAAAATGGAGGTATTTTTAAAAATTAATTTTGATTTATTGTTAATATTAAAATATAAATTTGTAGCACTGAAATATAAAGAGGAGTATCAATAGACCAAGAAGAAACAATCAAATTTTGTGGCAAATAGACGAGCCGAATTTCATCTACTGAGCATGCTATCTCTGCAAGAAGTCAACAGAATCGGCACTTACAAATCAACAAAAGAACTTTGGGAGAAATTCCTGGAACTACACGAAGGTATATCTGAATCTAAACTCATGAGACGGGATTTGCTCTAGAACCAAATCAGCAACCTCCGGATGGAAGAAAGCGAATCAGTTGCTCATCTACACGGAAGAATCAAAGAGCTAATCACCAAATTAACAGACCTTGGAGAAACGGTAACTAATCGCAATGTGCAAAGGTATGCTTTAAATGTGTTCCCGAGGACACCGGAATGGACATCTATAGTAGACTTCTACTATATGTCTAAAGATCTCGGGGTAAGTACATTAGTAAGCCTCTTTTCCACTTTTGAATTATACGAGTCTTAATGTGCAGGATAAAGAAAGGGTCCAATCAGAACCTAGCACTACAAGCCCAGAAAAGTGGACTAAACTCAGACTCTGAAGCATCCATCGATGCAAATGAAGTAGCATTATTGGTAAGAAAATTTAATAAATTTATTAGATCTAACAAATTCAAGTCGCAGATGAAAAATGACTTAAGAAGTAAAAGGAAGATTCGATGCTACAATTGCCAAGAAAAAGGGCACATCAAGGACGATTGCCCTAAATTGAAGAAAAACAAGGGCAAAAGACCAACAAGAACGAAACTCAAGAATTTAAAGGCAACATGGGATGAATCTTCATCCTCTGAATCCGAGATCGAGGCCTACGCCGGACTAGCCCTACTGGCCTACCACCAAGGATAAGATGAAAGCAGCTCAGAGATGAGTATCGATAAAGGGAGAGGATCATCAGAAGAAAGCTATAATGAAGAGGAAATATTAAAACACGAGGTAAGTAAGGTACACGTCTTAACTCCTAAAAAGTCATTTCAATTTATTAAAGTACTTTAGAAAAACTAGAAAGAGAAAATACTGAATTAAAACTAATCTTAACAAAAACCTGCCCTTTAGAAATGTATGCTAAGTTAAAGAAAGAAAATAAAAAATTGAATGACCAAATTGAAAAATCTAGAAATTCTGTGTAACGACCGTAAATTTCCTTTATTTTACAAAGAGCAAAAAGAAGTAGAAGAAGAGAAAAGAAATAAAAATATATTTATATATGGCCTAGGCTAGGATTGAACCCTAGACCTCTTACTTAAGATTGGTTTAAGTAGCCATTAGGTGGTGGTAAAGCATCACAATGAAATATGAAACAATGCATTATATGTAGATTATATGTGAGAAATGGTTCAACTTTTGTTTAGTATAAAAGGGAAAGGAAGAGATGAAAATCTATCTTTTCATCTTCATCTTCCTTTCCTCTCTAGCTGAATCCTTTCTTTTCCCCTTTTGAGTTTCAGCCAAGATCAAGAAACCTAGGTTCCAAGCTTCTAAGTTCTTCAAGTGGAGGATCTAGGAGGAGAGTTTTCACAAGGATTGGTACGCGGGTGAAGGGCGACTCGGAGATTAAGGCATACGAGGGAGGATAGTCTTCCCTACACCTTATAATAGTAAGGTCTAGCGAAAAGATGTAAGTACTACTCACCTACAGTATAAGTTACTTCGATTATGCATGTAGGAACCTCTTTGTTGTAGGATGGTATGTTTGAATGCATGATTAAGAAATTTGCATGCTAAAGAAGATCTAAGACGTGATATGTAAGATGCCCTCTAAAGTTTTAGGGATTAAGAGCATGTGTAGGGAACCTTGAATTGCTTCCTATTTAGTTTTAGGGTTAAGAAGCAGATTCAAGTGTCCTAAAGTGCTTCCCTATAAGTATGAGGGGATTTAAGTGCACATAAGGTGCTTGTTTAAATGACAAGTAAGTGCAAGTATAAGAAAACTATATTTAAAAGAAAGTATTTAACTTTAAAGTGACATGTACTAGACACAAGGTCCACGGGTGGGCTCCTAGATCGCCTCTAGGCTCCTAGATCGCCCCTAGGCTCCTAGATCGCCTAGTAGTACCTTAATAGGTTTGAGATTAGCTACCTCAGATCTTATTAAGGATGCACGTAAAGTGGTATAATGTCGGACCCAAGCAAGTCATTATTATTTTTACTAGTAAGTAATATAAAGTTTTCAAACTTCGTTGTTTGCTTTAGTAGAAGCTTCTTAAGTTGAGAATTTGAGTTATGAAGTTTAACTTGATTAAACTCTATAGTATGACAAGACTTATGTTTTCATTAGATGTTCTCATTGCCAGCATAGCCTTAAGTTGATGTTTTGCGTGATAAATCTATTTAAAAATGCATGCCACGTACATATTTCGGAATTATGTGTTTTAGCGTGAATTGTTGCCAAGGCAAGTTTTGTGTTTTTCCCAAGCAGATTTGAAAAGTCTATTCTTGTTTTAATGCTTGTTTTGTGAGTAGATGGTATTTACTAAGCATTCGCTTATAGATTTACCTTTTCTTATACTGCAGATAAAGGGAAGGGAAAGCTCGAGTAGGAGGAGGTGGCAAGAGCAGTGTTTTGTGTGTGTGCATGACGGAACAGTGGAAGGAGATCAGGAATTTGTCATTTTACGGAACATGTTGGGAACTTGATGTTAAAGTAAATTCTGTTGGAGAATCTTGCGGCCGGCTTGAAAGGGGGTTGGATAGACGGCGCCCCCAAATCACTCGCTTTCTACGTATTTGTTAGTTACGCAGCGGAATACAAATAATACAAACACAAATACGAAAGCTAAATACAAATACAAAGAACAAGAAAGAGCAAGCAAACCAACACGCGCCGATTTACGTGGTTCGGAGATAAAGCTCCTACTCCACGGCGTGTCCGTAAGGTGGACGATCCCTATCCGTCGGTGGATTACTCCCCGGAAGACCTCCGGCTAGCTCAAACCTCCTTGTGGGTGGAGAAACCTCACTACAAACTCACCAAGACCTCTTGGACACAAGGGAAACTCTTGAGCACTTGTAGACTACTAATTAGACCTTAACCAAGTCTAATTTCGTCGCCTTGGCTGGCCATACCAAGCTCCTTCTTATAGAGCTTGGAACAAATCAGAACCTGATTTGCCTGTTACTAGTCGACTGGTCCTTGCACCAGTCGACTGGTGCCAGCCCAACGACTCTTTCAACGGCTATGCTACAGTGCATCAGTCGACTGCTACAGTGCGCTACAGTAACTGCTACAGTACGCTACAGTACCGCTACAGTAAAATCCTAAGACTAGGATTTTACTCCGAGTACAATCCTCATGCACTCGTACCCTCACCCTTATGACTCATTTGACGCTTTCTTTGCAGCTTTGACCTCTTGCCTTCAAGCCTACTTCCTTTGGCTCTCGTCCCTCGGATGCATCCAAGCCCGCGGCTTGTCCCCAATGTCATCCTTCGCGTATGCCTCGAAGTCTCTTCCCTCGGCCCTTGTCCTCGCTGCCTTGTCCACGGTCCCTCGGATGCTCCATCCTTCATCGGACCCGAAGCCGTCAACCTGAGTCACATGTGTCACCTGTAGTCCTGCACAACTCAAGTACACATATCAAATAACAAGGGTAATCCTAACTTAAACCCTTTGCCCAAACACTAAAACACATGGTCCCACGGACCATTGGGATTGCTCTAATAATCTCCCCCTTTTTGGTGTTTGGCAATATGTTTAAGTTAGGGAAAACAAATAGCAAATAAACATGCTAAAACAATGGACTTACGATGCCAAGGCTACACACTTGGACTTACTCCGCCGAATGGACTTACATTGTCAAGGCTACACACTTGGCAACCGCCGAAACAATGCACCAAGCATTGGAACCTATCACAAGGCTCCCCCTACACCTAAGCTCCCCATTGAGCTAGGATTTTTCCACAGGGCTTTTTAAGAACCTATCCCAAGGCTCCCCCTACTCAAAGGCACTTTCAGGTTTTCCCAACTAAACCTTACTTCTCCCCCTTTGCCTAACATCCAAAAAGTTCTCCAACAATATCCCAATTGTTGAAAACTTGTCATCTAAATTGACCCTAAACTCATGTATTAATCCCCCTTGGATCCCATACATCTAAGCGAGTTGACATGGTCACAAACCAATGCTGAAAATAATTTCAGACTGGTATCAGTCGACTGCCCTAAGTGCCAGTCGACTGCCCCCTTCGACACAACCTTACAGAACCATTCTGTGGTCGAAAAACACTGTTACCAGTCGACTGGTGTCGGTACCAGTCGACTGCCCTCGTCAAAATGAGCTTACAGAGACATTCTGTGCTCAAAAATACTGTTACCAGTGGACTGGTATCTGTACCAGTCGACTGGTACCCTATTTCTGAAAAAATCAGCCTTTTCAGGCCAACTTCATAAATGCACCAGAAATTCCCTAGACCTCCAAAAATTCCAAAATTTTGTGGAGAGGTCTATTGTACCCTTGTCTACTTGGAAAAAATACATTACAAAATGTATCTATCACCAATCCCAAGATTGACACAAAATCCAAAACTAGCTAAATGGTTCAATTGAACCTCGACCTAAAGTCCTAGTTTTGGCTTCTTCTTGATGTATTTGCCCATACCAACCCATAATGCATCCCTAGCATTGGTTTATATGACATCTATACATCCAAAACCATTTATCATGCTATATGAACCCAAATGTCATATTTCTTGCATGAAACACAAACTATGTGTGCCAAATCCCTAGGTTTGAGACTTAAGTTTGTCTTCAAACCATTTGGCACACTCCATGGCTTCTCTAGACTCCCAAGTAGTACCCACCTGAGATCCATTGGCCATGGGTCCCAATTTGACTCTTTGAGCTCCCCCTAGAGCTCTTAACCTTAGCCATCTTCTTAGATGCTTTCTCCATTATGGCTAAACCACAGTGGTGCACCTTAGACACATCATCCTTGCCATAATCATATGCAACCCTAGCATATTTCTTCTCGTTGGCTTTAGATGACTCTACCTTGCCCTTATCATGTGCCACCCTAGCACATGGTCTCCTTTTGGCCTTGGAGGGATTAGATCGGTATCCCAAACTCGATCTATCATTGTTGGATTTTTGGCTACCCAACACCATACTTAATCCCTTAGATCCAATAGTGAATCTCTTAAGGAATTTCTCTAAACCATCAAGCTTTGCCTTCAAAGCTTGATTCTCCCTTTCTAGGTTCCTAAACCTAGAGTCAACATGTCCACCTTGGACATTCCTAGACCTACCCTTTCTAGGCATATGTCTCCCCTTCTTGGGATTAATGCCTTGGTTCTCTATTACCTTCTTCTCCTTAGGTAATGAGAATTTAACTTGCCTAGGTCTATCATGCATAGGTCTCCTAGGGTTATGATCAACATTTACCCTACTCCTATCATGATATTTAAATCTAAAATTTTTCATTGCTACATAATGATAATCATTATTTTTCCTAGCATGCATGGGAACATAAGAATTTAAATTTCAATTATATTTCAAATTAGGGTATACCTCCCTTACCCTTGAAGCTCCCCCTTGATTTGAGCTCCTCTTCTTCCTCTCCCATTTTTTTAAATGTGCAAGCTTCTTAAGCTCCTTCTTCTTTGGGCATTTGGTGTGGAAGTGACCCTTCATTCCACATGTGAAGCATACAATGTGCATCCTCTTCTTTTGGGTTTCTTCATTCCTACCACCCATGTTAGCATTTAAAATAACTTGATTGGGTTTAGGAATTACCTTCTTCTTACCCATAGGACATCTACTCTTGTAGTGTCCTTTCTCCTTGCAACCGAAGCATACTATGTGATCTTTTGACATTGCTTCGGTGGAGGTGCTCACTAGGTCGACCTCCTCCAAGATTTCTTCTTCATCCTCTTTACTTGTCTTGGATTCATCTTCAACCTTTGAGGATGTAGGTGATGCCTCATCTTCCTTCTCCTCCTCGGAAGTTGAGCATGAGTTAACTTCCGGTTGCTCCTCCTCCTCTTCTTGAGCCATTAAAACCATCTCCTTAGGCTCCACATCCGATTGGTCCTTCCTCTCCTCTTGGACCACTCCATCACTTTCTTCGGATTTTTCTTTTTCTTCTTGTGTAGGCAAAAATTCCTCCCATGAAAATTTCTTCACTTAGCTCCACAATTCATGGGCGTTCTCATATTTACCTACACCACTTATCACATTAGGAGGCAATAAATCAATTAAAATTGCTATTACCTTTGAGTTTGCCTCCGATCGTGAGGTTTGCTCTTCCGTCCAATGTCGTGGCCGGAGTCTTTTTCCCTTCTTGTCTCTTGGGACTTCGAACGGGTACTTGATCACCATCATTGTATCCCAATCCGTGTCGAAGAAGACTTCCATCTTCATCATCCAAAATGAGATGTCCCCAAGGCTTCCTCCTTCAAACTTTGGAGGGACAATCAAGTCGGCCATCTTCTTATGCGTTGCTCTTCTCGGCGGTTAGTCCGCTGAAGAGCGGCCTTGCTCTGATACCACTTGTTGGAGAATCCTGTGGCCGGCTTGAAGGGGGGTTGGATAGACGGTGCCCCCAAATCACTCGCTTTCTACGTATTTGTTAGTTGCGCAGCGGAATACAAATAATACAAACAAAAATACGAAAGCTAAATACAAATACAAAGAACAAGAAAGAGCAAGCAAACCAACACGCGCCGATTTACGTGGTTCGGAGATAAAGCTCCTACTCCACGGCGTGTCCGTAAGGTGGACGATCCCTATCCTCGGTGGATTACTCCCCGGAAGACCTCCGGCTAGCTTAAACCTCCTTGTGGGTGGAGAAACCTCACCACAAACTCACCAAGACCTCTTGGACACAAGGGAAACTCTTGAGCACTTGTAGACTACTAATTAGATCATAACCAAGTCTAATTTCGTCGCCTTAGCCGACCATAACAAGCTCCTTCTTATAGAGCTTGGAACAAATCAGAACCTGATTTGCCCGTTATCAATCGACTGGTCCTTGCACCAGTCGACTGGTGCCAGCCCAACGGCTCTTTCAACGGCTATGCTACAGTGCATCAGTCGACTGATCCATCACCAGTCGACTGCTACAGTGCACTACAGTAACTGCTACAGTGCCGCTACAGTAAAATCCTAAAACTAGGATTTTACTCCGAGTACAATCTCTCATGCACTCGTACCCTCACCCTTATGACTCATTTGACGCTTTCTTTGCAGCTTTGACCTTTTGCCTTCAAGCCTACTTCCTTTGGCTCTCGTCCCTCGGATGCATCCAAGCCCGCGGCTTGTCCCCAATGCCATCCTTCGCGTATGCCTCGAAGTCGCTTCCCTCGGCCCTTGTCCTTGTTGCCTTGTCCACGGTCCCTCGGATGCTCCATCCTTCGCCGGACCTGAAGTCGTCAACCTGAGTCACATGTGTCACCTGCAGTCCTGCACAACTCAAGTACACATATCAAATAACAAGGGTAATCCTAACTTAAACCCTTTGCCCAAACACCAAAACACATGGTCCCACGGACCATTGGGATTGCTCCAACAAATTCTTCTTTTCGTTATATATGAAATACTCTTACTAATTGCCTAGGATGAAGTTATTAGTTTGACAGTAATCAGAGTGGCAACGAAGGGAGCTCTAGGGTATCCGCGCAGGGGAGAACAAACTCTTTTATGGAGCGGGGGGTGACCTCCGCACGGACATGTCACGGTCATGCGGACTCACACGACCCCCTACTCCCTGCTCTCGGCCAAGGTGACACGACCGTGTGAATTCACACGGTCGTGCACCTCTTCTTATCGGCCCAGGGGGACACGACTGTGTGGATTCACACGGTCGTGCACCCCTTCCCACACGACCATGTGGATTCACATGACCGTGTACTTCTTCTCCTCGGCCAAGGTGACACGGTCGTGTGGATTCACACGGTCGTGCACTTCTTCCCCTCAGCCAAGGGGACACGGTCGTGTGGATTCACACTGTCGTGTACCTCTCTCTCTCGGCCAAGGGGACACGACCGTGTGGATTCACACGGTTGTGCAGCTTTGCTTGGCTCCAGGTCATATCCTATCAGTCGAACAAGTTAGAGTAAACTTATGGGTTGAGCAGTACATAATGTGTAAGAATGCCAAAAAAAAAAAATTAGGATGTACAGATAAGGGTAACGTCTATACCTTATGAGGTAAGGGTAGAAGGTCGGGCGTTACAGTTTGGTATCAGAGCAAGTTCCATCCTTCCGCCACACACACATCAAGCATTGGTCCTGTAGCTTCCAAGTAAGAAAGTACCTTTTCACAATTTTTATGCATTTATTTCTATTATGATTAGTAAGAACTATTGTTAAGAATAAACATGCTTATACATGAAAGTGCTAATAAGTGCTAATGATAGCAAGTAAGAATGAGAACATGTTTATACATGAAAGTGCCAATAATAATAAGTAAGAATGATGATGGGCCGACGCATTGTCTCACTGGTTGGTTTGTAAATATGTAGATGGCCAGAGGATGACCTGCTAGACAACCAAGAGTTAATGAACCTCAACCAGAGACGAATGAGTCTGCACCACCGCCCAATCTTTTGGAACTAGTAGCTCAGCTGCAGAGACAAGTGGCAGAGCAGTAGCAGGTTATTGCCACCTTGATTGCTAATCAACAAGCTTCTCCGGTCGTCCCACCGGAAGCTAATGTGGTGGTACCTACTACAGCCGAAGTTCCATCAGTTACTCCTGTAGCCCCAGTAAAGGTAGTGAGGCAAGAAGCATACCTCATCAGTGGCAGGAATTGAAACCAGAGAATTTCTTTGGCACCAATGAACCATGGGACGCTCAGGCATGGTTCAAAACCCTGGAGAGCATAATGAAGCTACTGGACTGGTCAGAGGTAGAAAAGATAAAGTGCGCTTCCTTCCGCCTCACCGATGATGCAAGAATATGGTGGGAACGGGTTAAGGCAAAAAGGATAGTGAATCAAATGACCTGGTATGACTTCGAGACTGAGTTCTTTGAAGAATTATTTCATATGCGAGTCACGAACAAACATTACGATGAGTTCACGGAATTCCGATAAGGAAGTTTATCAGTTGACGAAGCCGTGAAGAAATTCAATAGGCTGGCTTGCCTATGCCCAGAACTAGTTAGCACAAAACGAGAAAGGGTAAGGCTAATGCTCAAGATGTTGAGACTAGAGATAACTCTAAATGTAGCTGGCGGAATTAATAGGTCGTAGACTGTAGAAAAGCTGATTAGTAGTGCCCTGATCATGAAATATTACCTAAACAGTATCAAGCAATAGAAGCCAGTACTAATTGAGAATAAGAGTCAAGGGAGTTCTGGCACTCAAAAACTCCCGAGCTATGGTTCAACCTGGAAGGGGAGCTCCAAGAGGAAGCAATGGAGTTATAAAAGGGGAGGATCCATAAGTAAGCAGCCTAAGTATGCTACGTGTCCCATGTGTGGAAAGATGCACCCTGGAACCTGTCGCAAGGGTACTAGTGGTTGTTATACGTGTGGTCAAGAGGGGCATATAGCCAAGTATTGCCCGACCAAGAGCAACCTACCACCAGCACAACCTGTCTAGTATGGAGACAAGCAAACATAGTTACACCAGATGCAAGCCGCATTGGAGGGTCCTTATATTAGCCAAGGCAGACTAGAAGCCCCACCAAGTTCTACAAATGCTCGAGTTTTCTCCCTTATCAAAGAGGAAGTAACAAATGCCTCAACTGTTGTCACAAGTCCGATACACATTTTTAGTCTATATGCAACTGTGCTATTTGATACTGGGGCAACCCATTCATTTATCTCCATAGCATTTGCTGAAAGAATAGCTATACCTCTGGATGTCCTAAGCGGACAGTTCTTGACAACACTATCCTCGAGAGAGATAATGACATCTACGCACTGGCTACGAGCTGTGCCAGTCAAAATTTTAGACAGAGAACTGTACAGTGATATGATAATGCTGAACATGTCTGATTATGATGTTATTTTTGGGATGGACTTTTTGAGCAAGTATGGTGCTTCCATCGAGTGTCGTAAGTGAAGAGTCCTATTCCAACCCGAGGCAGAGCCTAAGTTTGAGTTTATAGGAGAATTTAAGAAGAGAACCCAGAAATTCTTATCGGCCATAAAAGCTCAGAAAATGTTAGCCGATGGATGTTCCGGGTTTCTAGCTCTTGTGGTTAACACCCAGCAAGAAAGAGCCCAAAAGCTAAAGGAAGTTAGAGTCATATATGACTACTCAGAAGTGTTTCCGGATGAGTTGCCAGGTTTAGCTCCGGATAGGGAAATTGAATTTGAGATTGAACTCATTCCTGGTACCTATCCAATCTCAAAAGCACCTTACCGCATGACTCCAGTAGAATTGAAAGAACTACAGGGATAGTTACAGGAGCTACTCGACAAGGGTTTCATTCGCCCTAGTCACTCACCATGGAGAACTCCGGTATTGTTCGTAAAGAAGAAGGACGAGTCCATGCGAATGTATGTGGACTACCGAGCGTTGAACAAAGTAACAATCAAGAACAAGTATCCCCTGCTGAGAATTGATGATCTATTTGATCAGTTAAAGGGAGCCACAGTCTTTTCCAAGATAGACTTGCGGTCCGGATATGATCAAGTGAAAGTGAAAGCGAAGATGTACCGAAGAGGACATTCCAAATGAGGTATGGACACTATGAGTTCGTAGTCATGCCTTTTGAAGTAATGAACGCTCCTGCTACATTTATGGACCTGATGAATAGAGTATTCAAAGCATATCTGGACAAGTTCGTAATCGTCTTCATAGATGATATCCTTATATACTCCAGAACTCAGGAAGAACATGCTGAACATCTGAGGACAGTACTACAAATTCTTCAGCAGAGCCAGTTGTACGCAAAGTTCTTTGTCACGCCCTGGAGGAGTCCCTGTCCGAAGAAATTTCGGCAGCATCTCCCCTGTACGGCGGACAATCTGAAACTTTTCTACATCTCACATATACATCAGCCACAGGCGGCTGGAATGATAACAGAAATAAAAACAAACACCACGCAGTTAATAAAGATATTCAGCCTCTGGCTGTCACAACCACGCAGTTAAAAATAGTAATCAATAACAATAGGACTCTGACTCGAAATCCACCCTACTCCACTACACTCGTAAAGCTCAAATCTAACGAACTCACCTCTTCTGCCGTCCAGGCAGGCACGTAGTAGAATGAAATCCAATATCATATCAAAAATCCATCAAAAGGTATCACTCCATACCATATCCATAGGAAAAATCCAAAGACAATACTAAAACAAAGTCTGATATAGAAAAAGGCCAAATAAAACAAATAACGAACTAGTAGAGAACTGGCTCTACGTGCAGATGGGGGGCTAGCGACTACAGCTTCAACTCGAAAATATCAACAATGGAGGCGGGTGAGTCCAACACTCAGCAGTACAACTGATATGCATAATAAAACAAATAACGATAACACTAATCATGCGATACAGGTCTCACGAATACGAAGGATAAATGCAATCAAACGAAATCGAGATAACCGTACTAACAGGATCAAAGTACAAGGTAACAGGGTCGTCAGACCGAAGTCATAATCCCGTATGCATGTCAATCATATGTATCCACATAAATGCAGCAAGTGCAGGAATCACAAACAATAAATGCAATAAATGCATATACCGACGTGCACTCGACATCACTTGCTCCGACAATGATGAGTGGACGGAATCTTGAGTACTCGCTCCGTGTCCCCAAATCATAAATGGGGAGCTCAATGCTCTCATCTCCGTACACAATGACGGGAGGATATCTCTGCCGGCTACCACGTTGTCTCCTACCATGAGCGAACCAACGGTCCACCATCTGCCGGCTACCACGCTGCTACACTAAATGCCAACGGAGCCAAACAGAGCGGAACTGACTGTCGGCTACCACGCTGAGTCACCTGACCAACGGAGCCAAACAGCAGAATCGCCACACACCTGCCTGATATACCACTAATCCATGGGTGGTGGTGTGTGCAGTACATGTAACTGGCGATGGGCTCAACCATAGTGGAGCCGACAATCGCACAGCATGCAAACATGATGCATGATACTAAGCATGGCAATCTCATGAATAGCATAGCAAGATCCATACATAAATAAAAGGTGTACCACAAGTCAATGTATCAGATGGAAGGTACACAAACAGATAGGGTATCATATAAACCCTAGGTCCTGAACATGATATATCACATGGTTGGGTCACTACCGAAAGCATGTATGGTCAGGTCAATAATAACATGCAGTGCATAATAAATAAACAAACAACATGTAACAGATCATGTAGTGACCAACCGAATCAAAAGGAAAACACAATTCTTGCTATATGTTAGACACTTTATCATGCATATCAAAAGACATAAGTCAAAGTACCCGCCTCCAATCGAAATGGTCCAACTCGGGCGTCGAGATGTTCGTCTCGAATCAAAGTCCTGTAATAAACCGTATAGTTTAGCTAAATTTAATTATAACCAAATAGCTAAACTAATTTCAAATCCACCGACCAGTTAGGGTTGGTTTCATTAACCCCAATTACACCGTTATATAACTTCTAAACCTACATAAATAGCATACATCTAGCAATAACACTAATGACGAAAACAAAAAACCTTACCTAACTCTTTGTCGTGTTTGTTGATCCACCACAAAGACGGATTGATCAATAACAGAGAAGAATATCCAAGCTTTGCACTGCTCGGAAGGATAGAGGTGCCGGAAAGGATTTGCAGCAGTGCTGCTCGATCAACAGTCGGTGGTGGTCGGAGTGGCTCGGGAGCAAGTGTCGGCTAGGGCACAGGGAAGGACTCGGTAGTGACTCTCGTCGTCGGCGGCAGAAGCTAGGGCACGGTAGAACCAACAGTGGTACGCGGGTGCCGGAATCGGGGTGGCCGGCGCTTCTCGAGTGGCTGGCGTCGGGTTAGGGCACAAAAAGTAGCAGCCGACGCTAGGAACTCCACGGCAAGAGCTAGGGCTCCGGGTGGTCGACGGTGGCTCTCTACTAGGGCAGAGGAAGGGTCGCCGGCACTGCTCGTGCGTCGGTGGAGATGCTCGGCTCGGCGGCACAACCCAATTAGAGCACGGTGTCGCTCTGGTGGCGGCAGAGGAGAGGAGAAGAAACGTCGGCACGGCTTTGGTGCACTCGGGGAAGAAGGAAATGAAGAGGAGTAGCGGCGCCGGAGAAGATAAACCGAAGACGCTCGGCGGTTAGGGTAAGGAGATGAAAGGAAGGCGGCGTCGGGCTCGGGTGCGAGGAGGGGGAAGAAACGAAGGATTTAAAGAAAAAATAAAAAAAAAGAAAATGAAAAAGGAAAAGAAAAATAAAATTTTTCCTTATTAAAACTGGGTAGCCTAAACAGGCTTTTCCGGACCCCGTTTTTATCCCCGTCAACTCGTCCGTACGAGCTCCGAAAAATTCCCGAAAAATCTCCAAAAATTCCGGAAAATTCCCTTATTAATATTCGCCTATTTTTTTCCGGTATTTTACATTCTCCCCCACTAATAAAAATTTGGTCCCCAAATTTCGTTATCTACCATCAGCAAGTACTAACAACAGATATAAAATATAAATGCTGAACGGTAAATTAAATCACATACCTCAAGTGAAAAGATGGGGATATCGAGCTCGGATAGTATCCTCGAGCTCCCAAGTAGCCTCCCCGTCTGAATGATGCTGCCATCCGACTTTAACCAACCGGATGGTCTTGTTCCGCAACTGACGCTCTTTCCGGTCCAGAATCCGTACCGGAATCTCCTCATAAGTAATGTCAGGCTGAACTGGAATAGGAATATCAGCCAGTACATGCGTCAGATCAGGTACGTATCTCCTCAACATAGATACGTGAAATACATCGTGGACGCCTGACAGGGACGGTGGTAGTGCCAGTCGGTAAGCTACTGCTCCGATCCTCTCCAAGATCTCGAAAGGACCAATGTACCGCGGAGCTAGCTTACCTCTGATGCCAAATCTCTTCACCCCTTTCGTGGGTGAAACTCGCAGAAATACATGGTCACCAACAGAGAACTCTAGTGGTCTGCGTCTCCGATCAGCGTAACTCTTCTGGCGATCCTGCGCCTCTGACATCCTCCGTCTGATAGTACGGACCAACTCTGCATCCTGCTGAACTCTCTGAGGTCCCAACAACTGGCCTCTCCAACCTCATCGAGGGCGGTGTCCGACAGTGGTTTACCATGGCAACGCTCAAACGGTGCCATCTGGATAGCCGAATGAAAGTCGTTGTTGTAAGCAAACTCTACCAACGACGGATGGTCCTCCCAACCGCCTCCAAAATCCATAACACATGATCTCGGCAAGTCCTTAAGAGTGCGAATAGTCGCTCTGATCGTCCATCCGCTCGGATGGAAAGTCACTAAGTCGAGCTGTACCCAAGGCTGCCGCAGACTCGCGTAAACGAGACGTAAACCGTGGATCTCTATCCGAAATGATACTCAGCGGAACGCCATGTAGTCTGATGATCTCCGGCAATACAGATCGCCAATCGATCCAGGGATCAGTCCTCCGGATCGCTAAGAAATGCGCAGATGGTTAATCGATCAACGATTACCCAAATCGCGTCATGACCTCGTCGTGTCCTCGACAATCCTACCACAAAGTCCATGGTAATGTGATCCCACTTCCACTCGAGAATAGGAATCCACTGAAGTAATCTGGCAGGTCTCTGGTGCTCAGCCTTCACCTGCAGACAGACAAGACATCTAGCTACAAATTTTGCGATGCCTTTCTTCATTCTATTCCACCAATAGGAATGCCTTAAATCTTGATACATGCGGATCCCACCTGGGTGGCTTGCAAATCGAGAGGGATAAGCCTCCTGAAGTAACTGCTCCCTGACCGGGTGAGATGGAGGTATGCATAATCAGCCTCGGAAATATATAATACTTGCATCATCTCGGGTGAACTCTATCTGCTGCCCGGAAGCTATCTGGCTGCTAATGGGCTATAAGTGCTAATCACTGGCCTGAGCTTCTCAGATCCTTATCATGATCGACGACTGAGCAACCATGGCAACCAGAATACCCTGCTTTGTCGGTCCCTGCTCCTCAAGGTCTAACTCGGAAAAATCCTGAATCAAGTCTGTGACTAAAGCTCGGTGGCAAGCCAAAGTCGCTTTGGACTTCTGGAAAAGTGCATCGGCAACCACATTAGCTTTCCCGGAGTGGTAGCTAATGGTACAATCGTAGTCCTTCAGGAACTCCATCCATCTCCTCTGTCGGAGATTAAGCTCCTTCGGGTTGAAAATATATTTGAGACTCTTATGATCGGTGAGAACCTCAAATGTGATACTATATAAATGATGTCGCCAATTCTTCAAAGCAAAGATAATGGCGGCTAGCTCCAGATCATGAACTAGGTAGTTCTTCTCATGCTCCTTCAACTGACGAGAAGCATAAGAGACTACTCTACCGTGCTGCATCGAAATAGTGGCCAAACCCTGAAGAGAAGCGTCGGTGTAGAGTATCTCCGGAAGGTAAAACCAAAACTGGAGCCGACACTAATCTCCGCTTCAGCTCTGAAAGCTGGTCTCGCAATCCTCGGTCCACGTAAACTTCACGCCTTTCCTAGTAAGGCGTGTCAGCGCATAGCAAAACCCTCGACAAAACGTCGGTAATATCCGCCAACCCGAAAACTGCGGATCTCTCGAACCGACTTGGTGCTCCCAGCGGTGACACTCGATCTTCGAGGATCAATCAAATACCTCTACTAGAAACCACGTGTCCCGAAAACCGATGAGGATAGCCGACGGCACACTTGTTGAACTTCGGGGATCCGTCAAGAATCTCCAAGATCATAAGATGCTATCGTGCTCCTCCTGAATGAGAGTAGACCAATATGTCATCAATAAAACGATAACAAACTGATCCGGATACCCGAAAAATATGGTTCATCAAGTCCATAAACACCGCTGAGCATTGGTAAGCCCAAATGGCATTACCAAAACTCATAATGACCGTATCGAGTACGGAAAGTTATTCCGAGTCTCGACTCTCACCTGATGATATCCGGATCGTAGATCAATCTTAGAATACACCGATGTACCTCTGAGCTGATCAAACAAATCCTCGATCCGTGGTAAGGATATTTATTTCTAACGGTCACTGTATTGCGATGTACAACCTCATGGTGCCATCCTTTTTCTTGACGAACAATACCAGAGAACCCCACGGAGATACACTAGGGTGAATAAATCCCCTATCCAATAACTCTTAGGGTTGGACCTTTAGCTCATCCAACCCTTTCGATGTCGTACGATAAAGAACTTTCGATGCTGGCGCGATCCCCAAAATCAACTCAATGGCAAACTCCACTTGCCTTCGGGGAGGCAAGCCTGGTAGCTCATCTGGAAATACATCCGGATACTCTCGGACAATTGGAATGCCTGAGAGTTATGAACTACTGTTGTCGTCAACATTAATTAACAACAAAATAAATCCCTGATAGCCATGCGACAACAACTTCTGAGCTTGAATAACAAAAATGGTCGATATACTGTCATCCTTGATGCCAGTGAAATACCACGAGAGTTGGTTCGGAGGTCGGAATGTGACCACCCTCGTCGGCAATCAACCATGGCATGATATGCTGATAGTCAATCCATGCCAAGAATAATGCCGAACTTAACCACTTCCAGTACTAATAAATCTACAGTGAGTATATTTTTCTCGAAGTCCAATGGGCATCCTCGGACCTCCTGAGTAACGTCTAATGTATCACCGGACGGTAGGGAGACGGTCAATCGCTGGGGTCTGAAAGTGGGTAATCTACCAACCTCCAGCATAAAAGTGCGAGATATAAATGAATGCGAGCTACCAATATCTATCAGTATATCTGCAGATAAGGCATAAATAGAAATCATACCGCGGAAAACGGATCCGTCAGCTCGCTGCGCATCGTGAACAGGCCAGGCGGAGGAGAAGCGGGCGAGCACGGAGTCGACGGAGGGGTGGCCGAAGGAGAAGGGCTTGCCGCTGCGGGAGAAGGCGAGGACGGCGATCTCGGCGCCGCAGAGGACGGAGAGCTCGGCCGCCTTGCATCTGATACTGCCCCTGCGTCTGATAATAAGGTCCTGGAACAGAACCTTGGGGTGCTATGGAAGCACTGGAGTACTCCTGTCCAAGCATGCCAAATGCCGCTGCTGCATGTGAAGCACTCGGCTGCTGGCCAGGCAAAGGTTGGGCTCTACGCCCTCCTCGATAAGTACCGGACTGACTGGACTGCCCTCCATGATCCGTCCCTCCGGAAGTCATATACTGAGTCTTCTGCGGACAATCTCGGCTCTGGTGTCCAGGCAGTTTGCAATGAAAGCAAACTGACTGTCCCAGAGATACTATACAGAAAGGGCAGGATGAAGATCCTAATATTCAATAGATCAAGCAGGGAATACAGGAAGAAGAAAATGGAGAGTTTCGAGTATCAGGCCGTGAGATACTATATTTCAGTAATCGCTTTTGTGTCCCTAATCAAGAAGAACTGCGAAAGAAAATTCTAGATGAAGCCCATGGAACACCCTATGCAATGCATCCTGGTTCTACCAAGATGTACCAAAATATAAAGGAACACTTCTGGTGGTCTGGAATGAAAAGAGATATTGCTAGATATGTCAGGTCCTGTCTGACGTGTCAACGGGTTAAAGCAGAACATCAGAGATCAGGCGGAGTTCTGCAACCTATCTAGATCCTAGAGTGGAAGTGGGAGGATATATCTATAGATTTCATAGTAGGACTACCCAGAACCACGAATGGTTACGATGCTATCTGAGTAATAGTGGATAGATTAACCAATTCAGCTCATTTTCTAGCTATCAGAACATCTTACTCTATCAAACAACTAATGCAAGTGTATGTTAAAGAGGTTATCAGATTGCATGAAGTTCCCAAAACCATAATTTCTGATAGGGATGGTCGCTTTACTTCACACTTCCGGGAGTATGTTCAGAGAGCTCTTGGCACTAATGTTAACGATCTGCATATAACGACCACCCTCCTTACTACTACTCTCTAAGGGTGGACGCTACTTAACTACTCATTCTACTTAACTGATATTGCTTACTCTAAAGATAGTAACACTTACCCCCTTTAACTGCTCCGGAAAATAAGAACAGAACATGTAACTTACAACAACTAATGCATGTAATTCAAGTGTAATAACTATATCATATCAGAATTTCCATGCAACCTTAGTTAACAATAAGGAAAATAGTTAACCCATCAATGAATCCCCTAGTAGCACGAAATAGTGATGTGCGTAGATTATATACTCTTTTATGCATGTTTTTACGCACATTTACATACTTTGAGCATGCTTGATCTATGCACTTTTATACTTCCAGCTTTCCTTTTAGCATATTTACTCTTTTGGTTCGGAGATCTGCTTTTTGTGCATTTTCTATACACAGGAGTCGAAATTGGTGAAGATTATGCGTCCTCGGGCAAGCTTGGAAGGAATTGAAGGGAGAGAGCATCAGGCCGTGTACCACACACGACCGTGTAGTTTTAACAGGAAGGGAAGAGGATATGGCCGTGTGAATCTCACACGGCCGTGTCTTGATTTGAAGAAATTAGAGCAGATGCCTTACATGGCCGTGTAGATCTACACGGCCGTGTGAGATTTCCAGAGGCCAAGCAGGTGGTGGCCGTGTGCACCACACGGCCGTGTAGCATTCCAGAGAAGGGGTCCGGCCGTGAGTCACACGGTCGTGCGCAGAAAGGCTGGACATGGCCGTGTGAATCTCACACGGCCGTGTCGTGGGGCCGTGTGGCGCCCGATTTCCTCCTCTATTTAAACCCTCCTTCATGAATTGAAAGGGGATCTCTTCCCCTTTGGGAGAAGGCAAGATTTGGTGGGTTCCTCCCATTCTTGGGAGGATTTCTGGGCGATTCTTGACGATTTCGACTCCGGAGCGAGGATTGGATCCGAAGACGAGGCTTCTTCGTAGATAAGTTTTCTCTTTCCCCCTTTTCTTGGTTTCTTGGATTGGGGATTTAAGAAATGCTTGTAATCTTTATTTCTTCGGATATTCTTCCTCGATTCATGGAGTAGATCTTGTATTCTAGGATTAAGGGAGTATTTGTATGATGGATTGATGTAATCTCTTATGGATTTGCCATTTTCTTGTTTCAATGACATTGTCTTGCTTGTATCAATTAGATCTTGAATGATTAATGGTGATTTGTGCTTAATTCTTATTCTGGATTGATTGTTTGGATTTCTTGTGGACTTTATAAAGATAAACTCTCACTCGATCATCCGAGGGATCCACGTGACAGGTGCAAGCCCGTGTAAGGACGTTTGAGGGATAATCTTGAAGAGGAAATAAGAATATTCAAGAGAGTAGCATGGATCTTATGATTAGTTTCTTGTATCTTGATAGATTAATAAGTTGTGGGCTTCTATGTTGATATCCGAGGAAGGCATAGTAATAGGTGCGCTTCTGTGTAAGGACAACGTAGGTTCACGTCTAATTGATCATATTTAGATACATTTCTCAGTCCTTAGCCGGTTATCTATTGCAAGAGAGAACCGACAACTTTCTACAAGTGTTTGGCAATTGAGGGATAAGAATTGGTGAACCATTTACATTCAAGAAATCTTACAAAGAAACCGAAGCTCCTAGAATCTCCCTTTATCATAACCCAAAACACTAAACTCTTGTTTGTTGATCTTTAATATTAGATTTGTTTACCTTCACTTTGCATTTGAAACAATTGGATAGTTGTTTAGCTAATTCGCATTGAGACATTTCTAGTGCTTATTCCAGTCCCTGTGGATACGATAATATTTTATATTACTTGCGGCATTTCCGTACACTTGCGGAGCGTAACAAGTTTTTGGCGCCGTTGCCAGGGACTGCGCTATAACATTAGGAATTATCAATTGAGTTAGACTAAACATAACATTTGTTTTCCTTTCATATTGCATAGTTGTAACTAATCATTAGATTTCTGTTTTTACTTTCTTGTATAACTTTTACTTCTTGTTAATTCTTTTTGTATAAATTCAATTCTGCATTTTTTATTCTTTTATTTTTTTTTTCTGTTGAATTGTCATTTGCTACCTTGTTCTTGTGTATGCGAAGATCTAACTTTGTAGGGGAATTCTTTCCTTTTGACCCTGAGATTGACAGAAGTTTCCATAAAAGAAGAATTCTGCAAAGGCAAATTGAAGAACAGGAACATTTGAACATGGCGAATAGACCACTCAAGGATTATGCAGCACCTTATGCAAGAGGTTTTCGATCTAGTATTTCAAGACCTTCAGTGGAAGCTAATAACTTTGAGATCAAACCCGCAATTATATCTATGGTGCAGCAGAACCAATTTGGTGGAGGACCTCATGAAGACCCCAATGAACACTTAGAGGTCTTTTATGAAATATGTGGTACCATGAAAATGAATGGAGTTCCTTCAGAAGCAGTTAGATTATTATTATTTGGGTTTTCTTTAAGAGATAGGGCAAAGCAATGGCTGAATTCTTTGGCCCCTAATAGCATCACCACTTGGGAACAATGTGAGCAACAGTTTCTTGATAAATTCTATCCACCAAGTAAGACCGCTCATATGAGGAATTTAATTGCAAGCTTCAAGCAAACTGACTCAGAATCTCTTTTTGAAGCATGGGATAGATATAATAGTATGCTCAGACAATGCCCACATCATGGGTTGGAAAGATGGTTAGTGTTGCACACTTTTTATAATGGTATCAACTATCATACTAAAGTGTCCCTTGATTCAGCTGCTGGAGGGGCACTTATGAATAAAAGTTTAGATGAAGCTGAAGAAATTATTGACAGTGTAGCACAAAATCATCATCAATGGGAAAATGAAAGAAGTTGTGGCTATTCTTCTGTAAACCCAACAATTAAAGCATCAGGGAAGTTTGATGTAGATGCAGTCACTCTTTTGTCTGCAAAATTGGACGCTCTTATAAAGAAATTCGAGAATATGGGGACTAGTGCTAATATGGTCAATGCTATTAGTACATCTTGTGAAGTATGTGGGAGTTCAGAGCACTCAAATGACTCATGTCCATTGGGAGCTATCACTGCACAAATCAATCAACTGGAACAATGTGATGCAATCATGAGTTACAATCAAAGGCAGAACAACCCATACTCAAATACTTATAACCCTGGATGGAAGAGCCATCCCAATTTTTCTTACAGAAATAATCAAGATCAAGGACCATCTATGGGGGCAAGACCAAATTTTCAAGCTGGGCAACAAAATTTTCAACATTTATCTTCTCAAGGCTTACCAAAGTCAAATATTGAAAAGATGCTTGAAGAAATTATCTTAAGTCAGAATGAAATGAAGTAAGATTTAGCAAAACTCATTCAGAGAATGGATAATTCTGAAAAGCATCAAAAGATCCAGGATAGTCAAATTGCCCAACTAGCTTCCTCATCATCCAGAGCACCAGGACAACTTCCAGGAAAACCTGATGTGAATCCTATGGAGCATTGCAATAGAATTGAGCTTAGGAGCGGACGGACCTTGGGAGACTCCCAAGTGACTGCTCCAAAAGGGATACAAAAAGAAGAAGAGCTCTCTCCTCTTATACCAAATCAGATTCAAGCTAATGAGGAGAGTACCATTGAGGTTGAAGAGACTCTTCCACTGAACCATCAGAGCAAAGCTATCCCTTTTCCTCAGAGACTTACAATGCTCAAGAAAGATGAAGAATTTGGCAAGTTTTTAGAAAAAGTTAAGGAAATTTGTGTAGAGGTACCTCTTATTGATGCTATTCTTCAAATGCCTAGATTTGTCAAATTCCTGAAGGATCTCATGTCAAACAAGAGAAGAAGATGAGAGGTTGAGACCATTGCGCTTAGTGAGGAATGTAGTGCTATTTTGGAGAAGAACACTTCCCCAAAACTAAAGGACCCAGGGAGCTTTTATATTCCTTGCAACATAGGAAAAGAATTTTTTGAAAAAGCTTTTTGTGATTTGGGGGCAAGTGTTAGCCTCATTCCCTATTCAATTTGTAATAAATTAGGTCTCAAAAACATTAAACTTACTACTATGGCACTTCAACTTGCCGATCATTCCTGCAGGTACCCTTTGGGTATTATAGAAGATGTGCCAGTAGAGGTGGATGGGAATGTTATTCCCACAGATTTTGTCGTGTTGGACATGGAAGAGGATCCCAGGATTCCTATCATATTAGGAAGACCTTTCCTTGCTACAGCTGGAGCTATAATTGATGTCAAAAATCATAAGCTTTCTTTGGTAATTGGTAAGGAAAGGTTGGAATATGATTTATCTAATATCTCTAACCATGTCTTGTCTCTTTTAAATGCTTGTAGCAGGACAAGCATTTATAAACTTGAGGAATGGAATTTCCATCCTCATGGAAGGCCACCAAATGAAGGAGACAATGTGATGGAAGATGTTGGGAGAAGATCTCCCAACAAAAATGAAAAGTATATCTGTCCTCCAAGGGCGAGGAAAAGAAGTGAATGATCAAGTTTGGTCGAGCTAAAGACCTTAAACAAGCGCTTCTTGGGAGGCAACCCAAGGGTTCTTTTAGTTAGTTTTGATTTGTATTTTAATGTCTTTTAGTTTGATGCATTCTTTTGATTTTGTTTTCAGGTTAGGTGCAAAACAGAGCCCGGCCGTGTGCTATACACGGCCAGGCAAAGGTTGCAGAGAAGGGAAGTGCTTGGGCCGTGTCATCCAGACACGGCCGTGTAGGATCTCCCGAGGAGAAAAAGGTCTAGGCCGTGTCTCAAACACGGCCGTGTAAAGAATCCCGAGGAGAAAGATGGAGAGACCGTGTCCCAGACACGGCCCGTGTCTGGAATCCAGAGAAGAAAGAGAAGGGGGTCGTGTCACAGACACGGCCGTGCGATGAGAAATGAATATGGCCGTGTGATATCACACGACCTGATCCACATCTTTTTAGGGAATTAGGGCACGGGGTGTGGGCGGCACACGGCCGTGTACCGCCGCTCGTTCCTCTTTCCTATTTTCCCATTTCTAAAGGTTTAAACTACTTCTTCTAATTTTTCTTTCTCATTCTTCTTAAGGAGATTTGATTTTCTTCCATGGAAAATGTGATTGAGGAGATTTCGGCCATAAGAAAAGGGAAGGAGAAGGTGGTTGCAAGAAAGGAGAGGAATGTTTGCTTTAAAGGTATTTCTAATGACTTTGGTATTGTTTTCTCTAGTGATGAGCAACGGTATAGATATTCTTCTTTATGTAAACGACCTCTTTTAGGCACTAGGTTTCTTGATGTTGAAACTTTAGAAACTTTGGGGTTTAAGGATGATTTAGTTTGGTTATTTGAAAGGATAGGATGGAGTGGTTTAGTGAACATAAAATATCCTACTTATCCTAGAATTGTTTTTGAATTTTTAAGCTCAATAGAGGTTGATAATGTTCAAGGTGGGGGGAAGTTTAAATTTCGTTTGTTTAATGAAAGTTATGAATGGACGTTGGGAGATTTTAATACTTGTTATGAATTGCCAAAGAATGATGTGTGTGTGATTTTGCCCCAATTTGAGAATTCACATTTTTGGCGACAAATTTCTGAACAACCGCTATTTGATCCTCATAATTCTAGAGTTTTCCAAATTATCAATCCTATTTTTAAATATGCTTACTTATTCATGAAAAACACTATATTTGGAAGGGAGGACAAAGAGGGATCAGTAAGACTTATAGATTTGTATTGTTTGTGGGCAATGGTCGAAAATGTTCAAATTAATTCTGGTTATTTCTTTCTTAAACATTTGGCAAAATTAGGAAAATCAAATTCTACCACACCTATTATTTTGGGGATTACTTACTCAATTGGCCTTAGTATTAGGATGTGATTTGAGTGAATTAGAGGTGGTGGAGAGTTCTTGTACATTGGATTTGAATTCATGTTTAGCAATGAAAATGATTAAGCATGAAGAGCATGAATTTAGTTTATTCATTAAAAATGGTTTCCCTTTAAAATTGCCCAATCATGATTTCACTACAATTCATAATAAAGAGAATTGGTGTTTAAAGTTAGCTAGGCAACAATCTAGAGCTTTGTCATCTTTTACTCCAAGAAATGTTTCTAAGGGTAACCAAGAGATTCATAGTTTTATGTTTCAAGAACTTAATTCTGCTTTAAAGAATATTCATAGTGATTTAGATTCAACTAATGAATTTCTTGAGAATAAGAAGCTTATGGAGGAGGAACTATTTAAAAAGCTACAAGATTGTTTTAAGAGTGAAAGAGAATTGTGTGATAAGATTTCTAAAATGATGAATGCTTATAAGGCTAAAATGGAATTTCATGAAGATCTTAGAGGTTTTATGAGATTTGTGCAGGATGATATTGATAAATTGTTTGAGTATCATAATTTTTTCAGAAACAAAGTTAAATGGTTTGTTAAAGATTTTGCATTTTTATTCCCTGATTTTCCTGATTTTCCACCTCCTCCACCATATTGATTTCATCGGGACGATGAAAAGTTTAAGTCTGGGGGGGTGTCATGTACTGTTTAGTTTGGTTTTCAGTTTTTAGTTTTTGTTAGTTTTTCATGTTGGTTCTTATTTTCATTGCTTGTTGCTTTATTTTGCTTGTTTTTGAAATAATCATGGCAAAAAATTTTTTTTGAGAACATCAAATCTTCACTTATATGCTTTCTTGGATTCAAGTGAAATGTTAGCACGATTATTGTCTTGATTCATAATGTTCGAATGATGCTAGTAGTAAACTTTGTGTAGTTCTTTTTTCTATCTTGGGAAGCATTAATAAGCTAAGAATCTTATGGTGATGAGTTTTAGTTTTGGTTCAACCTTAAGGATTTTATCTTCACTACACTTGTGTTTGATGCTTGAATAGTTGATGTCATTGAAATAGTCATGATTCATCTTGTTTGCTTAGTACTTGGTTTCCATGGTGATTTCTTAACTTTCATTTTGGTTACTGGATGAGGCTCAAATTATTAAAGCTCATTTGGAAAAATCAAAATATCCCAACATGTGTGCTAAAAGTACATTTGTGAATAAGTTTTGCACAATGCAAACACTTATAAAATAAAAAATAAAAATAAGGGATATAAAAAACAGTTGTCATGAGTGGAATCTAGCAAGTCACCCCTTTGAGACCGAGTTAGGTTACTGGGGAAATGACTGCTTAGCTTCCCTTGAGATTGAGCACACCTTTGAGACCTTGGGTTAGTTGAGAAATATGAACCAAGTGAATGGTGAGTAAGTGCCTATCACTGGTTACTTGTCTTTCACTGGAAACACTAGGAATTCAAATTTGATGATGACTTGACTAGGACATGGATTGAAACTTGAAGGGTGTTGAGTTACTTTTACACTGTGCACAAGATTCTTATGCTTGAACCATACTTTACTTGTTTCCATGATCACGCTTGTTAATGAAACTTTTTGATAGAGTTAGGAAAGTGCACTAGGTTTTATGAATGTGTTGTAGAACATATGAATTTAGACTATAGCATTTTGCTTGAGGACAAGCAAAGGTTTAAGTCTGGGGGTGTGATGTGCGTAGATTATATACTCTTTTATGCATGTTTTTACGCATATTTACATACTTTGAGCATGCTTGATCTATGCACTTTTATACTTCCAGCTTTCCTTTTAGCATATTTACTCATTTGGTTCGGAGATCTGCTTTTTGTGCATTTTCTGTACACAGGAGTCGAAATTGGTGAAGATTATGCGTCCTCGGGAAAGCTTGGAAGAAATTGAAGGAAGAGAGCATCAGGCCGTGTACCACACACGGCCGTGTAGTTTTAACAGGAAGGGAAGAGGACACGGCCGTGTGAATCTCACACGGCCGTGTCTTGATTTGAAGAAATTAGAGGAGATGCCTTACATGGCTGTAGATCTACACGGCAGTGAGAGGCCAAGCAGGTGGTGGCCGTGTGCACCACACGGCCGTAGCATTTCGAGAACTGAAGGTCCCGGCCGTGAGTCACACTGCAGTAGCCTGGCGAGAAGGAGGCTGGACATGGCTGTGAATCTCACACTAGTGTCGTGGGCCATGTGGCGCGATTTCCTCCTCTATTTAAACCCTCCTTCATGAATTGAAAGGGATCTCTTCCCTTTGGGAGAAGGCAAGATTTGGTGGGTTCCTCCCATTCTTGGGAGGATTTCAGGGCGATCGAGGGAGTTCTTGACGATTTCGACTCGGGAGCGAGGATCCGAAGACGAGGCTTCGTAGATAAGTTTTCTCTTTCCCTTTTCTTGGTTTCTTGGATTGGGGATTTAAGAAATGCTTGTAATCTTTATTTCTTCGGGTATTCTTCCTCGATTCATGGAGTAGATCTTGTATTCTAGGATTAAGGGAGTATTTGTATGATGGATTGATGTAATCTCTTATGGATTTGCCATTTTCTTGTTTCAATGACATTGTCTTGCTTGTATCAATTAGATCTTGAATGATTAATGGTGATTTGTGCTTAATTCTCATTCTTGATTGATTGTTTGGATTTCTTGTGGACTTTGTAAAGATAAACTCTCACCCGATCATCCGAGGGATCCACGTGACAGGTGCAAGCCCGTGTAAGGACGTTTGAGAGATAATCTTGAAGAGGAAATAGGAATATTCAAGAGAGTAGGATGGATCTTATGATTAGTTTCTTGTATCTTGATAGATTAATAAGTTGTGGGCTTCTATGTTGATATCCGAGGAAGGCATAGTAATAGGTGCGCTTCTGTGTAAGGACAACGTAGGTTCACGTCTAATTGATCATATTTAGATACATTTCTCAGTCCTTAGCCGGTTATCTATTGCAAGAGAGAACCGACAACTTTCTACAAGTGTTTGGCAATTGAGGGATAAGAATTGGTAAACCATTTACATTCAAGAAATCTTACAAAGAAACCGAAACTCCTAGAATCTCCCTTTATCATAACCCAAAACACTAAACTCTTGTTTGTTGATATTTAATATTAGATTTGTTTACCTTCACTTTGCATTTGAAACAATTGGATAGTTGTTTAGCTAATTCGCATTGAGACATTTCTAGTGCTTATTCCAGTCCCTGTGGATACGATAATCTTTTATATTACTTGCGACATTTCCGTACACTTGCGGAGCGTAACAAATAGAAAATCCGATTCCAAAATTTTCTTATCAACTTAAATAAGGAATTAATCTTAATAAATTCTTTAGCAAGGTCCCAAGGCTTCCATAGTCCAAACATCACACATCCATCCCACACCTCCTTGTCGCCTTCCTTCACTGTAACTTTCCATTTCCTTTATCTGCAGTAAGAGGAAATGCAACTATAAGAGGATGCTTAGTAAGCACTATCTAACTCGCAAAACTCGGATATGCATGCGTACAAAAGGGAATCTAGAAACTGAATGCTTTAAAAGAAAAGCTGCTCATGCTCATCTAATAGCAAAGGAACTGAAATCAAAGGAATCAATACTACAAAGCTAAAGGACCGGCTGGTCATACCTGTCAAGCTAACAGAGGAATCAAAACAGACTGAAATGCTAAACATGTAAGGCTGCTCATGCTTGCAAATAGTAGTAAGAAAGTCTAAACAACATGCTAGAATAAAAGAGCTAAACTTGCTGGTTTTTAAACCTATGTGAAGCTTATTTCAGTTATTCCCAAACTTATACTCTTATATTTCAAAATAATAATCTCTTGGGCCCAGGCTTAGTACCATTGCGCGCTCCCTAATAGAAACCGAGGAAGCGAGCCACCAGTCCTACGAGGGTAAAGACCTTGGTCTTACCAGGGCCAAGCCTCGAAATTGGTCACTTGGATTTATTTAACGACAACCTCGGAAGTCGGGTACTAGCATTTTCAAATAAAATACATATTATCTTTAAATACTCCTAAAATGAAGTGCCTCGGCATTTCTTCAAACACTTGGTGTATGTTTGATCTCAAATTCTGGAATTTGGGATTAAATTAAATCCTTGGTCTTTTCTTACTTATAACTACTCAAATATGTGATCTGTTCATGCTCAATCACTCAACACGAACTAAAAACAAGTAAACTGGGATGCTAAAGGAACATCTAAAACTGTATGCTGGAGCGTAGGTAAGGCTGCCCGCGCTAATTGGAAAGCAGAAAAGGTCTAAACAGCATGGTTCAAATAAAGCTGTTCTTATTCATTGCAGTAACAGAGCAAACCAACATGGTATACTTAAAACACAGGCTCTTCATGCTCCCTAAATCAGTAACAAAACTAAAAACTGAAATACTAACATGCACAATCAAGAAGCAAGAAAACTCAACTAACGTGCTAAGGGTAAGGGGTTGTTTGTACCCCATAAATAGCAAAAGAAAATCTAACTTACTGGAATTAGACTTCTATTAATTGTCTGTTGAAAAACTCAAACTAAAGAAGGAAACAAAGATCCGAAAACTACTCCTACTGCAGGTGAGAGCACTTACCTATGTGTTCTTGAACTTATAGCTGAGAAGAGAAGCTTCTAGGGTTTCAGAGGCTTGAAATCTCGGCCTCTTCTTCGTGCCTACGGGTTCTCCTCGATGAGAGAGTCTCGAATCTGTGAAGAGCTCATGGAATTACCCCTTGGTTGGCCGCCGGAGATGAAGCCCTAGCTTTGGCTTCGTTTTCGCCCGAGCAGTGCCGTCGCACGCGAGAGAGGAGAGGATGAGAGGGTTTTGGTCGTGAGGAAATAACCCGATTCCATTTTATACCAATGGGTATTCTCGGTTTCGGTTATTACTTAAATTTATTTCGCTATCACTTTGATCATGAAACACCTGCTTGAGCGCTTGGCTATTGCGCTTTGCTTAAGTCTTGGATCGGGTCAGAGGTCGCGGGTTTGAACCTTGGCTGAACCTCTTTAGTTTTTGCAACTTCTTTCTTTTGGTAAAAATACCAAACGAATTCTGAAAATTTCATAAAAATACTCTAAAAATTCCTAAAAATCTCTAGAATATTCCTAAAGCATTTCTAAATATTTATAAGCACTTTTAGAACTCCAAACAATGAAATTTGGGGTGTTATAATTCTCCGTACCTTATAAAAAGTTCATCCTCGAACTTAGAATAATTCTGGATATTTCTGTCTCATGCTGTCCTCACGCTCCCAAGTAACTTCCTCGTGCTTCTGGTTCTGTCAGATGACTTTCACTAGTGGCACTTCTTTGCTTCTTAGTCTCTTAACTCCTCTGTCCACTATCTGTGTAGGTATGCTCTCATAGCTAAGATCCTCCTAGATCTGCACTGACTGAGGCTGAATCACTTGGCTAGGGTCGTGGAGGCACTTCTTTAGCATGGAGACATGAAATACATTGTGTATTGCTGATATGTCTTGAGGTAAATCCAGCTTGTAAGCTACCTTCCCAATCCTCTCTGTGATCAGGTAGGGTCCTACGTAGCGAGGACTTAACTTGCCATTTTTGCCAAATCTCATTACTCCCTTCATAGGAGCGACCTTGAGAAAGACTGAATCCCCTACTTGGAACTCAAGTGGCCTACGACGTGTGTCAGCATAACTTTTCTGTCTGCTCTGGGATCTTCTGGATAGCCTGAGTGGTCTCATCTATCATCTCTGTCTGAATGCCCAACTCCACTTCCATTTCTTTCCTTTCACCTACTTCTTGCCAGCAAATGGGTGATCTGCACTTTCAGCCATATAGTGCCTCATAAGGTGCCATCTTGATAGTGGCCTGGTAACTATTGTTGTAGGCGAATTCAGCTAAACACAGATACTTGCACCAACTGCCCTTAAAATCTAATGCACAAGCCCGGAGCATGTCTTCTAAAATCTGATTTACTCGCTCTGTCTGTCCATCAGTCTGGGGATGGAAGGTTGTGCTGAACTTGAGTTTGGTGCCTAATGCATTCTGAACACACTCCCAAAAATGGGAGGTGAAACGCCCATCCCTATCAGAAACAATCGACTTCGGAACTCCATGAAGTCTGATCACTTCCTTAACATTTAGTTGTGCCAACTGCTCTATAGAGTGGGACACCTTGATGGCTAGAAAATGGGCAGACTTTGTCAACCTGTCCACTATCACCCATATCGTATCGTACCCATTAGTGGTCCTTGGAAGACCTGTTATAAAGTCTATGGATATTTCTTCTCACTTCCACTCTGGTATTGGGAGAGGCTGTAGGACTCCTCCTCGTCTCTGGTGCTCTGCTTTGACTCTCTGGCATGTCAGGCAGGTACTGACATATTTTGAAACATCTCTCTTGAGTCCAGACCACCAGAATCTCTGTTTCAAATCTTGATACATCTTGGTGGAACCAGGATGCATGGAGTACGATGTACTATGAGCTTCTTCTAGAATCTTCCTTCTCAATTCCTCATCGTTGGGGACATAAAGGCGGCTCCCCTGATAGAGGATTCCACTGTCTGATACTCAAAACTCTGAATTTTCTCCTTTTTGTATCCCTTGCTTGATCTTTTGAATATCTGGATCTTCACTTTGCTTTCTCTGTATATCCTCAAGCAGGGTTGACTCTAAGGTCAATGCCGAGAGTTGTCCATAAATAATTTCAACTCTAAAGTCTGACAATTCTTCTGCAGTGGCAGTGCTAATGATGACAAGGGCATGAGGGTTGCACTGGATTTTTGGCTTAGTGCATCCGCCACTTTATTAGCTTTACCTGGGTGGTAGAGGATTTTGTTAGCTAGAGCCCTAGATCCAATCATTTGATGATTATTTTTTTGGAATTGTTGTATCATATTCTATATAAATAAAGACATTTGGTTTTTGGTTATTATACTTACTTGTATTGGTGCCAAATAAACTAAGTATAATAACGTTCTTGAGTAGAAGGTTCTTACCTATATCAATCGATTGGTTGAATCGATAGTGAGATGATATAGGGAACACTACTCTTAATTATTCCTAGTCGAGTATTAACATTCAGGGATAATGTTAATGCAATAAGACTAGCATGTAGGTCAACTCGATGACTTGATCTCACAAGTCATGGATATAGAGATATCAAGTTGACACATGGGTATGCATTGGAGAATGTATACTGAATGACCCGCCATGAGACAGTATCATGGATCGTTATATGAGTGTCATATACTTTCTCATGTGGCTATTAGTATGACTACTAGTCCTTAGACCTGAAGTCACCATGGTTCCCTACATAAGGAGTTATGTATTTTGGTTTCGCCAAACGTCACCCGTAACTGGGTGGACTATAAAGGCGATTACTGGGTATGTAACGAATTATGCAGAGGGATGTGAGTGATATAGATGGGATCTATCCCTCCTATATGACGGGAGAGACATCGGTATTCTTGATAGAGTGAGACCACGAAGTGCATGACCATGCCCAAATGAGTCAATATGGGATATTGAGCTCATTTGATTTAGTGAGTCTACTTGGAGTTCAAGATTTAGATTGATTAGAGGATGACACGGTCTATGCCTCGTATTGATCAATCTAGATGTCTAGGATAGAAGGACACTTATCATATATTGTGAGGAGTCACAATTAGTAGTCACAAGGTGATGTTGGATCTCAACATTCTTGTAACTTGGGTAGTAATGATGTATTGCTAGATACCGCTCATTACTTATGCTTCAAAATGAGTTTAGGGGCATTGCCAACGTTACAAGAACCTATTGGGTCACACACAAAGAACAAGTGGATGGAGATTAGGTTCATATGATGAACCAAGAGGATTAGATTCATTTGATGAATCAAATTGGATTAAGAGTAATCTTAATTGGGCTAATTGAGTTGGACTCAAGTTGATTCATGTGTTCAATGAGTCTAATTTAGATTATGACTCATTGAATCAATTTAATTAAATGAATTAGATTCATTATATTAAATTGGCTTGAAGTAAATGGTTGGATTAGATCAACCATGAGAGAGATTGAGTCAAGTTTGACTTGACTTGAGAGGAAGAGGAAAAAGTCAAGTTTGACTTGACTATATGCCACATCATTTGTGATTTGGCAAGATGTGGACCAATGATGATGTTCCACATCATCATGGTGTGTCACCTCATGGAGGTTACAAGCCTCCATTCCATTTAATGTGGCCAGCCACATTAAATGAGTGGGAGTTACTCATGTGGCCGGCCACTCAAGAGGTGGAAAGGGAATGAATTTTTTGATTAATGTGCATTCATTCCATCTTCCTCCTTGGATCTCTTCTAGCTCTCTCTTCTTCCTTCTTCTCTAAGGTTGCCGTGGGCTTCATGCAAGTTAGAAAAAGGTGAGTGAGTTGAGTTCCAAGAAAATAGGGTGAAGTGAAGGTCACAAAGGAGGGTACCTAGAGGAGTATATGAGATTCCTTTTTACTTTCTCTCCTTTCTCCCTTTTAAATCCTACCCGAGAGCCCTAGAAAGTGCTAGCACACTTGTGGTGCTCTCTTCTCCATCCTTGAGTGTTAGGGAACACTTCTTGTTCGCGTGGATACTACTAGAGGATTGTCTACGTTGACAATCTTGAGATCCGGCGTACCTTGGACGAGCGGGAACGCGAAGGGCTTCGCTTCAATGGTATAAAAGTTTTTCTTTTGTAGATCTACTGTAGATCGAAGTTTTAAACTCGTACTCATATTTTCTAAAGTTTTTCTTCGCATGAGATCCAGTGGCATGGGTGATTCGGGGTTTCCGCGACGCGAAAACGCGGTTTTCGTGGCCCGAAAAACCCAACAGTGGTATCAGAGCCACGTGCGAAGCGAGTACGAGTTTAGATTCGTATTTTTATGAAAAATATAGATCTATAAACTTTCTGTAAATTCATGTTTTTATAGTTTTAATGGGTATTTTTCTCGTAGAAGCGAAGCACAAGTGTTTAGACACTTGTAGGCTTCGACTACCGAGAAGGTTTTTCCGAAACGGCAATGTTTCTCCCCAAAACCTTTTGGGACAGCGGGCTTAGGCGCTGTTAGATCGCAAAGAAACCCTCGCGATGGTTAGATCGCGGGTAGGGGCGCTGCCCCTGGCCCCGCAAGGGGATTCGTTCCGCGATTGCGCCTGAAAACGCTAAACGGGACCGCCGGGAAAAATTTACTCATAAAATTGTAAAAATTATGAAAATTACAGAAAATTATGAAAAAAATATATAATTTAGAATTATATATTAATTTTGTGATAGTCATGGCCCAAAGACCCAAATTGGATTTGGAAATGTGTTGTATTTCATAATACGGCTTGTGTGCCGTTATGTGATGTGCGTGCTGTATTTATTTTATTTTATTTTCATGACCTGCGCGTCGTGCCTTTCTCTTATATTCTGGTTGTAAATTAGATTTAGACTCGAATGTAACTCGAGTTTCAAAATTGTAATGTAAATTTTGAAGCGGTGGAAGGTCCACTCGAGACGAAGTTACGAGGAGGGCGCGAGCAACACGAGGTGGTCAAAGGAAGGAGCTTGAGAAGCTGTTGACCTTAAGTTGACCATCCGATCTTCTCATTGGCTTGAGAAGATCGTAGTAGGGCCATGACACAATCACAAAATAATTTAATTAATTGCTTATATGTATGTGATGCATGTTTAATTAAGTAGTTAATTAGTGCCTAGCGATTAGATTAGATCTAAATCGTGCACATGATGCACCCCACGATTAGATTAGATCTAAATCAAGTATTTGATACGCATCATCATTTAGATTAGATCTAAATCGCGTCAACTCGTAATGCCTACCATGACGTGATACCTACCACTACCTCGATCACATGTTGTTGTTGAATCTGCCAAAGCAGAGCAACACATACTATCTTGGTAGGGTATGGAGGGACAATTTTGGTCCCGCCTATCAACGCATGGGTGAGTACAATTCAATTATATTGAGTAACTAGTTAACTCAATTGGATCGAGTTTAAACTATAGGCATTATCCAATGGTTGGTAGATAGGTCAAAATCACGTTTATATTAACTCTCAGGCGTATTAGCCAAAGCTAACTCGAGTTTTAATATAAATGCGGATCTTGATCCTATAAACAAGAGTTGCATAGAGATGTAATTGGTAATCGTTACCTACCGATCATACTAAGTCTTGGGCGTATTAGCCAAAGCTAACTCAAAGAGTTAGTATGATGTGGATCTTGTCCCACATGAATTATAGAATTCAGTGGGAGCATCATTTAGTTAAAGGCCTAATTAAATGATTAAGAATATGATATTTATTTCTGCATTTATTTTTGTTGTAGAATTTCCATAACGTCAAACACGAACAACTTCTCTCTACGTTATGTCCCTAAGAAGGACAAGCTCAACGGAGCAAATTTCCTGGACTGGTATAGGAACCTGAGAATAGTTCTCACCCAAGAACGTAAACTGTACGTTCTGAAGCAGCCCATTCTGGAGGCTCCTCCTGCCACTGCCACGCGAGCAGACCGAGATGCTTACAAGAAGCATCAAGATGACGCATTAGATGTGTCCTATCTTATGCTCGCGACCATGAACTTTGAGCTTCAGAAGCAACATGAGTTGATGAGCGCTTACGATATGGTTGAACATGTTTGTCACCTATATCAAGGACAAGCAAGGCACTGGAAGAGGAACTCCAAAGAATACCTGGAAGATCTTAAGAATAAGAGAAATAAGATTTCTACTTCAGGTATACATGTTATAGAAGTCAACCTCTCTATTTCTTCATCGTGGGTATTAGATACCGGATGTGCTTTGCACATTTGTACTAATGTACAAGCGCTGAGAAATAGCAGGGCATTGACGAAGGGTGAGGTAGACCTACGAGTAGGCAATGGAGCACAGGTTGCTGCTATTGCTGTAGGAACTTACTATCTATCTCTACCCTCTGGGCTTGTACTAAAATTAGATGATTGTTGTTATGTGCCTGCCTTGACTAAGAACATAATTTCAGTTTCTTGTTTGGACAAGAAAGGATTTTCGTTTACAATAAAGAACAAATGTTGTTCCGTCTATTTAAACGATATGTTCTATTGTAGTGCACCTCTGATGAACGGACTCTATATTCTAGACCTTGAGAGCCCTATCTATAACATTAATACCAAGAGGTTCAAGTCAAATGACATGAACCAAACCTACCTCTGGCACTATCGCTTAGGTCATATAAATGAAAAGCGCTTATCCCAGCTCCATAAGGATGGTTTGTTGGACTCATTTGATTTTGAATCATATGAGATATGCGAGTCATGCCTACGAGGCAAGATGACCAAGACTCCCTTTAGTGGGCATAGCGAGAGAGCAACTGATTTGTTAGGACTCATACATAGTGATGTATGTGGCCCTTTCAATGTTGTTGCTAGAGGCGGTTATAGATACTTCATCACATTTACTGATGACTTCAGTAGATATGGTTATGTGTACTTGATGACACATAAGTCTGAATCCTTTGAAAAGTTCAAAGAATTCAAGAATGAAGTACAGAACCAGCTTGGCAAGAGTATTAAGATACTTCGATCCGATCGAGGTGGAGAATACCTTAGCCATGAGTTTCGTGACTACCTAGCTGAGTGTGGGATTCTATCCCAACTCACTCCTCCTGGAACACCACAGTGGAATGGTGTATCCGAAAGGAGGAATCGTACCCTATTAGATATAGTACGATCTATGATGAGTCACACAGATCTTCCGACATACCTTTGGGGCTATGCTCTAGACACGGCAGCTTTTATACTCAACCGAGTTCCATCCAAGGCCGTGATAAAGACACCATATAGGATATGGACTGGGAGAGATGCCCAGGTGTCTTTCATGAGGATTTGGGTTGTGAGGCTTACGTTCGACGTCATGTCTCAGACAAGTTAGGACCCAAATCTGACAAGTGCTACTTTATTGGATATCCCAAGGAAACTAAGGGATATTACTTCTACATTCCCAGTCAGCACAAGGTAGTTGTGGCAAAGACTAGGGTCTTTCTAGAAAGAGACTTTGTTTCTAGAAAGACTAGTGGGAGCGCGTTCGATCTTGAAGAAGTTCAAGATGCGAACAATAGCACTGATGCCTCGATGGAAATTGAACTGGAACCACAAAGTGTTGTGGATGATGATGTTCCACGAAGAGTTGAGGAACAACAACCAGTTCAAGTAGACATACCTCTTCGCAGGTCTGATAGGGTACGTCGTCAGTCTGAGAGATACTCATTTCTCTTGTTTGACCATGATGACGTTATGCTCATAGAGGATGAGCCTACCACCTATCAGGAAGCTGTGATGAGACCAGATTCCGAGAAATGGCTAGAGGCCATGAGATCCGAAATGGAATCCATGTACACCAACCAAGTATGGATTTTGGTTGATCCACCTGAAGGGGTAAAACCCATTGGGTGTAAGTGGGTCTTTAAGAGAAAGACTGACATGGATGGACTTATCTATAAGGGTCGCTTGGTAGCTAAAGGTTTCAAACAGATTCATGGTATTGACTATGATGAAACCTTTTCTCCAGTAGCGATGTTTAAGTCTATTCAGATCATGCTTGCTATTGCAGCCTACCATGACTATGAGATATGGCAGATGGATGTCAAAACAGCGTTTCTAAATGAAAACCTACTCGAGGATGTGTACATGACACAACTTGAGGGTTTTGTAGATCCACAACATACTAGCAGAGTATGTAAGCTGCATAGGTCTATTTATGGACTAAAGCAAGCTTCTCGGAGCTGGAATCTTTGATTAGATGATGCAATCAAACAGTTTGGTTTCATCAAGAACGAAGATAAACCTTGTGTCTACAAGAAGGTTGTAGGGGACATAGTTGTCTTCCTCATATTGTATGTGGATGACATACTGCTCATTGGGAAGGACATCCCTATGCTTCAGTCTGTCAAGACCTGGCTAGGGAGTTGCTTCTCAATGAAGGACTTAGGTGAGGCATCTCGCATTCTAGGGATACAGATCTATAGAGATAGATCTAAGAGATTGCTTGGCCTAAGTCAGAGTACATACATTGACAACGTACTCCTTCGGTTTGCCATGCAGAACTCCAAGAAGGGATTTCTGCCGATGTCACATGGTGTGAGTCTTTCGAAGACTCAAGGTCCCTCTTCTAGAGAGGAGAGAGACCGCATGGATCAGATCCCTTATGCCTCAGCCATAGGATCGATCATGTACGCCATGCTATGTACTCGACCTGATGTCTCGTATGCTTTGAGCATGACGAGCAGATACCAGTCAGATCCAGGTGAAAGTCACTGGATATCGGTCAAGAATATTCTTAAGTACTTAAGAAGGACTAAAGAATATTTCTTGATATATGGAGGCAATGATGAGCTAGCTGTAAAGGGTTACAGTGATGCTAGCTTCCAGACCGACCAGGATGACTATAGATCGCAGTCGGGGTTCGTGTTTTGCATTAATGGTGGTGCTGTGAGCTGGAAGAGTTCGAAGCAGGACACAATAGCTGATTCTACGACAGAGGCCGAGTATATTGCTGCATCAGAGGCAGCAAAGGAGGCAGTTTGGATTCGCAAGTTCATCACTGAACTTGGGGTGGTTCCTAGCATTGCTGACCCTATTGAGCTCTATTGTGACAACAACGGAGCTATAACATAGGCGAATGAACCTCGCTCACACCAGCGGACCAAACACATACTACGGCGCTTCCATCTCATTCGAGAGATCATCGAGAGAGGAGATGTGAAGATTTGCAGAGTACCTACAGAGGCTAACATCGCAGATCCCTTGACCAAGGCTTTGGCACAGAGGAAGCATGATGGTCACACTAGGTCATTGGGGCTTAGAGCCTACACTGATTGACACTAGTGCTAGTGGGAGATTGTTAGCTAGAGCCCTAGAGTCAATCATTTGATGATTATTTTTTGGACTTGTTGTTTCATATTCTATATAAATAAAGGCATTTGGTTTTTGGTTATTATACTTACTTGTATTGGTGCCAAATAAACTAAGTATAATAACGTCCTTGAGTAGAAGGTTCTTACCTATATCAATCGATTGGTTGAATCAATAGTGAGATGATATAGGGAACACTACTCTTAATCATTCCTAGTCGAGTATTAACATTCAGGGACAATGTTAATGCAATAAGACTAGCATGTAGGTCAACTCGATGACTTGATCTCACAAGTCATGGATATAGAGATATCAAGTTGACACAAGGGTATGCATTAGAGAATGTATACTGAATGACCCGCCATGAGAAAGTATCATGGATCGTTATATGAGTGTCATATATTTTCTCATGTGGCTATTAGTATGACTACTAGTCCTTAGACCTGAAGTCACCATGATTCCCTACATAAGGAGTTATGTACTTTGGTTTCGTCAAACGTCACCCGTAACTGGGTGGACTATAAAAGCAATTACTGGGTATGTAACGAATTATGCAGAGGGATGTGAGTGATGTAGATGGGATCTATCCCTCCTATATGACGGGAGAGACATCGATATTCTTGATAGAGTGAGACCACAAAGTGCATGACCATGCCCAAATGAGTCAATATGGGATATTGAGCTCATTTGATTTAGCGAGTCTACTTGGAGTTCAAGATTTAGATTGATTAGAGGATGACACGGTCTATGCCTCGTATTGATCAATCTAGATGTTTAGGATAGGACACTTGTCATATATTGTGAGGAGTCACAATTAGTAGTCACAAGGTGATGTTGGATCTCAACATTCTTGTAACTTGGGTAGTAATGATGTATTGCTAGATACCGCTCATTACTTATGCTTCGAAATGAGTTTAGGGGCATTGCCAACGTTACAAGAACCTATTGGGTCACACACAAAGAACAAGTGGATGGAGATTAGGTTCATATGATGAACCAAGAGGATTAGATTCATTTGATGAATCAAATTGGATTAAGAGTAATTCTAATTGGGCTAATTGAGTTGGACTCAAGTTGATTCATGTGTTCAATGAGTCTAATTTAGATTATGACTCATTGAATCAATTTAATTAAATGAATTAGATTCATTATATTAAATTGGCTTGAATTAAATGGTTGGATTAGATCAACCATGAGAGAGATTGAGTCAAGTTTGACTTGACTTGAGAGGAAGAGGAAAAAGTCAAGTTTGACTTGACTATATGCCACATCATTTGTGATTTGGCAAGATGTGGACCAATGATGATGTTCCACATCATCATGGTGTGCCACCTCATGGAGGTTACAAGCCTCCATTCCATTTAATGTGGTCGGCCACATTAAATGAGTGGGAGTTACTCATGTGGCCGACCACTCAAGAGGTGGAAAGGGAATGAATTTTTTGATTAATGTGCATTCATTCCATCTTCCTCCTTGGCTCTCTTCTAGCTTTCTCTTCTTCCTTCTTCTCTAAGGTTGTCGTGGGCTTCATGCAAGTGAGAAAAAGGTGAGTGAGTTGAGTTCCAAGAAAATAAGGTGAAGTGAAGGTCACAAAGGAGGGTACCTAGAGGAGTTTATGAGATTCCTTTTTACTTTCTCTCCTTTCTCCCTTTTAAATCCTACCCGAGAGCCCTAGAAAGTTCTAGCACACTTGTGGTGCTCTCTTCTCCATCCTTGAGTGTTAGGGAACACTTCTTGTTCGCGTGGATACTACTAGAGGATTGTCTACGTTGACAATCTTGAGATCCGGCGTACCTTGGACGAGCGGGAACGCAAAGGGCTTCGCTTCAAAGGTATAAAAGTTTTTCTATTGTAGATCTACTATAGATCGAAGTTTTAAACTCGTACTCGTATTTTTGAAAGTTTTTCTTCGCACGAGATCCAGTGGCATGGCTGATTCGGGGTTTCCGCGACGCGAAAACGCGGTTTTCGCGGCCCGAAAAACCCAACAGATTTCACAGTCATAATCTTTAATCAACTCTAGCCACCTGCGCTGTCTCATGTTTAAGTCTTTCTGGGTAAAGAAATACTTCAAGCTCTAATGGTCGGTGAAGATTCTGCATTAAACTCCATGCAAATAATGTCACCAGAGTTTTAGTGCAAAGACCACAGCTGCCAGCTTAAGATCATGAGTAGGGTAGTTCTTCTCATAGTCTTTGAGTTGTCTGGAAGCATAAGCTATAACCTTCCCCTCTTGCATGAGAATAGCTCCAAGGCCCATCTTGAAAGCATCACTGTATATGTCAAAACTCTTGTCACTCTTTGGAACAGTCAGAATGGGAGCACTGGTTAGTCTTTTCTTCAATGCTTGGAAACTTTGCTCACATTTGTCTGACCATTCAAACTTCTTGTTCTTCCTAGTTATGGCTGTTAGTGGAGAGACTATCTTGGAAAAGTCCTCCACGAATTTCCTGTAATACCCATCTAAACTAAGGAAACTTCTGATCTCCCTGGCGTTCTTGGGTCTACACCAGTTGTTGACTGCCTCTATTTTGGCAGGATCCACCTGGATGCCTTCTTTAGAAATGATGTGACCTAGAAACGCCACCTGCTCTAACCAAAACTCGCACTTTGAGAATTTGGCATAAAGCTGTTTTTGCTGTAGGGTCTGCAGTACTATCGTCAAGTGCGTGTCATGCTCCTCTGGGGTTCTTGAATAAATCAGAATATCGTCGATGAACACGATGACAAATTTGTCGAGGTATTCTCTGAACACTCTGTTCATTAAATCCATGAAGACCGCAGGTGCATTAGTCACACCAAATGGTATGACCACAAACTCGTAGTGTCCATATCTGATCCTGAAAGCTGTTTTGAGTATATCACTTTCTTTCACTTTCAGCTGGTGATATCCCGAGCGTAAATCTATCTTCGAGAAAACTATGTCCCCTCTTAGCTGATCAAAGAGATCATCTATTCTGGGAAGAGGGTACTTGTTCTTAACTGTTACTTTATTCAACGCTCTATAATCTATGCACATCCGCATAGATCCATCTTTCTTCTTAACGAACAACACTAGAGCTCCCCATGGTGAATGACTGGGACAGATGAAACCTTTGTCAAGCAGCTCCTGGAGTTGTTCTTGTAGCTCTATCAGCTCTGCTGGAGACATCCGGTACGGAGCTTTTGAAATTGGACTGGTGCCAGGAACCAACTCAATTTCAAACTCCACTTCTCTGTTGAGAGGTAGTCCAGGTAGCTCTTCTGGAAATACATCTGGATACTCACAGACTACCCGAACATCTTCCTGCTCGGGTCCTTTTTGTTCTTCTGTATTCATAATGTATGCAAGATAACTAGTACACCCTTTAGCTAACATCTAGTGAGCTGTTAGGGAAGAGAGGAATTTCTGGGTCTTCCTCTTCGGCACTCCCGTGAACTCAAAGGATGGTTCACCTTCTGGGCTGAAAATCACTTTCCTTCTGCGACAGTCCACCGAAGCACTGTACTTGCTGAGGAAATCCATACCCAGAATAACGTCGAAATCCTGCATCGCAAGGACTACTAAATTAACATATAGCTCTCGGTCTGAGATTCTGACTGGTACAACCCGAAGCCATTGGTTGGACTCCATGACTTCCCCAGAAGGTAGGGTTGTTAAGAACTTGGAGTTCATGCTCTCTATATGCACCTAAAATTTCTTGGCAAAGGGCACTGATATAAAAGAATGGGTCGCCCCAGTATCAAATAATACAATAGTTAAATGCTGAAAAATAACTACTTGACCTGTTACGACCGTGGAGGCACTAGCAGCTCCCTCTTTAGTGAGGGAGAATACTCTGGCACTAGCTGGAACTGGTGGGGCTTCCAACCTTCCTTGACTGAGCTGAGGTTCGTCCAGAGTTGCAGGCATGTAGTGTAACTGAGGCTTGCTCCCGTATGGCGCTGCCTGTTGCTGAGGTGCTTTGAGCTTGTTAGGACATGTCTTAGCCAGGTGTCCTTCTTGACCACACAAATAACATCCAGTCATACCCAAA
This sequence comes from Zingiber officinale, assembly GCF_018446385.1. Classification (NCBI taxonomy): domain Eukaryota; kingdom Viridiplantae; phylum Streptophyta; class Magnoliopsida; order Zingiberales; family Zingiberaceae; genus Zingiber; species Zingiber officinale. The sequence continues at coordinate 36,083,264 of NC_055992.1, read as the reverse complement.
AGATAGGCTCCTGGATGTAGTCTCCCACATTTAGAGCAGGGAGGGAACTTGGCCTGCTTGTCTACTGGACCTCCCTTTTGGTTGCCTCCTGTATTCCATCGTTTTCTTTTGTTATCCTTGCCCTTCCAGTTCTGCTTACTTGCCTGGGGTTTCTGACTTCCTACTGTCTTGTCCTCTATCTTGACTGGCTTGAGTTACGTTTGTTGTGCCTTGATGTTGTTCAGATAGTGCTCAGCGACTAATGCCCTGCTGACCAGCTCTTCACCAGTCTGTGGCCGGTGAGTTCCACTACTCACATTAAGTGTTATTTCTGGTCTCAGCATTCAGAGCATCAGTCTGACTCGTTCCTTCTCTGCACTCACTAACTCTGGGCAGAGACAAGCTAGCCTGTTGAATCTTTTGACTGCTTCTTCTACTGGCAGGTCACCTTGTCTGAATTCTATGAACTCCTCATAATGTTTATTGGTGATCCGTTGGCGGAAGAATTCTTCGTAAAACTCTCTCTCGAAGTCAGCCCAGCTCATCTGGTTAGTTGTCCTCTTGTTCTTAACTCTCTCCCACCACATACGAGCATCTCCGAGATAGGCAGAAGGAGGCACACTTGACCTTCTCGGCTTCTGGCCAGTCAAAAAGCTCTATTATGCTCTCCAGTGTCTTGAACCAAGCCTGGGCATCCCAGGATTCAGTCGTGCCTGAGAAGATTTCTGGCTTCAACTTCAGCCACTGTATCAGGTATGCTTCTTGTCGTTTAGGTGCTATGGCGCCTTCCAGGACAGCTGGTGGAACCTCAGCCACCACTGGGGTCTCCACGTTGATAGTTGGGGGAGGGGGGAGGAACTGGCTGCTGATTTGCCATCAGATTGGCGATTACTTGTTGCTGCTCTGCTACTTGTTTCTAGAGTTGAGCGACAACTTCAGAGAGATTAGACTCAGTTGTTCTGGGTTCTTCGTTCTCCTGAGCTCGGTCCTCAATACGAGCGGTACGGGGACACCCTCTTCTTGCCATCTAGTCATGCAGAGAGAGAGAGAAAACTTGAAATCGTCCCTATACTCTCTAGACATAGATATATATATACATAGAAAAACAAAACAAGGACTTTTATCTTACTTAAGCACATATAAGCAAATACTTCTACGGATTTCTCTATACTGCAAATAATAAGGAAAGACATAATAAATAAAAAGAATTTAAGTACTTTCTTACTTGAAGACGGCAAGGCTGATGTTGATGTGTGTGTGATGCTGGAGAATGGGGACTGCTCTGATACCAACCTGTAACGACCACCCTCCTTACTACTACTCTTTAAGGGTGGACGCTACTTAACTACTTATTCTACTTAACTGATATTGCTTACTCTAAAGATAGTAACACTTAACCCCCTTTAACTGCTCCGGAAAATAAGAACAGAACATGTAACTTACATCAACTAATGCACGTAATTCAAGTGTAATGATTGTATCATATCAAAATTTACAGGCAACCTTAGCTAACAATAAGGAAAATAGTTAACCCATCAATGAATCCCCTAGTAGCACGAAATAGAAAATCTGATTCCAAAATTTTCTTATCAACTTAAATAAGGAATTAATCTTAATAAATTCTTTAGTAAGGTCCTAAGGCTTCCATAGTCCAGACATCACACATCCATCCCACACCTCCTTGTCGCCTTCCTTCACTGTAACTTTCCTTTTCCTTTATCTGCAGTAAGAGAAAATGCAACTATAAACAGATGCTTAGTAAGCGTCATCTAACTCGTAAAACTCGGATATGCATGTGTACAAAAGGGAATCTAGAAACTAAATGCTTTAAAAGAAAAGATGCTCATGCTCATCTAATAGTAAAGGAATCGAAATCAAAGAAATCAATACTGCAAAGCTAAAGGACCGACTGGTCATACCTGCCAAGCTAACAGAGGAATCAAAACAGACTGAAATGCTAAACATGTAAGGCTGCTCATGCTTGCAAATAGCAGTAAGAAAGTCTAAACAACATGCTAGAATAAAAGAGCTAAACTTGCTGGTTTTTAAACCTATGTGAAGCTTATTTCATTTATTCCTAAACTTATACTCTTATACTTCAAAATAATAATCTCTTGGGCCCAGGCTTAGTACCATTGCGCGCTCCCTAATAGAAACTGAGGTAGCGAGCCACCAGTCCTATGAGGGTAAAGACCTTGGTCTTACCAGGGCCAAGACCTCGGAATTGGTCACCTGGATTTATTTAATGACAACCTCGGAAGTCGGGTACTAGCCTTTTCAAATAAAATACATATTATCTTTAAATACTCCTAAAATGAAGTGCCTCGACATTTCTTTAAACACTTGGTGTATGTTTGATCTCAAATTCTGGAATTTGGGATTAAATTAAATCCTTGGTCTTTTCTTACTTATAACTACTCAAATATGTGATTTGTTCATGCTCAATCACTCAACACGAACTAAAAACAAGCAAACTGGGATGCTAAAGGAACATCTAAAACTGTATGCTGGAGCGTAGGTAAGGCTGTCTGTGCTAATTGAAAAGCATAAAAGGTCTCAACACCATGGTTCAAATAAAGTTGTTCTTATTCATTGCAGTAACAGAGAAAACCAACATGGTATACTTAAAACACAGGCTGTTCATGCTCCCTAAATTAGTAACAAAACTAAAAACTGAAATACTAACATGCACAATCAAGAAGCAAGAAAACTCAACTAACGTGCTAAGGGTAAGGGGTTGTTTGTACCCCATAAATAGCAAAAGAAAATCTAAACTTACTGGAATTAGACTTCTATTAATTGTCTGTTGAAAAACTCAAACTAAAGAAGGAAACAAAGATCCGAAAACTACTCCTACCGCAGGCGAGAGCACTTACCTATGTGTTCTTGAACTTACAGCCGAGAAGAGAAGCTTCTAGGGTTTCAGAGGCTTGAAATCTCGACTTCTTTTTCGTGCCTACGGGTTCTCCTAAACAAGAGGGTCTCGAATCTGTGAAGAGCTCACGGAATTACCCCTTGGCCGGCCGCCGGAGACGAAGCCCTAGCTTCGGCTTCGTTTTCGCCCGAGCAGCGCCGTCGCATGCGAGAGAGGAGAGGATGAGAGGGTTTTGGTCGTGAGAAAATAATCCGATTCCATTTTATACCAATGGGTATTCTCGGTTTCGGTTATTACTTAAATTTATTTCGCCATCACTTTGATCATGAAACACCTGCTTGAGCGCTTGGCTATCGCGCTTCGCTTAAGTGTTGGATCGGGTCGGAGGTCGCGATTCGAACCTTGGCCGAACCTCTTTAATTTTTGCAACTTCTTTCTTTTGGTAAAAATACCAAATGAACTCCGAAAATTTCATAAAAATACTTTAAAAATTCCTAAAAATCTCTAGAATATTCCTAAAGCATTTCTAAATATTTATAAGTACTTTTAGAACTCCAAACAATGAAATTCGTGGTGTTACACCGTAAGTATACGGATACACCGTAAGTATACGGATACGTCGTCAGTAATAAAGAAAGATATCGTATCCACAGGGACTTGTATGAGCACTAAAGATATCTCAACATGAATTAGCTAAACAACTAATCAATTGATTTATCAAAACTAGTGCAACTATGAAAAGTAAAGAATAGAGATAAAAGAATAGAAACAAGAATAAAGGCTATGATAAGGGTTGTTCTAGGAGTTTCGACTTCTTTGTAATGTTATTCAATATAGGTGATCTACCAAATGATATCCCTCAATTGTCCATCATTTGTAGAAGGTTATCGGTTCTCTCTTACAATAGACAAACGACCTAGGACTAAAATCTATACCTAAATGTGATCAATTAGGAATGATTCCTATGTTGTCCTTACACGGGCTTGCCTGTCATGTGCGCCCCTCGGAAAATCAACATAGAAATTCATTTTTCTCAACCTCATCAAGATATGAAAGATTAATGCATCCAATCTATCCTACCCCCTTCAATGCCCTTGTTTCACCCGCAAGATCATCCCTTAAACGTCCTTACACGGGCTTGCCTGTCATGAATATCCCTTGGATAATCGATTGAGGAATCACCTCTACAAGATCCACAAAATACTCAAACATTCAATCAAGTATGATAATCAAGCCCAATCATAACAATCTACACAAGATCAAATAGATACAAACAGGGTAAAATCATAGAAATAGGAAATTGGCAAAATCTACAAGAGTTTACATCAAATTCACATTGTAAATACTCCCTCCATCCTAGAACATAGAGATCTAATCTATAGAACAAGAAAAGAAATCCAAAGACAAAGAGAATACAAGCATCTTGATCCCAAATCCAAGAAGATAAGGAAGAAAAACTATTCTACGATGAAGAACCGTCTTCGGATCCAATCCTCATTCCCTGGAGTTGATTCGTTGAAGATCCGCCCTTAGATCGTCGGAAAATCCCTCCAAGAAGGTGGAGGAACGCCCCAAATCTTGATTTCTCCCAAAAGGGAGATTCCCCTCTTTAAATGAGGTAAAACCCTTATATAGAGCTTGGGTTTGGGCGTCACACGACCCCGAGACACGATCGTGTGAAGCTTACACGGCCTGAACCATTTCCTTCATTGCCCAGGTGACACGGACGTGTGAAGCTCACACGGCCTGAACCATTTTCTTCATTGGCCAGGTGACACGGCCGTGTGAAGCTCACACGACCGTGGCATGCTCTGCCACTGCCCCCTTGCACGGCCGTGTAGATCTACACGGTCTGCTCTACCTCTGGCTCTGGAACTCCTGCACGGGCGTGTCTGGGACACTGCCAGGGCATTCTTGGCTTCTGGTGATGTTGCACGGTTGTGTGACACACACGACCATGCACTGCTTTGGCTCGGGAAGGCTTGCACGTTCGTGTGATATTCACACGGCTTGGACACTCCCTCATTCTGCTAGTGCTACAAGGGTGAGGATCACCACACGACCTGGGCAACTCCCCATGACAGGGCCGTTTGACACACAAGGATGGTGCCTTCCTCCTTCGTTTAATTGTAGAATTCGCCTTGAACATCAATTCTTCTCCAAAATCGACTCCTGCATATAGAAAATGCACAAAAGCAGATCTCCGAACAAAAAGAGTAAATATGCTAAAAGTAAAGCTGGAAGTATGAAAATGCATAGATAAAGCATGCACAAAATATGTGAATGTGCATCAAAACATGTTAAACAAGTGTATACAATCTACGCACATCACACCCCCAGACTTAAACTTTTGCTTGCCCTTAAGCAAAAATGCCGCAATCTTAATTCATATGCTCTACAATGCATTCATAATCCCTAATGTACTTTCCTAACTCTATAAAAAAATTTCATTAACAAGCATGATCATGGAAACAAGTCAATTATGGCTCAAGCATAAGTCTCTTGTGCACAGTGCAAAAAGTGACCCAAACATTTCTAGCTTCAATCTACGTTCTAGTCAAGTCATCATCCAAATGAGTTCCTAATGTTTCCGGTGATAGACATGTAACCGGTGATAGGCACTTACCTGCTACACACTTGGTTCATCTTTCTCAATCAACCCAAGGTCTCAAAGGCATGTTCAATCTCAAGAGAAGCTAAGTAGTCATTTCTCCAGTAACCTAACTCGGTCTCAAAGGGGTGACTTACTAGATTCTACTCACGACAACTGTTTTTTATATCCCTTATTCATTTTTGTTTGTTTTTTTTTTCACTTTTTTTTCATAAGTATTTACATTGTGCAAAACTTATTCATAAGTGTACTTTTAGTACAAATGTTGAGATATTTTGATTTTTCCAAATGAGCTTACATGATTTAAGCATCATCCAGTAACCAAAATGAAGTTTGAGAAATCACCATGGAAACCAAGTACTAAGCACTCAAGATGAATCATGACTATTTCAATGATATCAACTATCCAAGCTCAAGTATAGTGAAGGTAAGATCTTTAAGGTCAAGCCAAATCTCAAACTTATCTCCATATGATACTTAGCTTATTTCATACTACCCAAGATTGAGAAAAGAAGTACACTATGTTGGTGCAGCGGAGACCGGCAAGAGGGGGGTGAATTGCTGAAAACAAAAACAAACTATACCCTCCTCGGATTTCAACTCAGAATTTAAATCAGCAACTAAATTTATGAAACAGAAAAAAAACACGAATGGAAAAGACTCAGAGATTTAACCTGGTTACAACCAAGGAGGTTGTTAATCCAGGACAGTAGAAAAGCGTAGTAAGAAAAATCTCCTTCTCTGAAGGCGGAGAAGCCTTTTACACTTTTGAAGCTCACTAGTTGCTTAGGAATTGCTAACAGATTGATTGCTTGAGTTGTTTTTCTAATTCCTAGCTCCAGGGGCTTTTAAATAGCCTCTGGAAATTCTATCCTGAGGGTCCAAGGCGCCTCCAACAAGGTTCAAGGCGCCTCCACAGCTCGGTCAGTGGATAGAACTCTATCCGAACGTAAACGGTCATTTTGACCTGTTGAAGGCGCCTCCAATCAGGCTGAAGGCGCCTCCAGCCTGGCTGAAGGCGCCTTCAACCTGGTTGAAGGCGCCTTCAAGCTGGAGGCGCCTCCAGTCAGTTGGAGGCGCCTCCAAGCTGGCAGCTCAGCTCCTTTGAGTTCGTTTCCAGCTTGTTGCGACTTCCGATGCTCCGATCTTTTGGGTGATTGTGGCCAACCGAAATAGGGCTCACCCGAACCCAGTTTCCGGCCTTCCTCGAGCAGCCTTCCGTCCCGGCTTAACGTCCCTCGAACGTCGCGCACGCTCTTCACGCCCACCGGAGTACTCTTCCGCAGCTTTCTCGTCCTTCGGACGCACCGAGCCCGTCGGCTCCCTTCCCGTGCCGTCCTTCTCGCTAGCTGCGTCTTCCGCTCGACTTCCTGTGTTCCTAAGCTCCTGCACACTCAGACACAGGGATCAAACACAGCAGGACCTAACTAACTTGGTTGATCACATCAAAACTACCACGGGGTCCAACACACTAAGCATACTACTAGCATCATTTATAACATCATGAATCAAGATAATAAATGTGCTAACATTTTTACTAGAAAGACAAGAAAGCATATAAGTGAAGTTTGATGTTCTCAAGATGTATGCCACAAGATTTTTCAAAAGACAGTCAAGTAACTATCAAAACAATCCAAGCAAAACAAGAACAAATGCAAAACAAAATAAACTGCAGAACAAAATAGAAAAATGCAAAACAATTTCAGGTTTTCAAACCACCCCCCAGACTTAAACTTTTCATCGTCCCGATGAAATCAATATGGTGGAGGAGGTGGACGAGGAAAAGGAAGTCTACGTCGTTCTCCAATAGGAAAACTAGGAAAACTAGGAAAACCAGGGATTTCACCTAGGAATCTATGATATTCATAAAGAGCATTTATTTGTTGGCTAGTAATACTCATGCCCTGCATAAAATCCCTCATTCTAGCTTGATCAATATCATTGTCCTGAACAAATTCAGCCATATGACCTTGAAAGTTCCTCTTAAACTGAAAGTGATTTTGTACTTCTCTAAACTGGTCATCAGATAAAGAAAAGCGACTTTCCAACATTCTTCGTTGGGCATTTTACTTTTCATGAAGTGAGTCTAGAGATACACGGAAATATGAAAAACCGAATCTAGAGGAACCCGTACCATAGGCAAAAGAATGCCTAATAGGATCCGGATGTCCGGAGGATTGCGGGTGTCCAGATGATGAGGGCTCAAGGTGTGGCTCTGTATCTCTGGACATAGAAGGGACGTTCTTGAGGTCTAGATCAGTAATTACCCAATTAGCAAGGTTGCGAATAGAAGTTCGTTCGGGACAAGGAAGAGATAAAGGAAAATCATTCGTCCTCGGAAATGCAAAACCATTCTCATCCCGACAAATTATTTTCATAGCAAAACATGCATCAATGTCTATGATGTCATTGCCATGAATAACTTCCAACCCATCTAAATCAAGCTCTAAATTAATGGTTATTTGAGTAATCAAACCACCAAAAACAATTGACTCCGAGGATGCCCTCCCAGCTCTCACCAAGGTTTGGAAAAAATGAATATCGAAATCGAAATCAACTTTATGTAACATAGCCCACAAAGCATAAAACTCTACTTTCTTGATGACTCCATCACTTTCCCCTCTACCAAAAATATTTTTACTCATAACTCGATGTAGGTATCTAAAAAAGGGGTTTTGCATGTGAGAAGCCTTAGCTCTAGAGCGCTCATAAGGTTGTTCTAGTCTAGTGATTGAACTCCAAAATTGATTCCAATTAAACCTAGAATCAAACCTGCGAGAGTTACCGGTAAACAATCCATAACAATTATTGAGATCACTAAACGTCCATTAAAACTCTTTATTCATAAGTCTAATAGTAATTTTGCCAACATAATCATCTTCATTGGCAAAGTGGACGTCTAATGAACTCAAAAACTCCAGAATAATGTGAGGATATGTAGGTAGATGTGTGTGCATAATGTCGCTCCAATCTAAAAACCCAATAATCCAATCTACATCTTCTCTAATCCCTAGCATGTCTAAATAGTTGGGTTTATATATCTTATACGCACAATCTTTCTATTGACAAGAATTTCATATCTAGATTTATGCTCTTCATTTCTAAAGATGATATTGAATTCATTGTCATTACCTTCGTTGCGTGCGGTCCTCTTCCCCTTTCCTTTTGCTGGTTGTTTTCCTTTTTCCCTTGTCGGTTCCTTTCCTCTGCTTGATCCTCCACTCCTCTTGCAAAGTCTCTTCAAAATATTGGACATATTGTCAAGATTAAGTGGGGGGAGGTATTGTTCTTGGTTGGAGAAGTTAGATCTTGAAGAACAAGATCTTTGTGGACCTCAGATATAGGAGAAAAGAAAAGTATCTTGATGAAGCTTGAGGAGAGAGAAGAGTTTGAGATCTAGATCTGAGAAGGTTTAGGAGAAAGGTTGAAGAATAAGGGAGTTTGGGAGAAAAGGGTGCTTTGAGAAGGTGGGGGTGTGTGGCCGATACGGCCTAGGCATGGCCGTGTATAACAGACATGACCTAGGTATTTACTCCACACGGGTCATGTGGATCTACATGGACCGTGTGGATCTACACGGACCTCACCTTCCTCTCTTCGAGAAGCCTCGCATGACCATGCCAAATGGCATGGCCACAGCTATCTCCTCTGTGGATGAAATTGCACGACCGTGTCTGATACACGACCGAATCCTTTGCCTTGTCGGTTTAGCTCACATGGCCGAAACTCTTTCCTCCTCTGGAGTTGTCACACAACTGTGTCTGAGACACGACCTGGCTCCCCTTCTCCTCGGAATTCCTTACATGGTCGTGTCATGTAGACACGACCCTAGCATCGATCCTTCCTTTCTGCAGGATGTACCTGGCCGTGTATGACACACAACCAAGCTTTGTTTTGCTCCAAATGATAGTTTCACTCCTACCCTGCTGCTCCAACACTTCCATGCCCATGAAGGAGTCATGGCCAGCTCACGGAAGCGAAATTGTAACCTAAAAACAAAGCAAAAACAAGTTTAAAAGTACTAACAATAAAATGAAACTGAAATTGACAATACAAAAAGAACCCTTGGATTGCCTTCCAAGAAGTGCTTGTTTAGGGTATTTAGCTCGACCGTTCTCCTTGATCTTTTAATCTTTTTCTTGCCCTAGGAGGGCAGACATATTTCTCATTTTTATTGGGAGGTCTTCTCCCAATATCACTTGCCGGATCATGTTCCAAGTCCGGTGGCCTCCCATGAGGATGAAAATTCCAATCCTCAAGTTGATAAGCATCCTCCCCACTGCAAACACTTAATAATAGAGAAGAGACATGATTAGAAGCGTTAGACAAACCATATTCCAACCTTTCCTCACCAATTACCAAAGATAGTTTATGATTTTTGACATCAATTTTTGCTCCAGTCGTGACAAGGAAGGATCTTCCCAAAATGATTGGGATCTTCGGGTCTTCTACCATGTCTAGAACCACGAAATCTATGGGAATAGTAATCCCACCAACTTCTACCGGCACATTTTTAATTATTTTCATAGGATATCTATAAGAATGATCAGCTAGTTGTAGTGCCATGGTAGTAAGTTTCATGTCCTTGAGACCTAATTTATTATAAATTGAATACGGAATGAGGCTAACACTTGCCCCCAAATCACAAAAAGCTTTCTCAATAAATTCAGCTCCTATGTTGCAAGGAATATAAAAGCTTCCTGGATCTTTCAATTTTGGGGAAATGCTCTTCTCAAAAAGAGCACTATATTCTCCGTAAGTGTTATGGTCTTTATGTCTCCTCCTCTTCTTTTATTTGACATGATGTCCTTTAGGAATTTGACAAATTTTGGCATTTGCAGAATTACATCAATCAAAGGAACTTCCACACAGATTTCTTTAACTTTGTCCAAAAATCTGCCAAACTTTTCATCCTTCTTTAGCATCACTAATCTTTGAGAGGAAAAGGGATTACTTGACTCTATGGATTAAGTGGAAGAGTCTCTTCAACCTTAATGGTACTATCCTCATTTTCTTGAATCTGATTTGGTTCAAGCGCTGGAGGAGAGAGCTCTTCTTCAGCTTTCATCCCTTTTGGAGTAGTCACTTGAGGATCCCCCAAGGTCCGTCCGCTCCTAAGTTTGATGCAATTTCAATGCTCTATTGGATTTACATCAGTTTTTCTAGGAAATTACCCTGGTGCTCTTGAAGATGATGAGGCTAGCTGGGCAATTTGGCTATCTTGGATCTTTTGATGCTTTTCAGAATTATCCATTCTCTGAGTCAACTTCAAAATGTCTTGCTTCATTTTGTTTTGATTAGAGATAATTTCCTCAAGCTTCTTTTCAATTCTAGAAAACTGATAGCCTTGAGAAGATTTTTGTTATTGTTGTTGAAAATTTGTTAACGATTCGTAAGTGTATGGATACGCCATCAGTAATAAAGAAAGATATCGTATCCACAGGGACTGGTATAAGTACTAAAGATATCTCAACGCGAATTAGCTAAACAACTAATCAATTGATTTATCAAAACTAGTGCAACTATGAAAAGTAAAGAATAGAGATAAAAGAATAGAAACAAGAATAAAGGCTATGATAAAAGGGTTGTTCTAGGAGTTTCGGTTTCTTTGTAATATTATTCAATGTAGGTGATCTACCAAATGATATCCCTCAATTGTCCATCATTTGTAGAAGGTTGTCGGTTCTCTCTTATAATAGACAAACGACCTAGGACTAAAATCTATACCTAAATGTGATCAATTAGGAATGATTCCTATGTTGTTCTTACACGGGCTTGCCTGTCACGTGCGCTCCTCGGAAAATCAACATAGAAATTCATTTCTTCTCAACCTCATCAAGATATGAAAGATTAATGCATCTAATCTATCCTACCCCCTTGAATGCCCTTGTTTCACCCTCAAGATCATCCCTCAAACGTCCTTACATGGGCTTATCTGTCACGAACGCCCCTTGGATAATCAAGTGAGAAATCACCTTTACAAGATCCACAAGATACCCAAACATTCAATCAAGTATGGTAATCAAGCCCAATCACAACAATCCACACAAGATCAAATAGATACAAACAGGGTAAAATTATAGAAATAGGAAATTGGCAAAATCTACAAGAGTTTACATCAAATTCACATTACAAATACTCCCTCCATTCTAGAACATAGAGATCTAATCCATAGAACAAGAAAAAAAAATCCAAAGACAAAGAGAATACAAGCATCTTGATCCCAAATCCAAGAAGATAAAGGAAGAAAAGCTTATCTACGATGAAGAACCGTCTTCTGATCCAATCCTCATTCCCTAGAGTCAATTTGTTGAAGATCCGCCCTTAGTTCACTGGAAAATCCCTCCAAGAAGGTGGAGGAACGCCCCAAATCTTGATTTCTCTCAAAAGAGAGATTCCCCTCTTCAAATGAGGAAGAAACCCTTATATAGAGCTTGAGTTTGGGTGCCACACGGCACCGAGACACGGCCGTGTGAAGCTCACACGGCCTGGACCATTTCCTTCACTGCCCAAGTGACACGACCGTGTGAAGCTCACACGGCCGTGGCATGCTCTGCCACTGCCCTTACACGGTCATGTAGATCTACATGGCCTACTCTGCCTCTGGCTTTGAAACTCCTGTACGACCATGTCTGGGACATGGCCAGGGCATTCTTGGCTTCTAGTGATGTTGCACGGTCGTGTGACACACACAACCATGCACTTCTTTGGCTCGGGAAGGCTTGCACGGTCGTGTGATACTCACACGGCCTGGAGACTCCCTCATTCTACCAGTGCTGCAAGGGTGAGGATCACCACACGGCCTGGGCAACTCCCCATGACAAGGCCGTGTGGCATACAAGGATGGTGCCTTCCTCTTTCGTTTAATTGTAGAATTCACCTCGAACATCAATTCTTCTCCAAAATCAACTCCTGTGTACAAAAAATGTACAAAAATATATCTTCGAACAAAAAGAGTAAATATGCTAAAAGTAAAGCTGGAAGTACGAAAATGCATAGATAAAGCATGCGCAAAATATGTGAATGTGCGTCAAAACATGTTAAACAAGTGTATACAATCTACACACATCAACTAAGCTGCGGTTTAGCACAACATTTCATCCTCAAATTGATGGGCAAACAGAATGAGCAAATCAAGTTCTGGAGGATATGCTACGGGCTTGTGCCTTAGATTTCAAAGGGAGATGGTGTCGATACCTATGCTTAGCATAATTCGCATATAATAATAGCTATCAAGGTACTATCGGAATGATACCCTGTGAGGCTTTATATGGGAGGAGATGTAGATCTCCTATATGTTGGTATGAAGGTGGTGAAAAGAAAGAATGAGACTCCAGACAGACTTTATCGAGGACAACACCAAAGTCATTCAGAACATTCTCCAGAGAATAGAAACTGCTCAGAGCCGGCAGAAGAGCTATGCGGATGTATGTCGTAGACCCCTAGAATTTGAGGTTGGGGACTTAGTGTTCATCAAGGTAGCTCCTATAAAAGGAGTGATGTAGTTTGGGAAGAAAGGAAAGTTGAGCCCACGATATGTGGGGCCATACCTGATCACTGGAAGAGTTGGCAAGGTAGCTTATGAGCTGGAACTACCTCAAGAAATGTCAGCTATTCATAATGTATTTCATGTCTCAATGTTGAAGAAGTATGTTCCTGATGCAAACCAAGTGATTGAACCACAAACGGTACAAGTTTGAGAGGATCTCAATTATGAAAGTTGACCTATTCAGATAATAGATCGAGAAGTTAAAAAGTTGAGGAACAAAGAGATACCGTTAGTAAAGGTGTTGTGGCAAAGTCAACAGTATGAAGAGGTAACATGGGAACGCGGGGACGATATGGGACAGAAGTATCCACAATTGTTCTAAGTTTGAGGATGAACTTTTTATAAGGTATGGGGAATTGTAATGGACGTAAATTTTCTTTATTTTACAAGGAGCAAAAATAAATAGAAGAAGAGAAAAGAAATAAAAATATAGGCTAGGATTGAACCCTAAACCTCTTACTTGAGATTGGTTTAAGTAGCCATTAGGTGGTGGTAAAGCATCATAATATAATATGAAACAATGCATTATATGTAGATTATATGTGAGAAATGCTTCAACTTTTGTTTATTATAAAAGGGAAAGGAAGAGATGAAAACCTAACTTTTCATCTTCATCTTCCTTTCCTCTCTAGCCGAATCCTCTCTTTTCCCCTTTTGGGTTTCGGCCAAGATCAAGAAACCTAGGTTCCAAGCTTCTAAGTTCTTCAAGTGGAGGATCTAGGAGGAGATTTTTTGCAAGGATTGGTACGTGGGTGAAGGGCGACTCGGAGATTAAGACATACGAGGGAGGATAGTCTTCCCTACACCTTATAATAGTAAGATCTAACGAAAGATGTAAGTACTACACACCTACAATATAAGTTACTTCGATTATGTATGTAGGAACCTCTTTGTTATAGGATGGTATGTTTGAATGCATGATTAAGAAATTTGCATGCTAAAGAAGATCTAAGTCGTGATATATAAGATGCCTTCTAAAGTTTTGGGGATTAAGAGCATGTGTAGGGAACCTTTAATTGCTTCCCATTTAGTTTTGGGGTTAAGAAGCAGATTCAAGTGCCCTAAAGTGCTTCTCTATAAGTATGAAGGGATTTAAGCGCACATAAGGTGCTTGTTTAAATGACAAGTAAGTGCAAGTATAAGAAAGCTATATTTAAAAGAAAGTATTTTACTTTAAAGTGACATATACTGGACACAAGGTCCACGGGTGGGCTCTTAGATCGCCCCTAGGCTCCTAGATCGCCTAGTAGTACCTTAATAGGTTTGAGATTAGCTATCTCGAATCTTATTAAGGATGCACGTAAAGTGGTATAATGTCGGGCCCAAGCAAGTCATTATTATTTTTACTAGTAAGTAATATAAAGTTTTCAAACTTCGTTGTTTGCTTTAGTGGAAGCTTCTTAAGTTGAGAATTTGAGTTATGAAGTTTAACTTGATTAAACTCTAAAGTATGACAAGACTTATGTTTTCATTAGATGTTCTCATTGCTTGCATAGCCTTAAGTTGATGTTTTGCGTGATAAACCTATTTAAAAATGCATGCCATGTACATATTTCGGAATTATGTGTTTTAGAGTGAATTGTTGTCAATGCAAGTTTTGTGTTTTTCCCAAGCAGATTTGAAAAGCCTATTCTTGTTTTAATGCTTATTTTGTGAGTAGATAGTACTTACTAAGCATTCACTTATAGATTTGCCTTTCCTTATACTGTAGATAAAGGGAATGAAAGCTCGAGTAGGAGGAGGTAGCAGGAGCAGTGTTTTGTGTGTGTGTGTGACGGAACAGTGGAAGGAGATCAGGAATTTGTCATTTTACGGAACATGTTGGGAACTTGATGTTAAAGTAAATTCTTCCTTTCGTTCTATATGAAATACTCTTACTAATTGCCTAGGATGAAGTTATTAGTTTAACAATAATCAGAGTGGCAACGAAGGGAGCTCTAGGGTGTCCGCGCAGGGGAGAACAAACTCTTTATGGAGCCGGGGGTGACCTCCGCACGACCCGTGTCATGGCCGTGCGAACTCACACGGTCACCTACTCCCTGCTCTCGGCCAATGTGACACGGTCGTGTGGATTCACACGATCGTGCACCTCTTCTTATCGGCCCAGGGGGACACGACCGTGTGGATTCACACGGCCGTGCACCCCTTCCTCTATGCTAAGGTGACACAACCGTGTGGATTCGCACGACTGTTCACTTCTTCTCCTCAGCCAAGGTGGCACGGCCGTGTGGATTCACACGGCCGTGCACTTCTTCCCCTCGGCCAAGGGGACACGACCGTGTGCATTCACATGGTCGTGCAGCTTTGCTTGGCTCCAGGTCATGTCCTATCAGTCGAACAAGTTAGAGTAGACTTATGGACTGAGCAGTACATAATGTGTAAGAATGGCAAAAAAAAAAATTTAGGATGTACAGATAAGGGTAACGTCTGTACCTTATGAGGTAAGGGTAGAAGGTCAGGCGTTACATTCTGCATGTCTTAATCAAAATGTTTAGAAAAATGATAGAAATCTAAATTGATATTTTAGATACCATAATGGTCAAATTAGAAAGTTATCACCAAAATATATTTTTAAAAGATACTTAATCAATCCATTAGAAAGAAATCTATATTAGGTTCCCAAATCCTGCTTAGAATAAAGTAATTTTTTAAAAAAAAAGTTACAATTTGCAGAAAGAAAATTAAATGTTTAATTTCTTTAAAAGATTTTGTCTAGAAGTGGTTGTTGTTCAAATATCTAAGAAGGCCTAGTGCCTCGCTATAGTTATAAGCTAATTATTAAAATAAATATTTAATAGACTAACTGTTAAATAGTTAACTATTAAAATTTTTTTCCAAATAAAAAAATATTTATTAAAAAGGTAGTTTTTAAATTAAAGTTTTTCTTAATTTATATTCCGCTTAGGTTAACTCTTTTGTGTAAAATTTTATATCTGTCTTATATATATTCAACTCCTATTAAAATTTTCAAACTTTTTCAATACTAAAAAATTTAATTTTTTGATAAATAATGAATTTTTTATGAATTATTTGTTGAAAACTTCATTTGTAAATCTGAAAAATCTTGAATCTTATTTTAAAACATTTAAATTCTGTTGACCCTTAAGAAAAATTTTCCTTAACCCTTTGAAAATTTAAATTCTTTATTTAACTTTACCTTTCTCACTTTATTTTTGATGTGATCAAAGGGGGAGAAATTAGTATAAGTTCAGGGGGTTTGGATATTTGCATAAATAAGTTTTTTTTAAAAAAATATTTAATTCATTGTATTGTAATATACTTATGTTATTGCATTTTTTTAACCCTAACTTGAACTTAGGTTGATGCACATCAAAAATGGAGAGATTGTTAGAATCCTGGAGTAGTTTTGATGTGGTCAACAAAGTTCAATTAGGTCATGTTGTATTTGATCCCTGTGTCTAAGTGTGCGGGAGCTTAGGAACACAAGAAGTCGAGCGAAAGACGTAGCTAGCGAGAAGAGTGACACGGGAAAGGAGCCGACAGGCTCGGTGCATCTGAGGGATGAAATGTTGTAGAAGAGTACACCGGTAGACGAGAAGAATGTGCACGACATTCGAGGGACGAGAAGTTGGGGAGGAAGCCTGCTCGAGGAGAAGGCTGGAAGATGAGTCCGGGTGAGCCCAATTCCGGATGAACGAAATTACCCAGATGATCGGAGTAGTGAAAGAGCAAATTGGGCTGCTGAAATTGTCGAAGGCATCTCCAATGCTGCTGGAGGCACCCTTACACCTTTCTAGTGGAAAGCGCCTTCAATCTCTTGAAGGCATCTTTGAAGGCACCTTAGACTGGGTAAAAGCAACCGTTGGTGAAGATAAAATATTATCCTTGTTTGCCTCACTAGAGGCACCTTCCACCTTGTTAGAGGCGTCTTCCAGCTTCGGATAAGGTTTTTCAAGGGCTATAAAAAGACCCCTAGAGCTAAGAAATAGACAACAACTTCTGTATTCATTTCCTAGCAACTTTTTGAGTATTCAAAGTGTGTAAAAAGCTTCTCCACCTTCGACGAAGGAGATCTGCTAGTCTTTTCAACATCTTGGATTAATAACTATCTAGGTTGTAACTAAGTAAACCTCTGGCCTTTTACCTATTTTTTTATTTTATTAGTTGTTCATTTATTATTATTATAATTGTGCTATCATGTTGCTAATCTACATTGAAAGAACGATAAGGGTTTTTCTATTTTATCTTATACAGGCAATTCACCCCCTTCTTGTCAGCCCCTGCTGCATCAACAATATCATCATTTTAAAAGGTTGTCTTTACATACATTTGATGAATATACAATTTATAAATTGTAGCAATAATAAATAACACTCTTATGGATGTTAATCTAGCTATTGGAGAATATGTATCGAATAATCTATACTATATATTTGTTTAAAAACTTTCCCTACCAATCTAGCCTTGAAAGTTTGTATAGGCCAATCACAATTGTACTTTTTTCTAAACACTCATTTATTACTTATCAATTTATATCCCAAAGGTAGGTCAACCAAAATCCAAGTTTGGTTAGATATTATTAAATCTATTTCATCATTCAAGGCCTCTCTCCAAAAGGAGGCATCCCTTTAACATGACATCCCTTTAACATCACTTCAATAAATGTTTTTGGATCTTCCTCTATATTAAGCAATAAAAGTAATTTATTAAGTACACTATTTCTATCTCCTTCAATAAAAAAGATTTAAATTTGAGATGAATAAATTGTAGTGCTAATTTTTTTTCTTTCCTTTCATGTTGATTTCTCTTTGGTTCAAAAGATGTCATAGACTCTTTTCTTTTGTTTTGAGTAGAGGCACCAGGAGTATGCTCACATGGTTGATTATTACTAGATCCCAAACTAATAGTACAATCAAAAATGAATTTATTTTTGATAAATTCAGCATCTTTTGATTCTACAATTACATTAGAATATAGGTTCAACAATCTATTTGCTTTGGAAATTTCAGCATAACCAATGAATATTCTTTTAATTCCCCTACATCTAACTTTGATGATTTAGGATCATGTACTCTATAGAGGGCTAAACAATCTTATACCCTTAAATACAATAAGTTTAGTTTTCTTCTTTTCCATACTTCATAAGGAGAAACATGTGTTTTTATAGAAGTAATTCTATTATGAGCATGAAAGGCAGTAAGTAAAGCTTCTCCGTACAAATTATTTGATAATTTAGCATTAAGAAGCATTGAATTAATCATGTCCATATAAATTATAAATTTTCTTTTGGCCAAATCATTTTGTTGAGGAGTAAATGGTACTGACTTTTGGTGAATAATACCATGTTCTTCACAGAAGGCATCAAACTCATTCGAAAGATATTTACCATCTTTATCACTTCAAACTATTTTAATCTTTTTATCCTTTTGATTCTCAACTTCAACTTTGAAAACTTAAAACTTTTAAAATACTTCATCATTTGTTCTAATCAAATATACATGAGTATATCTAAAATAATTGTTAATGAAAGTGATAAAGTATCTTTTTCCTCCTTTAGTTAAAATATCATTATACTCACAAATATTAGTATAAATGATATCTAATATTTGTGTGTTTCATTCAATTTTTGGAAATGACTTCTTAGTCATTTTTGCTTGTATGCAAATTTCACACTTATCATATTTTGTATCTTTACAATTAATCAAACCATGTTTAGTTTAAATATCTTAAATTTAAATGTGCTAAACGAGCATGTCAAACATCAAAGGAGTAAGCAAGGTAAACATAATTCATTGGTAAACATAATTCATAGCTTTATTATCATTAACACTTAACTTATACATGCCTTGGCATAAATAATCTTTTCCTATGAGGACATATTATTTAATACGATATATGTATTACCCTCAAGTACTACCTTTATCCCATTTTACACATAAGACTAGAGATACAATATTTTTTTCTAATGTCAAGAACATAATAGGCATTGCTCAAAGGCATGTACTTTCCGGAGGAAAATTCAATCTACACCATTCTTTTTCTGGCAACCACAGGTGGATTATAATTCCCCATGATAATAATTTGTTCTTTCTTTTCAATTTGATATGAAGAGAATAATTTATTGTTGTTGCAAACATGAATGGTATCACTAGAATCAAGCCACCAACCATTGGACTTTGTTATAGTCATATTGGTTTCGATTTCATGCCAGATCATTGCACAAATTTCTTCATGTTGATTTTTTAACAACATTGGCTTTATTAATATTCATTTCTTTCTTGTACTTGTAGACATTTTTATGATGACCTTTCTTGACATAATTGAAACATTTACTAAGAAATTTTTTTTTGGTCATTTTCATGCATCTTGAACTTTCTGTCATTATTTACCATGAAGTTCTTTTTAAACTTGCTTGCTTTGACAACATTAACTTTAGAGGATTCATTGCTATTGCCCTTGGGATTATGAGACATAGTCTCCTCTTCAATCTTCAAATATTTTTGTAAGTCCTTTAAGGTTAAATCATATCTATTATACAAAAGTTTCTTTCTATAACCATTCTAACTTTGGGATAATTTAGCAATAATTGTACCTACTTGGAATGATTCAGAAATTTCCACTTTTAATTCACGAAGCTCTGTAACAATGAGTTATAGTTCATGTATTTGATCAAGAACAAACTTAGTATCAGTAATGACAAATTCAAGATATTTCAAGATAAGAAATTTGCTTGTACCTTCTTTTTTAGCTTTATATTTGTATTCAAGTGTATTTTGTTGGTGCAATTATCCCTGGGTCAAAGTTGACCAGTTTGACTCAAGCTTGAATTTTGATGTTTGACAATATATGGAGATTGTAGGTACAATTATCCATTTGAGAGATTGTTGGTACAATTCTCCACTGGTCAAAAGTTGACCAGTTTGATATGGGAGAATAGTCAAAAAGGTCAAGATTAATTGGATATTTGACTAAGAAAGTCTGAATTAGAGGTTAGGCAAGGATAAGACTAACAAAATGATTGACAGAAGAAGAAAAACTAAGTGGGTTAATATTAACTGAACACTTGGTGTGAAAAGTCCTAGTGAGAGAAGTCAAGCAGTTGAGGAAAATCCTGGTGAGTAAAGCCATACAATTGAGGAAAGTTCTGGTAAGTGAAGTCATGCAGATGGAAAGTCTTGGTGAGTAAAGTCAGATAGTTGAAAATTCCTGGTGAGTGAAGCCAGACAGTTGGGAAAGTCCAGGTGAGTGAAATTGGGCAGATGAAAAGTCTTGATGAGTGAATCCAAGTAGCTGGGAAGCCCTAGTTGTTGGTGCAGGTTACACCAGAATCAAACCTTAGTTTTGATGTTGTCAAAGGTTCAAGTTAAGTCTTGTTATGATCTAACAAGTTGACTAAGTGTGCAGGCTGTTTACTCAATCAGGGAAGACCTAGTTGGAGGCTAAGTAGGAGAAGTCTTAGCAGATCGTGGAACCCAGGTGAAAGTCTAAGTGGGTCGAGAGGACCCGACGCTTGGCGGTGCGATCGAGCGGTCTAGAGGACCGAAGATCAAGAGAAAAGTCCTGACGAACCGATCAAGGCTAAGTGAAAAGTCCAAACAATATCTGGAGGATCAATGTTTGGTAGGTAGGTTGAGGTAAACAACTGGAGGAGTGATAGAGAGGTCGAGTTCCAGAAGGGAACAACCTAAGGTCGTTGATCCAACTGAAGAAACCGGGAAGGTTTCCAAGTTGAGATCAAGACATGTTCTACTGTCTAATATTACTCGTGCATTATATATTACTGTGCTAACCTTTGTGTTGCAGGGATACTTTGACTAACACTGTTTTGCAGATTATGACATGATTGGTCGACCGAATGTAGGGATCAGTCTATCGAACCAGGTTGACTCATCACAGATCAATTCAATCAGCAACGATCAGCAGCGAAGGAAACTACACTGATCGGTCGACCGAACCAGAGGATCGGTTGACCGACCGATCAATATTAAAGGCACATTAAATGCAAATCTAGGCAAATCTTGATGAACAAAGAAGGAGCCTGTTCGATCGACCGAACATAGAGATCAGTCGACCGAACCCTTAATGGTTATTAATTGTTGAAGATCGAATCAGCATCGGATCTCAACTAGAAAGGAAGGAAGTTGGTTCGGTCGACCGAACCTAGGGATCAGTCAACCAAACATCGATGATTCTTATAAAAGAGAGCTTGAGGCCCGAGGCTGGATAACGTTGTTTGGTTCGAAATTAATCACTGTGCAAGCTTCTGCTGATCGTGCTACTGCTCTATAACTCGTAAGCTGCTCCATCTAGAAGTATCGACCAAGTCTCGTCTTTTATTATTGTCGGTACATTTATTTATACTTGCATTGTACTTAAACTCTTACAAGATAGTAGGGTGTTACTATCTTGCATATTGTACACACTGCTTCTTTCGGAGGTTTTCAGAAAGAATGATTTTAATGGATTGCCCATCGGTGCAGTCAAGGATCACGGGCTTTGGAGTAGGAGTCGACCTAGGCTTCGAACCAAGTAATCGAACTGTTCTTTATTTCTCTGTTGCACGACTTTGTTTTTAACGAGTAAACGAAAAGTTTTAAAAGCGTGATATTCACCCTCCCTCTATCGTACCCTTTCGATCTAACAATTGGTATCAGAGCCTCGTAGTTCTAAAAATACTTAACTATTTTTTATAGCACTTTTAAAACAATTTCTTTCTTTTTCTTTTTGAATTCTCTTTCTTTTACTTATTTCTTTCCCAACACTACTAATCCCAAGACGAGAGTCTTGGAAACTTATTTTGTTATTTTTTTCCTTGTAGTCAATGATGTCAAATTCCTACCAAGAAGGATACAATACCGTCTGACCTCCTCTATTCAAAGGGGAGAACTTTAGCTATTGGAAGAACAGGATGGAGTGCTACCTTAAGTTTGATATTGAACTGTGGTTTACAATACTGAAAGGCTACACACCTCCAACAAAAGATGGAATACCACTAGAACCTGAAGAGTGGACTCCTCCAATGATCAAGAAGGCACAACTAAACTACAAGGCGATCAACACCATTCAGTGCGAGCTCACAATGGAGGAGTTGAACCGAGTCGGCTCCTACAATAATGCTAAAGAACTATGGGACTGTCTAGTAAAGCTACACGAGGGGACCGATGAGTCAAAGGTAAATAAAAGAGACCTTTTATTAAATAATTTATTTAACATTAAAATGCTTCATGGAGAAACAACTTCGTAACTACACACTCGACTAAAGGACATTCTCAACGGCCTCCATATGATCGGACACAATCTAGAGAACTGCGACATAATAAGGTACGCACTAAATGCCTTTCCGTGGAATGCTTTGTGGACATCAATTGTAGATGCTTACAAAGTTTCTAAGGATCTTTCAATTCTTAAGTTAGATAAGTTATTTTATGAATTGGAATTACATGAACAATCTAACGTAAGCCATGTCGAGAAAGGAGTTGCTTTATATGCAGGTCCAAGCAAAGAAACCAAATCAAGAACAAATATTGAGTCAGAAAGTGAGTCATACTCTGACTCAACAAATGAAGAAGAACTAGTCAACATGATCCGAAGATTGCCGACGAAGAAGAAATTCAGAAGAAGTTCCAAGAAGACACCACTCAACTAGATGGAAAACAAATTAGAAATGATTTGTTATAGATGAAACAAGAAGGAATATTTCAAAAATGAATGCTCAAATTAGAAGGAAGAAAGGCCTAAGTTGACAAGAAGAAAGAAAGCCCTCCATGCGACATGGGATGAGTCATCCTCCGAGGAATCCGATGCTGAAGAACCGAAGCATTCCAGTGATCTTGCCTTTATGGCAAGAACGAAGAATCTGATTCTGAGGAAGAGTACGAGTCCAGAAACTACAGTGATTCCGAGGTCAACATCGAGTCCGAGAGAAGCCACGGATCTGCATCTATTTTCGAAGGTCCAAATATGGTAACGATTTATTCGAAGTCAAATTTACTTAAAGTTTTTAAATGTTTGTTTAGAAAATTATCAAAATTTGAAAAACAAAATAACTTGCTACTTAAGGAAATAGACCGCCTTAAGAAGAAACAAGTTAACTTGAGTGACTCGACTAACCAAGTTCAAGTTGGAACTTCAACTCAAGTTGCAAAATTTGAGGAAGAAAATTCCAACTTGAAAGGTCAAGTCGAGCGACTCAAGAAAACATTGAAAAAGTTCGAATTGAGATCCAAGTGTCTAAATATGGTACTTGGATCGCAACGAGTCGCGTACAACAAATCAAGACTTGGCTATAAACCAAATCAAGCAAACAAACAATATTTGTCATTAATTAGTCAAAATGTTAAAAGTCAAGTCCAAGCATGGGTCCAAATAAAATATTTAACCAAGCTAATTAAACCAAATCTCTACTTGATCCCTAAAAGTGGGATTCATTACTTAATAGACCATATCTAAGTTATGACTCAGGGGGAGCAATTAGAAAAATAGTTCAACCAACATGATTAATTAATCTTACATACTTAGGATTATGTTTACTTTCTGCTTAGAATGGTTAGTTAAAAAGGTTTACCAAACCCTACAACATAGCATCGGAATGGATTGGGATGATAGTACGTCAAGAAAGCTTTGTCGAAGACATGTTTAGGCTGAATCTTGTGTATTCTACCTGGTGCACTAGACTTAGCAGATCTGACCACATCTACCCCAGTCAAATATGGGCTACTTAGACCAAAACTTAGTATTAAATTTTTTGGGCAGGACTATTTTGGAAAGTATTCAACAAGTGGTCCACCGTTGATATACCCAAAGCTAACTTTGAATCTAACATGCGTTCAATAGCCTTTTTCAAATTCAAATAAAAAACTTAATTAAAAATTTAATTAAAATTATTTAAACTTAAACTTAATTAAATTAATTTCAAACTTAATTAAATTAATTTCAAATTAAATTGATTAATTTGAAACTTAATTTCAAACATAATTAATTATTTTTAAAAAATATTTTTTAAAAAAACTTATTTTAAACTTAATTAAAATTAATTTAAAAACTTAATTATTTTTAATTAAATGTTAAAATTTTTGGTTCCGTCGACCGAACGACCGGTTCGGTCGACCGAACAAATAACTTGTAATTTGGTCATGTTTAATTTATCGGTCGACCGATAAAAAGCTATATAGACCCCCCTCGGGCAGAAGCCAAATCTCATCCCATTCAATCCTCTCTTTTCTTCTTCTTCGCTTTCTTCGACTGATTCATCGCATACAACCCTTCTCGAATCGCGATAATGCGTCGGTAACCATCTTCCGACTGTTCTCTTCAATATTTATGTACAAGTTATTTAATTTATTTCCTTAAATCCCAGCCAAGACCCTAGGTTTTCTTCCAAAGAACTACGACAATCTTTTCCAAATAAAAAATTTAAGGTGATAGAAACTCGGTGTCTTGATCTTCAATTTTATCAAACATACTGTCCAGAGGTCATAAACATCGCTCAACATTTTCAACTCGATAGCATTGTCTTTTGTCGGCATGCTTACAATCCTATTCTCTGTTCTGAATTTTATCACAACTTGTGTGAACTTGACCCCCATCACTCTAGGACTAGAGTTGCAACCCGAGAAATGTTATTCGATCTTGATATGTTTCTCCGGTTTTTACGAATTTGACCTTTAGTTAATCGTATCTTTTTTAGTGCTTCCCTTCCCGACACATTACCTGCTCCTTTTGTCCATCTAACTTTAGATCTTATGTATGCTGAATTTTTTGAGGGGGCACACCCTAAGAAGATGTCTACTGTACCACTGAGTCCAAATGGCAATACCCTTTATAAGATGGTAGTATCATGTATCCACCCGTTATCTTCTAGGGATCAGGGGATTCTGCGTCCTGTTCATCTTTTTTTGATGTACGCATTACGACACATCTTAACTTTGACTTAAGGTACTAGGTCTTCCAATCTATTATCTACTATTCGGGGTACAACACCTCGAATAAAGTCCACATGATCCAGTGTCATGTCCTTATTGCGTACATTGCTTCTTTAGGGGTAGGAGTTCACCGTGGTGAACTAATTGAGTTGTCTGACTTTGATCTTGTAAGGATTAGCTAGTTATCTTTGGCTGGAATTAGGACTAGTGCCGAGGGTTTGGTGTATAAATGGACTCATCCACATTACATTCCACCGGTTGCCGAGGAAGATGTTGCTAAAGATGATCCGATTCCAGTTGAAGCACCTGTTTCGCCGATTATTGATCCAGGATTTGCCATGACACCTTATTTTGACTTTGCTCAGAGCAGTTCCTATGCACCTCCCCTGCCGACTAGTGATTTCTTTAGTCATCTTCGGGATAATAATTTTTAGTCTGTTTGACTCCTTAGAAACTAAGATAAATGATCAGTACACCTCTCTCCAAGGACAGATTGCAGACTTTTGTCAGGAGATGACAGACTGTACTGATGTTTTAGAAAGGGAGCAGCGGAGGATGTTTGATTATTTTCGAGCTAATGATATGGATGAGGATGAGTGACCTCTGGCACTATTATTTGTGACTTGTACTTTTGGGAAACTTTGCATTATGACTATGTACGCTTTGTGGTACTCATCTTTCTTTAGTTACTCTTTTTCTTATTCTTTCCATGTCATTTATAGATTAGGTTTCTTATTTTAAATCTATCTATCTATCTATTTCTTAGTAGTTTTTAAAATTATTTTGTAAAAATCCCCCTTTTAAATTTTTATTTTCAAAACCTATTTCAAATCTTTTATCTTTCTGGAGTAGCATAGGTATTTCCCGTCGAATTGCATGATCTTATAGTTTTAGAAGCCAGCATCTCACAAGCACAGCAGGATCTCTTACTTGTACAACCTAGAATGGGTGGGATGCTTAGGACTTAGCCTAAGATTTCAGATGCTTATGTCAGTGCATCGCTATAAATCTAGGCTTTAAACAACGTACATTGATCAATTTGAGTTCACTATCTAGTAACAACCTAGTTAGTCCCAAATGCTCAAATTGACCAACTTAAGTTAATAGCTTCTATCCTGTGGTAGTTAGCTTTATACGAAGGTTGGACATTTCATCATAAGGATTTTTTTTTTTAGTTTTTAATTCATGCTTGGACTTTTAGGAATTATCAATTTTAGGGAGAGCTTATGAATTTAGAAAAGTTTATTCAAATTTATTTCCTTAAGTATTTTTTCAAATTTTATCTTTAATAACTTCCCTGTTCGTCAAGATTTGCCGAGATTTGCATTTACTGTGCCTTTAATATTGATCGTTCGGTTGACCGATCAGTGTAGTTTCCTTCGCTGCTGATTGAACTGATCTGTGTTGAGTTAACCTAGTTTGGTTGATCGATCCTTACGTTCGGTCGATCGATCAGGTTATAATATGCAAAACAGTGTTAGACAAAGTATCCCTGCAACACAAAGCTTAGCACAATAATATATAATGCATGAGTAATATTAGACAGTAGAACTTGTCTTGATCTCAACTTGGAAATCTTCTCGGTTTCTTTAGTTGGATCAACGACCTTAGGCTGTTCCCTTCTGGAACTCGACCTCTCTATCGCTCCTCCAGTTGTTTACTTCAACCTACCTACCAAACATTGATCCTCCAGATATTGTTTGGACTTTTCACTTAGCCTTGATCGGTCCGCCAGGACTTTTCTCTTGATGTTCGGTCCTCTAGACCGCTCGATCGCACCGCCAAGCGTCGGGTCCTCTCGACCCACTTGGACTTTCACCTGGGTTCCACGATCTGCTAAGACTTCTCCTGCCTAGCCTCCAACTAGGTCTTCCCTGATTGAGTAAACAACATGCACACTTAGTCAATTTGGTAGATCACAATAAGACTTAACTTGAACCTTTGACAACATCAAAACTAAGGTTTGATTCTGGTACAACCTACACCAACAATCTCCCCCTTTTTGATGTTTGACAACCAAGGTTCAAAGTTAAGTTAAAAAGTACAGAAATAAATAAGCAAGCATTTTCACTCTCCCGCCGAGTTGAACATCTCCCCCTGAATTCACTATCTCTCTCCCTTTGACAACATCAAAAATAGGGGAAGCTCTAAAAAGAAAAGCAAAAGCTAAGTATCTTTAAAAAATTAGAGGGAAAGGTTTTTAAATTTTGAGAAATTATAGGTCAAAAAATATCTAAGAATAAAATGAGAATTTTGAACACTTGGTAAGGTTTGAAAAGTTTAAGACATTAAATTTGAAAAAGTGAAGCCTAAATTTTGAAAAAAAATCGTAAAGTGAAAGATTTGAAGAGTATAAATTTTCTTTAAATATAGCAAAGGTATAGTTATTTTAAAGAAAATAATATGAACATTTGAGGACAAAGTTAAAATTATAACAAAGCTAATATTTTAAAAATTTGGTAAAGTAAAGCTTTAGCTAACTAAAAAAAATTTTAGAGTAAAGCTTTACCGAAGATCGAATCAACATCGGGTCTCAGCTAGAAAGGAAGGAAGCTGGTTCGGTTGATCTAACCCAAGGATCGGTCAACCAAACATCGATGATTCTTATAAAAGAGAGCTCGAGGTCCGAGGCTAGATAACGCTGTTTGGTTCAAAATTAATTACTGTGCAAGCTTCTGCTGATCGTTGCTACTTCTCTGCAACTTGCAAGCTGCTCCATCCAGAAGTGCTGACCAAGCCTCGTCTTTTATTATTGTCGGTACATTTATTTATACTTGCATTGTACTTAAACTCTTATAAGATAGTAGGGTGTTACTATCTTGCATATTGTACGCATTGCTTCTTCGGAGGTTTTCGGAAAGAAGGATTTTAGTGGATTACCCATCGGTGCGGTCAAGGATTGCGGGCCTTGGAGTAGGAGTCGACCTAGGCTTCGAACCAAGTAACCAAACTGTTCTTTATTTTTCCTCTACATGACTTTGTTTTTAACGAGTAAAAGAAATGTTTTAAAAATGTGATATTCCCCCCCCCCCCCCCCCCTTCTTTTATCGCACCCTTTCGATCTAACACTAGTGAGTGAATCTAGGCTTTGAAGAAATCATGGTGAGTGAAGCTGGGTGGAAAAATCCTAGTGACTGAACCTAAGTGGTGAAAAATCCTGGTAAGTGAAGCCAGACATTGAAAAATTCAAGTGGATTAAAGGTTGACCAGATATTTCGTATTTGGAAGTCTAAGTGGGTCATGGAGGATCTCACGTTGGCAAGGTAAAGTCCTAACTACAGTTAGACATGAAGAAAATCCAAGTGGGTCAAGGAGGGCCGCACTTGCTAATCAGAAGTCCAATAGGAAGTTGGCAAAGTCCAAGTGGATCAAAAAGTTGACCAGACACTTGGTAGAGAAGTCCAAATATGTCACAGTTGACCGAAGATTGTATAAGGGAACCCTAGGCTTAGGTTAAGCTAGTCAGGATTGGGCAATCAATCAAGTGATTAATTGAGTGTTGTGTCAATTGATCAGGTGATCGATTGACCTCATTTCTCTGATCAATTGGACATATTTTTTTCGTGACGCACAGAGGTGTTTCTAATCGATCAATTGATCGATTGAGCTACGTTAATTGATCACCTAATTGATTGGGTTGCGCCAATCAATTGCACAATTGATTGGGAGGAGAAAATTGTGATGCATAGTGAGAGCATAGAGGTAATCTGAATAGATTAGGTGATCAATTCAGAAGCGCTTAATTGATCAGGTGGTTGATTGGGAGAAAGGAAAAAGAGCTATTGTGAGGTTTAGATGGCTAGATGTGCTTGGATTTGATGTGATGATCGATTGGGAGTAAGGTCAATCGATGGGGAGCCCTAATCCGCGGGATATAAAGGCGATGACGAAGATTCAAACACAAGTTCTTTTCTCCGATTCTCACCGCTTATTCTTGGAATATTCAAGGTAAATTGCTATTGCATTTCTGAGTCGACAAGAGGTATCTACAAGTTATAAGAGATCAAGCAAGGTGTTCATTATATTGTTTATTCATTTTCTTGTTGTATTTTCTTGTTGAGAGCTTGTACGAGGTTTCTCCACCTCCAGAGTGTTTCCAAGGAGTATTTTTATAGTGGATAGTGTACTCTATGTGAATCCTTGGATTAGTCACCTTGTTAACATGGATACCAAGTAAATTCTCGTGTTAGCATTGGAGAGTTATTCACTTCGAGTATTCTACTGCATGATCATCTTCGTTGAAGCGAGAGAGCAAACTATTTACCCCCTCCCCTCTGGCTCCCATTGGTCCTAATAAGTGATATCAAAGATAGATTGCTCTTCACTGAATTCATCGTCGAAAAGGGCAACGAGCTAGAGGAAGAAGAAGAAGTTGAAGCCCTAAAGTCAACAAGTCAATGATTATCATTAAGTGAGCTCAACTTCAAGCTGGATTCTGAGATAAACTCGGATATGATACTAGAGTGCCTCCACTATTCATAGTATCAAGTTTCAGTCTCTGGAAATCAAGGATCAAAATTTTTTGATGATGGAAATAAAGCAATAATTTGCTCTAATGGTGGGGTTTCATGCTCCAAGTGATAGCCAAGGCAAACTCATAAATAAGAGCAAATGGAGCAAAGAACAAATACAAAGATATGATGTTAATGACAAAGTGACCAAATTATTGGTTAATTTACAACCAAGCAATATTTTGAGCCAAATTGAAGATTATGAAGATGCCAAGGAGCAAATTAGTGAAGCTCCATAAAGAATCATCCTCTATGGAATGCAAAGACAAAAACAAAGAGGGAAACTCTTTGTTTTATCTACATGAGGATTCGGAGATTGAGAAATGCTCAATGTCTGAGGAGGAAGTTAAAGAGGCATCCACCTTAAGAATTGAGGGGGAGTGTCATTCATTGATACCAGATCAAGAAGAAGCCTCAACTTCTATAAATGATAAGGTGGAAGATGGTGTCATCTCCATAAGTCAAGGAGGATCATGTGTCACTCCTACAAGTAAAGGTATAAAAATTTCTAGTTGTAAAAATAAAAATTATATCATTTGTTTTGAGTGTAGGAAAAATATATATTACAAGAGCAAGTGTCAAAAGTTGACCAAGAAGAAAGGTCAAGTGACATCCAAGGGCAAGAAAAAGTCAAAGGAAGTTGACCCTATAATATGCAAGGGCAAGGAGCACATTACATATTTTTCTTGCAATAAAAAAAACATTATCAGAACCAATGTCCAAAGGAAATATATCCAATCGAGAAGAAAGAAAGAAGTTCAATTCAAGGGAGAGCTCTTAAGAGCAAATTCAAAGTATCATTTATTGATGCAATTTAAAAAAAATGATAAAAAACATGTTAGAAATAATTTATATTATTTTAATACTATTTATCATGAAAATAGGAAGCATGATATAATTATGAAAAAAATACATAATGTATCATGCTAGAACTAACTTACCTAAGGATAGGAAGGTAGAAAATGATTTAGGCAAGAAATCTAAGAAAAATAGATATATGCCTAAAAATAAAAATGCTCAAGGAAATTAAAAAAAAATTCTAAATGTAAGAATTAAGGATAGAAAATCAAATCTTGAGGTCAAGACTTGATAAATTGAAAAATACCTTTAAATGAATGAAAAATATTTTTAAGGGATCAAATGAGCATAATCTAGGGATAGATAGGCAAGAGTCATTCAAAGGTAAGAGAGGTTTGAGTTACAAACCAAAAGCCAAGGAGCATGTGCCCTCATACCATAGAGTTCTATGTAGTTATGGAACTAACCCTAGGTCTAGGAGTCAAGTCAAGATAACAAGTGAAGTTATCCCTAAAAGTAACCTTGAAAAAACTAGTTTGACTAAGGCTTATAAGAAGTCTAAGAAAGTCATCAAGAAAGTCACAAGAGAAGTTATCCCTAAAGTTGACTGTGAGGAGGAGTTTAGTGTGGCCAAGGTTTTTAAGAAGTCTAGGAAAGTCATTAGAAAGGTTTTTAAGAAAGTTATTCCTAATGAGTACCTAGAGCACCCAAGGAGCATCAATAGATTTTGAGTTTATAAGAGTGTGTTCTCTACCCCTTAGATGGGTTTAGAGAATGTTAACTCTAATTGGAAGGGTAGTTAACACAACCTTGGTGAAGTTGACACTTTGAGAAATTTTTAAGGTATTGCTACACCTTAAAAATGAAGGATTAATATTTACTCTTTGAAAGAGTAAAATGTGCAAAAATTTAAAGATTTGGACCTAATTGAATTGACATAATTAAGTTAAAAGTCAAAGAAATATTAAGTTGAGATTTTGATAATTTCTTTAGAAAATAGGGAAACTAAAGATTATTTTTAAATTTAACGATTAGTTAGTGATACTTAGATAGATAGTGTAAGTATTTTCTTTATGCTAAAATTGCCATAATTGTATGTTCATCATATGCCATGATATCATATTTAGCATTCATATATGTTTATGAAAAGTGTCATATGTAATGTCATACATACATTATTATTCATGATAGTTTTTTTTAAAAAATATACATTTGATGTATATCATAATCATTTTTCATACATTATTTTAAATTCCTTGTAATTAAGGACAATGATATCGATTGACATCCTAGGTTGGATGATCAAAGATTAAATGCCTAGATAGATATGTATGATCTTTTAGTTTTAGGAAAAACCTACTGTACATCTCACAAGAACCATATATTTGACGTGTATGTGTTTTTGAGACATATTAGATACAAGTGAGATATTAGAAAGATAAATAAACTGAAGGTGTTGATTTAGTACATCTTTTTAAGTTCAACTTTCATCTTAACAATAGATTATGAGAAGTCAAATCATTGAAAAAGCTGATGTACAAGTCATGTGTATTTAGCTCAAGGAACATGGTTGGAAATTATGTTTTCAAAAATATTTCAAAATCACTTTGAAAAACTTTATTGAAGTCTATTTTTTAATATGAGTCATCATTGATTAGTTGGACACAAAGTATAGTAAAACATTGAAGTTTTTCAATGATTTCTATGTTTATGGCAATCTTTAAAAATAAGGGTTATTTTCATAGAAAATTATTTTTCCCTCAAAATATATGGTATAAATAATATTTATATAAAATTTTCTGATTTTTGGAAAATCATAGAATTATTTAGAAATTTCTGAATTTTGATCAAAAATTAAAATAAGAAAAATTCAGTAATGTCAATCAACCAATTCACCCAAGCATGAATCAATTACAGACCATTTTCTGCTAGCATAAAGGCTCGTGAAATCGATCAAGTGATCGATTACCTAGCCCTTAATCGATTAAGGCTATTTCCGCAAGCACAGAGGCTCGCGGAATAGATCATCCAATCAATTGAAAGACTGTAATCGATTGAAACCCAACGCTAATCAATTAAGAGATGTGAATTGATTGGTTGCTAAAACAAATTGATTAGAAAGTTTGATTTGGGCTGAAATGATCTGATTTCAATTTATTAAATCACATTTAGTCATATTAACAATCCTTAACCCTTAAAAATGTAGTTATAAGTGTTTAAGGGCAAATTTCTTGATGATAACAAGAAAGGAATGATTAAAGAAGATTAACTTGGAGTTTAGAAGGAGGTTTCACTTCAAAGTTGAATTTTGAATTCAAAACTTTAAATTTTGGGTTTCCTAAAGATATAAGACTTTCATTACATTCCTTTGACAAAATTGACTCTTAAGGGAAAGAATTTTTAATGTGTGTCAAAATGAGAAAAATATAGATTTTTTTTTGTCACATAAAATGCAACAAAACAATCCACCACATAAAGTGCAAACAAACCAGACAATCACAACATCCACATTAGATAAGCTCACCAAACTTTGAATATATTGTAAACCATACCACCACAACTAGCAATTAATGAAACCCAAACTAGAACCACCAATACTCAAGAAAGCCATGACAATACTTCAACCATAATTTGGAGAGTCATAAAGAAAACCATTTTTTTTCAATCTCTACTTTTTATCTAAATGAAATCTGCACCAAACTTTCAACCAAAGCCACAACTAAATTCCACACCCCAAACACCATTAAGACTTGCATTTGTCGATAGCACCAAAACCCTGAGCACATCCACAACCAAAACCAGCAACAGAATTCATCAATACACTTTGACTTTGTTGTATACCATACCACCACAACCAGCACTTGAAGAAGCCCAAATCGAAATCACCGAGGCACATGAAAACCAAGACAATAATTCAAGTATAATATGAAAGAACGCAAAAGAGAATCTATCTCCAATACCTGCTTCTTTATCAAGAAAAAACCTGCAACAATACCTTCATCCATAGCTCCACCAGACATCTAAATGAAAAATCTACCAAAACTAGCATCAACAAAACCGCAGCAACTAATATGCCAGCACCAGGATGAAAATTCATAGAGGAAATCAACACAATAAACAACTACAAATACATCGCGAAGCAAAACAAATAACGAGCTGCAAAACCAATCCAGATTCCCAAAAAACTCCTTGTCATCCCAAATCCAGCACACATTAAACTTACAACATTTTAAACTGGCTTAGAAGAAAACCGAATATATGGAAGACCACTCCTATCCAAACAGCAAATTCCACAAAATTCCTTATCAAACTCAAAGGCACTTTCCCTAACAGAAATAAAAGCCTGATTAGCAATATAATCAGTCGTCGCATTAGCCTCTCTATACACATGAGAAAAAAACACTTGATACTTATAAATAATACCTCTGATTTTACATATCAGGTTATGGAACTCCCAAGAGAAATAAGAAGATGACAATATTTTCAAAGCTACTAAAGAATCAGACTCAAGCTAGATTGGAAATAATTGATTCTCCACTCATAACTCCAGACCTTTAAGAATAGTCACCAATTCAGCTCTAACGTTCGACCCAACTCCAATATATTAATCCACACTTTGCTAACACCACTTTACCATCATATATCTTGTACAATAACCCCAATGGAAGATAAACCTAGGTTCCCCTTCAAGCAGCAATCCATATTCAACTTAAAGGTTCCACTCTTCGATTCTTCCTTCTCACCACCGAAATGGTGTTAACAACATTTGACCTCACCAGAAACCCAAATGATGAGCCACAGCAATAAATCCCTTCCAATACCTAGGCTTAATGAATCCCGCAGCCAAACCAATAATCGAATAATGGGAAACTAGCCAAATAATCTTCTTTGCCACCGACTTTATGCCACGATGCTTGGCATCATTTCTTCAACACCATAGAAACCATACGATCAAAAAAGGAATAGCCTTCCTAATATGACCACCATGAGACCAGGACCGGCCAACCCTCCACTTTTCAAAAAATAAAAAACAATCAACACCAAATAATTGAGCAAAATATCTCTACACTTCTAATGCAATAGCTCCATGAAAAAACAAATGTCCCAAGACTCCACAAAATCACAGCAATAACATTTAGAAGCTAAGTAAACTCCCCTCCTTTACAGCTCTTCATCCACTGGCAACCGCTTACTTAGAAAACGCCAAATAAAAATGGAAATATTTGGAAATAAAAGCTTACTCCAAACTGCACTCCAGATCCCATTCTGTCTCCAGGAATAGCTTGTTGCTGACCCTCCCAAATGCACTGCCATGTTGATTTCATAGAAAACCTCCCATCCAAAGATGGCTTCCATATAATACAATCCCTCACACCCGAATATTTAGCCCCTTCTACATTCTCTGTCCGATCAGGGATCCCCTCAATAACAAGCAAAAAGTCCACAATTTTAGCAACAGTCTGATCCGGTAAAACCCCTTTAAGCTTATTCATCTTCCATCCCGAGTTGCAAATAAAATTTGTAACTTTACTATTCGGATTACCAGAAATTGGGAAAGAAGTTAAAGAGGACCACAATCCAACCAATTATCATACCAAAATCTAATAACCACATTTCCAAAAACCTAGCCTATATTCCTCTCTGCATAGCTGCGTATCTTCAAAAGTCTGCGCCAACATGAAGAAGCATTACTTTTTAGAAGAACCACACTTGGAGAAACTCCAACACAATACATTTTAGTCATAAAAATTGCCCAAAGAGATTTTTGCTCCCTAAACCGAACCAGAATTTCAAAGTAACTGCCATAGCAACATTCGAAAGCCTTCGTATCCCCAAACCACCTTCCAGTCTTGGTAACCCAACTAATCCAATGTATTTTCTTGTTAGAACTAGTAGACCCCCCAAAAAAAAGTTAGCAAACAACATCTCTAATTGATGTAAAATAGATATGGAGGAAGCATAACCTGTATTAAGTAAAAAGGCACAGAAAATAAAACATTTTAAATAAGTGTGGTTTGGCGTTGCTCTAAATTGGTATAACTACCGTTCGAGTATTTTTTTTCGTCGCTTTTTCGTTCGTTTAGGGTTGCTCTAAAACATGTTTCATTTTTTCCCTCTAAAATTAATTTTGAAAAATTCATTGTCACATTTTCACCATTGGTCCGTATTAGTGAAATATTGTGTTTTCAAAAATTTATGGTAATAATTTTTTTATATTATTTTAATAATATTTTATTATTTTTTCTCAAAATTTCTGAATTACTATTTTTATTTTTCTCCCGCACTACTAATCCAAGACCAAGCCTTGGGACATTTGCTTCTTATTTTTTTTGTGTGCGAAATTGTCTTTCTAAAATGGCTCTTCAAGAAGGCTATAACACCGACTGCCCACCGCTCTTCATCGGAGAAGACTTCGGCTACTGGAAGGGCCGAATGGAGTCGTACCTCCAAACGCATTTTGAAATCTAGATGATCATCAAAACTAGTCTGGATCTTCCAACTGACGACGCTGGCAAACTTATCCCATGCGAGAATTGGGATGCAGCACTCATAAAGAAGGTAGAAGCAAACGCCAAAGCAACGTATACACTTATGTGCGGACTAACCAATGAGGAGTTGAACCGCATCAACCCTTTCTCAAGTGGAAAAGAATTGTGGCAGAAGCTGATTGAGTTACACGAAGGTACTTCCAATACGAAAGTAAGTAAGCATGATTTAATAGATGAATTATTTGAGCAGACTAATACTATTCCGGCCGAGGAAGGTGTTGCGTTGGTTGCAGGTACAAGAAAGAAGAAGGCGTTAAAGGCAACTTGGTCTGAGTCATCAGATGAATCTGAGACCGACGAAGAAGAACAAACAAGCCTTCTCTCTCTACCAGTACAAGCGAACATTGTCGAAACTGAGTCCGAGTTCGAGTCCGAAACCGAGAGCGAATCCGAAACCGAGTCCGAGCGAAGCCACGCATCCGTATCCGTTTCCGAAGGGCCAAACCCCACTGTAAGTTCTCTACTCGCCGAGACTCAATTAGATGATTTACAAAAATTAGTTTCATATTTGTTAAAGAAATTGGCTAAATCCAACGTTCGAGTCAAGTCACTCCAAAAGGAGGTAACAACCCTTAAGGAAGCGACTAACTCGAGTTCTTTGACTGAGCCGATTCAAATTGAAAGTTCAACTCAAGTCCAACAACTTAAGGACAATTTGAAAATTCAAGTTAAAGAACTTAAAGATACACTGGAACGGTTCACGTTGGGTTCCAAGAATCTTAATCTGATTCTTGGAAAACAAAAAGCTGTTTACAATAAATCTGGACTTGGGTTTAAACGTAAACAAAAATTCAAATCATATCTGTCAATTATAAATAGGTCAAATAGAAACATAGTTCAAGCATGAGTCCCCAAGTCCAAGTTGGTCAATCAAGTCAGACTTGGTCAATATTGGGTCCTCAAGGATCAAGTCCATTACCTTGATAGACCATATCGAGGCTATGATCTAGGAGGAGCCAATAGAAAAACCATTTTTAGAACTGTTTGATGCTTGCCTTTTCTACTCTTTTATACATGCTTAGATTAGGATAGATTAAGGACCTAGGCGTAATTTACACTTGTTTAGTTAAACCTAGGGGTTTCAAAAGGAAAATTAAATATACATTTTCTTTGAGCAGCTCTGTCTAGAAGTGGTGGATGATCCCATACCCAAGAAAGCCTAGTGTCTCGCCACAGCGTGGGTGCCAATCTTCGAAATATATATTTAATTAACCAATTGGAAAACCTAAGTTTAACTCAAATGTAAATTAATCCTTAGAAATAATCTAAATTAAATATAACCATCTCATAAAACTACTTAAGACTCCTTGATTGGTAATTTAGAAAAGGGTGAGATGAACCTAGGATTAAAATAGTTATTTTAATTTCATAATAAATTTAAAAATCTTATTTAATTATTAAATAATTTTGAAAATCATAATTAAATTTCAAATTTATACTTAATTATTTAAAAAAAATTAAAAATTCTTTTAAAAATGATTTAAAAATCTTTTAAAAATGATTTAAAAATCTTTTAAAAATCCTTTAAAAATTATTTAAAATTCTTTTAAAAATTCTTATAAAAATTATTTAAAAATCTTTTAAAAATCCTTTCTAAAATTATTTTAAAAATGATTTAGAAATCTTTTAAAAATATTTTTAAAAATCCTTTAAAAATTATTTAAAATTATTTTAAAAATCTTTTTAAAAATTATTTAAAAAATTCTTATAAAAATCTTTTAAAAATCCTTTAAAAAATTCCTTTAAAAATTATTTAAAACTCTTTTAAAAATCCTTTCAAAAATTATTTAAAATTCTTTTAAAAAATTATTTTAAAAATTATTTAAAAATCTTTTAAAAATCCTTTTAAAAATTATTTTAAAATCTTTTAAAAATCCTTTTAAAAATCATAAGCTGAAGTTAACTTTGTCTCACACTCACTCATAAGCTGAACTCGCTTGATAACTTAGAATGAATGAGATTGAAAATTAGGAAAATAATTAGTAATTTTTATATTTTTTTTGCATGCTTGGACTGTTAGTTAGAGCCCTAGAGTCAATCATTTGATGATTGTTGTATGGACTCGTTGTATCATATTCTTATATATATAAAGACATTTGTTTATGGTTATTATGCTTACTTGTATTGGTGCCGAATAACTAAGTATAATAGCGTCCTTGAGTAAAAGGTTCTTACCTATATCAATCGGTTAGTTGAATCGATAGTGAGATGATATAGGGAACACTACTCTTAATCATTCCTAGTCAAGTATTAGCATTCAGGGACAATGTTAATACGACGAGACTAGCATGTAGGTCAACTAGATGACTTAATCTCACAAGTCATGGATATGGAGATATCAAGTTGACACATGGGTATGCATTGGAGAATGTATACTGAATGACCCGCCATGAGAAAGTATCATGGATCGTTATATGAGTGTCATATACTTTCTCATGTGGCTATTAACATGACTGTTAGTCCTTGGACCTGAAGTCATCATGGTTCCCTACATAAGGAGTT
Source organism: Zingiber officinale (assembly GCF_018446385.1). NCBI lineage: Eukaryota > Viridiplantae > Streptophyta > Magnoliopsida > Zingiberales > Zingiberaceae > Zingiber > Zingiber officinale. The sequence continues at coordinate 36,045,008 of NC_055992.1, read as the reverse complement.
ACATACTTTGGCTTCGTCAAATGTCATCCGTAACTAGGTGGACTATAAAGGTGATTACTGGGTATGTAACAAATTATGTGGAGGGATGTGAATGAAGTAGATGAGATCTATCCCTCCTATATGACGGGAGTGACATCGATATTCTTGATAGAGTGAGACCACTAAGTGCATGGTCATGCCCAAATGAGTCAATATGAGATGTTGAGCTCATTTGATTGAGTGAGTCTACTTGGGATTCAAGATTTAGATTGATTATAGGATGACACGGTCTATGCCTCATATTGATCAATCTAGATGTCTAGGATAGAAGGACACTTGTCATATATTGTGAAGAGTCACAATTAGTAGTCACAAGGTGATGTTGAATCTCAACATTCTTATAACTTGGGTAGTAATGATATGTTGCTAGATACCGCTCATTACTTATGCTTCTAAATGGGTTTAGGAGCATTGCCAATGTTATAAGAACCTATAGGGTCACACACAAAGGGCAATTAGATAGAGATTAGGTTTATTTGATGAACCTAAAGGATTAGGTCCATATGATGAACCAAATTGGATTAAGAGTAATCCAAATTAGGCTAATTGAGTTGGACTCAATTTGGTTCATATGTTAGATGAGTCTAATTTGGACTTAGACTCATTGAGTCAATTTAATTCAATGAATAGAGATTCATTAAATTAAAATTGACTTGAACCAATGGCTAGATTTGATCAACCATGGGAGAGAAATGGTCAAGTTTGACTTGACTTGAGAGGAAGATGAAAGGTCAAGTTTGATTTGACCATTGCCACCTCATTTGTGAGTTGGCATTAAGTGGGCTAATGATGATGTGCCACATCATCAAGATTAGCACATGTGTGTGCCACATCATGAGGGAGATCAAGAGTTGTGACTCTTGATATCCCATGGAGTATAAAACTCCTCCTTTAGTGGCCGGCCATATTCAAGGGGTGTTGAATGTGTTTGTGTGCTTAGTGTAACTCTCATCTTCTTCCTCAAGCTCTTTCTTCTCTCCCTCTCCTCCACCTTGGCCGAACCTTTCAAAGGTGCTAGCACACCTTTTGTTTAGTTTCTCCATCTCTTTCTTGTGTGGATACACATAGAAGAGTATCTACTTTGATACTCTCGAGATCCGGCGAACCTTGGACGAGCGGGATTAGCGAAGGGCTTCGCTACAAAGGTATAAGCCTCTTCTTGTAGATCTAGAGTAGATCTAGGTTTAGAAACTCATACACGTAAAGTTTTTGAAATTATTTTCTTCGCACGGATGCGGTGGCATGGGTTTCAGGATTTCCGCAACGCAAAAAGCGATTTTTGCGGTCCGAAAAACCCAACAGTGGTATCAGAACCATGTGTGAAGCGCGTACAAGTTTTTGTTTGTATTTTTATGAAAAATATCAGTTCTGTAATATTCTATAAATTTACTGTTTTTATAGATTTATGGGTATTTTTCTCGTAGAAGCAAAGCACAAGAGTTTAGACACTTGTAGGCTTCGACTACCGAGAAAATTTTTTCGAAACGACAAGGTTTCACCCCAAATCGTTTTGGGACAGCGGGCTAAGGCGCTGTAGGATCACTTAGGAACACTCGCGATGGTTATATCGCGGGTAGGGGTGCTGCCCCTAACCCCGTAAGGGGGTTTGTTCCGCGATTGCGCTCGAAAATCGTTAAACGGGACCGCCGAGAATTTTTACTCATAAAATCATAAAAATATTAGACAAAAATTACAGAAATTTATGAAAATTACATAATTTAGAATTGTGTATCATTTTATGATGGTCATGGCCCAAAAGACCCATTTGATTGGAAATTGTGTTGTAATTCATAATACGGTCTGCGTGCCGTTATGTGATTGTGCGTGTTGTATATTTGATACGCGACCTGCGCGTTGTGCCTTTCTATTTATTTATTCCTGTTGTAAATAGTTTAGACTCGAATGTAACTCGAGTTTCACCTTTTGTAATGTACAAAATGAGACGGTGGAAGGTTCACTCGAGACGGAGTTACGAGGAGGGTGCGAGCAACACAAGGTGGTCAAAGGAAGGAGCTTGAGAAGCTGTTGACCTTAGGTTGACCATCCGATTTTCTCATTAGCTTGAGAAGATCGTAGTAGGGCCATGACTAATCACAAAATTAATTAATTGCTTGTATGTGTATATGTGATGCATGCTAGATTAGTAATTAATTAGTGCCTTAACGATTAGATTAGATCTAAGTCACGCACATGATACACCTCCACGATTAGATTAGATCTAAATCGAGTATATGATACGCATCGTCGATTAGATTAGATCTTAATCGCGTCAACTCAAAAATGCCTACCATGCCGTGATACCTATCACTACCTCGATCACATGTTGTTGTTGAATCTGCCAAAATAGAGCAACACATATTATCTTGGTAGGGTACGAAGGGACAATCTTGGTCCCGCCTATCAACGCATGGGTGAATAAAAACTTAATTAGATTGAGTACAACTAGTTAAATTAAGTTTAACTGTAGGCATTTATCCAATAGTTGGAAGATAGGACAAAATCACGTTTATATTAACTCTTGGGCGTATTAGCTAAAGCTAACTCGAGTTTTAATATAAATGCGGATCTTGATCCTATAAACAAGAGTTGCATAGAGATGTAATTGATAATTAGTTACCTACCGATTATACTAAGTCTTGAGCGATTTAGCCAAAGCTAACTCAGGGCATAATATGATGTGGATCTTGTCCCACATGAATTCTATAATTCAGTGGGAGCATCATTTAATTAAAGGCCTAATTAGATGATTAATAGAATATGATATTTATTTTTCTGTTGTAGATAACCATGACGTCAAATACGAACTCTTTCTCCCTGTGTTCCGTCCTTGAGAAGAACAAGCTCAACGAAGCTAATTTCCTGGATTGGTATAGGAACTTGAGAATCGTTCTCACACAGGAACGAAAACTGTACATCCTGGAGCAGCCCATTCCTGAGGCACCTCCTGCCACTGCCACGCGAGCTGATCGTGATGCTTACAAGAAGCATCAAGATGACACATTAGATGTGTCATGTCTTATGCTTGCGACCATGAACTTTGAGCTTCAGAAGCAACATGAGTTGATGAGCGCTTATGATATGGTTGAACATCTTCGTCAACTATATCAAGGACAAGCGAGGCACGAGAGATTCGAGATCTCTAAGGCACTGTTTCAGTGCAAGATGCAAGATGGGACTCTCGTAGGCCCATATGTACTCAAGATGATTGGGTACATAGAAAACCTATAGAGATTGGGATTTCCCCTTGGCCAAGAGCTGGCCACTGACTTGATCTTGCAATCCTTGCCAGATAGCTATAGTCAATTCGTTCTAAATTATAACATGAATGAAATTGACAAGCCACTGCCTGAGCATCTGAGTATGTTGAGAACTGCTAAGATCAACCTTAAGAAGGTTAAGCCCAACTCCATTTTCATGGTGCAAAAGGGAAAAGGCAAGGGCAAGCCTAAAAGTAAGGGAAAGTCCCAAGCCAAGGGCAAAGGCAAGGCACTGAAACCCAAAGGAGGGGTTGCCAAGGATGCTACCTGCTTTCACTGCGGTCAGATTGGACACTGGAAGAGGAACTGCAAAATCTACCTGGGAGATCTTAAGAAGAAGAGAAGTAAGACTTCCACTTCAGGTATATATGTTATAGAAGTCAATCTATCTATTTCTTCATCATGGGTATTAGATACCGGATGTGCTTCTCACATTTGTACTAATGTGCAGGCGCTGAGAAATAGCAGGGCAATGACGAAGGGTGAGGTGGACCTACGAGTAGGCAATGGAGCACGGGTTGCTACTGTTGCTGTAGGAACTTATCATCTATCTCTGTCTTCTGGGCTTGTATTAGAATTAGATGAATGTTGTTATGTGCCTGCTTTAACTAAGAACATTATATCAGTTTCTTGTTTAGACAAGAAAGGTTTTTCATTTATAATAAAGAACAAATGTTGTTCAGTTTATTTAAATGATATGTTCTATTGTAGTGCACCTCTGATGAATGGACTCTATATTCTAGACCTTGAGAACCCTATCTATAACATAAGTACCAAGAGGTTCAAGTCAAATGACATGAACCAAACCTATCTCTGGCATTGTCGCTTAGGTCATATAAATGACAAACGCTTATCCCAGCTCCATAAAGATGGTTTGCTGGACTCATTTGATTTTGAATCATATGAGACATGAGATTCATGTCTTCTAGGCAAGATGACCAAGACTCCCTTTAGTGGACACAACGAGAGAGTGACTGACTTGTTAGGTCTTATACATAGTGATGTATGTGGCCCTTTCAATGTCACTGCTAGAGGTGGTTATAGGTACTTCATTACATTTACTGATGACTTCAGTAGATATGGTTATGTGTATTCGATGACACATAAGTCAGAATCCTTTGAAAAGTTTAAAGAATTCAAGAATGAAGTACAAAACCAGCTTGGCAAGAGTATTAAGATACTTTGATCAGATCAAGGTGGAGAATACCTTAGCCATGAGTTTCGTGACTATCTAGCTGAGTATGGGATCTTATCTCAACTCACTCCTCCTGGAACACCACAGTGGAATTGTAACGCCCTGCCTCCTACTGACTAAGCTGTGAAGCCGGGGGTTACATTATACTAAGCTATTCTTGGACTATCACTAAATGTCCAGGTGCGGAAAAGCTAAAATAATTAAAACTTCTACTATTTGTTATAAAATCTGAAATTCTATGTTCAGAGTACACTCCTACAGTTGTACATATGCTAAGAAGGGAACCTAACCTTCCTACTTGATCAAAAATTGAAATCAGACTTTCCAATCGATCGGCTGATCGATTGGAGTAGTTTGATCGATCCACTGGTCGATCCAACGTGCTACTGTGCACGGAAGTCCCATCTGGATCGATCGGCTGATCGATCCAGTCTGGCAAATCGATCCAGAGATCGATTCAGAAGCTCTCTGTTCGCGGGATTACAATTCCCGATCGATCGACTGATCGATCCATGGCCGATCGATCAGCTGATCGATTCATCAGCTTTCTGTATGCGGCAGATCGATTTTCGATCGATCAGCTGATCGATTGAGGGTTCCTCAATCGATCGACTGATCGACTCTATGACATTCTGTACGTGGGGCTTCTTCCAATCGATCAGCTGATCGATTGAGGACTCCTCAATCGATCGGCTGATCGATTGGGTTTCTGATTTCTGTAGAAATCAGACCCGGATTCATACAGAACTTCCAGAAATCACTAAAATACAACATCACTCACATTTTACTATCTATTAACAAGACAATTAGCAGTCTAAGCATGACAAAACCCTTAGTTTCACAGATCATGAGACTTAGCATCCTAAAAGTGCAGAAAAGTAACTAAAAGCTGAAATTCTAAGTCTTTAGGTGAGCTATTTCCCAAGAGTCTTTATTCCAAGTTCCTTACACACACATATTTTCATCGCATTGCCTCCAGCCGCCACTATTCCATCTTTCCTTTACCTTTATCTGCAGCATAAGGAAAAAGAAACTATAAGCTTGGAAGCTTAGTAAGAAACTATCTACCTCAAAAAAACATGCATTCAACGAAATCATGCTTTCTTTTAAAATATGATGTGCTAATAAACATGATGAGAATCATACTAGAATACTGAAACATGGCAGTCAACTTCGAAACATAGCTATTTGTGTATCAACAAGAACTAAACTGATACCTAAGCTAAGCTAATTATCATCACAATAAGAACTAAACTGAAACAAAGTTGTATTCACATATTTGTTTCGTGAAATTTGAAAACTATTTTCATAAATAGATAAAAATACTAATCATGCCGCTGATGGGCCCGGCAACTGTACTTGCTATGCGCGCATCTCTAACTAGGCCCGATGTCACACCCCAGAGGAGTCCCTGTCCAAGAAAATTTCGGCAGCATCTCCCCTGTACGGTGGACAATCTGAAACTTTTCTACATTCTCATATACCTCAGCCACAGGCGGCTGGAATAATAACAATAAATAAAAAAAAACAATCACCACGCAGTTTATATAGATATTCAGCCTCTGGCTGTCACAACCACGCAGTTAATAATAGTAATCACAAACAATAGTACTCTGACTCGAAATCCACCCTACTCAACTACACTCGTAAAGCTTAAATCCGGCGAACTTACCTCTTCTGCCATCGAGGCAGACATGTAGTAGAATAAAATCCAAATCATACCAAAAGTCCATCAATATCAAAAGAAAAACATACGATGTCCAAGTATCCAAATAACCAAGTACACACATAAGCAAATAAAAAAAACCAAACCAAATGGTAAATAAATCCTCGAGGTCTGCAGGGATCTAGCACTACGTGCAGTGAGGACTAGCGACTGGAACTCCCTCCGGACAGCATCAACCTGAAAATAACAACAATGGAGGCGGGGTGAGTCCAACACTCAGCAGGTACAATTGATATGCAAAGTAAAGAAATAACACCTAACACTAATCATGCGCATAGTCTCCTGATATAAGAAAGATAAAAATATTCATCTGAAGTAAACAGGAGAGGAACTGTACTAACCAGGATCTGAGTATAAGGACAAACAGTCCGAGTGATATAGGAATCCTGTATGCATGTCAAACATAGGTATCCAAACAATATGCAACATATAAATGCAGCAAGCACAAACACAAGCAATAAATGCATCATGCATATGATGCCAATGATGCGTCCTGGTCACCCCTGACGCCAGTCGATCACCTCACACATAATAGTGAGGCCGAGTGGGTAGGGCTGTGACAACCGTGCACTCTGTCGTCACTACTCCTGATGAGTGACCGAGTGGATGGGATGCTGTCGGAGTACACCTATCCTCCTACCCCAAATCATAAATGGGGGAGCGCAATGCTCTCATCTCCCGGTACTCAAAGACGGGGAGGAATCCCTGCCGGATAACACGTTATGTCACACTACCCATGAGCGGACCAACGGTGCCTAATAGAGTCCCTACCGCAACCCACTCAGCCTGAATCGACCACTAACCCATGAGTGGTGGTGTGTGCAGATCCATGTAACTGGCGATGTGCTCAACAATAATGGAGCGGACTATCGCACAACATGCAATCATACAAATGGTGCATGGTACTAACCACAAAATATCCTGACCTAATCCACATGTATATAAAAATACATCATAGGTCAACGAATCAAAACAATCCAAAGGTACACAGAAGGTATAAAACCTAGGCCCTGAACATGGTAAAGCATGGTATATCACTACCCCTATAAGCATGTATAAACAGGTAAAATATACATGAGATGCAAACCAATCAATAAATCAAGCATGTACCAAGATTTGGGTAGTGATTAACCGAAACAGATAAGAAACACAATTAATGCAACATGTTAATTTCATTACTAAGCATATCAAAGACAAAAAGTCAAAAGTACCCGCCTCCAATAGGAATGTCTAAATCCGACATCGAGATGCTCGTCTCGCGTCAAAGTCCTGTAATATTTATAGTTTACAGGTTTAGCTAATTTCATATAGATAAAATAGCTAAATCAAATCCACGAGAAGCTAACATAAATCCAACAATTAACTAGGGTTAATTTACCTTAACCCTAATCATCCCATTAATCGATTAGATTAAAAATCTAAACTTATCCTTAAATCAAATTAAGAACAATTCATGACTAACATTCCCTAGCTTCCATTCCAGGTGTAAGCTACAACGAAATAAACACACACCTTACCTAAACTCGCAACCGATGTTGATCCACAACTAGGGAAAGTACTGCCAGCACAGATTGATTGCTGCTGGAACCCAAGAAAACCCACCGAAGCAACACTTCCTGGGATCCTTCACTGAACGAAATAGGATGAAATCAAGAATCCAACTCAAAATCCCAAATTTTCTACTAAGCAACCCCTTACCTTCAAGATCGTAGTTAGGGCACCGAGGAAGGTCGGCTGAAGAACTAAGGCACAGGTACGACAGAAGAGAGGTGGCGACTGCTCTAGGCCAGTGACGCGATGCTCGATTTTCCCACGGTGATCGACCGAAGCAGGCGACAGTCTGCGGGGAGTCTGCGGCTCAGGAATAAGTGGCGGCGTCGGCAAGCACAGTGGTGATGGCAGCCGGCGCTAGGGCAGAAGGGAGGCCGGCAGTGTCTCGTCGGAGGGGTAGCCGGCCACGGTGCTAGGGCACAACCCAATCGACGCTGGCGTTGCTGGATGGTGTCGGCCGATCGACTCCCTTGTGGCGTCGGCGTCGGGAAGAAGAGAAGAAAGGTGGAGGCTCACAGCTCGTGGCTCGCTAGGGCACAAAGGATGGAAAAGAGAAGAAGGAAGGGGGATCGATGAGGGAGAAGTAGAGAAGAGGAGAAAACCGCCCGGCAGTTAGGGCTCGGAGGAGAAGAATCGGGAAAAAGGAGAAGGCGCGGGGGGGGAACAGTGTCGGGGAACGGCGTCAGGCTTAAAACGCAGTGAGGAGAAAAAGAAAAGGTAAGAAATAAAATAAATAAACATTTCCTCACTAAAATAGGGTAGCCTAAACAGGCTTTTCCCGGACCTCGTTTTTATCCCCGTCAACTCGTCCATACGAGTTCCGAAAAATTCCCGAAAAATTTCCAAAAATTCTGAAAAATTCTCTTATTAATATTCACATATTTTCAGTATTTTACATTTTCCCCGACTAATAAAAATTTGGTCCCCAAATTTCATTATCTACCATCAGCAAACACTAACAACAGGTAAAGCGTATAAATGTTGAACGGTGAATAAATCACATACCTCAAGTGAAAAGGTGGGGATATCGAACTCGGATCGTATCCTCAAGCTCCCAAGTAGCCTCCTCGTCTGAATGATGCTGCCATCCGACTTTAACCAGCCGAATAGTCTTGTTCCGCAACTGACGCTCTTTTCGGTCGAGAATCCGTACCGGAACCTCCTCATAAGTAATGTCAGGCTGAACTGGAACTGGAATATCTGCCAGCACATGCGTCGGATCAGCACGTATCACATCGATACGTGAAATACATCGGTAGTGTCAGCGTGTAAGCTACCGCTCCGATCCTCTCCAATATCTCGAAAGGCCAATGTATCGTGGAGCTAGCTTACCTCGAGGCCAAATCTCTTCACCCCTTTCGTGGGTGAAACTCGAATACATGGTCGCCAACAGAGAACTCTAGTGGTCTGCGTTTCGATCAACATAACTCTTCGGCGATCCTGCCTCGACATCCTCCGTCCGATAGTACGGACCAACTCTGATCCCATGAACTCTATGAGGTCCCAACATTTGGGCCTCTCCAACCTCATCCTGAGGATGGGTGTTCACAAGGTCTACCAGACAACGCCTCAAACGGTGCCATCTAGATAGCCGAATGAAAGCTATTGTTGTAGGCAACTCTACCAACGACAGATCCTCCCAACGCCTCCAAAATCCATAACACATGACCTCGGCAGATCCTCTAAAGTCCGAATGGTCCGCTTGAGTCCATCCGTCTGCATGGATGGAAAGTCGTATTGAACGGAGTTGTGCCCAAGGCTGCCGCAGACTCGCGTAAACGAGACGTAAACCGTGGATCTCTATCCGAAATGATACTCAACGGAGCACCATGTAGTATGATGATCTCCCGGCAATACAGATCTGTCAATCGATCCAGGGGATCAGTCCTCCGAATCGCTAAAAAGTGCGTGGATTTGGTTAATCGATCAACGATTACCCAAATCGCGTCGTGACCTCATCGTGTCCTCGGCAAACCCACCACAAAGTCCATGGTAATGTGATCCCACTTCCACTCAGGAATAGGAATCCGCTGAAGTAATCCTGCAGGTCTCTGGTGTTCAGCCTTCACCTGCTGACAGACAAGACATCTAGCTACGAAATCCGCGATGTCTTTCTTCATACCGTTCCACCAATAGGAACGCCTCAAGTCCCGATACATACGGGTCCCGCCTGGATAGATCGCAAATCGAGAACGGTGAGCCTCCTGAAGTAGCTCCTGAAAGCTGGTCTCGCAATCCTCGGACCATATGAACTTCACGCCTTTCCTGGTAAGACGTGTCAGCGGCATAGCAATACGCGAGAAACCCTCGATAAAACGTCGATAATATCCGGCCAATCCCAGAAAACTACGGATCTCCTGAACTGACTTCGGCTGCTCCCAACCGGTGACAGCCTCGATCTTCTGAGGATCAACTGAAATACCTCTGCTAGAGACACGTGTCCCAGAAAACCGACTAAGGATAACCAGAATGCACACTTGCTGAACTTCGCGTACAGCTGATGCCGTCTAAGAGTCTCCAAGACTATATGAAGATGCTGTGCATGCTCCTCCTCGGAATGCGAATAGACCAATATGTCATCAATGAAAACGATAACAAACTGATCCAGATACTCCAGAAAAATGTGGTTCATCAAGTCCATAAACACCGCTGGAGCATTGGTAAGCCCAAATGGCATTACCAAAAACTCATAATGACCGTATCTGGTACGGAAAGCTGTCTTCTGGATATCTGAGTCTCTGACTCTCAACTGATGATATCCGGATCGCAGATCAATCTTAGAATACACTGATGTACCTCTGAGCTGATCAAACAAATCCTCGATCCGTGGTAAAGGATATTTATTTCTGACGGTCACTGCATTCAGTTGTCTGTAGTCAATACATAACCTCATGGTGCCGTCTTTTTTCTTGACAAATAATACCGGAGAACCCCATGGTGAAACACTAGGGCGTATAAATCCCCTATCCAAAAGCTCTTGGAGTTGAACCTTCAGCTCGTTCAACTCTTTCAGTGCCATACGATACGGAGCTTTCGATGTCGGTGAAGTTTCCGGAATCAGCTCAATAGTGAACTCCACTGGCCTTCTGGGAGGCAAACCAGGAAGCTCCTCAGGGAATACATCTGGATACTCTCGGACTACAGAAACGTCGGAGAGCTGTGAACTGCTGTTGTCTTCAGTACAAATCAGAGATAATAGAAAACCATGACAGCCATGAGACAGTAGCTTCTGCGCCTGAATCACCGAAATAATCGAGATGCTATCATCTCTGATGCCAGTGAAACTCCACGAGGGTTGGTTCGGAGGCCGGAAGGTGACCACCCTTGTCTGGCAATCAACGGTAGCATGATATACTGATAGCCAATCCATGCCAAGAATGATATCAAACTCGACCATCTCCAATACTAGAAGATCTACCGTAAGTATCATGTTGCCAAAGTCTAACGAGCAACCTCTGATCTCCTGGGTGACGTCTAATGTATCACCGGACGGTAGGGAAACAGTCAATCGCTGCAATCTAACAGTAGGTAATCTACCAATCTCCCGCATAAAGGTACGGGATAAAAAAGAGTGCGAGCTACCAGTATTAATCAATATATCAGCGGAAAATGCATAAATAGAAATCATACCGCGGAAAACGGATCCATCGGCCCGCTGAGCATCCTCCCTGGTAATCGCATGAACTCGTCCAGTCTCTGGCGGAGGAGGAGGAGGTAACGCTGCCAGCGGCTACTGCGGCTGGGCAGAAGCCTGTCACTGAGGTGCTGCTGGACTATGTGCCAGATAAGACTGAAAGGATGGTGACTGATACTGTGCAGCTGGCTGGGACTGAGTCTGATACTGCCCCTGAGTCGGATAATAAGGTCCTGAAACATAACTCTGGGGTGCAATGGAAGCACTGGAGTACTCCTGTCCAAGCATGCCAAATGATGCTGCTGAGGGAGCTGCTCCCTGCTGACGCTGTGAGGAATGGGCTTTCTGCCCTCCTCGATATGCCTCGATCGACTAAATGCCCCTCTCGACTGACCTCCGGGTGTCCGAGCCTTCACCGGTGACAATCTCGGCTCTAGTGCAGGCTTGCAATAAAAGCAAACTGGTTGTCCCAGAGCAAGGGGTAGGTGATCTCGATCCACATCGGAAACAATGAGTATCACGAAGGTGGTTGCTTGCTGTTTGAGAAAACCAGGACGCTGAAGAAGACCGCCTCGACGAGGCCTACGAGACGCCGTAAGTACTCGACCGACCGTCGCGACTACTCGATGCTGTGCGCCAGATCGCTGCTGGATCTGCCCTGATGTCTGACCCGTATACTTCCTTTTCCTGTCCGGATATGCTGTCTGCTGAGCTAACTCTATCATCAAAGCTCGAGCCAGTGCATCAGAGTAAGATGTGATCCCTAAACCGGCAAGCCATACATGCAGATAACCATCCAGTCCCTGAATAAACTGCATCATGCGAGTTCTGTCCTCCGCAACTAGCTCTGGACAAAACTGAGCCAACCGGAGGAATTCAGTATTATACTCGGTCACTGAGCGGTTATTCTGCCTCAGACTCATAAAATCCTGTCGGCGAGCCATCTAATAAGACAGTGGAAAGAAGCGGCTCTCAAAAGCCTCTCTGAACCTAGTCCACGTGACATTGCACTCACCAATAATAGAACGCTGAGTAATCCACCAGGCATTAGCTTCATCCCGTAAATGATAGGCAGCCAGCTCTGCTTTCTCCCACTCGGAGCAAGCCATATAGAAGAAAGTCTGCTCCATAGTCTCTATCCATGACAGAGCCATACTCGGATTGAGATCTCCGCGGAAAAGAGTGAAACGAGTCTTCATCAACTCAGCCAATGCTGGAATCCTAGCCCGTGCAGCGACAATATCAGTGAGCTGTGTCGGGACGGCTGCAGGAGCTGGCGGAAACATTGAAGCTGATACTACAGGTGGTACCGCGGAATAAACCGGAGGAGGAACTCCCGGTGCTGCTGTATAAACTGGAGCATAAGCTGTCGGTGGTACTGCTGGGGGAATAAAAATGGCCGCAGCTGGAGGTACGATAGGTAATGGTACCGGATGCGGAGTAGCCGGTATCCCTAATGCAGGTGTTGCTGGGTACACCGTATGTACTGGGGGCACAGGGGCTGCTAGTGCCGGATACACTATAGATCCAAGTAGCGGTGGTACTGAATACGCTGTAGGCTGCGATGGAGCAGATGTCGGGTACGTCAATGGTACCCCTGATAGTACCGGAACTACTGTAGGAATAGGTACGCTCGGCACAACCGAGGTGGGTACCTCTATAGGAGCCGTCGGGGTCTGAAAACCCAACGTGCCCGCAGCATGCTGAGTCAGTCCCTGACTGACAGACTCACTAACAGTGGGCATCTCTGGCATATCCAGAGATCCCGTGGTCCTCCCACGTGGTCGTCCAGCACCACGTCTTGCAGCAATACGAGTAGATCGTCTCATATCTGTTAAATTAAATTACAGATATTACTACAAGTATAAAAATCATAAAAATAAACATCATACCTATTTGCTGTCTGGAGATGTTCCGTCGCTGTCCAGTCCCCAACTTTTGACCTCAAATTCTGAACGAGAATATCGCCGGAAATCCAAATAAATCCGAAACGGAAATCCAAAACATAACCATATCGAAAATCCGAAAATGCCCAGTTTGACTCGCAAACCTGGCTAACCAAATACCCAGAATACCAACAACAGGTATCCGATAAATCTCCATAACACCAAAAGTAGGTATCATAACCCGCTCTGATACCAATAAATTGGTATAAGATAAATCTCGAAAATTCATAATACAAAAATCCAACAAGTATCGCCAAACTTGGCGCTCTGATACCAAGTAAATAAATTGGTATCAGGTTATCCCAAACATCCAAAATATGAAAACAAAAGATCGTATAACTGCGCTCTGATACCACTAGACTGTCACGCCCCAGAGGAGTCCCTGTCCGAGAAAATTTCGGCATAATCTCCCCTGTACGGTGGACAATCTGAAACTTTTCTACATCCTCATATACCTCAGCCACAGGCGGCTGGAATAATAACAGTAAATAAAAAAAACAATCACCACGCAGTTTATATAGATATTCAGCCTCTGGTTGTCACAACCACGCAGTTAATAATAATAATCACAAACAATAGTACTCTGACTCGAAATCCACCCTATTCAACTACACTCGTAAAGCTCAAATCCGGCGAACTCACCTCTTCTGCCATCCAGGCAGGCATGTAGTAGAATAAAATCCAAATTATACCAAAAGTCCATCAATATCAAAAGAAAAACATACGATGTCCAAGTATATAAATAACCAAGTACACACATAAGCAAATAAAAAAAACCAAACCAAATGGTAAATAAATCCTCGAGGTCTGCAGGGATCTAGCACTACGTGCAGTGAGGACTAGCGACTGGAACTCCCTCCGGACAACATCAACCTAAAAATAACAACAATGGAGGCGGGGTGAGTCCAACACTCAGCAGGTACAATTGATATGCAAAGTAAAGAAATAACACCTAACACTAATCATGCGCACAGTCTCCTGATATAAGAAAGATAAAAATATTCATCTGAAGTAAACAGGAGAGGAACTGTACTAACCAGAGGTCGTAAGACCGAGAGTATAATAAATCCTGGATGCATGTCAAACATAGGTATCCAAACAATATGCAAGATATAAATACAGCAAACATAGCAATAAATGCATCATGCATATGATGCCAATGATGCCTCCTGATCACCCCGACGCCAGTCGATCACCTCACACACAATAGTGAGGCCGAGTGGTTAGGGCTGTCACTCTGTCGTCACTACTCCTGATGAGTGACCGAGTGGACGGGATGCTGTCGGAGTACACCTATCCTCCTACCCCAAATCATAAATGGGGGAGCGCAATGCTCTCATCTCCTGGTACTCAAAGACGGGGAGGAATCCCTACCGGATAACACGTTGTGTCACACTACCCATGAGCGGACCAACGGTGCCTAACAGAGTCCCTGCTGCAACACACTCAGCCTGAATCGACCACTAACCCATGAGTGGTGGTGTGTGCAGATCCATGTAACTGGCGATGTGCTCAACAATAATGGAGCGGACTATCGCACAACATGCAATCATACAAATGGTGCATGGTACTAACCACAAAATATCCTGACCTAATCCACATGTATATAAAAATGCATCATAGGTCAACGAATCAAAACAATCCAAAGGTACACAGAAGGTATAAAACCTAGGTCCTGAACATGGTAAAGCATGGTATATCACTACCCCTATAAGCATGTATAAACAGGTAAAATATACATGAGATGCAAATCAATCAATAAATCAAGCATGTACCAAGATTTGGGTAGTGATTAACCGAAACAGATAAGAAACACAATTAATGCAACATGTTAATTTCATTACTAAGCATATCAAAGACAAAAAGTCAAAAGTACCCGCCTCCAATAGGAATGTCCAAATCCGACATCGAGATGCTCGTCTCGCGTCAAAGTCCTGTAATATTTATAGTTTACAGGTTTAGCTAATTTCATATAGATAAAATAGCTAAATCAAATCCACGAGAAGCTAACATAAATCCAACAATTAACTAGGGTTAATTTACCTTAACCCTAATCATCCCATTAATCGATTAGATTAAAAATCTAAACTTATCCTTAAATCAAATTAAGAACAATTCATGACTAACATTCCCTAGCTTCCATTCCAGGTGTAAGCTACAACGAAATAAACACACACCTTACCTAAACTCGCAACCGATGTTGATCCACAACTAGGGACAGTACTGCCAGCACAGATTGATTGCTGCTGGAACCCAAGAAAACCCACCGAAGAAACACTTCCTGGGATCCTTCACTGAACGAAATAGGATGAAATCAAGAATCCAACTCAAAATCCCAAATTTTCTACTAAGCAACCCCTTACCTTCAAGATCGTAGTTAGGGCACCGAGGAAGGTCGGCTGAAGAACTAAGGCACAGGTACGACAGAAGAGAGGTGGCGACTGCTCTAGGCCAGTGACGCGATGCTCGATTTTCCCACGGTGATCGACCGAAGCAGGCGGCAGTCTGCGGGGAGTCTGCGGCTCAGGAATAAGTGGCGGCGTCGGCAAGCACAGTGGTGATGGCAGCCGGCGTTAGGGCAGAAGGGAGGCCGGCAGTGTCTCGTCTGAGGGGTAGCCGGCCACGGTGCTAGGGCACAACCCAATCGACGCTGGCGTTGCTGGACGGTGTCGGCCGAGCGACTCCCTTGTGGCGTCAGCGTCGGGAAGAAGAGAAGAAAGGTGGAGGCTCGCAGCTCGCGGCTCGCTAGGGCACAAAGGATGGAAAAGAGAAGAAGGAAGGGGGATCGATGAGGGAGAAGTAGAGAAGAGGAGAAAACCGCCCGGCAGTTAGGGCTCGGAGGAGAAGAATCGGGAAAAAGGAGAAGGCGCGGGGGGGGGGGGGGGGACAGTGTCGGGGAACGACGTCAGGCTTAAAACGCAGTGAGGAGAAAAAGAAAAGGTAAGAAATAAAATAAATAAACATTTCCTCACTAAAATAGGGTAGCCTAAACAGGCTTCTCTCGGACCCCGTTTCTATTGTTGGGTTCTTCGGGCCGCGAAAACCGCTTTTTCGCATCGCGGAAACCCCGAGTCACCCAAAGCCATGGATCTCGTGCAAAGATTCGTAAACAAAATTATCGAAAAAACCTTTTTCTTGTATGAGTTTGTAAAAACTTTAGATATACACTAAAGTTAAGATCATTACCCTTGTAGCGAAGCCCTTCGCGTTCCCGCTTGTCCAAGATGTCGCCGGATCTCTAGTTGTCAAAGTAGACTACCTCTATATGTATCCACACAGACACAATTAGAAGGAGATGACCAAAACACAAGGTGTGCTAGCACCAATGGAGTGTTCGTCCAAGGAATGGGAGAGGGAGAAGAGAGAGCACCCAAGGGAGAAGAAGAGTGAATCAAAAAAATGAGAGGAAATTCAAAACAACCCCTTAGCCATCAAGTGGCCGGCCACTCTAGGAGGTGTAACCCCCACATTAATTCCAATTAATGTGGAGACCATTAAGAGTTGTAACCCCCATGAGGTGGCACTCTAGGATGATGTGTATCAACACTATTGATCCACATCTTGCCACCTCACTAAATGACATGGCAACAAGTGTAACCTCCTCATTTAATGTGGGCCGGCCACATTAAATGCTATGGAGGCTTGTAACCTCCATGAGGTGGCACACATTGATGATGTGGAGCAATCCTATTGGTCCACATCTTGCCAACTCACTAGTGATGTGGCAAAAAGTCAAGTCAAACATGACTTTTTCTCTTCCTCTCAAATCAAGTCAAACTTGATCAAATCTCTCTCATGGTTGATCTAATCCAACCATATGATTCAAGCCAACTTAATATAATGAATCTAATTCATTAAATTAAGTTGATTTAATGAGTCATAATCTAAATTAGACTCATTGAATACATGAATCAACTTGAGTCCAACTCAATTAGCCCAATTTGGATTACTCTTAATCCAATATGATTCATCAAATGAATCTAATCCTCTTGGTTCATCATATGAACCAAATCTCCATCTAATTGTCCTTAGTGTGTGACCCTGTAACGTTGGCAATGCCCTAAACTTATTTAGGAGCATAAGTAATGAGCGGTATCTAGCAACACATCATTACTACCCACGTTACAAGAATGTCGAGATCCGACATCACCTTGTGACTACTAATTGTGACTCCTCACAATATATGTGACATTGTCCTTCTATCCTAGACATCTAGATTGATCAATATGAGGCATAGACCGTGTCATCCTCTAATCAATCTAAATCTTGAACTCCAAGTAGACTCACTCGATCAAATGAGCTCAACATCTAATGTTGACTCATTAGGGCATGGCCATGCACTTAGTAGTCTCACTCTATCAAGAATACCGATGTCGCTCCCGTCATATGGGAGGGATAGATCTCATCTACATCACTCACATCCCTCTACATAATTCGTTATATACCCAGTAATCGCCTTTATAGTCCACCCAGTTACGGGTGACGTTTGACGAAACCAAAGTACATAACTCCTTATGTAGGGATCCATGGTGACTTCAGATCTAAGGACTAATAGTCATACTAATAGCCACATGAGAAAGTATATGACACTCATATAACGATCCATGATACTTTTTCATGGCGGGTCATTCAGTATGCATTCTCTATTGCATACCCATGTGTCAGCTTGATATCTCTATATCCATGACTTGTGAGATCAAGTCATCGAGCTGACCTACATGCTAGTCTTATTGTATTAACATTGTCCCTGAATGTTAATACTCGACTAGGAATGATTTAGAGTAGTGTTCCCTATATCATCTCACTATCGATTCAACTAATCGATTGATATAGGTATGAACCTTCTACTCAAGGACGCTATTATACTTAGTCTATTTGGCACTAATACAAATAAGTATAATAACCAAACAAATGCCTTTATTAATATACAAGAATATGATATACATGAGTCCATACAATCATCAAATGATTGGCTCTAGGGCTCTAACTAACAATCTCCCACTAGCACTAGTGCCAATCAGTATAGGCTCTAAGGCCTAATGACCTAGTGTGACCATCATGCTTCCTCTGTGTCAAAGCCTTGGTCAAGGGATCTGCGATGTTAGCCTCTGTAGGTACTCTGCAAATCTTCACATCTCCTCTATCGATAATCTCTCGAATGAGATGGAAGCGCCGTAGTATGTGCTTGGTCCGCTGGTGTGAGCGAGGTTCCTTCACCTGTACTATAGCTCCATTGTTGTCACAATAGAGCTCAACTGGTCGTCCGATGTTAGGAACCACCCCAAGTTCGGTGATGAACTTGCGGATCCAAATCGCCTCCTTCGCCTCGATGCAGAATATACTCGACCTCCGTAGAATCACCATCGTGTCTCGCTTGAACTCTTCCACTCACGTAACCTCCATTTAAGCAAAACACGAACCCCGATTGCGATCGGTAATCGGTCTGGAAGCTGGCATCACCGTAACCCTTTACGCTAGCTCATCATTGCCTCCATATATCAAGAAATATTCTTTAGTCCTTCTTAAGTACTTAAGAATATTCTTGATCGCTATCCATGACTTTCACGGATCTGACTGGTATCTGCCCGTCATGCTCAAAGCATACGAGACATCGGGTCGGTACATAGCATGACATACATGATCGATCCTATGGCTGAGGCATAAGGGATCTGATCCATGCGGTCTCTCTCTCTAGAAGAGGGACCTTGAGTCTTGAAAGACTCACACCATGTGATATCGGCAGAAAATCCTTCTTGGAGTTCTGCATGGCAACCCGAAGGAGTACCTTGTTAATATATGTACTCTGACTTAGGCCAAGTAATCTTTTAGATCTATCTCTATAGATCTATATCCCTAGAATGCGAGATGGCTTACCTAAGTCCTTCATTGAGAAGCAACTCCCTAGCCAGGTCTTGACAGACTGAAGCATAAGGATATCCTTCCCAATGAGTAGTATGTCATCCACATACAATATGAGGAAGACAACTATATCCCCTACAACCTTCTTGTAGACACAAGACTCATCTTTGTTCTTGATGAAACCAAACTGTTTGATTGCATCATCGAATCGAAGATTCCAGCTCCGAGAAGCTTGCTTTAGTCCATAAATGGACCTATGCAGCATACTTTACTAGTATCTTGGATCTACAAAACCCTCGGGTTGTGTCATGTACACATCAGTAGGTTTCCATTCAAAAGCGGTTTTGACATCCATCCGCCATATCTCATAGTCATGGTAGGTCGCAATAGCAAGCATGATCCGAATGGACTTAAACATCGCTACTTGGAGAAAGGTTTCATCATAGTCAATACTATGAATCAGCTTGAAACCTTTAGCTACCAGCGACCCTTATAAATAAGTCCATCCATGTCGGTCTTTCTCTTAAAGACCCACTTACACCCAATGGGTTTTACCCTTGGTGGATCAACCAAAGTCCATACTTGGTTGATTTCGGATCTCATGGCTTCTAGCCATTTCTTGGAATCTGGTCTCATCACAGCTTCCTGATAGGTGGTAGGCTCATCCTCTATGAGCATAACGTCATCATGGTCAGACAAGAGAAATGAGTATCTCTCAGGCTGACGACGTACCCTATCAGACCTGCGAAGAGGTATGTCTACTTGAACTGGTTGTTGTTCCTCAACTCCTTGTGGAACATCATCCACAACACTTTGTGGCTCCAGTTCAACTTCCATCGAGGCATCAGTGCTATTGTTCGCATCTTGAACTTCTTCAAGATCGAACGCGCTCCCACTAGTCTTTCTAGAAACAAAGTCCCTTTCTAGAAAGACCCCAGTCTTTGCCACTACTGACTGGGAATGTAGAAGTAATATCCCTTAGTTTCCTTGGGATATCCAATGAAAAAGCACTTGTCGGATTTGGGTCCTAATTTGTCTGAGACTTGACGTCTAACGTAAGCCTCACAACCCCAAATCCTCATGAAAGACACCTGGGCATCTCTCCCAGTCCATATCCTATATGGTGTCTTTATCACGGCCTTTGATGGAACTCGGTTGAGTATGAAAGTTGCCGTGTCTAAAGCCCCATAGATATGTCGGAAGATCTGTGTGACTCATCATAGATCGTACCATATCTAATAAGGTATGATTCCTCCGTTCGGATACACCATTCCACTGTGGTGTTCCAGGAGGAGTGAGTTGGGATAGAATCCCACACTCAGCTAGATAGTCACGGAACTCATGGCTAAGGTATTCTCCACCTCAATCGGATCGAAGTATCTTAATACTCTTGCCAAGCTGGTTCTGTACTTCATTCTTGAATTCTTTGAACTTTTCAAAGGATTCAGACTTATGTGTCATTAAGTACACATAACCGTATCTACTGAAGTCATCAGTAAATGTGATGAAGTACCTATAACCGCCTCTAGCAGCGACATTGAAAGGGCCACATACATCACTATGTATGAGTCCTAACAAATCAGTCGCTCTCTCGCTGTGCCCACTAAAGGGAGTCTTGGTCATCTTGCCTCGTAGGCATGACTCGCATACCTCATATGATTCAAAATCAAATGAGTCCAACATACCATCCTTATGGAGCTGGGATAAGCGCTTGTCATTTATATGACCTAAGCGACAGTGCCAGAGGTAGGTTTGGTTCATGTTATTTGACTTGAACCTCTTGGTATTTATGTTATAGATAGGGCTCTCAAGGTCTAGAATATAGAGTCCGTTTATTAGAGGTGCACTACAATAGAACATATCGTTTAAATAGACAGAACAACATTTGTTCTTTATTATAAACGAGAATCCTTTCTTGTCCAAACAAGAAACTGAAATTATGTTCTTAGTCAAGGCAGGCACATAACAACAATCATCTAATTCTAGTACAAGCCCAGAGGGAAGAGATAGATGATAAGTTCCTACAGCAATAGCAGCAACTCGTGCTCCATTGCCTACTCGTAGGTCTATCTCACCCTTCGTCAATGCCCTGCTATTTCTCAGCGCTTGTACATTAGTACAAATGTGCGAAGTACATCCGGTATCTAATACCCACGATGAAGAAATAGAGAGGTTGACTTCTATAACATGTATACCTGAAGTAGAAATCTTATTTCTCTTCTTCGTAAGATCTTCCAGGTATTCTTTGGAGTTCCTCTTCCAGTGCCTTGCTTGTCCTTGATATAGGTGACAAAGATGTTCAATCATATCGTAAGCGCTCATCAACTCATGTTGCTTCTGAAGCTCAGAGTTCATGGTTGCGAGCATAAGACAGGACACATCTAATGCGTCATCTTGATGCTTCTTGTAAGCATCGGTCATCACGCGTGGCGGTGGCGGGAGGAGCCTCCAATGGGCTGCTCGAGCGTCGATTACGTTCCCGAGTGAGAACTATTCTCGTGTTCTGTGCATCGAAATTTGCTCCGTTGAGCTTGTCCTTCTTAAGGACAGAACGCAGGGAGAAAGAGTTCGTATTCGGCGTCATGGTTATCTACAACAGAAAATTTGCAGAAATAAATATCATATTCTTTTAAAATAATTTAATTAGGCCTTTAACTAAATGATGCTCCCACTGAATACTATAATTCTTGTGGGACAAGATCCACATCATACTAACCCTTGAGTTAGCTTTGGCTAATACGCCCAAGGCTTAGTATGATCGGTAGGTAACGATTACTAATTACATCTCTATGCAACTCTTGTTTATAGGATCAAGATCCATATTTATATTAAAACTCGAGTTAGCTTTGGCTAATACGCCCGAGAGTTAATATAAACGTGATTTTGTCCTACCTTTCCAACTATTGGAAGAATGCCTATAGTTGACTCGATCCAACCGAGTAACTAGGAATACTCAATCTAATTGAGTTTGTATTCACCCATGCGTTGATAGGCGGGACCAAGATTGTCCCTCCGTACCCTACCAAGATAATATGTATTGCTCTACTTTGGCAGATTCAACATGTGATCGAGGTAGTGATAGGTATCACGGCACGGTTAGGCATTTAGAGTTGGTTCGATCTAGATCTAATCTAATCGAGAAGGATGCATCTTGTGCACGACTTAGATCTAATCTAATCGCAAGGGTGCATCATGTGCACGACTTAGATCTAATCTAATCGTTAAGGCACTAATTAATTAATTAATTATTAAACATGCATCAGATACATAACAATTAATTAATTAATCTATTTGTGATTTAGTCATGGCCCTACTACGATCTTCTCAAGCCAATGAGAAGATCGAATGGTCAACCTAGGGTCAACAGCTTCTCCAAGCTCCTCCCTTTGACCACCTTGTGTTGCTCGTGCCCGCCTCGGAACTCCGTCTCGTGTGGACCCTCCACCGCTCCAATTTGTACATTACAATTTGAAACTCGAGTTACATTTGAGTCTAAATCTAATTTACAACTAGAATAAGAGAAAGGCACGACGCGCAAGCCGTGGAAAAAATAAAAATACAGCACACACAATCATATGATGACACGCAGGCCGTATTATGAATTACAACACAAATCCAATCTTATTGGGTATTTTGGGCCATGACTATCACAAATTAATATATAATTCAAAATTATATATTTTTCATAATTTTTCTGTAATTTTAAAAATAATTTTTACAATTTTTATGAGTAAAATTTCCGCGGTCCCGTTTAGCTGGGCGCAATCACGGAACGGATCCCTTGCGGGGCCAGGGGCAGCGCTCTTACCCGCGATCTAACCATCGCGAGGTTACTTTGCGATCCAACAGCCTAAACCCGCTGTCCCAAAGCGATTTGGGTCGAGACATTGCCGTTCGGAAAAATCTTCCGCGGGTTCGTTTTTAGCGATTTCGGTGCAAATTCCCTTGCGGGGTTAGGGGCAATGCCCTACCCACGATCTAATCATCATGAGTTACTCCTTTGCGATCTAATGGCACCCGACCCGCTGTCCCAAACGAATTTGGGGCAAAACGAAGCCGTTTAAAGAAAACTTTCCGGTGGCGAAGCCTACAAGTGCCTAGACACTTGTGCTTCGCTTCTCGGAAAAATTACTCATAAAACTCTAAAACTCAATTTTACAGAAAATCACAGAAGGTATATTTTCATAAAAATACAAACGAACTCCGTACAAGTCTTTGGACGTGGCTCGGATACCACTGTTGGGTTCTTCGCGTCGCAGAAACCCCGAGTCACCCAAAGCCATGGATCTCGTGCAAAGATTTGTAAACAAAATTATCGAAAAAACCTTTTTCTTGTATGAGTTTGTAAAAACTTTAGATCTACACTAAAGTTAAGATCATTACCCTTGTAACGAAGCCCTTCGCATTCCCGCTTGTCCAAGATGTCGCCGGATCTCTAGTTGTCAAAGTAGACAACCTCTATATGTATCCACACGGACACAATTAGAAGGAGATGACCAAAACACAAGGTGTGCTAGCACCAATGGAGTGTTCGGCCAAGGAATGGGAGAGGGAGAAGAGAGAGCACCCAAGGGAGAAGAAGAGTGAATCAAAAAAATGAGAGGAAATTCAAAACAACCCCTTAGCCATCAAGTGGCCGGCCACTCTAGGAGGTGTAACCCCCACATTAATTCCAATTAATGTGGAGACCATTAAGAGTTGTAACCCCCATGAGGTGGCACTCTAGGATGATGTGGATTAACACTATTGGTCCACATCTTGCCACCTCACTAAATGACATGGCAACAAGTGTAACCTCCTCATTTAATGTGGGCGGCCACATTAAATGGAGAGCTTGTAACCTCCATGAGGTGGCACACATTGATGATGTGGAGCAATCCTATTGGTCCACATCTTGCCAACTCACTAGTGATGTGGCAAAAAGTCAAGTCAAACATGACTTTTTTCTCTTCCTCTCAAATCAAGTCAAACTTGATCAAATCTCTCTCATGGTTGATCTAATCCAACCATATGATTCAAGCCAACTTAATATAATGAATCTAATTCATTAAATTAAGTTGATTTAATGAGTCATAATCTAAATTAGACTCATTGAATACATGAATCAACTTGAGTCCAACTCAATTAGCCCAATTTGGATTACTCTTAATCCAATATGATTCATCAAATGAATCTAATCCTCTTGGTTCATCATATGAACCAAATCTCCATCTAATTGTCCTTAGTGTGTGACCCTATAGGTTCTTGTAACGTTGGCAATGCCCTAAACCCATTTAGGAGCATAAGTAATGAGCGGTATCTAGCAACACATCATTACTACCCAAGTTACAAGAATGTCGAGATCCGACATCACCTTGTGACTACTAATTGTGACTCCTCACAATATATGTGACATTGTCCTTCTATCCTAGACATCTAGATTGATCAATATGAGGCATAGACCGTGTCATCCTCTAATCAATCTAAATCTTGAACTCCAAGTAGACTCACTCGATCAAATGAGCTCAACATCTAATGTTGACTCATTTGGGCATGGCCATGCACTTAGTGGTCTCACTCTATCAAGAATACTGATGTCGCTCCCGTCATATGGGAGGGATAGATCCCATCTACATCACTCACATCCCTCTACATAATTCGTTATATACCCAGTAATCGCCTTTATAGTCCACCCAGTTACGTTTGACGAAACCAAAGTACATAACTCCTTATGTAGGGATCCATGGTGACTTCAGGTCTAAGGACTAATAGTCATACTAATAGCCACAT
This sequence comes from Zingiber officinale, assembly GCF_018446385.1. Lineage (NCBI taxonomy): Eukaryota > Viridiplantae > Streptophyta > Magnoliopsida > Zingiberales > Zingiberaceae > Zingiber > Zingiber officinale. Next base: position 36,020,032 of record NC_055992.1, on the reverse strand, counting down.
GAGAAAGTATATGACACTCATATAACGATCCATGATACTTTTTCATGGCGGGTCATTCAGTATGCATTCTCTAATGCATACCCATGTGTCAGCTTGATATCTCTATATCCATGACTTGTGAGATCAAGTTATCGAGTTGACATACATGCTAGTCTTATTGTATTAACATTGTCCCTGAATGTTAATACTCGACTAGGAATGATTTAGAGTAGTGTTCCCGATATCATCTCACTATCGATTCAACTAATCGATTGATATAGGTATGAACCTTCTACTCAAGGACGCTATTATACTTAGTCTATTTGGCACTAATACAAATAAGTATAATAACCAAACAAATGCCTTTATTAATATACAAGAATATGATATACATGAGTCCATACAATCATCAAATGATTGGCTCTAGGGCTCTAACTAACATTTATCCCCGTCAACTCGTCCATACGAGTTCTGAAAAATTCCCGAAAATTTTCCAAAAATTTCAAAAAATTCTCTTATTAATATTCACATATTTTCAGTATTTTACACCCGAGGTAGCAAGTCCCGAATCTAGTAGGGTTACTAGGTTATCTAAACCTAGGGACGACTATAGGAGCCCAACCCATGGACAACTGAAGTCCAGTACAGTGCCACTGATAAAGTAAAATACTGATTTTTAATCTAATTATTTTGCCTTGTCTGACTAGGTTATCTGAACCTAGAACTAGGTTATCTGAACCTAGAGGCGACTATGAGAGCCCACCCATTGGACCGTAGTCCCATATAACTGAAGCAAGGCTATGTATGCTATTTAAAATGCATCTAGGGCATTTAACTGATCTGTTAAAAACACCTACTGTAGCATATAACTGTGCTAAGCATTTTATCGAGCACCTGGTGTGCTCTAACTCTGCATATGGCTGCACTAAGGACATAAGAGCGAACTAAGGACATGAAATCATATGCTTAGCTACTTATACTGCAGGTGAGGGGTTACTTACATCCTGCGCTAGATACTCTTACAATCCAATCGCTAGATTTCCGGAGAAGATGATCGTTTCAACGATCTTCTTACGTCTATGCTTTCTTCTCGCAGAGGGGAGCGTCCTCGTGCCGGAATTGTCATCGGAAGGTGCTCCTACGATCCTAGGGATGGAACCCTAGGTCTCTTGGGTTTGTGCGCCGAGAGGATGAGGAGAAGAGAGGCGGCGTCGGGTGAGGGTGAGGGAGAAGAGAATTGCTGATCAAAAATAACAATTCTCTACTTAATTTTCCTATTTATATTAAGTGATTAATACACCCCAACTAAACCTTAAATATAATTGTTCTCCTCTTCTTTCAGCACACCCCTGCTGGGGCCTCTTGGTTACTAGAGTCACCCTATAAGTCATAGGGTCCATAGGTTGCGGGTTCAATTTCCGCTTAGGCTGTTTTACGTTCTTATTTATTTTTCCTACTTCTGCTACTCCAAAAATTCCATAAAAATATCCTAAAATTCCAGAACAATAATAGAATATTTCTAAAATTAATTTGAGGATTTTCGGGTGTTACAATCCCCCATACCTTATAAAAAGTTCGTCCTCGAACTTAGAATAACTCTGGGTACTTCTGTCTCATACTAGCTTCTGACTCCCAAGTTACCTCTTCTGTTGTGTGATTTTGCCAAATAACTTTTACTAATGGTACCTCCTTATTCCGTAATTTCTTAACTGCTCGGTCTATTATCTGAATAGGTCGACTGTCATAGCTGAGGTCTTCGCGGACTTATACCGACTGGGGCTCAATCACCTGGGTGGCATCTGGGATATACTTCCTCAGCATAGAGACATTAAATACATTATGAATAGCTGACATCTCCTGGGGTAGCTGTAGCTCATATGCTACCTTGCCAACTCTTCTAGTGATAAGGTAGGGTCCCACATATCTAGGACTTAATTTGCCCTTCTTCCCAAAACGCATTACTCCCTTCATGGGAGTCACTCGGAGGAATACTGTATCCCCAATTGAAAACTCTAAGGGTGCGTTTGGTTCAAGTCATCATGTATAACCTTGGTTATGTGATTACCAGGTAATCACATAACCAAGGTTATAGGGAATAAAACATAACCAAATGTTGTTTGGTTCAACTTAAGTAATGCAACAAAAACTTGTTTGTTTGAAGGTTTTAATTAATACCCTAGTTTAATATTTTACCGTATTACCCTCAGTTACAAAACTAACTATACATATTATTATTATTATTATTATTATTATTATTATTATTATTATTATTATTATTATTATTATTTATTATTATTATTATTTATTATTATTATTATTATTATTTATTTTTTAATATTTTTTACTTTTCTTTTTCCTGTATATTTTTTTACTTTTTTATGTGTTTTTTTTTATTTTTTAATGTTTTTATATTTTTATATTATTTATATTTATATTATTTTATTTTTTACATTTTAAAAATTTTTATTTTTATTTTTAATTTTTTAAAATTTTTATAATTTTTTTAAATTTTTAAATTTTTTTTAAATTTTTAAATTTTTAAAAATTTTTTAACATTTTTTAACATTTTTAAAATTTTTATTTTTTATTTTTAATTTTTTTTTATTTTTTATTTTTTTATTTTTAAAATTATTTATTTTTTAAAAAAAATAAATTTTAAAATTTTTTAAAATATTTTTTTTATTTTTTTACATTCTTTAATATTTTTTTTACATTTTTTCTCTTTTTTTCATGTTTTTTCTTATCGGAGGGTATTTTTGGTAAAAAAAATTCGTTAACCCCGGAATCAACAAAAACCTTAGTTTTCTGAGGTTTTCCGATTCCGGGCTGCATGACCCTTTTGCTGACGTGTCGGGCAAGAAACATTACTTGGGAATTATCGAATACCTAAACCAAATAAGGTTTTTGTTGATAACCTTGGATGGATAACCAAGGTTATCAAGAATAACCCCGAACCAAACGCACCCTAAGGGTCGACGCCATGTATCAGCATAGCTTTTCTGACGGCTCTGAGCTGTCTCTATCCTCTGGCAGATCTGTTGTGGTATCTGCTACTAGATCTGTCTGAAGTTCTAGTTCTTTCTGTTCACCACTTTCATACCAACAGATTGGAGATCTACACCTCCGCCCATAGAGAGCCTCGTAGGGTGCCATGCCGATAGTGGCCTGATAGCTATTGTTGTATGCAAATTCTGCTAAACACAGATATTTGCACCAACTTCCCTTGAAGTCTAGGGCATATGCTCGGAGCATATCTTCGAGTACCTGGTTTACTCGCTCCGTCTGACCATCTGTCTGAGGATGGAAAGCTGTGCTAAAATTTAACTTGGTGCCCAGTGCTGATTGTACACACTCCCAGAAGTGTGATGTGAATCTACTGTCTCTGTCTGAAATGATGGTCCGTGGGACTCCATGCAGTCTGACGATCTCCTTGAGATACAACTGAGCCAGCTACTCCATAGAGTAGGATATCCTGATAGCTAAGAAGTGGGCTGACTTAGTCAATCTGTCGACTATTACCCAGATGGCATCAAAACTATTCGTGGTTCTGGGTAGTCCCACTATGAAATCCATGGAGATATCCTCCCACTTCCATTCTGGAATCTGAATAGGCTGCAGAACTCCTCCTGGTCTATGGTGTTCTGCCTTGACCCTCTAACATGTCAGATATGTGTCTTTTATGAGGATTTGGGATTGTGAGGCTTACGTTCGACGTCAAGTCTCGGACAAATTGGGATCCAAATCTGATAAGTATTATTTTATTGGATATCCCAAGGAAACGAAGGGATATTACTTCAACATTCCCAGTCAACACAAGATAGTTGTGGCTAAGACTACGGTATTTCTAGAAAGGGATTTTGTTTCTAGAAAGACTAGTGGGAGTACGTTCGATCTTGAAGAAGTTCAAGATGTGAACCATAGCACTGAAGCCTCGATGGAAGTTGAACTGGAACCACAAAGTGTTGTGGATAATGTTGTTCCACAAGGAGTTGAGGAACAACAACCAGTTCAAGTAGGATGAGCCTACCTCCTATCAGGAAGCTGTGATGAGACCAGATTCCGAGAAATGGCTAGAGGTCATGAGATCCGAGATGGAATCCATGTACACTAACCAAGTATGGACTTTGGTTGATCCACCTGAAGGTGTCAAACCCATTGGGTGTAAGTGGGACTTTAAGAGAAAGACTGACATGGATGAACTTATTTATATGGGTTGCTTGGTAGCTAAAGGTTTCAAGTAAATTCATGGTATTGACTATGATGAAACCTTTTCTCCAGTAACGATGTTTAAATCCATTCGGATCATGCTTGCTATTGCAGCGTATCGCGATTATGAGATTTGGCAGATGGATGTCAAAATCACGTTTCTGAATGGAAAGCTGCTCGAGGATGTGTACATGACACAACCTGAGGATTTTGTAGATCCACAGCATACTAGCAGAGTATGCAAACTGCATAGGTCTATTTATGGAATATATCAAGCTTCTCGGAGCTGGAATCTTCGATTCGATGATGCAATCAAATAGTTTGGTTTCGTCAAGAATGAAGATAAACCTTGTGTCTACAAGAAGGTTGTAGGGAACACAGTTGTCTTCCTTATATTGTATGTGGATGACATACTACTCATTGGGAAAGACATCCCTTTACTGCAGTCTGTCAAGACTTGGCTAGGGACTTGTTTCTCAATGCAGGACTTAGGTGAAGCATCCCGCATTCTAGGCATACAGATCTATAGAGATAGATCTACGAGATTGGTTGGCCTAAGTCAGAGTACATACATTGACAAGGTATTACTTCGGTTTGCCATGCAGAACTCCAAGAAGGGATTTCTGCCGATGTCACATGGTGTGAGTCTTTCGAAGACTCAAGGTCACTCTTCTAGAGAGGAGAGAGACCGCATGGATCAGATCCCTTATGCTTTAGCCATAGGATCTATCATGTATGTCATGCTATGTATTCGTCCTGATGTCTCATATGCTTTGAGCATGACGAGCAGATACTAGTCAGATCTAGGTGAAAGTCACTGGATAGCAGTCAAGAATATTCTTAAGTACTTGAGAAGGACTAAAGAATATTTCTTAATATATGGCGGTGATGACGAGCTAGTTGTAAAGGGTTATAGTGATGCTAGCTTCCAAACTGACCAGGATGATTATAGATCGCCGTCATGGTTCATGTTTTGCATAAATGGTGGTGCTGTGAGCTGTAAGAGTTCGAAGCAGGACACAGTCGCTGATTCTACAACAGAAGTTGAGTATATTGCTGCATCAGAAGCAGCAAAGGAGGCAGTTTGGATCCTCAAGTTCATTACTGAGCTTGGGATGGTTCCTAGCATAGCTGATCCCATAGAGTTCTATTGTGACAACAATGGAGCAATAGCACAGGCCAAGGAACCTCGCTCACACCAGCGGACCAAACACATACTACGGCGCTTCCATCTCATTCGAGAGATCATCGATAGAGGAGATGTGAAGATTTGTAGAGTATCCAATGAGGCTAACATCGTAGATCCCTTGACCAAGGCTTTGCCACAGAGAAAGCATGATGGTCACACTAGGTCATTGGGCCTTAGAACCTATACTGATTGGCACTAGTGCAAGTGGGAGATTGTTAGTTAGAGCCCTAGAGTCAATCATTTGATGATTGTCGTATGGACTCGTTGTATCATATTCTTATATATATAAAGGTATTTGTTTATGGTTATTATGCTTACTTGTATTGGTGTCGAATAACTAAGTATAATAGCATCCTTGAGTAGAAGGTTCTTACCTATATCAATCGGTTAGTTGAATCGATAGTGAGATGATATAGGGAACACTACTCTTAATCATTCCTAGTCAAGTATTAGCATTAAGGGACAATGTTAATGCGATGAGACTAGCATGTAGGTCAACTCGATGACTTGATCTCACAAGTCATGGATATAGAGATATCAAGTTGACACATGGGTATGCATTGGAGAATGTATACTGAATGACCCGCCATGAGAAAGTATCATGGATCGTTATATGAGTGTCATATACTTTCTCATGTGACTATTAGTATGATTATTAGTCCTTGGACCTGAAGTCACCATGGTTCCCTACATAAGGAGTTACGTACTTTGGCTTCGTCAAACGTCACCTGTAACTGGGTGGACTATAAAGGTGATTACTGGATATGTAACAAATTATGCGGAGGGATGTGAGTGATGTAGATGGGATCTATCCCTCCTATATGACGGGAGTGACATCATTATTCTTGATAGAGTGAGATCACTAAGTGCATGGCCATGCCCAAATGAGTCAATATGAGATGTTGAGCTCATTTGATTGAGTGAGTCTACTTGGGATTCAAGATTTAGATTGATTAGAGGATGACACGGTCTATGCCTCTCATTGATCAATCTAGATGTCTAGGATAGAAGGACACTTGTCATATATTGTGAAGAGTCATAATTAGTAGTCACAAGGTGATGTTGGATCTCAACATTCTTATAACTTGGGTAGTAATGATGTGTTGCTAGATACCGCTCATTACTTATGCTTCTAAATGGGTTTAGGAGCATTGCCAATGTTATAAGAACCTATAGGGTCACACACAAAGAACAATTAGATGGAGATTAGGTTCATTTGATGAACCTAAAGGATTAGGTTCATGTGATGAACCAAATTGGATTAAGAGTAATCCAAATTAGGCTAATTGAGTTGGACTCAATTTGGTGCATGTGTTAGATGAGTCTAATTTGAACTTAGACTCAATGAGTCAATTTAATTCAATGAATAGAGATTCATTAAATTAAAATTAACTTGAACCAATGATTAGATTTGATCAACCATGAGAGAGAAATGGTCAAGTTTAACTTGACTTGAGAGGAAGATGAAAGGTCAAGTTTGACTTGACCATTGCCACCTCATTTGTGAGTTGGTATTAAGTGGGCTAATGATGATGTAAAATACCGAAAATATATGAATATTAATAAGGGAATTTTCCAGAATTTTTGGAAATTTTTCGGAGCTCGTATGGACGAGTTAACGGGGACAAGAACGGGGCCGGGAAAAAAGTCTGTTTAGGCTACCCCATTTAAGCGAGGAAAATATTATATTTATATATCATTTTCCTTTTATTTTCTTTATTTCTTTTCATTTTCTTTTGTCGCCGTTTCTTCCTTGCCGAGCCACCCCGCGCGCCCCTCTTCTCTCCCCGTCGCAACCTGTGCCCTAACTGCCGCCCTCTCCGCCGTGATTAAAGCCTCTCCTCTCCCTCTACTGATCTCTTTCTTCCCGATCCCTTCTTCCTCTTCTCTCCCAAACTTTCTTCCTTTTCTTCACCACAGAAGCCGACGCTGACCCCAATCGCCGGTGCCCAAGCCTCTGCCCCGACTCCAGCGACACCCATCTCCATGGTGTCACCTTGCAGTACAGTGCCGAGCTTTCTCCCCTCTGTGCTGCCAGCGACCCTCACAGCCGACAGTTTTGTGTTGTCCTTATACTTTTCTGCCGCTTCTCCTCAGCCCTAGCCAACGCTGCCGGAGTAGTGCCGACAGTCACCTCCTTTGTGCCGGCAACCGAGTCTAGCGTCGGCTGTTCCTCTTTGCCCTAATCTGCCGCCGGCCAAGTTCCCTCTTTCGTGCTACTGTCTCTGTACCACACTGCTGCCGGCCACCAGGTCCAGCCGAGTCTTGTTGATTTTGGGAGGTAAGAAATTGTGTTATGTAATTAGGATTTCTTAAATGGGTAATTTGTATATCTCAATCTGATCTGAGTAGTGGGGAAGGTTTTCTGTAGGGTTTGCTTGCTGTGGATTGATCTTGGAACCGGCAGTCACACCTTCCAGCTTCTCTTTGATTTTTAGCAGCAAGATTGGCTGTGGGAATTGAGGTAAAGAATTTGGATTTATTTGATTAGTTGAATATGTATTGAATTTGGGCTAAGTCGGGTAAGATGCTATGCTTGATTATGTTTATATCAAATCCTAATTCGAATGGAATATTTAGAATCAGTTGAGGAGTTAAATGATCTAATTAGAGTTTATAATTGGATCCAGATTTATGATAGCTTCTCGAGGATTTGATTTAGCTAATTATTTATATGAAATTAGCTAAATATAGATATCATGTATTACAGGACTTTGACGCGAGATGAGTATCTCGATTATCGGATTGGACCTTTTCTATTGGAGGCGGATACTTTGACTTATGTCTTTGATATGCATAATAATATGTTTAACATATAGCAGTGATTGTGTAATCATTTTGTTCGGTTGGTCACTACATGATAGTTACATGGTTGCTTGTTTATTTATTCTGCACTGCATATTATTTACCTGATCATATATGCTTTAGGTAGTGGCCCAACCACATGCTATGTTATCTTCTGGATCTAGGGTTTATTTGATGTCCTATCTGATTTGTGTACCTTCTATCTGATACATCTTCCAGTGGTACACACTTTGTATTATTTATTTGGTCATTACTATGTTATTCATGAGATTGCCATGCTTAGTGTCATGCATTATGATTGCATGCTGTGCGATTGTCGGCTCCACTATGGTTGAGCCCATCGCCAGTTACATGTACTGCACACACCACCACCCATGGATTAGTGGTGTGTGGCGGTTCTGCTGTTTGGCTCCGTTGGTCAGGTGACTCAGCGTGGTAGCCGGCAGTCAGTTCCGCTCTGTTTGGCTCCGTTGGCATTTAGTGTAGCAGCGTGGTAGCCGGCAGATGGTGGACTCTGTTTGGCTCCGTTGGTCAGTTGACTCAGCGTGGTAGCCGGCAGAGATATCCTCCCCGTCATCGTGTACCGGGAGTTGAGAGCATTGAGCTCCCCCATTTATGATTTGGGGTCAGAGGACAGGAGTACTCCGACAGCATCCCGTCCACTCGGTCGCTCATCAGGAGCAGTGATGTCAGAGTGCACGGTCACCATATGCATTTATTGCATTTATTGTTTGTGATTGCTGCATTTACTTGCTGCATTTATATGGATGCATATGATTGACATGCATACAGGATTATGACTTCCCCGGTCTGACGACCCTGTTACCTTTGTACTTTGATCCCGGTTAGTACAGTTATCTCCTGATTTCGTTTCAGTTGCATTTATCCTTCTCGTATTCAGGAGACTGTACGCATGATTAGTGTTGTCTGTTATTTGTTTTATTATGCATATCAGTTGTACCTGCTGAGTGTTGGACTCACCCCGCCTCCATTGTTGATATATTTTCAGGTTGAGGCTGTCAGGAGCAGTTCCAGTCGCTGGTTCCCACAGCACGTAGTGCTAGTCCTCTGCTAGTTTTGAGTTGTTATTTTATTTTAGCTTTTCTCTATCAGACTTTGTTTTAGTCTTGTTTTGGATTTTACATATGAATATTGTATGGAATCCTTCCGTTTGATGGACTTTTGGTATGATTTGGATTTTATTCTACTACATGCCTGCCTGGACGGCAGAAGGGGTGAGTTCGTCGAATTTGAGCTTTACGAGTGTAGTTGAGTAGGGTGGATTTCGAGTCAGAGTACTATTGTTTGTGATTACTATTATTAACTGCGTGGTTGTGACAGCCAGAGGCTGAATATCTATATAAACTGCGTGGTGATTATTTTTATTTATTGTTATAATTCCAGCCGCCTGTGGCTGAGGTATATGTGTTATGTAGAAGTTTCAGATTGTCCGCCTTACAGGGGAGATGCTGCCGAAATTTCTTCGGACAGGGACTCCTCTGGGGCGTGACAGATGATGTGCCACATCATCAAGATTAGCACATGTGTGCGCCACATCATGAGGGAAATCAAGAGTTGTGACTCTTGATATCCCATGGAGTATAAAACTCCTCCTTTAGTGGTCGGCCACATTCAAGGGGTGTTAAATGTGTTTGTGTGCTTAGTGTAACTCTCATCTTCTTCCTCAAGCTCTTTCTTCTCTCCCTCTCCTCCACCTTGGCCGAACCTTTCAAAGGTGCTAGCACACCTTTTGTTTGGTTTCTCTATCTCTTGCTTGTGTGGATACACATAGAGGAGTATCTACTTTGATACTCTCGAGATCCGACGAACCTTGGACGAGTGGGATTAGCGAAGGGCTTCGCTTCAAAGGTATAAGTCTCTTCTTGTAGATCTAGAGTAGATCTAGGTTTAGAAACTCGTACACGTAAAGTTTTTGAAATTATTTTCTTCGCACAGATGCGGTGACATAGGTTTCGGGGTTTCCGCAACGCAAAAAGCGGTTTTTGCGGCCCGAAAAACCCAACATGGACTCTAGGACCCTAAGAATTTATTATGTGTTAATAAAGGGGGAGTGATGAGAGTCGAACTAAGTTTTTTAAATTTTTTTAAAAAATATTTTCAAAAATTCAATTTATTTTTAAATAAAAAAATATTTACAAAAACTAATTATTTGCTCAAATATTTTTCAAATCACTTACTTAATTAAGTAGTTTTTCAAGAAAATTTTTTTGTTATGTTTTTAATGTTAAATCTAAGATTCTATTAAATTTTCTCTAAAGATAAAGCTTTTTATCAAAATCTGTTTTAAGTTGAGTACTTTTTCAAAACCTTTACTTAAAGCTAAGTGTGTTACGCTAAGTACTAAATTTAACAAAGTGTTTTTAAGTTAAGTTTTGAAAACTAAGTACTTGACAAAACATTTACTTTCAAAATTTAGCTAAGTCTCTGTTGAATATATAATTATTTTCAAAGCTAAGTACTTAAGCTAAGCTTTTATATAAATCCTCTTAAAGTTAAATACTTAGACTAAACATCTATCAAGAAAATCCTTTTAAAAGTTAAGTATTTATCAATACTTTTAAGGGTTTGTCAAAATCTTTCAAAAGCTTTTCAAATTTTGCTAAGTGTTTTTTCAAAGCAATTATATTCAAAATGCTAAGTTTTTGCTGCAAACACTAAATATTGTCCAAGGCAGTTTCTAAATTAAGTGTTTTTCAAAACAATTCTTTTTGAAACGCTAAGTCATTTTCAACTGTAAAATGCTACTATTCAGGGAGAGCTTAGAATTACATAGAATATTTTTTTTTCTATTTTTTCTCTCTCTACTTATTCTTTTTGATTTATGTCAAAGGGGGAGAGAAGAGTCAAAGTTAAAGAAAATTAAGAATTAAGAATTTAAACATAAGGAGGAGCATAAGTTTTACAAATTTTTCATGCTCATGTTTAAATTTCGTATTTATTGTCATATTTTTTTACTTAACTTTGAACCGTGTTACCATAATTAAAAAGGGGGAGATTGTTGGTGCAGGAAGCATTCGACGATTGAACCTATTTTTGATTATGTCAAAGGGTTCAAGTTAAGTTGTGTTGTTATCTAATGTGCTTGAATGAGTTTGCAGGAAAGTCCTAACTGCGGTTAGGCAGGTGGAAAATCCTAAGGGATGGTAACCTTAGGTCCTATGGGGCGGTAACCCTAGGTGGTGGAAAACCCTAAGGGGCGGTAACCTTAGGTCCTAGGGGGTGGTAACCCTAGGTGGAGGAAAACCCTAAGGGGCGGCAACCTTAGGTCCTAGGGGGTGGTAACCCTAGGTGGTGTAAAATCCTAAGCGGGGGTAACCTTAGGTCCTAGGGGGTGGTAACCATAGGTGGCGAGAAACCTTAGGGCGTGGTAATCCTAGGTCCTAGGGGGTGGTAACCCTAGGCGAAAAGTCCAGTCGGTCTGGAGGACCGGACTGGCAACATGCATGCTCTCCTGAGTGGAGTAGGTGAGGACGCGTTCCCCGAAAGAGGGAACAGTAGGCGTCGGTTCGACCTAGGGTTTCCGGTTGAAAATCCGAAGTCAGAACTGGACAGTCGAGTGACTTTCAAATATTTCACTTATTGTATTTATATCGTGCTAACTTTGTCTTGCAGGGTATGTGTGTGGTTTGCGGACTAACATATTTTACAGGGACTAAAATGCACATCATGCCTCGGATGAATAGTACCCGAGGCGCCCTCATGGAGCTTGAGGCACCTCGGGTGCAAGGCACAAGAAGTCTGCGCGGCAAGCTTGGAGGCGCCCTCGAGGGAGGCTGAGGCACCTTGGATACTAGGCTTGAGGCGCCTCCATGGAGCAATGAAGGCGCCTCCAGGCAGGATAAGCAGCAGATAGCGGAGGCTTATCGTAGAGCAGGAAGAGGGATAAGGTTTGACATTTGAGGCGCCTCAGTGAGTCCATGGAGGCACCCTCAACGTCCAATAAAAGCATATCTTGACCAACAGCTAAACAGATCTTCTTCCAAGCGATCTTTCTGCAACTAGCTGCTAACGAGAAGTTCCGACGAAGCTACAACTTGATGCTAACGACTCAGAGATCAGAATTTGCCATTTCTCTTGTCGTTGGTATATTTAATTACTGTATTTACTTGTACTTTAAATTGTAACACTTTAATGATATTATAGTTGTTGCCCACCGAAAGCGATCAACGATCGCGGGCCTTAGAGTAGGAGTCACCCAAGGCTCCGAACCAAGTAAATCTTGGTGTCCTTGTCTTCTGTGTGATTGTTTCTTTTATTATTTCTGCTGTGCTGAATTCTCGATCGTTTTACGAATTTGAAACGCGTGAAAGCCATGAACGCTATTCACCCCCCCTCCCCTCTAGCGCAATCTCGATCCAACACATAATTCCTATATTTCCCATCTAATTTGCTCATATCTTATTTGGGTTTACCGAGGCTCTTCAAATTCTTTCTCTAATGTCAAAGTCGATTCTTCAAATCTTGGTTTTCTTACTCTAAGACTTCTACTCTAGTAGATGATCCATTGGATGACCCCTAGGAGTCATCACACGATTATATATGACGCCTAGGACCTAAGACCATAGAGGGAGGAGATCTTTTTCTTTCCACCGACCATATCTTAATAAATCTCATTCAACTGGTAAGTGGATAGAATTTGTGGCTCATCTCCCTCTCTAGCAGGCTGAAACGGCCATGCAACTCTAGCTAGCAATTATTTCTTCCTATTTAAATAAAAAATTATTCATATCAGATATATAATTAGAATAGCTAATCATTAATAAGAAAAGTTCAACGTATTCAAGTTTATATTCTCACGTTTATTATCTTTGATTTACGATGAATAAATATGTCATCCTCTAACTTGTGTGTCTTGCAAAATATCTCCCAACAAGTAGGAGGACATTATAGTTCGTCTGCCAAAATATTAAATAATATAATTAAAGCAAAATAAATTCATTGATAATTAAAGAATTATTATATAACTTTGTTAATTGTAAACTCACCAAGTTTATGACATGCCCTATGATCGATCAAGATCTAGTTGTATACTTTGTGGATCTAATGTTAGGGCCAGCTAGCTCAACATTTATGTTGGCTTGAGCTGTCGCTGAATTTAACTGTAATCTTTCTATATCCCAGATGACTCGTAATGCATCCCAAATATCTTCTAGTACAAAAGATGGTTTTGTACCCTTTTGTCTATATTTTGTAAGGATCTTGAGCCCCAAAACAACACAAGCATGGTAGAATAAATATAAGACCCTTTTCAGAAGATCCATGCGAAGGAAACCGTATACTAGTTGTGATGAGAGTTATACCTTTGTTGTATAAACATGAACTCTCGACAGCAACTTTGTCCTCATTGGATCTCAGCATAATCAAGTGTTCATGTCTCTTTCAGTATCCACATGAACACGTTCCGTCTATCTCACAAACTCGAAGGAGAAAAATCACCAAAGGTTGTGCTAGCAACCAAACTAGGAGGTTTCGGCTAAAGAGGAAGAAGAAGAAGAAGAAAAAGAGCAAGAACACAAGTGTATCTTCATGAAATGAATCAAAAACCCTTTTGTAATCATTCAATCAATTACTTTAATGTTAACTGTCTTAATTGACATTAATATTTATCTTCATCCAATGCATAATCAATTCAAAATTGATCACCTTTTTGCTCTTTATCCAATGCATGATCAATTCTAAATTGAACACTCATCTTCCTTGATGAATTCAAATTCACCAAATCACTCAATGAGTCTAGTCTAATCATTAATTCTCATCAATTTGAAATGACTCAATGAGTCTAATTTAAATTGGACTTAATCTAATAATTGGATTCAATTGAGTTTAACTCAATGAGTTTAATTCGAATTAGACTTAATCCAATAATCTATCATATGAAAATCAACATGTTCTTTGTGTGTGACCCAATAGGTTCTCGTAACGTTGGCAATGTATCTAAAATTATTTTAGATACATAAGCAATGAGTGACATCTAGTAATGTATCATTGCTACCCAAGTGACGAGAATGTCAAGATCAGGCCTAACCTTTCCATGTCTATTATCTTGTATGACTCAATTCTTCTATCCTTGATATCTAGATTGATTAATGAGGCATAGACTGTGTCATTCTCTTATCGATCTTTGTATTTCTTGATCTCTAAGTAGACATACTCAATTAAATAAGCTCAATATATCATATTGACTTATTTGAGCATGGTCATGCATTCTTATGTCCTACTAATCAATGGGCTCACAGATATCACTTCCGTCATATGAAAGGGGTAGATTCTATCTACATGACTCACATCCCAACGCATAACTTATTGCATACCAGTGATCGATTTTATAGTCCACCTTATTATAGGTGACGTTTGTTGATACCAAAGTACACAACCCTTTATGTAGGGAACCATAGTGACTTCAAGTATAAGGACTATTCATAGTAATAGTCACTATGAGAATGTTTATAACACTCATATAATAATCAATGAAACATTCTCATGACGGGTCATTCAGTATATATTCTCTAATATATATTCATGTGTCAACCTGATATCTCATATCAATGACTTGTGAGATTAAGTCATCCGTTGTCCTACATGCTAGTCTCAACGCATTAGTATTATCCTTGTATATTAATACTTAACTAGGAATAGTTAAGAGTAGTATTCTATATATATCTACAATATCCCACTATCAATTCAACTAATTAATATGTTGTAGACTAGAACCTACTACTTTAGGATATTATTATACTTATTTATTCGACATTGAACTAAAGTAAATATAATAACCAACTTTAGTTTTTATTAATTAATAAAATATCATATAAAAAGTACCCTTATCAATCATTTCATAATTGGTACTAGGGTTAATACTAACACATTTGTATAGCATATCTTTGTAAAGTTTGGTACAAGCAATGTTCCAGGTTACATAAAATGTTGCCTCATGCCCTGCTTGCTAAATATAATTTTTCAACAACAATAAGTTTATAAATTAGTATAAAAATCTTGATAATAAAAATTACTTATAAAAAATTTCTCATAATAAGAATCTCTCATCCCCTGGTCTACATGTCCCCATGTAGTACCAGATGTGTGCACACTCGTTCTTTAAATTTTGACGATATGTACACCACTACTTGATGACCATCTGGGGTAAAACTGCATCAAAAAAAATATAAACATTTGAAATATGTTACAAATAGAAAAATAGATGCAATGGAAATGACTAAAAACACTAATACTTACCAACCCCCAATAATCCATAATATAGTCTGACCACTGAGTGTTGCTACTAGATCTAACATATCTATATCTATAAAATTACATTATACAGCATACACATTCATAATAATAATCAAATCAGAATAATAATAACTTATAGGGTAAAACTAGTAAAATTTAAATCTAAACAGAAATTACTTTAACATTAATAGCTTATAGAGTAAAACTAGTGAGATTTAAGAATTTGAATCATTAACATTAATATTTTGTAGGTCCTACTCGCTAGAATCTGTTAGTTCAATAGGCTCTTCATTGTTGGATATTTCTTCATCATCCATCTCCTCATAAGGTGCATTAACATATATAAGTAATTAAGATATTGATTAAATCTGGGAATCTACCGAATATATCTCCACTTTTTTTCATTTTAAAATGCATCATGATTTTGGATCATGATAGAGTTCGGTATTTGGTCAAATCTACTGAATCTATTGAAATGCATCAATAATCAATGACATTGCTTCTTATTGCATCCTCGATAAAAAATATTTTATCATTTGGTCGAATTAGATTCACCTTCTCCAAAAAAAAAGACTCAATGAACCTAAACTTTCTAATAAGATCTACCAAAAAGAACATGATGCACTTTTACTTTTGGACTTGTGGACGCAATTAGAACTTTTGCAACAACTCCATCAACACACCAATGAAGCAGCTTATATTTAGTATTATCACGGATATCTCCACGACTCACATTCTTCAATTTTGATTATATAACAATGAAAAGTTATTAATTTTACCATGCCTATGTTTATAACAAATTTGTGATTTAGAAAACCCACAATTTTAAGATAGTTACATGAGATGCAACTAGATGTTAGTTAATATTATCAACATTACCATTTTTTTACAACATTGATATCACTACAACTACCAACATCATTCCCAATTCCATTATCAATGCCACCACTAACAATCTAATTTTATAAAAGAAAAAGTGTCAAGTAATATATTGTCACCATAAGATAATTTTACTAACAAGAATAAAAAAAATCAAAATAATTAAGAATTATCGATTTTGGAATTCTCTTCTTGATAAACACTAGAATAGAAATAGCAATCATCCTCTCCTTAAATTCACAGACAAATCTCTTAAACACCAAGATCAAAGACAATAAAAATAACCATAAATTCATGTAAAAAACTCTCGAAAACAAAGAGAAATAGAAATTGCATCATCAACTACTTTGAATCATCATGTTAAAATTACTAACATGTTCTTGCTTATTTGTTGCCTCATATTTTTAAAAAATATAGGCCTTTATTTTTTGCATTTCTTGTTGAAGGTTATACACAATACTTTGGAGTTATTTAATAGTTTCATTTTATTGCACAAAAGCTCCAACTTTCAATGGTGTAACTCCAAAGCTCATTTTGCGCACTCTATCTCAAGCTTCCTTGTCAAATACAAGACTAATTGCATCATCAACAATGTCAGTTGTGTTTTAAGATTCTGATGAATATTTTTCTATTTCTTTCTACAATTAACAAGGGACAAAGTGTTGGACATTGCATCAGTTGCAACGTTAGGAAGATGAAGGGGTGCCCATTCACCTTCATCTCCCTCCAATGAATGTCATCAAAGCATGTTTGGTTTGTAACCGTGGCATGCTTCTTATATAATGAAGCATCCAAGAGCAATCCAGAGGTGAGTGAGTGCGACGGTGATCAATGCGACAGTGAGCAAAAGAGAACGTCCTGTGGTCAGGATTTGGTTCGTGAAGAATCTGAGGAGGTTCTAATCTGTGATCTTCTCGATGACAGCAGCAGCATCTTCGCCGGCAGCTTCTTCGATTTCTTCTCGGGAGATCACTGTGAGTGTTTACAGTTTTATTTCATATTTATTTCATGCATATAATAGGCAACAATGGTATTAGAGCGATGCCTATTACATGAAACTTGTCTCTTTGTCTGAAAAATCTCTCTGCTACCGTCGCTAGGCAAGATCGCGACTGGGTCGCAATATGATCCCGTTGTCGAGCCCCAAGAGGTTGTTGGCTATCAGCTTCTGTGGTCGGAGAATGCCAACGACCACGTCGAAAGGCTGACAATCGTCAATTACGACAACCGCATTCGTCACGGCAAAGGAAGAGAGTGTCGTGGTCGCGACAGAGAAGAGAAGAAGAAGTTTAATCGATTAAACTATATCTTAATCGATTTAAAGCCTGTGTAATCGATTAAACTAACGAAGCATAGTGAATTTGTGTAGTCGATTGGTGTAATCGATTCAAGCACTGTAATCAATTAAATAGATTTTTAATCGATCTTAATAATCAATTAAAAGAGGATGAACAATATTAGTTACTGTTCACCCGTCAAATACTATTTTGTTTGAGATTTTAATCGATTTGATTCAAGGCATTTTAATCGATTAAATCAATCGATAAAAATGAAATAAGAATCATGAAGAACAGTAAAACCATGCATGAATAATGCTTTGTATGCTTGAGATTTAGTTAAATATATTTATTAATTAATTACATATATATTAAAATGTATTATTAATTAATAAATACATATTTGATTAAATTTAGGGTTCAATTAATTAAAAATTGAATAAGATCAACTTGTCCAATCAAACCCAGGTCTAGTTTAAATTATTAGTTGATTTAAGCAGACCAGTTTGATTCAATGATACCTAGATCTGATTCAAATTATTTATTGGTTTAACCAGTTCGGTTTATTATTGAATTAATTGGGATGATTTTTATTACATAAGTTGGAATGATCGAATATGACCAAATTAGTTCTATTGTGTCAGATTTGATTAAAAAGATTAGATTTATTCTAATGGGTCAAACTTAATTCAATGGGCATTGGATTGATTAAATGGATCTAAGTTTGGTCAATAAATCTGAATTGACTTAAATGGGCTCAGATTAAAATAATAATAGAACATAAGTCAGAAATCTCTGCCCAATTAAATTAGTTCTAATAAGGACAATGAACTAAGATTAGGATTTGGACTTCTAATCGACTAGTCCAATGGGTCAGTCGACTTAAACTCCTAGAAATCAAGAAGATTTATTTTTCTTGATTTATAATGATGGTTCTATGCCTGTATAAATTGAATTAAACTAGTTTTATACTAGTTAGTTAGTTTTGTACTGACTTATTTAAATTGAATTTTTCAGATGGTACGGACGATTACCACATTGACTCATCATGAAGTGCGGTAAAACCAGCTCTAGGAGAAGATTCAGGAGATAGAGTATAACTCTACTTATGGAGTCGACGTACATGTTAGATGGCTTAGTAGACTATTTTGAAAACTTCAGTAAGAAGAGTTTTCTGTCTTGGACACTTATAGGATCTGGGCTTTGATGTGTTCATTGCCAGAGTATCCTAGGATAATAGCAGATTATGTATGGGGATGTCATGAAGGACGCGTTACATATTTAGAACTGTGTGAGGAACTACTTCACCATATGGGTGAAGAAGAGCTTGAAGAGTGTGAAGAGTACCAGGAAATGTTTGAGGAAGATCCAGAAATGAATCCGATGAAGAATCCTGAAGCTACCCCATCTGAGATTATCCCAAATAAGTCCAGGATGATAGGGATAATGTTGGTCATTGCACTAGTATTTATCCTAGTGGGAGTGATATTGGCTTATCTATATTACTAGTGTTCTGTCGTTATGTATGAATAGTATTAGCCCATTTAGTTTTTGAGTCATGTAATAATTTCTATCACTATGTATGAACAGAGTTATGTTATGAAAATAGTGATGTTATGTGTTAACTAACTTGCTTATGATTAGTTCACGTGAATATGATTAGTTCATATATCCATATGATTAGTTCATATGAAAAATGGTTAGTTCATTTGATGGGATGTGTGCAATATAATTGATCAATATTGATTAGATTGGAACATACAAATGATGAGTGGAAACATAGTTATCACTTGATTTTATAAACTAATTCTAATTTACAGTGAGTCAATAATTAATTGCATACATATGAATTACACTGAAATAATAAATAATATATTTATTTATTGTAGATTATGACAACTAAAAACATCATAGCTGAACTCAATAAGGGAGAGAAATTATATGGGGATAACTACAAAATCTGGCACCTCAAGATACAATACGATCTTGAGGAATAAGAAGCTCTAGAGGTTGTAAATCAATTCATGGATGAACCGGATGATGGTTCTATAGCACAACACAGACGTGACCTTGATGCCTATAAGGCATGGAAAAGGAAGGACTCCATTGCTAAGGGAATATTGATTAGTTTACTGGTTGATGCCCAGATATTTGAGTATAAGCCATTACTATCAGCTCATGCTGTCTGGGTAGCCCTTAGAGAGAAGTACAATAGAGTAAGTCTGAGTAAGCTCCATCAACTAACAATCAAGTTTGATAGCTGTAAAAAATACTCGAATGTTACAATGGCCCAACATCTTAGGGAGATGGGTAACATGATTTGAGAGTTTAAGACTGTTGGTCATGCGTTAATCGATCAACAACAGGTTCAAGCAGTTATCCATTCCCTTCCTAATTCTTGGGAAATGATGAAACAGAATCTGACCCACAGTGAGAGTATCATGACTTTCACTGATATCTCACGCCATGTAGAACTTAAGGCGGAGAGGATTGAATCTGCAAGAATTTCTGGTCAAGCTTTTGTAGCTGAAGGTTCTGGTTCCAAGAATAAGAAATGATGGTTTAAGAAAGGAAAAAAGAAAAGGAAAGGAGTCTAGTGTTGTTACTATTAACAACCAAATCAAGAAGAAAGGAAAGAAAATGGACAAAAACTTAGAAGTAAGATGACTTGCTTCAACTATGGCAAGAAAGGCCATTTTGCTCGGGATTGTACTGAGCCTAAAAAGGTAGATCCATCTCTATCTTCTTTCCATGAGCATCATGTTACAAGTACAATGTTGTTAGCTGATTCTTATCCTTTGTGGACTGTAGATTCAGGAGCAATGAACCATGTAGCTCGTGATCAAGCTACATATGTGGAGTACTGTCGGGTACCAGCTGGCAACAAATGGATATATGTAGGAAACAATGCAAGAATTGAAGTTAAAGAAATTGGCACTTGCAAGCTCAACCTATGTGGTGGATGCACTATGTTTCTACATGTTGTCTTGTATGCTCTTGAGATTCGACGGAATCTAGTTTCCATTATTTATCTTCTTGATTTAGGTAATTGTGTAAATTTTTATAGCCATTGTGTAGAACTTCGAATTAACTCTGTGTTAACTGGGCATGATTATGTAACAACTGGTTTTATGGTTCTTGATATAGAATCAAATAATAATGATGGTTGTTTTTCAAATATTGCTCTTACTACTAATGCTGACGTTAGTGATGAAATTTGGCATGCTAGACTAGGACATATAGGATAAGAACGAATGAATAGATTAGCTAAGGAGGGCCTTTTAGGCACTCATGTTAAGATTAACTTGTCTATATATGAACATTGTCTTACTGAAAAGAGGACTAGGAAACTATTTGGTAAGGCTATTAGGGCTGAATCACCATTACAATTAATTCATTTGGATATTTGTGGTCCAATGAATCTGAAGGCTAGAAATAGGAGTTCTTATTTCATTACATTTATTGATGACTTCACACATTTTGGTCATGTGTATTTGATTTCTCATAAATTTGAAGCATTAGATTGTTTCATTCGTTACTTGAACGAAGTTGAGAATCAATTGGAATGTAAGGTTAAAACCTTGCGTACTGACCATAGAGGTGAATATTTGTATGATCAGTTCAAGACAATGTGTAATGAGAAAGAGATTATTAGACAACTAACTATCCCTGAAACTCCATAGCAAAATGGGGTTGTTGAAAGAAGAAATAGGACTCTTCTTGAAATGGTTAGGTCTATGATGGCGCAGGATAATTTGCCAATCTCCTATTGGGGAGATGCATTATTAGTTGCAACCTATATACTTAACAAAGTACCTTCAAAGTCAGTTCCATCTACCCCACATGAACATTGGATAGGTAGAAAGCTGGATTTGAGTAATCTGATACCTTGGGAGTCAGCTGCCTATATTCATGATAAGACTCATGAACATGAAAAATTAGGACCCAGAGGTAAGAAGTGTATCTTTATAAGATATTCTGAGACTTCTAAGGGTTATGTTTTTATTGGTGAGCGACAAGATGGAACTATCAAGAGATACTACTTTTCTTAAAATTGAGTTCCCAACATGAGGTGAAGTTGATAAGATAATTCTTCTATATAAGATAGAGGAAGAGGATTATGTTCCTTTATCAACAAATCAGGATATGCCTGAATCTAGTCAACTTAGTGGGAGTAATTTTCCACTGAATGAGTAAGTTTCTCAACAGTCTAACCTACAAAGAAGTAGTCGTCAGATTATTCCTCGCAGAAGTTTGATATTGAGAATGAGGTATTGATGATTCTCCCAGTTGACGATGAGGAATCTCAAACAGTTGAGGAAGCTTTGATATACTCAGTTAGAAAAGAATGAAAAGTTGTAATGGATGAAAAAATGGAGTCAATGAGAAAGAATTAAGTTTGGGATTTAGTTGATCTTCCTCTAGACCGAAGGACTATTGAGAATAAGTGGATTCTCAAAATAAAGAGGAAAGCAGATGGATTGATTAATCGATACAAGGCTCGATTAGTTACAAAAAGATATACCCAAATGGAGGGTATTGATTTGAAGAGACATTCTCCCTAGTTGTAAAGTTTGTGTCAATACGTGTCATCCTAGTTATAGTAGCACAATTTGACATGGAATTACATCAGATGGATGTAAAAATGACTTTCCTTAATGGTAATCTTGATGAAGAAATCTATATGGTACAACCAGAAGGTTATATTGCTGAAGGTCAAGAGAATAGAGTATGTAGACTTAAGAAGTCTATATATAGACTAAAGCAAGCATCAAGATAATGGAACATAAGATTTAATGAAGTCATTTTGTCTTATGATTTCAAAATGATCAATGAGGATTATTGTGTTTACCTTAGAAAGGAAAAAAGGAAAGTTTATCATTTTATCATTGTATGTTGATGATATGCTAATAGCTGGAAGTGACATAAAGTATGTGATATAAGTCAAATCTTGGCTTCCATCACAATTTGACATAATAGATATGGGAGAAGCAGAGTACATCTTAGGAGTGAAGATCATTAGAGATCTATCAAAAAGGCTTTTGGATTTATTTCAAGAAGGTTATATTACTAAGATGCTATAACACTTCAATATGTCAGATTGGAATATTGAACATAACCTATAGCGAGAGGTACTATTTCAAGCAAAAGCATGTATCCCAAGACTCCTGAGAAATAGCCGAAATGAAAAAAAAATCATATGCCAGTGCTATTAGTAGTTTAATGTACAATATGTTATGTACTCGTCTTGATATAATCTATGTTATTGGCTTAATTAGTCATTTCCAGTCAAACTCAGGATCAAGACACTGAAAGCGGTGAAGAGGATATTCAGATATCTCAAAAGAATAGCAGATTATTGCCTCTGTTTTCAAGGATCATATATGAGCCTAAGTGGCTACACAGATGCAGATTGGGCAGGGGACCTTGATGACAAAAAATTCACATCTGGCTATACCTTCTTGCTGAATGGTGGCGCCATCTCATGGAGCAGCAAGAAGCAAACTTGTGTATCCTTGTCAACATTAGAAGCTAAGTATGTGGCTTGTGTAACGGTTGTGCAAGAGGCTATCTGGCTAAGAAGGTTCCTAGAGTATCTAAAGATTGCTAAGGACAATGGGAGTCCTATTACAGTGTACTATGACAGTCAAGCTGCAATAGCTTTTTCCAAGGATCCCAAATATCACAGCAAAGGCAAACATATAGAAATTAAGTATAATTTTGTAAGAGATATTGTTGACAAGAAAAAGATAATTCTTGAGTACATCCCTACATGAAATATGTTTGCTAATCCTTTTACTAAGTCATTAACTAAAGAGTCATTTCATACATGTGAAGTATAAAATATCGAAAAAAATTATAATACAATAATAAGATTAATGGGAGAATAATCTTATTGGAATTTTTAGGAATTTTCTAGGAATTTATCGGAGCTCGTATGACGAATTTAAGGTGATGAATTTGTAGGCTTAGGAAAAACCTATTTGGAATACCCAAAAATGAGAGTTGATTGAGGAATTAATCTTAGGTTTAATTAAAGATACCTAAGGTAATTTTTATTTTATTTTATTTTCCTTATTTCCTCTCTTTTTCTCACCCGTGCCCTAAACCAATCCTCACCCGATGTCGAACTCCTCTTCCCCTTTTTCCTCTTCGTCGAGCTCGCGTCGCCGCACTCTCCTCTCTTCCCCGACCCCTTCGCCTCTTTTCTTCCTCTCCTCTCTCGCGTACAAACCCTTTCCCTCTTTACGCCAACACCCAGATTCTTCCTCTTCCCCCTACTCGCTCCACCACTCGACGCGCGAATCGGCGCCAGCCAATGGCTGGCCATCGGAGGCTTGAGCCCTTCCATCTTTCTCCACTTCAAACCGACCCCCTTCTGATCTCCCTGTGCGCCGCTGCCGACCACCATGGAACCACAACCGATCATTGCAACCAGAAGCCGACCGCCTCTGCCTTGATCTCACCAACCGGTTCCCTTTTCATCGAGCCCTAGTTTTCCAGACGTCGTCGTCTTATTGCCGATCATGACCGCCAGCATCTCGGGTGTCGGATCGTCTAGTATCTCTGACGCTCGATCGCTTGGTACCACCCAGCGTCGGCTGATCGCCGCCCCTCAGCCCTGGTTCACCATCGCAGGAACTTTCGAAAATCATCAGATTGGAAGTTACGGATCTGATTTGGGTAAGGCTTTTCAGTTCTGGGTTAGGTTTGTAGAGATTGGGTTTTGATTTCAGTTGTGCTAACTAGGAATAATTGTTTCTAGCAGCAACCTCGTAGTATCTCAGGCCACTAATCTCCAACAGCATACACCTTCAGTTAACAATTTTCGGCAGCTGTGCTGCCTGGCTATGGATCAACAGGAGTGGTTTTGTATTGAGGTAAATGCATTGAATTAAGAATGAATTGGATTACATGGTGAGAGGATAGATTCATATTTGGGTGAGTTTAGGTTGATTTATGTATAGATTTAAATCTAATTGAATAGTGGAATGATTAGGGTTAATGGAGCTAACCCTAGTTGACTGATGGATTATATTTAGTGGGGTTAATCAATAGTTAGGGTTAATGATTATATCGATTAGGGTTTTCCCTAACTAGTTTTGGGGATTTTATTTAGCTATTTAATTCATATGAATCTAGCTAAATAAAATATATATATTGATTGATGCAGGACTTTGATTCGAGACGAGCGTCTCAATGTGGGATTTATTTCGGATACGATCTCCATTTTTTAGGCGAGTACCTTTAACTTATCTCTTTTGATATTGTCATTATGATATGTGTAGTAATTTATAGCTAGTAGTAATGGTTGTGTGTTTAGCTACCTTTGGTATGTCACTACTTGATACCTATAGCATGTCTTTGTTTGTTATTATCTATTATGCATTTAGACTTATATTCTTTTGTTCTTGCCATGTGTACTTATGATCATATAAATGTTGGTTGGTCCTAGGAAGATCATACCGGTTCCATTGTACAAAATTTTTGTACAAGTCCTGAACCATTTCTAACAACCTATTGTGTTCTTTAGAAATTAAATTTGGAATCACAAACGGAACTTAACATTATTGATTACAAATTTAACTTATCTGTTCTTAATGATTTAGACTTGGATCACAAACGATGCTTAACATTATTGATCCAAATCCACCTATGTTATAAATTCAATTAAATATTAATTTCTATAATTGACTTTCAGGATTGCATAGCGAGGTACTAAGCCTTCTTGGGTATGAGATCATCCACCACCGCCTAGACAAAGTCTTTTAAAGAAATCTAATATTTAATTTCATTATATAACTCTAGGTTTAACCAAAAGGAACAATCGAATCACAAATTCGAAAAAACAAAACAAAAGAAACACAACTTCGAATATCTAATCCGAAAAATCTAGAATCACTAGCCTCTTGTGTTTGGAATTCATACAAAGAAAACTAGTATGATGCGGAAAACAATTACTAGTTATACCTTTCTTTGTAAGCAATAACCTCTTGATCTTCTACCGAATTCCTCTTCTTATCTCGGACGTTGTGTGGGCAACGATCTACCGAGATGAGAACCACCAACACCTTCCTTCTTGCAAGATTCGACCACCAACCTTCAAGCTCCAAGGGATGCAAGAGCAAAGCCTCCTTTCTCTCCTTCTTCTCCTAGCTAGAACCGACCACCAAGCACTCCTCTTGTGTTGATGTCACCGGCCACCAAGGAGGAAGAGAAAAGGAGAAGAGCAAGGAACTTGTGATCGACCACCACCAAGGAAGAGAGGAGAGGAAAATAGAATAGAATTGTGTCTCATGAAGGCACCCCTCCCTCTCTTTTATAATCCTTGGTCTTGGCAAATAAGGAAAATTTAAATAAAAACTTTCTTATTTTCTTTTCCATGAAAAGGAAAATTTAATTGATTAAAACCAATTTCCTTTTCTTAAATCATCATGGCTGGCCACCTCATAGCTCCAAGCAAGGAAAGTTTTAATAACATAAGAATTAAAACTTCCTAATTTGCTTCCAAAATTTTTAATAAAAATTTCTCTAATAATTTTTCCCTTCATGGTTGGTTATAAAAGGAAATTTTATAAATTAAAATCTCTCTACTAAAACATGTGAATGATTTCCATAAAGGAAAGTTTTCTTTAAAATTAAAATCTTCCTTTCAATCTACAAATAAGGAAAAATATCAAATCTTTTCTTAATCTTTTGTAGAAACTTATAAAAGGAAATATTTAATTTTAAAACTCTCTTTTAAATCATGAACATGGTTACAAAGAAGGAAAGTTTTATCAAAAATTAAAATTTTCCTTTTAACTACAAATAAGGAAAGATATCAAATCTTTCACTTAATCTTTTGTAGAAGGAAAATTTTAAATTTTAAACTCTCTTTCAAAACCATGATATCCACATAAGAAAAGATTTTGAATAAATCCCTCTTATTTTTCTAGTGGCCGACCACCTAAGCTTGGGATCCAAGCTTTAGCCGCCCACCTTAAATTGTCTCCACCCTTAGCTTTGGTCGGCCCTAGGTTGGTCGGCCACCTCAAGGTGGGTAGAAAGGTGGGTATGCAGTGGGTATAATTCTCTATATACAAGAGGCTACGATTGGGACCGAGAGGAGGAATTGGTTTTGGTCTCCTGATGAAATTAAGCTTTCCGTGTTCGCCTCGAACACCCAACTTAATTTCATCAATAATAATTCATACCACTAAAGAATTATTATTGAACTACCGCACCAATCCCAAATTATATTTTGGGTTCATTCTTATTATGAGTGTGTTAGTTTCCCTGTGTTTAAGATGTTGAATGTCCACTAATTAAATGAGTTACTGACAACTCTCTTTAATTAATATCTTAGTCCAAGAGTAGTACCACTCAACCTTACTGTCATGTCAGACTAAGTCCACCTGCAGGGTTTAACATGATAATCCTTATGAGCTCCTCTTGGGGACATTATCAACCTAGATTACTAGGACACAATTTCCTTCTATAATCAACAACACACACTATAAGTAATATCATTTCCCAACTTATCGGGTCTTTTGATTTATCGAGCTAAATCTCACCCTTTGATAAGTTAAAGAAATGAATACTAAATATATGTTCTTGTTATTATATTAGGATTAAGAGAACACACTTCCATAATAACTAAGGTCTTATTCTTTTATTAAGTCAGTACAAAAAGAACTTACCTTAAATGGTCCTGCTCAGTACACTCAGAGTGTACTAGTGTAATTTTATAGTTAAGATAAACTAATACCAATTTACATTACGACTATTCCAATGGTTTGTTCCTATCCATCTTAGTCGTGAGCTACTGTTTATAATTTATAAAGAACAGATAACATGATCTTCTGTGTGTGACACCACACACCATGTTATCTACAATATAAATTAATTGAACAACTACACTTAGCATATAAATGTAGACATTTTTGACTAATGTGATTCTTTATTTCAAAATAAATGTTTACAAAAGCTAGGCTTTTAGTATACACTCTAACAATAAATAATGACATACACTGCCTTACTACGTACAAGACTAGTTACTAGGTATACCTGACATGTGTACCTAGTTTCATGATACTTAGATCCTTGTTGGATTTCTTTACCTTTTGATATATATTATGGAGGTGTCAGGATTTACATGTTGTAGTATCATGCACCATCATGCATGATTGTATGTTGAGCAATTGTCAGCTCTATTATTATTGGGCACATCGCCAGTTACATGATCTGCACACACAACCACTCATGGGTTATTGGTACATCAGGCAGGGTGTGTGCAGTTTGCTCTGTCAGGGCTCCGCTCATGAGTAGCGATGACTGCAGCGTGTAGCGGGCAGGGATCCCTCCCCTTAACTATGATATAAGGAGATGAAAGCTTAGGATCCCCCACTATGTTTGGGGTAGGAGGATAGGTGGTCTCTGACAGCATCTTGTCCACTCGGTCACTCAGGAGTAGTGATGGTAGAGTGCACAGTTGTCATAGCCCTACCCACTCGATCTCACCATAGTGTATGAGATGACTGACTGGTGTCAGGGTGACCATGTCATTTATATCATATGCATGAATTACATTTATTGCTTGTGATTGTTGCATATTGGATGCTATATTTCTATGGTTGCATATGATTGACATGCAGACAGAAGACATGATGGGTTTGGTTTGATGACCTTTATGTCAGGATAGGAGGCCCACGTGAGTACAACTTCTTTGCTTGTTCAGTCTTCGCATTTCCTATTTTTGATCAGGAGACTATACTCCATGATTATTACTATTAGATATATCTTTCTATGCATGTCAACTTGATACCCGCTGAGTTGTTGTACTCACACCATTGCTTTATTTTCCTATTTCAGGTTGAAGCTATCAAGAGATTCCAGTCGCTAGTCCCCCACTAAGTGTCGAGATGACTTTATGGTTTCAGACTTTCTTTGTTTCCTTGTTTTGTTATGTCTACATACTTATGATGTGTAGTTCTTGTACTTATGGATTTTATATCGTGCTTCGGGTATGATGCCCATGTTTTCCGCTACGAAGGTTTTTCATTATGTTATGTTTTTCCTCATTGTAGTGGAGTAGGTATTATTATAAGTTGTGTAGTCAGTCGGAGGCTGATTTACTATTAACTGTGTGGATTATTTTATTATTGTATGGTATATGTTCCAGCCGTGTTGGCTGATAATTGTGAGCCCTTAGGGTTATGTAGTTAAGTTCCAAATTGTCACCCATACAGGGGAGATGCTGCCAAAATTTCCTCTGGCAGGGACTCTCCCGGGGTGTGACAATTTATTTGGTATCAGAGCCAAGTTTTGCTAGTTAATCTAGGTATTTCCATATTTATACAGATTTTCGTCGATTTTCATGTTCGGAATTCCGAGGTATTATATGACCTCGTCAAGGAAAGGTCATAATTGGGGACTTGGCAGCAACGGAATATCTCCAGATGGTAAATAGGTAAAATGATTAATTTTATAATTTTAGTACCCATATTAATACTTAGGTAATAATATTTTCCTTTTGGGCAAAACTTATTGGTAACTTATACAATTAGTGTTATTCTAAATCAAAAACAATCACATTTGAGGTTTCAGTACCAAGATTCATATTGTCAGCTTTGACTATTTTCTAAATTTTCATCAGGATGCACTAGGTTATCATGAGAACATATTATATCACCTTTTCCCATGTGCGTGGCTATGGTAGATACTGATTTGGTAACAAGAGTTCACTATTATCTGGATTAACCAAGTGAACATACTTGCATAACTTGACATTGTCGATGGATTTATTTTGTGGAATAAATGTAGTTTAGGTTATTATTTTCTTCTGCTCTAGGAACAAATATCAACATTAAGGGAACATGTTATCGAATAGAAAAATAGGACGGAATGAATCACCTTGAGAATGAAACCGGATGACAGCCTTTTACTTCTGGAGGAAAACTGGAAAAAAAATTTTAAAAAATGATGATAATAATAATAATAATAATAACTATAAATTAAACTCTTCCTAAAATGTTAATTGGTTAACTAATTAACTTTATGGTATTTATTGCTTAATATATTAAGATTGATTTAATCTAGTAAATCGATATGATAAAGTTGTATAGAATGTTAGTCAGATCTGAAAACATCTATATTGACCAATCTTACTTGTTATGATTATCGTATTCATGAACCTGATGAGACTTCTCATGCATTTAGGAGGGAGATTGGTAGGCTACCTATCCTTAGACCTCGACGACTGATCATTGCCCTACTGTCCGGTGATGCATTTGACGTCACTCAGGAGGTTAGAGGATGCTCATTGGACTTCGCCACCCATATACTCCTTGTAGATTTATTGGTATTAGAAATTGTCGAGTTTGACATTATCCTTGGCATAGATTGGCTGTCAGCATATCATGCCACGGTTGATTGTCAGTCGAGGGTGGTCACATTCCGACCTCCAAATCAACCCTCGTGGGATTGCACTAGCATCAGGGATGACGGTATATCGACCATTTTTACAATTCATGTTCAGAAACTGCTATCACATGGCTGTCAGGGATTTCTATTGTCATTAATTAATGCTGACGACAGTAGTAGTTCTCAGCTCTCAGATGTTCCAGTGGTCCAAGAGTATCCGGATGTATTTCCAGATGAGCTACTAGGTTATTTGCCTCCCCGAAGGCAAGTGAAGTTTGCTATTGAGTTGATTTCAGGGATCGCGCCAGCATCGAAAGCTCCTTATTGTATGATATCGAAAGAGTTGGATGAGCTAAAGGTTCAACTTCAGGAGTTATTGGACAGGGGATTTATTCACCCTAGTGTATCTCCGTGGGGTTCTCCGGTATTATTTGTCAAGAAAAAGGATGGTACTCTGAGGTTGTGCATCGATTATAGACAGCTGAATGCAGTGATTGTCAGAAATAAGTACCCCTTACCACGGATCGAGGATTAGTTTGATCAGCTTAAAGGTACATCAGTGTATTCTGAGATTGATCTGCGGTCCAGATATCATCAGCTGAGAGTCAAAAATTTTGATATTCAGAAGACAACATTCTGCACCAGATACGGACATTATGAGTTTTTGGTAATGTCATTTGAGCTTACCAATGCTCCAACGGTATTTATGGATTTGATGAACCGTGTTTTTCTGGAGTATCTAGATCAGTTTGTTATCATTTTCATCTACGATATTTTGATCTACTCGCGTTCCGAGGAGGAACATGCATAGCATCTTCGTATAGTCTTGGAGACTCTTTGACAACATCGACTATATGCGAAGTTCAGCAAGTGTGCTTTTTGACTATCCTCAGTCAGTTTTCTGGGACACGTTGTGTCTAGCCGAGGTATTTCCGTGGATCCTCAGAAGATTGAGGCTGTCACCATCTGAGAGCAACCGAAATCAGCTTAGGAGATTCGCAGTTTCTTGGGATTGGTCGGATATTACAGATAGTTTGTTGAGGGTTTCTCTCGCATTGCTATATCGTTGACACGCCTGACCAGGAAAGGCATGAAGTTTATGTGGTTAGAAGCCTATGAGACCAGCTTCCAGGAGCTGAAGCGGTGATTAGTGTCGGCACCAGTTCTGATTTTGCCTTCCAGAGAGGATGGATTTGTACTCTACACCGACGTTTCTCTACAAGGTTTGGCCGCTGTTTTGATGCAACACGGCAGGGTAGTCTCCTAGGCTTCTCGTCAGTTGAAGGAGCATGAGAAGAACTACCCAGTACATGATTTGGGGCTAGCCGCTATTATCTTTGCCTTGAAGATTTGGTGACATCATTTTTATGGCATTACATTTGAGATTTTCACTGATCATAAGAGTCTCAAATATCTTTTCACTCATAAGGAACTCAATCTTCGACAAAGGAGATGGATGGAGTTCCTGAAGGATTATGACTGTACCATTAGCTACCACCCAAGAAAAACTAATGTGGTTGCTGATGCACTTAGCCAGAAGTCCAGAGGGACTTTAGCATGCCATCGAGTTGTGGTCACGGACTTGATTCAGGGTTTCTCCGAGTTGGGCCTTGAGGAGCAGGGACAGACAGAGCAGGGTATTCTGGTTACCATGGTTGCTCAGTCGTCGATCAGGATAAGGATCCGAGAGGCCTAGGCCAGTGATCAGTGCTTATAGTTCATTGGCAGCCAGATAGCTTCCGGGCAGCAGACGGAGTTCACCCGAGATGATGAGGGTGTTATTTATTTCCGAGGCAGGTTATGCGTACCTCAAGCTCACCCGATTATGGAGGAGTTGCTTCAGGAGGCTCATCACTCCCGTTTTGCTTTCCACCCAGGTGGAACACGCATGTATCAAGATTTGAGGCGTTCCTATTGGGCGAATGGCATAAAGAAAGACATCGCGGAGTTTGTAGCTAGATGTCTAGTTTGTCAGCAGGTGAAGGCTGAGCACCAGAGACCTACCGGATTACTTCAGAGGATCCCTATTCCAGAGTGGAAATAGGAGCACATCACTATAGATTTTGTGATGGGATTACCTAGGACACGACGAGGCCATGACGTGATTTGGGTGATCGTTGCATATTGGATGCTACATTTTTGTGGTTGCATATGATTGACATGCATATAAGAGACATGATGGGTTTGGTCTGATGACCTTTATGTCAGGATAGGAGGCCTAGGTGAGTACAGCTTCTTTGCTTGTTCAGTCTTCGCATTTCCTATTTTTGATCAGGAAACTGTAACTCCATGATTATTACTATTAGATATATCTTTCTATGCATGTCATCTTGATACCCGCTGAGTTGTTGAACTCACACCATTGCTTTATTTCCCTATTTCAAGTTGAAGTTGTCAAGAGGTTCCAGTCGCTAGTCCCCCACTAGGTGTCGAGATGGCTTTCTGGTTTCGAACTTTCTTTGTTTCCTTGTTTTGTTATGTCTACATACTTATGATGTGTAGTTCTTGTACTTATGGATTTTTATATCGTGCTTCGGGTATGATGCCCATGTTTTCCGCTGTGAAGGTTTTTCGTTGTGTTATGTTTTTCCTCATTGTAGTGGAGTAGGTATTATTATAAGTTGTGTGGTTGTGTAGTCAACCGAAGGCTGATTTATTATTAACTGCGTGGATTGTTTTATTATTGTATGGTATATATTTCAGCCATGTTGGTTGATGATTGTGAGCCCTGAGGGCTATATAGTTAGGTCTCAGATTGTCACTCGTACAGGGGAGATGCTGCCGAAATTTTCTCTGGCAGGGACTCTCCCGGGGTGTGACATGAAGTCTTTGGGACTTCAAAGAATGTAACTTATTGTAAAGACATTTTGATAAATGAAAAATGTCGTGATCTATTCAGTGTATATGCCTTTGTTCCATTTGATTAAAAGTCTCGATAAGAATGTTGGCAGATTGAGATTAGTCCACTCACATAGACAATTATCTCTATTTGTTAAGTATAAATAAAGGCAAGACCGTTGCTTATGGGACAACTTATATAGTTGTGAATAGAGACATACCCATAAGTTAAGGTCGCTTTGATAATTGTGTCAAGATGAGATCATTTATGTAATGATTGGAGTAAATGCACTCACCATTTACTGAATATGCTTAAAGTCATATTGGAATTCATATGTTGAATTCAGGATTAAACATTAGATATGTCTAGATCAAAATTTGTACGATGTTCAATTTTAGGAAAAATATATGCTCTTTTTAGTAAAGAGAATAACATCATAGCATGTAATTCATACCACATATGCTATGGCGACAAGAAGGGTAGTAGGAGAATAGATCTCTGTTTCTCTACTATGTGAGACTCTTAAGATTATAAGTTAATCTCAATCTTACCCTAAGTGAATATTTAGCTGTCTATTTGAATTTCTGATCAGTGTATACTATTTTAACATGTTTCCTATTGCCTATGGGTGATTCGGTCTATGGAGAATAACTAGGAAACCGACTGATTAGAATGAATAGATTCTAGCTAAAAAGGAAGATTAAGATTGATTTACATCTGTGATATTTATTCACTGGTACCAGTTACATTTTTAGTTCAGTACATAAAATATAATTGTGAATAATATATTTGATTGGAGATGGTGAACATGCTCTTGACATAATAGTCAATATGAGGGATTAGAGATATTCATATTGATGTAAATAATTTAATCTGGGATAAAGACAAGTTTCGATGCTTCTGATCCATTCAGTGGAGCAACTAAGTAAGGTGTGACAATCTTCTTCGCAATTGAATGCTCAATGTGCTTGCTGTCGCATGAACCATTTTCCTAAATGTATGGAATGAATGTTCTTATATGGTCTTTGTAACTAATTAATTTATGCTCTGGTTTTCGTGACTTGATTATCATAAAGTCTATGTGACTTATTTGGTCTTTTTTATTAATTAATTTTGCTCTGGTCTTCGTGACTTGATCGTCAAATAGTCCATATGACTTAATCCGTCTTTGTGACAAATTAATGTTTGGCTTTGGCATTGTGACATGATCACCTTGTAGTCTATGTGACTGACATGGTCTATGTGGCTAGATAAGTTTTTTTTTGGATTGACTTAGACGAGTGGGGGATATTTGACGTTGCATCAGTTGCAACGTTAGGAAGATGAAGAGGTGCCCATTCACCTTCATCTTCCTCCAATGAATGTCATCAAAGCATTGGTTTGATTTGTAACTGATACTTGCTTCTTATATAATGAAGCGTCCAAGAGCAATCTAGTGGTGAGTGAGTGTGACGGTGATCAGTGCGACGGTGAGCAAAAGAGAATGTCCTGTGGTCAGGATTTGGTTCGTGAAGAATCTGAGGAGGTTTCAATCGGTGATCTTCTCGGTGACACCAGCATCGTCTTCGTCGGTAGC
Source organism: Zingiber officinale (assembly GCF_018446385.1). NCBI lineage: Eukaryota > Viridiplantae > Streptophyta > Magnoliopsida > Zingiberales > Zingiberaceae > Zingiber > Zingiber officinale. The sequence continues at coordinate 35,985,626 of NC_055992.1, read as the reverse complement.
TTCTTCGATTTATTCTCGGGAGATCATTGTGAGTATTTACAGTTTTATTTTCTATTTATTTCATGCATATAATAGGCAACACAAAGTGTATGCAGAACTAATTTTCATAAAGTCTTATAAATAATAATATTTAGCATCATGCAAGTCAAATGGGTATAACCTTTTTGGTTCATTGTGTGAATGTGGTCTTGCTCCTCAAATTACTCTAAATTAAAGTGTGGCAATGGCAATGAATATCGATTGAAGCGAGATCTATGAAGGAATACACAAGGGGCAACCACAAGAAAAGGAGAGAAAATGAAACTAACCTTCACAGCCTAAAGCTAAAAGGTGGAAGGCTAGGGAGAGAGAGTGAAAGCTCAGTCGCATGCTTATACAATGAGATTTGGAGATTTGTTGCTCACCGATTGAGTGTTCGGCGGTCGAAAGGGAAAAGTTTTGCAGTGCAATGTGATTTTTTGATGCTCACCGTGAAAATAAATTTATTGTAAGACTATAACATCATGCTCTATGTGTCGTGACACTTAAGTTTTAATAGAGTGCTCTATACATTGTTAATATTAAAATTTAAAAGTGTTTATTTTTACATGTCATAGAAATATTTATTGACAGTGTGTTTTTTATTTTTTACATGTCGTCATTCTTATAAGCATAAGAATATTAACAACGCATATAAATGAGCATGTCATAGATAATAATATTAATGAGTGTAGTTGATGCCGCACCATGAAAATTCAAATTTATTGTAGTGCCCCTTTTCTAATCATATACATGTCATTTATAAGTGGAAGTAAATGGGAGATTATACCTAAATAAGAGTTGATCGTGTTCATGTATGATATAAGATGATATAATAGGTGGGAGGTCATACCTAAGTAAAACTTGCACTTGCAATTGCAATGGGGCCATATCCAAGTAGGACTTGGGATGGTATGGGGGCCATATCCAAGTTACGAGTATAGGTGTGATGGGAGGTCACGCATAGAAAAGGTCAGGTGAACAAACGTCAAAAGCTCACAAAAAGTCAACTCGAACTCACTCAACTCGGATTAACTCAGTCTAGCTCAATGCTGACTTAGCATATCTCAACATTGACTCGCCTTGGAGTGACTTGGCATGGACTCAGCCCTAACTTAGCTCCGAATGACTCCAGAGGTTAGGCCTTGTGGTCTCGAACATATTGTGTTATCATGGAAAAGCCACGAAGGCGTAATGTGTTGGCCTTATTAAAGAGGGGTATCACTTATAAAAGAACTTAGTATGACTTAGGGATCATATTCATATATGACCAGGAACAAGTGGAATGGAAGGCCACGCCTAAGGAAGGTTACGTGGACAATCATCAAAAGTTTGGGCAAACTCACTCAACTCATATTGACTCGGCCTAGCTCAATGTTGACTCAGCATAGCTTGGCACAGGCTTGACTAGGTGTGACTTAGTTTGGAGTGACTTAGACTTAATTCTGAATGATTCTAGAAGTTGGGTTTTGAGATCTAGAAACATATGGTGTCATAATGGAGAAGTCATGTAGGTGTGAAATATTGAAATATAACAACACTTGCCCTGACACCTCCTGATAAATTTCATAAAGTACTCTTAGCTAAAACATCTATGAAATACCCTTTATAGAGTTTTTATATGTATCCTAAACTTATTAATCAGTTGGCTAGTTGTTTGTTGTCCTATAGTGACTACTAACTAATCAATTGAGTACTAGCTAGCCTCCTCCTAATCGACTAATCCATTATAGACGATAACAATTCGACCATTGTGGAAGTTGTATCCGAATCTCATCTCCTCAACAAATTCATATTTTACCATCAATTTATTGAATAAATCAACTAACTATACTAATCAAGTACCACAATCAACTATAAAACTTTTTATTAAGTTCCATTTTGACTTGAGTTAACTACCTAGTTGAATGTCATTACATAAGTTGATTGCCTCAGATGATTGCAAAACTTTCTATTTATTTTCAACTTATTTTATCATTTCGTGCTAAAAATACTATTCTCATTCTATTGAAAATATCATTCTCAAGTGACTAATGAAAATCAAGTCGACTAATATTATTCACAATTGGTTTTGTATTAATAATACTTATTTTTATTGGACAATCTTCTATTCAGAACTTGCTGAGTCACCCAAGTGTCAAAGTCAAGATGTTCGAGACCACGTTGAGATGTCTAATACCTAGGTCGAGATGTCTGAGGCCAAGGCCGAAATGTCCAAGAATTAGGCCGAGATGTCCAAGACAATAGAGTGCTGAGACTTGTATCTAACGTAGTTTTCTTAAAACGGATTCGTCCCTCTCAAACAGTGCTTCGAGATTATGATGGACATTTGTTTCCAAAGATATAATAGAAAGACCACATCGACAACCAAGCATTGGTTGTTTGTAGCGAACTGAGTAAGTACTTGAACGTTATCATGGATAAAACTGCCGAACAAGTGTATGATAGAGAGAAAGAATGGAGGAATAAAGGTGGAGGAGTTTCTTTACTTCTGCACCTTTTTTTGGCTCTTAGTTACAACTTCCTTATATAAGAGCTTAGACTCTCCTCCGACTAAAAATGTTCGAAGGTTACGGATTCTCCATTAATCAACGATTAATGTATCTATTACATTTGAGCAACTAGCAAAAAAATTCAAGTGGCAAAACACAAGTTGATTTACTTGGACAACTTTTGCCTCGACTAGTCCAACATTTGATGCACATAGGTCATGCTCGCACATGAATCACCTTTGGGCTAATGCAATCTGAACCTTGAATTTGCACCCTCATGCGGGTCCATGCGTGAGAGAAAATCTCTTCTCATGTATTTGTTCACAACATCAATACTTGTGAATTAATATAAATCAACCAACATGTCTCGAAACTCTCAATATGAGACTAAAATTTCATTCACAATGAAATATCTTTCCTTTCTACCTCTTTTTCATTCACACATATCCAACAAATCTCCCACATGAATAGAAACATGGTATGTGATATCATTCAATAGTTAAGTCAAGTATATGATAGGTAGATTTTACTATTTGAACATTCTCTTGTGAAGATCTGTTTGATTACTAGCTGACAGTAGACATGATGTTTTTAAACTATTATTCTATATAAGTATTGATATATCTCATCCAGAACTCTCCCTAATACAACTTAATTTTCATAAGTATGTTCATTCTTAGCTATAAACATGTCTAGTGTTGTGAGAAGTTCCAAGAATTGTGCTTTCAATTCTCTTTGAAGTGACCCTATTTCTTTCTCATATAAGTGATCTCTTAGAAGTATTCCACATTACTCCATTGAATCATTAAAAGTTATACGCTTAACCACCATCTTTCATTGGGTAGTTCCCCCAATTAGTTAGTATAGTTCGGTTGTCTTATTAAACCTAGTTCTTGAGATATCGAGTTTATATAGGTTGGGTTTCCTTTGCACCAATATTTTTCATCGGTATCAAGTACATCGCTCACAATGAGCTTGAAACTAACTCTTGGTTTAACTCTTTGGTTAGCAGATCCATTAGGTTATCTTTTGAGTTCACAAAGTTAACAGTGATAACTGTCATTGAGAGTATTTGTCTAATGGTATTATATCTACGACGTATATACCTAGACTTACCATTATACAAATGACTTTATGTCTAACTAATTGTCGATTGACTATCGCAATGTATGCAATTATCGACATAGGTTTCAACATCTATGAACATATTTTAAGAATTGTTATAGTCATTCATTTTCTTCACCATATTTGTCAAGAGATACAAACTCATATTTTATTGTGTATCTGGTTATTATGGTTTACTTAGAAGATTTCCACAATATACATGCACCTCTCAGTGTGAATACATTATATCCACTCATAGACTTTGAGTCTTTCATGTCAAATATTTAATTCGCGTCACTGTATCCTTCAATCATAGAAGAATATTTCGTATAGTGCAATCCATATTCACGAGTATACCTTTGTTGGGATCTAGCGCGCCAAAGACGTGGAAACGTAGCGGAAAAATACTAGATCCTCTAGCCAGTAGATCCATGTGAAGGGAAGAAACATTTTCTATTCATAATCTATACTAAGCTACATGATAGGATTATACCTTTGTTGCATGCCCTTCGTAATCCCGACAGCAACCTTTCTTCGGTGTAGATCTCAGCGCATTCAAGTGTCCGCGCCTCTACAGTATCCACACGAACAAGCCTTGTCTTTGCTTGTCTCACAAATAAAGCAAGATGGAGAAGAAATCACAAGGTTGTGCTAGCAACCACAATGGTGATTTCGGCCAAGAAGAGGAAGGAGGAAGAAGAAGAATGCCAAGGGTCTCAACACTTGTTCATCCTCTCAAAATTATCATCCAAATGATATTTATAACCATCCAATGGTACACCAAGAGTCTCCACCCTTTCATCTTCTAATCTAATGGCTCAAAATCAACCATTCAATCCAATGGTTCAATTTTGACCATTCAACTTCCTTGGTGAACTCAAGTTCACCCAATGAGTCCAACCCATTGATTCTCAAGCAACTCGACTCAATCCAACAATTGGATCCCTTTGAGTCTAACTCAATGAGTCAAATTTGGATTACACTTAATCCATTGATTCATCACATGAACCCATCTCCATATCAACTTGTTCTTTGTGTGTGACCCTATAGACTCTCGTAACGTTGGCAATGTACCCAAATCAACATTTGCGATACATAAACAATGAGTGACATCTAGCAAGACATCATTTGTAACGACTCAAATTTCCTCATTTCGAGTCCTAATAGTGCTTTAAAATATTTAGAAATGCTTTAGAAAAATTCTAGAGTTTTTTTAGAAATTTTTAGAGTATTTTTATGTAATTTTTGGAGTTCGTTTGGTATTTTTACTAAATGAAAGAAGTTTCAACAAAAATAATATCCAAGCTGAGATTCGAATGGGAGACCTCTGGCCGAGCCAACTCTTAAGCGAATCTGGCTGACCAAGTGTTCCAACGAGCATTGCTAATTAAAAGAAGGAACAAATTTATTTAAGCGGTATTTAATAAATAGGAAATAAATAGCAGAAAAAGGGTTCGGCTGAGGAATCGAACACACAACCTCAAGATTTAGCAAAGTGCAGCTGACCAAGTGTTCCAGCGAGCATTGCTGATTAAAAGAAGGAATAAATTTATTTAAGCAGTAGTTAATAAATAGGAAATAAATAGGAGAAAAAGGGTTCGGCTGAGGGATTAAACCTGCGACCTCTGACCCGGTCAAAGATTTGGCTGACGAAGAATCCCAGTGGCGGTTCTGTTTAGAAAAAAAAGAAAAAAATTATTTAAGGAGTTAACAGAAATACTAGGTTATAAAAGGGATAAGTTAGGAGAGGGTTTTATTCCGGTGACCTAAACCATTCTCTCCTTCTCTTCTGCGTGTGACGGCGGAGCTCGGGCAGAAAACAAAAGGGAGTTAGGGCATCGTCTCCGGCGGCCGACCAAGGTCCTAGAAGCCCTTCTTGTTCGGTTGTGAGTCCAAGAAGCAAGGTAAGTGCTACTCACCTGCGGTAAGGGTAGTTTCGAGCTTTGATTTAGTGTTTCTTTTAGTTTTCGGAAGATGCTGTAAAGGATTGTGGTTGCTTGGGAATTTAGAGTAGATCCAAGATTTGTTTTTCCCTTGTAATTAGAAATTCGGATTTTTAATTAAGCTTATAGTGCAGATTTTTATGTAGGCTTATAGTGCAGATTTTAATTAAGCTTATAATGCAGATTTTTATGTAAGCTTATAGTGCAGATTTTAATTAAGCTTATAGTGTAGATTTGAATTAAGCTTATAGTGCAGACTTTTAATTAAGCTTATAGTGCAGATTTTTATGTAAGCTTATAGTCCAGATTTTAATTAAGCTTATAATGCAGATTTTTATGTAAGCTTATAGTGCAGATTTTAATTAAGCTTATAGTGCAGATTTGAATTAAGCTTATAGTGCAGACTTTTAATTAAGCTTATAGTGCAGATTTTTATGTAAGCTTATAGTCCAGATTTTAATTAAGCTTATAGTGCAGATTTCTTTAAAGTTTATAGTGCAGATTTTTTGTAGAACTTGTAGTGCAGATTTTTGGTGGAATTTATAGTGCAGATTTTTGGTGGAACTTGTAGTGTAGATTTTTGGTGGAACTTATAGTGCAGTTTTTTAAAAAAAAAAAGATTATAGTGTAGTTTGGTTAAGAATTATAGTGCAGAATTTATGTTTGCATAGTATGCAGAAATAGTGTAGCATAGAATGCAGAATCTTGATTAGTATAGTATGCAGAATTTTGATTAGCATAGTATGCAGATTTTTGTTTATGCATTTCAAAGTTAGAATTTGTTTAAACATTTCAGTTTTTAAAGAAGCATTCTTTTATTAGAGGTATTAACAAGTATAAGAAAGATAAAGAAAAGAAAGAAAAATGTCAAGGCCTTAAGTAGATCCCAAAGTCAAGACTTTAGGGATTTTGGCTCACAAGGTGCTTGTTAAAATGTCGAGGCATTATATATTAGAAGTATTAAAAGATAACAAGTATTTTACTTTTATCAGTGGCACTGTGCTGGACTCTCAGTTGTCCTTGGGTTGGGCTCCCATAGTCGCCCCTAGGTTTAGATAACCTAGTATGCTGGACTCTCAGTTGTCCTTGGGTTGGGCTCTCATAGTCGTCCCTAGGTTTAGATAACCTAGTAAACCCTACTAGATTCGGGACTAGCTACCTCGGGTCTAGTTAGGGATGCACGTATAGCAAGTACAGTTGTCGGGCTCATCAGCAGCATGATTATTATTTTTTATCTATTATGAAAATAATTTTTAAAACTTCACAAATCAATTACGTGAATACAATTCAGATTCAGCATTAGCCTAGTATCAGTTTAGCTCAGTTTATGTATCAGTTCAATTAAACTTATTATTCTGAAGTATAAAAGGATAAGTTTTGAACAAGTGAAATAAGCTTTACATGTTTAGCATTTCAGCATGTCTTGTTCTTTTGCTATTAGATGAGCATGTGTAGTATTTCCTTTAAAGCATTCAGTTTTAGATTTATTTTATTCACATGCATATTCGAGTTTTGTGAGTTAGATAGCCCTTACTAAGCAATTTTGCTTATAGTTGCATTTCCTCTTACTGCAGATAAAGGAAAGGAAAAGTTATAGCAAAGGAAGGCGACAAGGAGATGTGGATGGATGTGTGATGCCTGGACTATAGAAGCCTTGGGATTTATCATAAGAATTTATTAACAAAGAGTTGAGTAGAATGTATTAGATGAGTCATTTAGTCTTCCGCTGCTAGTTAATTGTATGTTTTGAGTTCTCCGAGAGTTTTAGGAATTACTATCAACATGTGAACAAGGATGGTTAAGTAAAGTTAGTAGTCCAGTAGCGCTCCGCCCTCACAGTCTAGTAGTGAGGAGGGTGGGGTGTTACATCATTGCTACCCAAGTGACGAGAAAGTCGAGATCCGACCTAACCCGTCCGTGACTATCATCATGTATGACTTGGTTCCTCTATCCTTGATATCTAGATTGATCAATGAGGCATAAACCGTGTCATCCTCTTATCAATATTTGTGTTTCTTGATCTCCAAGTAGACACACTTATCAAATAAGCTCAATATCTCATATTGACTCATTTATGCATGGTCATGCTTTTTTGTGTCCTACTAATTAAGGGGCCCATAGATATCGCTTCCGTCATGTGGAAGGGATAGATCCCATCTACATCACTCACATCCCTCCGCATAATTCATTGCATACCTAGTGATTGACTTTATAGTCCATCCTATTACGGGTGACGTTTGACGATATCAAAGTATACAACTCCTTATGTAGGGAACCATAGTGACTTGAGGTCTAAGGACTATTCATACCAATAGTCACATGAGAATGTTTATGACACTCATACGACGATCCATGAACATTCTCATGGCGGGTCATTCAGTATATATTCTCTAATATATACTCATGTGCCAACCTGATATCTCATATCCATGACTTGTGAGATTAAGTCATCCGTTGACCTATATGCTAGTCTCAACGCATTAATATTGTCCTTATATATTAATGCTCGACTAGGAATAGTTAAGAGTAGTGTTCTTTACAATATCTCACTATCAATTCAACCAATTGATATACTATAGATAAGAACCTACTACCCAAGGACATTATTATATTTATTCAATCGACATTGAACTACAATAAATATAATAACCAACTTTGCCTTTTATTAATAATGATATATGATACAAAATGAGTCCTTTACAATCTTCTCATAATTGATACTATGGCTAATACTAATAACCTTAAATACTTTAATACCCTTGTTATTCCTTTTTAGTGCTCAACACTGAGATTACTCGTGTACCTGCTAAGTTTACTTATTGTGTAAGCTAAGTCTAATCTGTTAGTAGTCCAAGGTAGTTTTGATGTGATCAACCAAATCAGGTTAGGTCCTGTTGGTACTTAACCTTTGTGTCTAAGTGTGCAGGAACTTAGGAGCATAGGAAGTCGAGCGAAAGACGCGGCTAGCAAGAAGGACAACACTAGAGAGAGACGACGAGCTTAGTGCGTTCGAGGGACGAGGCGCTGCGGAAGAATACACTGGCAGACGAGAAGGAGGCGCGCGACATTTCTGAGGGATGAAAAGTCGGAGCGGAAGACTACTTGAAGGTCGAAAAATAGGTTCGGGTGAGCCCTATTCCGGATAGCCGAAATCATCCAAGCAAGTGGAATCAGAGCAGAAGATTCGGACTAATGCGAGCGGAATTGGAGTAAAAAACTGAGATCAAAAGTCAACAGGAAGTTAACTTTCTCTGTCCAGGCGCCCGGAACCCTTCAGGGCGCCCGGACCAAGAACTTCATCTAAACATGATGTGGCGTGTTTCGTTACAACGGGAATAAAAGTTTATCCCCCTCCAAGTGCCTGGAACCCTTCCAGGCACCCGACCAGGGCTATAAATATAGTCTTGGTCCCAGTAGCTCAAAACAACACTTATAATTAATTCTAATTAATTTTAACTTTGTAGTTGTGAGATTTGACCACTATAAGAGGCTTCTCTGTCCAGAGGATATTTTAGTGAGTCTTCAACTTTCTTGGATTAGCAATCCCCTGATTGCAAACCAAGTAACTCTTATTGTGCCTCATCTTTCTTTAATTATCTTTTTAATCCTTTTATGCAAGTGTTAGTTTAATCAAGCTTGTAAAGTTCAAGAAAGGTTCTGTTTTTTTATTATGTAGGCTATTCACCCTCTCTAGCTGGCCGCCAAGGGACCTTTATGATCATGTACAACCCAAGAGATATATTAGATTTGTAATTACTCTAGAGTACTTTATCTGAGAGATACTCTCTCTTTGATTTTTTAATAGATGTTGACTCATATCTATCGAAGTCTATACCAATGAGTATCAACTTTAGTGAATTTGTCAAGAATTTTATCTACATAATGAGACTGATTTAGAATAAATCCTTTTGATGTTCTGACAATTTTGATTTTTAGAATCACATCAACTAAGTTCATATCTTTTATGTCAAAATTTGAGTTCAACATATCTTTAGTAGATTTTACTATCTTATCATTACTCCTAATGATAAATATGTCATCTACATAAAGACATAAGATGACATAGTCATTCTCCGTAGATTTCATGTAGACACATTTATCATATTCATTGATTTTAAATTCACATTCCTTCATGGTAATGTAAAATTTCTCAAACTCCTCCCACCCTCTAATCACTTGGCGGTCGACTATTAGTTGATTCCGTGATTTACCTCCCTTCACATAACCTGGAGACAGATTGTGAGGGGCGCCTGAGATAAGCGTAATCACCTTTTACTACAATTGTCAAATTTTTCATGTCACTGCTTTATCTCTTGTTTCAAGCCGTATAATAACTTCACCTATCTATAAATCTTATTTTTCTATCTTGTCATAGAAATCCCTTTAGGTTGTTTCATATAAATTTTCTCTTCTAAATTTTTATTTAGAAAGACCGTCTTTATATCCATCTGATGTATTTTCAGATTTCATAGAGAGATGATAGCTAACAAAACTCTAATAAAAATTATTCTTGACATCAAAGAATATGTATCAAAGTAATCAATGCATTCTTGTTATCGGTAGTCTTTAATTACCAATCTAATCTTGTACTTATCAATGATGTCAACCGATTTTATTTTCTTTTTGAAGATTCACTTGTAACTGAGTAGTTTACTTTTCAGAGGAAGATCCATAAGTTTCTAAGTGTGATTTTGTAAGATAGAATCTATCTCAGATGTAATTGCCTCTTTCCATGGAGGTCCATCAGAAGAGCTTATTACTTCTGAATAACTTTTGGACATACTTTCCAATATAAAAGTGATAAAATTCTTTCCGTAGAATTTTTCCACTTGAGCTCTTTTACTTTACTTGAGCTCAATTTTAACTGGTTTATCATCTTCTTCTTCTTGTGTTTCATATATCTATTTTGAAGAACTTGTTTCCTCTCGGGTCTTATATGGAAATATATGTTCAAAGAACGAGGCATTCTTGATTCTATTATTGAGTTCTTATGTATATCTGATATTTGTGACTCATACGTAAAAAATCAATACGCATTGTTATTATATACATAACCAATAAATATGCAATTAATAATTTTTTATCCTATCATAATCCTTTTCGGATAAGATACAAAAACTTTGATAAAGAATCAATAAATATGTGAATATGGGGTGTCTTGCAATCAACAATCTCCCAAACTCAAGCTTTGTCTACCTTAACTAGAGATTGATTGCACAACAGAAAGTAAGTCTTGATTGGATACTTGACAATTAGAGAAGTTCAACGGGTATTGGTAATGGAGAAGTCCGAGAAGACCATAGTAAAGAAGTCCGAGTAAGTTAAGAGTGACTAGGTGTTTGATAGTCGAGAAGTCCAAGTAGGTCAAAGATAATTGAATACTTAGTAGTTGAATGTTTTAGTACGCCAAGGTTGATTGAATACCAATTTGACACGAAAGACTTCTTGGCAGAGGAGGACCCAGAGGCAAGACCTTTTGGTAGATGAGAAAAACCCTAGGTGAGACTTTTTAGTAGATAAGGAAGATCAAAGATGAGGCCCCTTGGTAGATAAAACTCTTTAGTTAGTTGTGGGATTCCAAGTGACATGTATTTTAAGGTTTGTGTAGATTTTGACTTATGTGATAACTCAATCATACTTTGTTTGTTGTTGATGTTCCAATCGACTGATGTGAGTACAATTGGTTAGGCAGTTGACTGAATCCCTTATAAAAATCAAAATGTGATCAACAAAGAAAGACAACTGTTAGATGTCTTACATGATGAAGAAGATTAGTGGTTTTAAAAAAGATTGGGTTGACTGTAATATCCATTACAAGATAAAACAGTTGATTAGAATCAAATGAAGTTGTAAAAATATTCATTGTTAGGTACATGTATACGCGATCACAAAAATGGTCGATTGGATTAGTAAAAAATAATAGTTTACAGAATACGGCAATGGGAGCTTGTAAAGGCTAGTAGAAAGGCTTGAAAAGACTAGAGAAAACATTTTGCACATTTAAGATTGCTTCTTTTATTTTGTTTGTCTTATTGTTGAATAAGACTATTGATTTAATAGAGAAAGCTAGTACCATCAGATGGCTTACTTGATTAAGTAAACCCATCGACTAAAGAAAGCTTGAGTCGACTAAAATATATGTTGCTAATTACATAATTGACCAAATTAGGTGGAGTTGATAGAAGGATTCATTGCCAGCAAAAGCTTATGTGATCATCAAAATATTCAATTGGAAAAAGAAATAGTTGATTGGACTTGAGTAGTTTGAAGACAACTAATTCAAAGCTACAAATAAAGGGCAAAGGCGAAAAAGACTTGAGAAAAGAGAGAGTGCTCCTCATTCAAGATTGCTTCTTTTTATTTTGATTTAGTCTTATTCTTGTTTACTTACGAGCTTGACTAATTGTATTGTTTCATTGTAAGAAATTTCTTTGCCTTTGAAAAGGAGAAAGATATAGAATTCTAAGGGTAACTATCTTTGCAAGTCATAAACTATGAATAAAAACTTCTAAATCGTATAAAATTGTAATGTTAGTCATGCTTATTTTTATTGTTGCACGTTATGTTCCCACGGTGTAACTAACAACTAACTAAGAGCATCCACAATGTACTAACGTCATAACATCTATCATCTCATCAAAAAACATGGGATCTATTGCCACATACTCGTTATAACAATATCCTTCTTTCACCCACAACCCTTTTAATATTAATACTCATTATTCATGGGTTCCACCATCCACTCACTCATTTTAACATTATACCATATTAAATAAATATGTTTTATATATGTTTTAAAATATTTAAATTATTATTACTATTTTAAATAATAATCTTACGTTTGTTCAAAAAATAAACGTTTAATAATCTTATTTTATTATTAATTATAATAAAATATTTTAAATTATTATTATTATTTTTCAAAAATAATATTAATTTTTAAAATATATTTATTAAATAAAATAGATTTTTGTGAGAAAACGAAATTACAATGTTAGGAAAATGAAATTATAAAGTTGGGAAAACGAAATTACAATTGAACACCTAAAATTATAAAGTTGGGAAAACGAAATTACACCTAAAATTACAAAGTTGGGAAAATAAAATTTATTTTAAATATTAATTCACGGATTGTTATTGTATTGCCCCCAGGTATGCTCAACTAAGCCGGCTCGAAGTTAGTGATGAACTTGAGTGTCACGTAGCTCAGAATTTGTTCGAAGATAATCCTGAATCCTCGGTTTGAGCCATGGATAGGTTGTACGGGTTTGTCACCTTCTTCGTTGTACCAATTTATCACGTGACCTCCCTCATCCTCAACAATCATATTATGCAAAATAATGCATGCTAACATGATTTGTTTTAACTTTTTCCTATACCAATACCGAGCTGGACCTCTGACAATCGCCCATCGAGATTGGAGCACCCCAAATGCCCGTTCAACATCTTTTCTTGCATACTCCTGTCTTTCCTTAAACAACTTCCTCTTGGGATCCTCCGGGCAAGGAAAAGCCTTAACAAAAGTAGCCCACTCAGGATATACTCCATCTGTTAGATAATAGCTCTTCGTATATGCAGTGTCGTTCGCCGTGAAATTAATCTTCGGCATATTTCCTTGCAAGACGTCGTTGAATATGGGAGATTCATATAACACGTTAATATCGTTACGTGAACCGGCGACCCCAAAAAATGCATGTCATATCCACAAGTCATGAGACGCGACTGCTTCAAGTATGATTGTTGGTGACCCATGTCCCCTTGTAAATTGACCTTTCCAAGCAACTGGACAATTTTTTCATTTCCAATGCATACAATCAAGGCTACCTAACATGCCAGGAAAGCCATGTCTCTCATCATGTATTTGCATAAGACGTTGAACATCATCAGCATTTGGCCTTCTCAAGTACCTATCATCAAATATTTCAACAACGTATTCGCAGTGTCACGCCCCGGAGGAGTCCCTGTCCGAAGAAATTTCGGCAACATCTCCCCTGTACAGCGGACAATCTGAAACTTCCTACATCTCATATACCTCAGCCACATGCGGCTGGAATAATAACAGAAATAAAATATAACACACAGACATTCCACGCAGTTTAATAGATAACAAACTGAAACAGAAATAGGAGGACTCAAAAATAACCCTACTCAACTACACTCGTAAAGCTCAAATCCGATAATAAGATCAACTTACCTCTTCTGCCGTCCAGACAGACATGTAGTAAAACATATCCAAACACCAAAACCATCAACACATACATTCATACCAGATCCATAGTATCAAAATCCATAGTATCAAAACCAGAATAAGTCGGACATAGTCTAAACAATAAAACTAAAAGATCATCCAGCATTTTTCGTGGTATGCAGGGGACTAGCAACTGAAACTTTCTCCTGACAGCATCAACCTGAAAAATATCAACAATGAAGGCGGGGTGAGTCCAACGCTTAGCAGGTACAATTGATATACATAGTAAGGAATTAACATCTAGCACTAATCATGCGTACAATCTCCTGATATAAGAAGGATAAAATGCAACTGAAGTAAACAGGAGAAAACCTTACTAACCAGGACCTGGGTATAAGGACAAACAGTCCGAGAGGTATAGAAATCCATGTCGTATCATAGCATTCAACAATATACGTATATCGTGACACAAACAATAAATCGTGCGTATGATGCGATGTCATCACTTCGCTTGCGCAGAATGGGTGACTGGTCACTACTCGATGAGTGATCGAGAGGGATCTTTGTCGAGTACACACATACTCCTACCCCAAATCATAAATAGGGGAGCTAATGCTCTCATCTCCCAGTATGGCGAGGAGGGATCCCTAACGTACTACGTCTTTGCGCTACCCGGACGATGGAGCATGAAGAATGGCCGTCACGCTATCCGTAAATCGCGACAATGAGCGGTGATAAAACGCAAATGATAATGGAGCAATCCTATCACACGTCATGCGATCATGCGAATGGTGCATAACACGAATGGTGCGTGGTAATATCGAATCAATCTATACATATATGATGTGCACCATAGCGAATAATTCATATCAAGAGTTCACAGATCAGGTAAGGTATCACATGGTGAAACATGGTTATATCACTACCCCTAAGCATGTCTAATCGGTAAGTAATAACATGAGATGCAAACAAACAAACAACCAAACATGTAGCAGGTATTGGGTAGTGACTAACCGAAACATAATCTTTGCTAATTGTTAAATTCATTACTATGCATATCAAATGGCATAAGTCAAAAGTACCCGCCTCCAATAGGATAAGTCCAATCAGTCCAAATCCGACGTCGAGATACTCGTCTCGCGTCAAAGTCCTATATCCAATAGATATACGATTATTTAGCTAAATTCCTATAAATAGCTAAATAAATTCTTTAACCCTAAATTAGGGCAAACCCCTAATTTCAAAAACACATAAACCTAATCAACATACACATGATCGTCTAACCAAATCCTCCAATTCGGAACATGATCTACAACAAGTATTTAAATACACCTAATCCTTACCCTAATTCATACCACCACTGATGACTCACAGCCAAAAAGTATGATGTCGGTCATTGCAACCTGGCTAGGTGAAGTTGTTGATTTCCCAAATCCGCACCCTGGATCAAAATCAACACATTAACCTTTAAGCATAAGACTCAAATCCTGATCCATCACCTGAAACTAAACAACAAATCACTCACCACTCAAGCTGCACAGATTAACAGCCTCAATCCTGTAAATGAGTCAATCCCCTGTTCACAATTAACACTTTAAATCTTAGAACCATAATCAATCCAATGCAGCAAACGAAACAATGGATTTAATTTAGCACAAATCCAATTTATACACTTCTCACCTCAATGCAACACTGTAATCGTTCAATGAAGAAACTAGAGGCTGCTGAATTGAAGAGAAGCTCTCCATCAATTACTCTCACTAGTTTCCAATTACTAGAGTGTAATCTAAATCCTCAATTAATGAACACACTTCGCATCCAAACCTCAACAAACCTAAAACCAAAAATCGAAATGTCTTACCCAATTCCTTGTGCCGGAACTAGGGCTGAGGAGGAGCAACACTAAAAAGGGGCGGGTCGCCGACGCTAGGGCAGAAGAATGGCACCACTGGTCGGCCTTGTGGCCGGCAAAGGTGGATCGGTCAAGAGAGAAACTTGACCGACGGTGGCTCAAAGATCACCGACAACACTGGATCTAACGATCGGACAGAGGCGAGGAAGAGGAGATAGGCTCGGCATCGGCAGTGGAGATCAGAAGGAAGAAAGAACAAAAAGGATCGGGAGAAAAGAAATGCACAGATCCAAAAAGGAAGAGAGAATCGGCTGGGGAAGAAGAAATGAAGAGGAGGGGAAAAGTGGAGATCGGCTCGGGAGAGGAGAGGGGATGAAGAACCGCCTCGAGCGGTTAGGGCTCTGGAGGAGAAGGCGCGGGCGAAGAGAAGGAAACGGCGAGAGAAAGAAAAGAAAACAGAAAGGAAAAGTAAAAAAGAAAATAAAACTTTTCCTCATTAAAACAGGTTAGTCTAAACAGATTTTCCCGGGGCCCCGTTTTTATTCCCGTAAACTCGTCCATACGAGTTTCGAAAAATTTCCGAAAAATCTCCAAAAATTTCAAAAAAATCCCTTCCTAATATTCGTCTATTTTCGGTATTTTACATTCTCCCCCACTAATAAAAATTTGGTCCCCAAATTTCGTTATCTACTATCAGCAAATACTAACAACAGATAAAGAGTACTAAATGTTGAACGGTAAACTAAATCACATATCTCAAGTGAAAAGGTGGGGATATCGAGCTCGGATAATATCCTCGAGCTCCCAAGTAGCCTCCTCGTCTGAATGATGCTGACATCCGACTTTAACCAGCCGGATAGTCTTGTTCCTCAACTGACACTTTTTTCGGTCCAGAATTCGTATCGAAATCTCTTCATAAGTGACGTCAGGCTGAACTAGAATGGATAGTATTAGTGTTTGCACTGTTTTATTAAATTTTTATAGCATCTTTGTTTGAATGAACCTGGTGACATGACTCATGGGTGACATTATCATATATCATGATGCACAAATACTAAGGCATTTAGCTCGACTGGTAGTTGTGCATTGGCATCATTGACACGAATGACAAATTCCTCAATCTGCAGTTTACATATTCATTAATATGATGTTTCATTTACTTCGCATAAGCATTGTTGATTTTGTAGCTTATTATCTGCCGTTGAAGCACCATCTTTCTTAACTGAATGGTTGGCAACAACCATTCTTGCATAGTTTTTATTGCACTGGAGGAAACAAAGGTTCAAACTTCGTGCAATGGCATGACATGGCATTTCATAGCTACAGGCCATGGACCATCCTCATCATCCTTAGTCCAACTTCAGCCATTCATCATTCATGCTTTTCCTTAGCATGAAACTGACCAGTGTCTTTAGACCTCCAGGCTTCGGCTGTAAGGTCAATTTTTTTTGCAGAATTTGGTGGTCTTCGAGAACACACTTCAGTTTCTATGATCTGGAATTCAGACATCAAGCTGTGAACTGTGAGCTAGCGAAAATTGCGTTTCTGGAAGCTGGTTTAGTACTATCCAACATTCATTGCCTTGATTCTATTAATGGAGAAGGATTGGTTGTACACAGGAAGGATTTTGGGTAATCATCCACTCTTTTCTACATGCCCTACTCAGAAAAATATTGAGGATCGGCAAAGAATAGCCCCAACAAGTTTGGCATAGGGCACTTTGGATAAGTGACAAAAGAGAACTTTTTACATCGCCTTAGTGAGTTCATGACAGACTTCTTGACAAGGGGAGAGGTTGTAGCACCCTAGAAAAACAAACCTGGTGTGTGTCACGAAATAAACCTTCTTGGTAGGCAAGATGTAATTCTCAACCTTACCAAGAAGATCAAGTTTGCCTCCGAGCATTAATGGCAAACTAGCCAACAGCTATCCTCCATGTATAAAAGTTGGATAAGCATAGAAGAAAAGGGAAACTAGGGCCCGACATCACAATAAACCAAGATAAAGATGGAGCAATTGGTAGGTGGTTTGAAGGCTCAATTAAATTTCAAAGGCAAATGGAATAGGAAAAGTTTGGCACACCAAATTGGCGCTCCAACTTGAAGCTGAAGTAATCGTAAAAGATTTTGAGTGAGTTGCCACTCATTTCCAGTACTAAAAGATTCACCATAAGTATTATGTTGTCAAAATCTAACGGCAACCTCTGATCTCCTAGGTGACGTCCAATGTAATTTCCTTAACGTGGGTGGTATTATCATTACCTGGAATTGCAAAATTGAAAGACTAGATCCAGAAATTTTCTTAAATTCGGAAATATTTTTATTTGCTTTATTTTATTTATTTTGATAATGCTATGGTTCGGCATGTTTCACATGCGCAGAATCTGGTTCACGTTTACTATCTTCTTTCTGCCTTTGCTTGCTCAAGTACATCATATGTTGGATACATATGGCTAGTGATGCAAGATTAGCTTGAGTACATGCACTTGGTAATTTGTTCTCTTTTTGGTTATATCTAAGAATTGTTGTGGTCAATTCACATTGTCTTAATGCCCTGTAGTAAAGAACTAAGGAAATAGCAATAACTGCAGCAACTATGTGATCTTGTTGTTACAATAGGACATATTATTAGAAATAGTTAGCATGTTGTAACCATGCATGATTAAATAGAACGTAGGTAAAGGAATCGAGGTATGATTAAGTAATATCAGTAGAGTGAAAACTAAGAAATACAGTAGTAGGATGTGTCTTTTACAGTAAAAATCATATAACAGATGAAAAATACTCTGTTAATCCCAACAGCATGTTAGCCCTGGCACGGTTCTCAAATTATATTAATGTGGGCGACAACCTAACCCATTGCTGAAATATGGTCTACTCTATCCTAACAGTTAAACACTAATTAGCGACAGAATAAACCAACAGTTTTCATATCTGTTATATTATGACTCAGATATTACTATAAGTATAAACTATAAGATAACACATCATACCTATTTGTCGTCTAGAAATGTTCCGTCGCTGTCCAGTCCCCATTTTACCTCGAAATTCCGTACAAGAAAATCACCGGAAATTCATACTAAAATCCGAAACAAATACTCAGTTTGACTCGCAAACTTGGGCTAACACAAAATATCCAGAATACTAAAAGCAGGTATCACACCCTGCTCTGATACCAATAAATTGTTATCAGATAAATCTCGAAAATCCTACACACGAAAATCAAACAAGTATCGCCAAACTTTGGCGCTCTGATACCATATAAATTGGTATCAGGTTATCCCAAATATCCAAAATACGAAAACAACGATCGATCTAACTTAAGCTCTGATACCACTAAATTGTCACGCCCCGGAGGAGTCCCTGTCCGAAGAAATTTCGGCAGCATCTCCCCTGTACAGTGGACAATCTGAAACTTCCTACATCTCATATACCTCAGCCACATGCGGCTGGAATAATAACAGAAATAAAATATAACACATAGACATTCCACGCAGTTTAATAGATAACAAACTGAAACAGAAATAGGAGGACTCAAAAACAACCCTACTCAACTACACTCGTAAAGCTCAAATATGATAATAAGATCAACTTACCTCTTCTGTCGTCCAGGCAGACATGTAGTAAAACATATCCAAACACCAAAACCATCAACACATACATTCATACCAGATCCATAGTATCAAAATCCATAGTATCAAAACCAGAATAAGTCGGACATAGTTTAAACAATAAAACTAAAAGATCATCCAGCATTTTTCGTGGTCTGCAGGGGACTAGCAACTGGAACTCTCTCCTGACAGCATCAACCTGAAAAATATCAACAATGAAGGCAGGGTGAGTCCAACGCTCAGCAAGTACAATTGATATACATAGTAAGGAATTAACATCTAGCACTAATCATGCGTACAGTCTCCTGATATAAGAAGGATAAAATGCAACTGAAGTAAACAGGAGAAAACCGTACTAACCAGGACCTGGGTATAAGGACAAACAGTCCGAGAGGTATAGAAATCCTGTATGCATGTCAATCATCACTACAACAAAAATATTAAAAGACAACGGTTAAAAATTGTTGTCGTAGGCTCTTTAAAACCGTTGTAATTGGCAGTGTTGTTAAATGTGCGGTAAAAGACAACGGTTTAAAACCGTTGTCTTTGATCACATTAGACAACAGTCATGCAACGGATTTAAAGCATTGTCTTTTAATACCAATGACAACAGTTCTGCAACATATAAAACCGTTGTAATTGCCAGTTTTGCAATAATTTTGATCACAGATATGCTTTTGACAACAAATACATTGTTGTCTTTCTTCCAAATTTAGTTTTAAACCATTGTCTTTGCATACTTTTCACAACGGTTAAAAAATTGTTGTCTATGTTGATTAGAAAATGCATCACGAATAGATAAAATAATTTTTTTACACACAAACCTGTACAACATATATACATTCACAAAACCATTGTCAACATATATACATTCAGTTGTGTTTTATACATCTTGTCTCAACCAAAAACTGGTACAACATATATGTACATTCACTTAAGTTAAGTTTATAAACTTCTACAATTACTACAAGCTAAGCTATCCAAACATGACCATAAGTTCATGACAACCACAAAATTAAGTTTATCAAACCACAACCATGCAAATTAACTTATCCGTTTCTGAATAGATCAAGTGATCAGGATGTGCTAACAATCTTCACGTACTGGTCCTTTTTCTGCATACAAAACTTCATAGACTTAGCTTGCAAACCCAGCTTTATCCCTTTTCTGAAAATAAACGTCCTGGAGATTACTTTCCTTCAGGATGAAAAGAAGAAAAAAAATATTAATATGATGTGCTAGATTTCTAAAGAAGAAAGAGGGGTCATTTCTTACCTCCTAATAAGTTGAGACTTAGCCAATATCCATGATCATGATAGAGGTTTGAATACTTAAATTTAGTCCCTCAAGTTTCATTTGAATCAATGAAACCTTTGGTATTTGGTTAAGTACTCACTATGGTCCTTCTCCAGACCGAACCTGGATTCGAAAGCTTGACCCATTATTTCATTGAACTACATGAGTTAAAAAAACAAAAAACACAACAGAAGCTAAAACGTTAAAAGACAACATATTTTATTTATGAATATGCAAAGATATGATAATTTAGGTTTTACCTTTATGTTTTGCATCAGTCGTTGACCTTATGTAGGGCAACACCGAAACAACTTCCAAGTAAATTGCAAGTGCTAACAATGGACAAGGCACAATCTACAATTATAGAAAAAAAAATCATTAGATCTTGTAAAAACAATCATATAAAAAAAAGAAATGTTTATTAGATCTTGTAAAAACATGCAAGTTATTTATGATCAAAGGAGACAAGTTTCAAAATCTTGGACAATTCACTTCAGCAGGTTAAAACTTGAACCAGTCACTAATCTTGTCTGGTAGGATTGGATGGACTCTAGTTAACCTAAAATTTTCACAAGTTTAACTTAGAAAGAATAGTCAAACCTTCAAATGAAACCACAGTCCAGATTTTTCAATACAGGGGTCCTAACAATTTATAAGGTATGGCACAAATCACGAAAAAACTTAAGAGCACTGCCCAACTTACCCACAGATATCGCAGTTGTACTCCTCTTATATTTGTACATTTGGACATAGAATAGGATATCTCAATTACAATATTAATCATTGGAGAACTAAAATATTAGTTACGTATATATAAACAAGTACTTACACATGAGAAAGGGAATGAACAAGCTCCTGCATGAAATCAGTAATAAATCCATTCTCATCCATTAGCACATGGTAATGAGTGGGTCGGGTTGTACCCTATGAAATTACAAACACCAATATAAGAAAAACTTGAATTACTTATAGCTCTTGAAATATTGAATTTATTTAGACAAATGGCAGAATTTAATCCACAAAGCAAGTTCCTGTCAAGAACATTGATAATTTAATTTTGAAAATATACCTAGTAATTCACAAAGCAGGTACTTGTAAAAAAGAAAGCACCCAAATAAAATCCACACCGACCAAGAATGCTAAAAATTTATAAATGTAAAGGCTTTAAATAGAGTACAACTTTTGAAACACAGAGCTTACAATCATGCCAGCATTAGAGCACATGTAGAAGTCATAATTCCTTGGATGACAAATTTGGTTAAAAATAATTGTCCCTGCATTTAAAACTCCATGGGAAAAAAGTAATGTCAAAACATACAATGCGCTTCATATTTGTGCATTTGCGCATGTCATATATGAGGCTTGAAACATCACGTCGAGCTAAAAAATTAACAACAACCCAACGGGTGATTTGAGACGGCTCCATCAATTTCTGAAAGAGGTATATATTTTAACTACAATAATAAACTCATTGAAAGCAAAAAAAACACCTTTTGGTTAAAATTCCATCTCCCCCTTAATGGAATAAAGTCCTCTCCATTGCCAACTCTGAGATGCAGCATTTTCTTTTGTCATAAATAACCTCAAATAATACGTAAAAATATAAATACAAAACATAAAACCATACCCGGGGAGGTTGCAATACTATGCCTTCTATTTGAGTAAAAGCAGTGGCAATGCTAACGCTACATGCATGTAGGAGTGGGTGAGCATCATAATTATTGAATCTCAAAGCATATCTATCATCCAAGGATAAGCATGAAAAAATAGCATACATGTCATACCAACAAAACCAATCTTAAAGATCGACACATACCTCACTGAGGACACTTATTCATTCATAACGCTTCAGCCTTGACTTTTCCACCAGGGAAGCTTGTTGAAATGTTGATAGTGATTTGGTATATCTTTGCAGTGAAACTAAGGAGCAGAACTTAATAGTTTGCCAAATTTGTCAGGATAAAAATAAAGGTTCTTTCAAAAAAAATTTAAAAAAAGTGAAGTAGAATGAGCTCAAAAACCTCAAGGGGCACATATGATGGTCCTTTTGGTTTTCCAACATTTAAACAAGGAAAATCAGCAGAGTAACACAATTGAATTCTCTGTTGTCACAGAAAATAATCATAAACAATTACTTCAATTGTATATGAATTTTCATTTCCATTTCTCAAAGGAAGAAAGCAAGACCAATTTCAACCTTGAGGCAAATACAACACCATTATACAAACACTAATGGTTTTCAGAAAGCAAGATTAGTTCCAAACATAAGCAGAGAAAAAGGAGAATTCTGTAGTTCCAAGCAATAAATTCTTATCGCCAAAGGTAGAAACACAGAAGTTGTACAAACTCACATTTATATAAAAGCAGCTTCTCTTAGTTCTTAAAATAATGCTTCATTACATATGCTTCAAAAATTCAAAGATTCTTATAAACCAATTGATTGCAAAATGCTGACAAATAATGAAACAACACAATCTGGAAAAACTCACATTTCATCTTTGCAAGCCTTGTCACTTACCCTAATGATTTTAAATATGTTTAATAAAATTATTTTAAAAAAAAAATCACTTTTCCAAACAAAACCTAGGTGAGACATACCTTTCGCTCATCCTCACTGCCTCCATGTTCTTACTCATAATTGTTGCCATCCTCACTGCCTCCATGTCCTAACTCAAGGAAGTAGGAAGCTGGTACACTTTTTAAAGTTAGATGAGACAAGAAGGCTTATTCATTTGTTACAAAGTTGTTCAGCTGTTCCTCTAAAGGAAGGTGAAGCGAAACCATCACAATCAAATGCTTCATCCGTTTGCATCTATGAATTAATTGTAGCAACTTGAGTAAAAACCTTTCTTGAAAAAATCAAAGAGTTGCTAATCAATTCACAGATCAAATAGAGATCTAAGAAATCTCAGAACTTCTTGTTTTTAAAGCAAACAGAACATGAAGTCAAAGGTTTTCTTTAGTTTTGATTGCAATCTTAGATTAATACGATTGCCTAAGGAAAAGGGAAAACAAAATTGAAATAGGAAGAGGTTGTTTGGCGAGATCAAAGATTATTCGATCTGTGAACATGTACAAAGAACAACAATAAAGCAATTTGGGGTAGAAAATTTGAGATCGGCATATAATCAAACACCTTTGATGCATCTTGTTAGTTACCAGCACTGGTCCATCTCCCACGTCTGCGGCTGACGTCGGCCGGCGTAGAAGGAATATGACGATCAGGAAGAATGGAACGACCTCCATCTCCGATCGGCGACGAGGACCCCTCGATCATACTCGGTGCGCTTGTTCGGGTCGGAGAGCGTCTCGTAGGCCGCGTGGATCCACATGAACTCGTCAGCCGGTCCGCCGCGACCACCGCGTCCGGGTGGCATGCGCCGGCGAGCCTCCAGTAAGCCACCATGATCTCGAGCCCCGATGTGGAAGCGGTGACGCCGAGCACGTCGTACAGCATGCCGGGGCTGAGGGTGAAGTCGGGGGTGTTGGTGCAACCTTAGGTCAAGGTTGACCTGGGTGACCCGACTCGAGTTGACCTGACTCGAGGTATATTTTGATGTTTGACAAGAATGGAGAAGTTATATTTGGATGTTTGACAAGAATAGGAACTTGGAGGATTGTGGGTGCAACCTTTGGTCAAGGTTGACCTGGTTGACCCGACTTGAGTTGACCTGATTACGGAAAAGTCCAAGTATGGAGACTTGGCACGGAAAATTCCAAGCAGGGAGCTTGACACGGGAAAAGTCCAAGTATGGAGACTTGGCACGGAAAAGTCCAAGCAGGGAGCTTGGCACAGGAAAAGTCCAAGTATGGAGACTTGGCACGGAAAAGTCCAAGCAGGAGTCAGCACGGGAAAAGTCCAAGTATGGAAGCTTGGCATGGAGGTCGGAGAGGGCTCGGTTCGGACTGTGGTCGGAGAGGGCTCGGAGCTCATTCTCCGGACTAGGTCCGAGAGGGCCGTAGCTCGTTCTCTGGACTAGATGGAGTCGGAGAGGGCTCGGACTAGGTCAGAGAGGGCTGGACCGGACGGAAGTCGGAGAGGGCTCGGAGCTCGTTCTCCGGACTAGGTCGAGAGGGCTCGCAGCTCGACCGGACGTGAAAGTCGGAGAGGGCTCGGTGCTCGTTCTCCGGACTAGGTCCGAGAGGGCTTGGTAGCTCGTTCTGGATCGGATGGAGTCGGAGAGGGCTCGGTAGCTCGTTCTCCGGACTAGGTCGAGAGGGCTCGGTGGCTCGTTCTCGACCGGACGGAGGTCGAGAGGGCTCGGTGGCTCGTTCAGACCGGACGTGAAAGTCGGAGAGGGCTCGGTGCTCGTTCTCCGGACTAGGTCGAGAGGGTTCTCTAGATAGGAAGGCTTTAGGTTTAAGGCTAGGAAATTGGATCGGTCTGACCGATCCGGATATCTATGGGTATCCGGATCGGTCACCGATCGATGGATACACCGATTCTCCGTGGGTCATCTCGACGGTGACCGATCGAAAAACAAACAGATAGAGAAGGAATAGGAGGGATCGGTCCGTGGACCGATCCATTTGATCGGTCCTCGATCAGGGATCGGCAACAACTCTCTGTGAGAGTTGGGATCAGTCTAGGGACTGATCAGCCTAGGCCCTGATCGGTCGCATGACCGATCAGACCCATCCTAGACCTATCAGGGTGGAGCCTGATCGGTCCAGGCCTAGCCGTTGAGACACAACGGCTAGATTTCTGTCTTCTTCGCAGGTTCAAGTTATATAACGAGGTGGAGGGCCTCTACAGGAAAGAACTTCTTCTTCCTCCTTGCGATCTGAGCTTTGCTGAGCTCTCCATTACTGAAGCTTCGTGTGAGCTTCCCTCGGCTGGGTTTCCAACTGATCAGTTGCTGCTGTGGTTGGCATCCGTGAAGTTGCTGCTTCATCAACAGTCGACGAGAAGACAAGCAAACCAGTGTTTTTACATTCATATTATTCTTGGCTTCTTGCTGTATGTCTTGTACTCTGATCTTGCTGTTGCAAGAGAGATTGTGGCGAGGTTTCTCCACCCAGAAGGAGTTTTTATTAGCCGATTTTCCAGGGTCTCATCCACCGATGGATTGATAGGATTCGTCCACCTTACGGACACGCCGAGGAGTAGGAGTATCATCTCCGAACCTCGTTATATCGTCGCGTTTGAGGTTTGATATTCTCCATTTTCGTTTCTACTTTTTATTTCCGCTGCGCTAACTCAAATTGTAGGAAGAAACGAGAATTTGGGGTCGGCTATTCACACCCCCCCTCTCTAGCCATCCGAAGGTCCTAACAGGGGGCACCGAAACGACAGTGCAAATGGGAATCTAGCGATGGCGATGAGCAAAGGGGGAAAGAGGAGGAGGGAGCCCCTAAAATCCCTCCTCTCACCCCTTCTGAAGGTTTCGGTAGGAAGGTCCAGGGGGGGGGGGGAGAGATCGTATGAGGAGAGGGGTTTAGGGTTCGGGAAGGCTAAGGGGGAAAATAGGGTGCTAAAAAATTTTCGGAGGGAATGCAAAACACTGCCACAACAAAAACTGTGAAGGGAAAAAACGGCGAAAGAAAAAAGTCAAAGACAACGGTTTTAATAAACCGTTGTCTTTGACCCCCTAAGAAATCGCTTAAAGACAACAGTTTTAGAAAATCGTTGTAAAATGTGTTGTTGATTGTACAAAAAGTCGCTCAACGACAACAGTTTTTACAAAACTGTTGTCTTTTGTTTTTTTTAAAGCTCAAAGACAACGGTTTTGTCAAAAACTGTTGTCTTTAACCAAATTAACAACACTTCCTTCTAAAACCGTTGTCGTAGGGGTGTTGTCTTTTAACATTTTTGTTGTAGTGCATAGGCATCCAAACAATATGCAGCATATAAATGCAACAAACACAAACACAAGTAATAAATGCATCATGCATATGATGCCAATGTCATGGTCACCCCTGACACCAGTCAGCCAACTCACAACAGAAGTGGGACCGAGTGGGTAGGGTTGTGATGACCGTGCACTCTGCATCACTACTCCTGATGAGTGACCGAGAGGACGGGATGTTGTCGGAGTACACACATACTCCTACCCCAAATCATAAATGGGAGAGCGCAATGCTCTCATCTCCCGGTACACTATGACGAGGAGGGATCCCTAACTATTGGTGCAACATCCCTCAGGTCAAGGTTGACCTGGTTGACCAAGCTTGAGTCTTGGTTTGGGTTTCGATGTTTGACAATACAAGGTTGATTGAAGAAGAGTCAAGTAGGTCAAAGATGACCGGATACTTGTGTCACGCCCCCAAAGGAGTCTCTGCCAGACAAAAATCCGGCAGCACCTCCCCAGTACCGGTGACAATCTGAAGCATCACTACAAGCAAAATACATCAGCCACATGCGGCTGGAATATTTATATACACAACCACGCAGTTATAATAACAGCCCACACGGCTGGAATGAAACAATCACAACCACGCAGTTATATATAAAACAGCCCACAGGGCTGTACTGAAAACTAACACAGCGGAAAACAAAAACGGAAAGCCCAATACAACACAAACAACCCACTGCTACACAAATACAATGCCAAAAATAATAAAAGAATATACAAAAGAAAATAAGCCCGGTCTTCGGATGTGACGTAGGACCCGGAGACAGAATACTCCGAGGGACACCAACCATCTACAAGCTACCTGAAAACATAAATGTATACATGCGGTGGTGAGTATAGGTAACTCAGCGGGTAATAGAAATGATAGTGCATGGTCCATAAACAAAACATGGAGATCAAAAGTATACAGTCTCAGTAGGGAAACAAAGAACATGATCATACTATCATAACCAATGCATCTGAACATACCTGACGTAATAACCCGACATAATCATAACCGACATACGAACTGCACAACCCACTACTGACATAATGGTAAATACATACCCAATCTGAAATCGACGCAAGATACCAAGATCAGTAACCTCACCGATCTGCAACATACACCCGTGACACTTGTGCAATATAAATACGATTGCAAATACATGTAAATAAATGACATGTATGCAGCATGACAACCATATGCAACAATCATATCGCAAACAAATGCAACATACCACAAACACATGCAACTAGTATCTACTAGGCATGTATGCAAATATATCTCCAAAGATGCACCGCGCATCAAATGTAAATGTGCATGCATGCTCCATGGTCACCCTCGCCACCTCTCTAGACACCACGACCCTTGTATGGCCGAGAGGCTTGGGTCCGTGACAAACCGTACTAGCCTCCAGTACATGCACCGCTATAGGCGGCCGAAGCAGACGGTCAGCTAAGTAGTTATATAACTACATAGCTAAGGGTCCCTGACCACTCACATCTCTAGCCCTCTGACAGACTCACTACTCCAGAGTGGTCGAGGCTGACAGAACACTGAGCAGCTATGTAAGCGCGACAGGACTAGCTCCACCCCAAACTACCACTCTCCATCAGTGGCCGAATGGACGGCTATAAAAGACTGACAACCCTCTCAACTACAAGGGAGACGATAGTCGTCAGTATGACATGAATGATGAACATGATGATATACATATATAATCATGATACGGACACCGTCATCATCCATGCAACTCTAAATCCACCTAAGTGTCCCACAACATGAGTATAATCATCATGATATCTCCATATATCCCACCAAACATATGTATATAACCACACATGTATAGTCAACCAAAGATCTCCAATAACCTCAACAGACACACCTACACAACCCCACGTGTACAATCAACATGTATCCTCCAGTAAAAACACATCAAACACGTGTATAAACCACAGACATACAATCAACACGACTCCAATCATCACACCGGACAGAAGTATACCCGACATACGGATGGATAAGCCTCATATGAATACCGCCAATGAAGTAATCCCTACCATACATACTCTACATGTACACAAATACCACAGAGTATAGATAATCCAAAGTGTAGACTGTATAAGAATTAAATAGATCATCACAAGGGTCAAGCATCGGTATCAAGCAGGAAAGCAACAAACGAACATGATATAAGATAAATCATCCTAAACCATCTCATAAAACCATGCACTAAGCTCAATAAAATCTACATAGAGGCAAGGAAGAAATACCCGCCTTTATCTGTAGATCCAGTCAAACCATCCCATGTCGAGACGCTCGTCCCGAATCCAAGTCCTGCGATCAATATACATACATTTTATTTAGCTAAATTCATAAGAATTAAAATAGCTAAATAAAATCCCTAACCCAATTAGGATAACTCCAATCAAATCGGATCTCTGATTAATCCTCCAAATAATCCTTAATCACACAACTCAAATTCATTCCATTAATCAGATCTCATCATAATATCTAATCCATCCCTACAAATCACAATATCTCCCAATACAATAATCATCCAATCAACCTATCAACTAAATCATCAAACCACAATCAACCATAAACTCTAACCATCCTCAATCAACAAAATTATGCCCTCCTCCAATTCATATAAAAATCTACAAGTCCTCAATAAATCCAACGCACCTTAAATCAATTTCTACAATTCAACTCCACTAATCCAACAACTATAGAAATAAAATTAATCTTCAAAACTTACCTAAACCCGGAAGATCAGGTGGTGATCCACCGCTGAAGATACGCTTGCTTCCGAGACCAAATGTAGCCACTACCACCAACCTTAACCCCTAATCAACACTATATCAAGATCAAATACCCAAATCCAATCCAATACTTAAAATAATCAATCCATAGCACCACTTACCCAAATTGGATCAAGGTGAAGATGTGCCTACTGCCAGAATTCGTAACCAAAGCAAGGAGGAAGTTTGCTTCAACCCAAATGCCCCCAACTGATGCTCCACTACTGGAGAAGGTGGCTGCCGGAAAGGAGACAATGCAGGTGTCTACCTCTTTGCTTTGATCAAGCTGCGGTCCACCAACCGGATACCCCACCGTACACATAACCTCACCTCCTGGAATTCTTCCCCTCTGGTTGGATTAGGAAAACACCCCGGGTGATCAAAGAAAAGAGGAATCGATCACACAATATCTCAATAATCAACATAACTCGATGCCTTACCTCCAAGATCGTAGCTAGGGCACGGATCGCAACAAGAACACGACCACAGCGAGAAAAAGGCTCTGTTGCTTACCCTCGGAGCCCTAAATGCCTCTTCACGCCGACGATCAGCTCCCTTGGTGTCGGCGTCGGGGAAGGAGGGTCGGTAATTGTGAGAGGAAGGCTCGGGAAAGGCTTGAGAAGAGAAGATCAGGATGATCCGACCTCCTTGTTCAACCTCTGGTAAGCTCCAGCGACAAGCTCCTCCGGCGATGTCGACGATCGCCGGGGATCCGCCGGCTTTGATTCATTCGCGAGATGGAACGAGAGACTCGGGAATGAGAAGGGATCTGGAAATCGCCGAGGAGAAGGAGAGGGCACGGGTTCAGTTCGGCGATGGGTTGGCGAAAAAGGAATTTATACATAAAACATTTCCCCACTTAAATGTCGTATCCCAAACAGGCTTTATCCGAACCCATAAATTCGTCCCTGCAAAACTCGTCGTACAAGCTCCGAAAAATTTCCAGAAAATTTCTATTATTTAATTTTTCCGGTATCTTACATTCTCCCCCACTAATAAAAATTTGGTCCCCAAATTTACTGGTCAACTCAGGGATCCTCATCCAAGAGTAACATCCAAATCACATACTCATATACCACTCACTCCAAGTATAATAACCAAATAGCATCCACATCTACTACTCCACCCTAGTATCATAAACATATCTCCAAACATGACAATCCATCTCCAAATGAATAGCGATAACACTGTGAGCTACGAACTCACCCTAGTCTCGCTACTTCCACACTGTTACCTAACCAACTGTGGGTAAACCAACTACCTCTGGAATCCAAGATCCACTATCATTAGATCCTCCAACATCTGTATAGGACACTCAACTATCCATCAGTTTGAGGGTAAAAATCTATACTAAAGCGAAGCTCCTAATCCAAAGTCTGCTATAACCTCAGTCAAAACATGATGTGAAATCGCTAATCTCCATCCAATACCACCCTCAGAGATATACCATAAGGTCCGGTAATCTCTCCCCCGTATAATCCTAATACTCAATCCAAAAGAATTCGTCCCACAAATCGATGGCTAGGGAGCAAAGTCGTCACCCAATAATGAATGCCCATACCATCATATCCTCTCCATGTCCTGGATAATCCCACAACAAAATCCGTCAAAACGTGCTCCTAACTCCACTCCAAAATACGAGTCTACTAAAACAATCCTACTGATATCCGATGTTCAGCCTCCACTTACTAACACACTAGACATCAAGCTACAAGATTCGCGATGTCTTTCTTAATGTCATTCCACCAATAGGAATGCTCCAAATCTCTCCATACATCAGATGTCACCCGAATGTATCGCAAATCCAGATCAATGTGTTTCCTATAGTAACTCCTTCCGGATAAGAAGTGACTCAGAAACACCCATAATCTCCCACAGAAATAAAATCAAATTCTCATTTCATGAGAATTCAAACTAGTGGCACGAGACTACTCCGCTCATACTACATCAGAACTGCACCAAACCTCGGGTACGATACATATGTGTAGAGTACAAATCCGTCTACACTAGAAAGTATAACTAAGACAGTGCAGTTAACAACTTCTCGTTTCAACTCCTGAAACTGATCTCGTAAGTGTCTATCCAGGAAAATTTCATACTCATCCTGAATAGTCCAGTCAACGGTATAACAATACTGGAGAAACCCTCAATCAATCTCCGATAATATCTAGCCAAATCAAGAAAGGAACAGCGAATCTCCGGTATAGACTACGCCTACTCCCAACTGATAACCACCTCTATCCCCTGTGGATCCACTGATATCCCTTTACCAGAGACTGTGTCCCAAAAACTCGTAAAAGACAATCACAATACGTACTACTAACTTCACATATAGATGTTCCCGTCGAAACATCTCTAGAACTATGCGAAGCTAGTGTACGTGATCTACCTCGGATCGGAAATAGATCACAACATCGCCAATAAAGACAATGAAAACTGATCCAAACCCTAAGAATACAAAGTACACTGAGTCCATGTAAACATCTAGGCACGGTATGCCTTAATGGTAACACCAAGGACTCATAATGTACGTACCACAGGCTTACTCAACCATAAGATCATCAACAACAAGTCTGTAATCTAATCACCAACTACAACTCACTAAATCCATAAATATCACACAAGTGCTACTCCTCATGTCTCTATCAACCTCAAACACCAAATGGTAGACCATCAAACCAAATATCCACCAATATATCATCAACAAATAACATATCATCACACCTAATCTCCTAATATCCACCAAACTCCAATCATCCTCAACACCAATCAATCATACCAGATAGTCTCCTAAACAAAGATAGAGAAAAAGGAAAGCATCCAACCCTCAACACCTACTGCCAACAACTAAATGTATCCAAAAGTCTGCCAAATCTCATCATCTCATCCTTTCTGATAATCAAATATCTATAGTAAAAGAATATCAATCCAAAGTCAAAGGGTCACACAATGTCCCGACTAAGAATCTACCCATCAAGCAAGTATCTCCGCAACACTCATCTATAAATGTCCCTCGACAAATACCGATAAAAGGTCGAACCCTCCAATCTGAGACATAGCCTACAAGACCTGATAAAATGATCATGTGGTCAAGGTCTTGAGCCACCTAATAAAGACAATGTTAGTTGAGTCATCTAACCATCGTCTTGTACCTCATCATACTGTGATTGCTCCATCCGAGGTTCAGTAACCTCCAATATTGAGCAATGAACACAAAGATAGAGGAACGCTATATCTAAATAGCTGATCAAACTATCGGTCAATCAATGCTCTACCCCTCGAGGATCATCATCTAGAATTATACCTAGTCATTGTCGGACCTCCTAGGTATTACTCAACTAACCCACTGCCTCCGCACCATTACGGGGTATATATCACTAAGTACATCAAGGATATCTAACTACATCCGACAGCTCTATGAGTCGGGATCTCCCATGGAGCAACGTTAGACGAGTCTACTAGTCATCCCTTAAAATCCATCGTGTTGACGAAAGAAGTAGAGAACTACTCTCTCTCCAAACACCTCAAGGAAATCACTAAGTGATGACCTAATCTCCAAAAAGCATTCCTGCTTCTTCCTTCACGTGGTACCGGGTCACGTAAAGGTTAAGCAGCTAACTTCAACTCTCCCACGTCAGTACAAATCATATATCCAAATGTACTCTCCAACTCATACACCCATGTAACGATTGTATCTCATAAGTGTTAAGCGGTAGCTTTACACTTTTCCACATCGATGGAGGTATCATATCCAAATGTACCTTCTAAGTCATCCTATCAAGTACGGACCATCCATAGTCAAAGTCCCCATGGAATAAGATACATGATCCTCTATAGGTAACCAAGCCGATAATGGTATACGGCAATTCAGTCCTTTCCATAACGGTACAAGTCAAATAATCAAGTATGAAACATCCCAAAATCCTCTCAAAATAAAGTAAGGTAAATCGATCCACCACTACCCAATCAACAAAGGTAAACTACTATCCAACCCAACAAGAGTAAATCAATACTCTACTAATCAAAACAACAGGCGTACAAACCAACTAAGATAAATCAAACCACCACAGACAAGTCGATCAGGTAAATCAATCCTAAACCGATCTAACCAACCAAGTAATACAAACTGAGTCAACATATGTATACAGATATCGTCCACTACTCAGCTAATAATAACAGGGACTAGTATGTGCCTCTAACTCTCAACCAACTCGTAGTAACAGACCCTAAAACTACTGGTAGTATGATATGACGAATCCCTTGAGACTGTAATCCTTGATCTCCAGTAGGTCAACCGTGATCAGTGATTGACCCTACACATGAAATGTATGGTACAAACAAATAGGCAAGTACTAACAAAAGTACTAACACATGTCATAACTATATGAGCAACAATACATACACCAACAGAGATGCATGATAACAATATGCAAACATACCTCCTATGGCCCGGAGATGTCCTGCTGCTGCCTGGTCCAAAAACCCGAAAAGTCACATCAAGAAAACCGAATCACGAAATCCAAAACACGAATAATAGGCATCGTACCTACTCGGATACCAAAAATTGGTATCAGATAAATCTCGAAAATCCAAAACAAAACAAAGCAGGCATCGTACCCGCTCTGATACCACTAAATTGTCACGCCCCCAAAGGAGTCTCTGCCAGACAAAAATCCGGCAGCACCTCCCCAGTACCGGTGACAATCTGAAGCATCACTACAAGCAAAATACATCAGCCACATGCGGCTGGAATATTTATATACACAACCACGCAGTTATAATAACAGCCCACACGGCTGGAATGAAACAATCACAACCACGCAGTTATATATAAAACAGCCCACACGGCTGTACCAAAACACAGCGGAAAAACGAAGGAAAGCCCACACAACACAAATAAATACAATGCATGCCGGCACGGCTTAAACACAAATACAACACCAAAACCATAGGATAGCCACATGGCTATACGCAAATACAATGCCAAAAATAATAAAAGAATATACAAAAGAAAATAAGCACGGTCTTCGGATGCGACGTAGGACCCGGCAGACATGATACTCCGAGCGACACCAACCATCTACAAGCTACCTGAAAACATAAATGTATACATGCGGTGGTGAGTATAGGTAACTCAGCGGGTAATAGAAATGATAGTGCATGGTCCATAAACAAAACATGGAGATCAAAAGTATACAGTCTCAGTAGGGAAACAAAGAACATGATCATACTATCATAATCAATGCATCTGAACATACCTGACGTAGTAACCCGACATAATCATAACTGACATACAAACTGCACAAACCACTACTGACATAATGGTAAATACATACCCAATCTGAAATCGACGCAAGATACCAAGATCAGTATCCTCACTGGATCTGCAACAGACATACCCGTGACACCTGTGCAATATAAATACGACTGCAAATACATGTAAAATAAATGACATGTATGCAGCATGACAACCATATGCAACAATCATATCGCAAACAAATGCAACATACCACAAACACATGCAACTAGTATCTACTAGGCATGTATGCAAATATATCTCCAAAGATGCACCGCGCATCAAATGTCAATGTGCATGCATGCTCCATGGTCACCCCCGCCACCTCTCTAGACACCACGACCCCTGTATGGCCGAGAGGCTTGGGTCTGTGACAAAC
This sequence comes from Zingiber officinale, assembly GCF_018446385.1. Taxonomy (NCBI): domain Eukaryota; kingdom Viridiplantae; phylum Streptophyta; class Magnoliopsida; order Zingiberales; family Zingiberaceae; genus Zingiber; species Zingiber officinale. Next base: position 35,950,809 of record NC_055992.1, on the reverse strand, counting down.
CGTACTAGCCTCCAGAACAAACACCGCTATAGGCGGCCGAAGCGGACAGTCAGCTAAGTAGTTATATAACCACCTAGCTAAGGGTCCCTGACCACTCACATCTCTAGCCCTCTGACACTGTACCCTCAAGACTCACTACTCCAGAGTGGTCGAGGCTGACAGAACACTGAGCAGCTGTGTAAGCGCGACAGGACTAGCTCCACCCCAAACTACCACTCTCCATCAGTGGCCGAATGGACGGCTATAAAAGACTGACAACCCTCTCAACTACAAGGGAGACGATAGTCGTCAGTATGACATGAATGATGAACATGATGATATACATATATAATCATGATACGGACACCGTCATCATCCATGCAACTCTAAATCCACCTAAGTGTCCCACAACATGAGTATAATCATCATGATATCTCCATATATCCCACCAAACATATGTATATAACCACACATGTATAGTCAACCAAAGATCTCCAATAACCTCAACAGACACACCTACACAACCCCACGTGTACAATCAACATGTATCCTCCAGTAAAAACACATCAAACACGTGTATAAACCACAGACATACAATCAACACGACTCCAATCATCACACCGGACAGAAGTATACCCGACATACGGATGGATAAGCCTCATATGAATACCGCCAATGAAGTAATCCCTACCATACATACTCTACATGTACACAAATACCACAGAGTATAGATAATCCAAAGTGTAGACTGTATAAGAATTAAATAGATCATCACAAGGGTCAAGCATCGGTATCAAGCAGGAAAGCAACAAACGAACATGATATAAGATAAATCATCCTAAACCATCTCATAAAACCATGCACTAAGCTCAATAAAATCTACACAGAGGCAAGGAAGAAATACCCGCCTTTATCTGTAGATCCAGTCAAACCATCCCATGTCGAGACGCTCGTCCCGAATCCAAGTCCTGCGATCAATATACATACATTTTATTTAGCTAAATTCATAAGAATTAAAATAGCTAAATAAAATCCCTAACCCAATTAGGATAACTCCAATCAAATCGGATCTCTGATTAATCCTCCAAATAATCCTTAATCACACAACTCAAATTCATTCCATTAATCAGATCTCATCATAATATCTAATCCATCCCTACAAATCACAATATCTCCCAATACAATAATCATCCAATCAACCTATCAACTAAATCATCAAACCACAATCAACCATAAACTCTAACCATCCTCAATCAACAAAATTATGCCCTCCTCCAATTCATATAAAAATCTACAAGTCCTCAATAAATCCAACGCACCTTAAATCAATTTCTACAATTCAACTCCACTAATCCAACAACTATAGAAATAAAATTAATCTTCAAAACTTACCTAAACCCGGAAGATCAGGTGGTGATCCACCGCTGAAGATACGCTTGCTTCCGAGACCAAATGTAGCCACTACCACCAACCTTAACCCCTAATCAACACTATATCAAGATCAAATACCCAAATCCAATCCAATACTTAAAATAATCAATCCATAGCACCACTTACCCAAATTGGATCAAGGTGAAGATGTGCCTACTGCCAGAATTCGTAACCAAAGCAAGGAGGAAGTTTGCTTCAACCCAAATGCCCCCAACTGATGCTCCACTACTGGAGAAGGTGGCTGCCGGAAAGGAGACAATGCAGGTGTCTACCTCTTTGCTTTGATCAAGCTGCGGTCCACCAACCGGATACCCCACCGTACACATAACCTCACCTCCTGGAATTCTTCCCCTCTGGTTGGATTAGGAAAACACCCCGGGTGATCAAAGAAAAGAGGAATCGATCACACAATATCTCAATAATCAACATAACTCGATGCCTTACCTCCAAGATCGTAGCTAGGGCACGGATCGCAACAAGAACACGACCACAGCGAGAAAAAGGCTCTGTTGCTTACCCTCGGAGCCCTAAATGCCTCTTCACGCCGACGATCAGCTCCCTTGGTGTCGGCGTCGGGGAAGGAGGGTCGGTAATTGTGAGAGGAAGGCTCGGGAAAGGCTTGAGAAGAGAAGATCAGGATGATCCGACCTCCTTGTTCAACCTCTGGTAAGCTCCAGCGACAAGCTCCTCCGGCGATGTCGACGATCGCCGGGGATCCGCCGGCTTTGATTCATTCGCGAGATGGAACGAGAGACTCGGGAATGAGAAGGGATCTGGAAATCGCCGAGGAGAAGGAGAGGGCACGGGTTCAGTTCGGCGATGGGTTGGCGAAAAAGGAATTTATACATAAAACATTTCCCCACTTAAATGTCGTATCCCAAACAGGCTTTATCCGAACCCATAAATTCGTCCCTGCAAAACTCGTCGTACAAGCTCCGAAAAATTTCCAGAAAATTTCTAAAAATTATGGAAAAATCCCATAAGATTTTTCGTCCAATAATATTTATTATTTAATTTTGCGGTATCTTACAACTTGACTGGGAAGTCCTAACTGGGATGTTAGGCAGAAGAAAATCCTGGTGAGTGAAGCCAGGTGAAAATCCTAGTGAGTGAAGCTAGGTGAAGGACCTGGTGAGTGAAGCCAGGTGAAAATCCTAGTGAGTGAAGCTAGGTGAAAGACCTGGTGAGTGAAGCCAGGCAGAAGAGAAGTCCTAGTGAGTGAAGCTAGGTGAAAGACCTGGTGAGTGAAGTCAGGCAGAAGAGAAGTCCTAGTGAGTGAAGCTAGGCAGATTGGAAGTCCTGGTGAGTGAAGCCAGGCAGAAGAAAGTCCTGGTGAGTAAAGCCAGGCAGAAGAAAATCCTGGTGAGTGAAGCCATGTGAATATCCTAGTGAGTGAAGCTAGGTGAAAGACCTGGTGAGTGAAGCCAGGCACAGGGAAAATCCAGATGGATCAAGGATGTGTTGGTGCAACCTTAGGTCAAGGTTGACCTGGTTGACCTGACTCGAGTTGACCTGACTCGAGTTGTATCATCAAACAAGAGGAAGCTTCTACCCGGGTCAAGAGAAGAAGAGGATGAAGAAGCTTCCACCTCCATGAGTCAAGTCAAATCTATTAGAGGAGTATCATCTTCGAATCAAGAGGAAGCTTCTACCTCCGGATCCAAAGGAGAAAGTGTCATCCCTACACAAAAGGTATAAACATTTCAATTAATAATAAAAATCATATTATGTGCTTTGAATGTAGGGAACATGGGCACTACAAGAGCAAGTGCCCCAAATTGGCCAAGAAAAAGAGCCAAATGGCAAAAAGGGGCAAGGAGAAGCCCAAGGAGACCATTCCCGGAACAAAGAAGAGCAATGAGCACATTGTGTGCTTCTCTTGCAATCAAAAGGGGCATTACCGAAGTCAATGCCCTAATGGGAAGAAGGTGGCCAAGGCTCATGAAGGAAGCTCAACTCAAGGGGGAGCCTCCAAGGTAAAAAAGAAGGTATCTTTTATTGAGCTTATTCCCTTGCAAAATGGTAAAAAGCATGCTAGGTCAAATTTATATCATTTTAATGCTATTTACAATGAAAATAGGAAGCATGATAGCATTAAGGAAAATCATGTAGCTTATCATGCCAAAACCTCTCAATCTAGGGTTAGAAAGGTAGATAGAAACTTAGGTAAGAACCCTAAGGATTCTAGGTATGTACCTAAGAAGAAGAAAAATCATGATTTTAATGGAAAATCTATGGTTGAGGGATTATGGAAGGAAAATCAAGTCTTGAGGTCAAGACTTGATAAATTAGAAAAGACCCTTAGAAAAATCACAAATATGACACAAGGGTCTAAGGGTAAAAATCTAGGTTTAGGAGTATCAAAGTCATCCAATAGCCATAGAGGTTTGGGATACAAACCTAAGGCTAAGAAGAATGAAATGTCGTACCATAGGGTTCCATATAGTTATGGAACTAACCCTAGGTCTAGTGGTCAAGTCAAGAATACTAGGGAAGTCATCCCTAAGAGTATTTTTGCAATAAATGTGACTAAGGCTTCTAAGAAGTCTAAGAAAGTCACAAACAAGGTCACAAGGGAGGCTATCCCTAGAGTTGACTTAGAAAAAGTGACCAAGGCTTCCAAGAAGCCACACAAGGTCACTAGGAAGGTATCTAGGGAAGTTATCCCTAGTGAATACCTAAAGTATCCAAGGAGCACCAATAGGTGTTGGGTTCCTAGGAGCATCTTCTCTACCCCATAGATGGGTTATAGAGAGTGTCAACTCTAAGAAGAAGAGTAGTTAACCCAACTTTGAGGAAATTGACACTCAAGGAGAATTTTCAAGGTTTTTGTTAACCTTTGAAAATGAAATGGAATTATTATTTACTCCTTGAAAGAGTAAAATGTGCCAAAATTTGAGAAGTATTAATTTTATTTTAAAATGACACAATTTGGGAAAATATAAGAAATACCAAGTTGGGATTTTGGTATTTTCTTAGTGATACTCTTGTGGAAGAACGAAATATGCCAACATTTGAGAAATAAGTTTAATTTCAATTGGCATAAGTAAATCAAGAGAATTAGGAATGCAACTTTAGGGTTTGGCATTCTCTTGGAGCATTTAGGGGACAATCTAGGTTTAATTTTTAACTTAGCAAAGGGTTAAGGATACTTAGGTAGGTAATCTAGGTATTTTATTTATGCTAAATCTTATCATGATTGTTTGCTCATTATATACCATGACATCGTGATTATGTTTGCATTCATACCTTATGATGAAAAATACAAAAATACCATGTCATGTCATACATACATCATGTAATTATAGGAATCTTTCTTTTGAAAGCTATTTCATTTTGATGTATGCCATAACATTATCATGCATTATGTTTAATTCCTTAAAAGCAAGGACAAATAGCATTTATCAACAAGTGTTTTCAACAAGTGTTGTCAACAAGTGGTATTAACAAGTAACATCCTAAGTGGATGTTCAATAACCACTCAAAATGTCTAATTAGATATGCATGATCCCTAGATTAGGGCAAAACCAAAATTTACATCTCACAAAGACCTATAAGATGACTTGTATATGTTTTGTGCACAATAGATACAAGTGAGATGTTAGGATGATGAACAAAACTCAAGATGTTGATTTATTGCATTCTTTTGAGTTTTAAATTCATCAAAACATATAGTTATGTGTTTTCCCATCATTGGGAAAGCTAATGTACAAGTAATGTGCATTAAGCCCAAGGAATATGGTGGGATATTGGTTTTGAAAATGTTTTTAAAATAATTTTGGAAAACCTTGGTGAAGGCTATCTTTTGATAGTAATCACCATTGAATAGTTAGACACAAACTTGAAGAAAACACTAAAGTTTTTGCAAGTTCTCAAGTTTGTGTCAATCTTTGAAAATATGATGTATTTTCATAGAAAACTATTTTTCCATGATAAATTATACCCTAAATAATGTCTACATAAATTTTTACGATTTTTGGAATTTTGTAGAATTTTCTAGGGGTTTCTGAAATTGAATTTCAGCAATTTCAGGCCTTCAATCGATCAGTGGATCGATTGGAGTGCCTCAATCGATCAGCCAATCGATTGAGAAGGCATTTCTCGCGAGCAGAAGCTCTCTGGATCGATCAGCCGATCGATCCAAGAAGACTAAATCGATCAGTGGATCGATTCAGTAGGGTTCAATCGATTGGAACCCAACTCTAATCGATCGAAGATGCTGATTTTGGCTGGGAAGGTCTGATTTCAGCATCTTTGAACCTATTTTAGTCTAGGTAACCATTCCAAACCCCTTAAAATACATTTGTATACATAAAAAAGGTGTTTTCGTACAGAAAACAAGGATGGATTGGTTAAGGAAGACTAAGTTGAAGTTTAGGTTGAGGTTTGTTTCAAATTTTGAATATTTGAACCTCAAAACTTCTAAAATTGGGTTTCCTAAAGTTTTAGGGATTCCAAGTCATTGTTGGTGCAATGACAGAAGTTACCACCATGTCTTTAGGGGGAGGGACTCTTTAAAGACATGAAAATTATTTTTCATGAACCGTGGAAGGTGGTTAACCTTCCGTTAAGAACATGCTCAAGGTTGAGCGTTTGAACTTTAATGGGGAGTGATATCCTCATTGTTCAAGTGGTTTCAAGTGGATAATGCTCAAGGATGGGCATTTGCCTACATTGGGGGAGAATGTAGGGTTAAGGATAATGAAGGGTATGGGACCTTCATTATCGTGTTAATCACAACGAGTGAAGTTGTGAACAACGATGAGCAACTCTTCAGGGGGAGAGTTTTCAACAAGTGAATTTGTTGATGTGTGCCCAAAAATAGGGCATGGTTTGATGTGTGCCAATAGGGGGAGAATGAAAGGGAGTAAGTTAGGATTTCATTACCTAGAGGGAGTTTGCCCTCTTAGGGGGAGAATGAAGGGCTTAACTTATGTATTCATTACCTAGTGGCATGAAGCAGGTTTAGGCTATGGGATTAGCCTAACTTACATGTTGTATTGTAAGTAATAGTGTTGGTATTGTGAAACATCAAAAAGGGGGAGATTGTTGGTGCAACATCCCTCAGGTCAAGGTTGACCTGGTTGACCAAGCTTGAGTCTTGGTTTGGGTTTCGATGTTTGACAATACAAGGTTGATTGAAGAAGAGTCAAGTAGGTCAAAGATGACCGGATACTTGACTGGGAAGTTCTAACTGGGATGTTAGGCAGAAGAAAATCCTGGTGAGTGAAGCCAGGTGAAAATCCTAGTGAGTGAAGCTAGGTGAAGGACCTGGTGAGTGAAGCCAGGTGAAAATCCTAGTGAGTGAAGCTAGGTGAAAGACCTGGTGAGTGAAGCCAGGCAGAAGAGAAGTCCTAGTGAGTGAAGCTAGGTGAAAGACCTGGTGAGTAAAGTCAGGCAGAAGAGAAGTCCTAGTGAGTGAAGCTAGGCAGATTGGAAGTCCTGGTGAGTGAAGCCAGGCAGAAGAAAGTCCTGGTGAGTAAAGCCAGGCAGAAGAAAATCCTGGTGAGTGAAGCCATGTGAATATCCTAGTGAGTGAAGCTAGGTGAAAGACCTGGTGAGTGAAGCCAGGCACAGGGAAAATCCAGATGGATCAAGGATGTGTTGGTGCAACCTTAGGTCAAGGTTGACCTGGTTGACCTGACTCGAGTTGACCTGACTCGAGTTGTATTTTGATGTTTGACGAGAATAGAAAAGTTCTATTCTGATGTTTGACGAGAGTAGAAAAGTTGTATTCTGATGTTTGACAGAATACAAACTTGGGAGATTGTGGGTGCAATCTTTGGTCAAGGTTGACCTGGTTGACCCGAGGTGAGTCGACCTGATTCGGGAAATCCTGGTGAGTGAAGCCAGGTGAGAGTCCTGGTGAATGAAGCTAGACAGTTGGAAAGTCCTGGTGAGTGAAGCCAGGCAAGGGAAATCCAGATAGGTCAAGATTGACCAGACATCTGGTGAAAAGACCAGACATCTGGTGAAAACTCCAAGCAGGGAGCTTGGCACGAGAAAAGTCCAAGTATGGAGACTTGGCACGGAAAAGTCCAAGCAGGGAGCTTGGCACGGGAAAAGTCCAAGTATGGAGACTTGGCACGGAAAAGTCCAAGTATGGAAACTTGGCATGGGAAGTCGGAGAGGGCTTGGGAGCTCGTTCTCCGAACTGTGGTCAGAGAGGGCCGGTAGCTCGTTAGGTCAGAGAGGGCTCGGTAGCTCGTTCTCTGGCTAGGCCGGAGAGGGCTCGGTAGCTCGTTCTCGGGACTAGGTCGGAGAGGGCTCGAGAGCTCGTTCTCTGGACCGCGAGAGAGGGCTCGGTAGCTCGTTCTCTGGACGAGGCCGGAGAGGGCCGGTAGCTCGTTCTCCGGACTAGGTCAGAGAGGGCTCGGTAGCTCGTTCTCTGGACCGGACGAAGTCGGAGAGGGCTCGGTAGCTCGTTCTCCGGACTAGGTCAGAGAGGGCTCGGTAGCTCGTTCTCTGGACCAGACGAAGTTGGAGAGGGCTCGGTAGCTCGTTCTCCGGACTAGGTCAGAGAGGGCTCGGTAGCTCGTTCTCTGGACCGGACATGGGAAGTCGGAGAGGGCTCGGTAGCTCATTCTCCGGACTAGGTCTGAGAGGGCTCGATAGTTCGTTCTCAGGACCAGGTAGGGTTTAGGGCTGGGAGCTCTAAACCTGGATCGATCGGTGACCGATCGATACTGTTGGTTGATCGATCGGTGACCGATCGAGAACCAAATAGTGTGTTTACAGTGATTACGATCGGTCCGGTGACCGATCGGTAATCATACAAAAGCGAAGAAGATCGGAGAAGAAGAGGGATGCGTGGACCGATCCACTGAGTCTGATTGGTCCACAGACCGATCGAGAGTTCGCAACTCTACGGAGCGTCTGATCGGTCTAGGGCGATCGATAGGTCCGATCGGTCCCCAAGACCGATCAGAGAAGGTCTGGACCGATCAGGGTGGAGCCTGATCGGTCCAGCTCTAGCCGTTGAGTCACAACGGCTAGCTTTCTGTTGTATCCTCTGCCCTCTTCGCAGGTTCGCAGGTTCAGGATATAAAGGGGTCGAGTGCCTCTACAGTGAAGAAGTCTCTCTTTTCTTTCTGATCTTACTGCGATTTGAGCTTTGCTGAGCTCCTCTTTACTGAAGCTTCGTGTGAGCTTCCCTCGACTGGTTGATCAGCTGCTGTTGGCATCATCCGTGAAGTTGCTGCTTCATCAACGGACTCCAGTCGACGAGAAGAAGGCAAGCAAACTTGGTAGAGTGTATTTACATTCATATTATCCATTGTTTCTTGCTTTATTTCTTGTACTCCTTTATTGTTGTTGCAAAAGAGATTGTGGCGAGGTTTCTCCACCCAGAAGGAGTTCATATTAGCCGGTTATCCGGGGTCTCATCCACCGACGGATTGATAGGCTTCGTCCACCTTACGGACACGCCGAGGAGTAGGAGTATCATCTCCGAACCTCGTTACATCATCGTGTTTGAGGTTTGATTTTCTCCACTTTCATTTCTACATTGTATTTCCGCTGCGCTAACCTAAATTGTAGGAAGAAACGATAATTTGAGGTCGGCTATTCACACCCCCCTCTCTAGCCGCATCCGAAGGTCCTAACAGGATGATCGGACATCTGGTGTTGGGAAGTCCAAGTAGGTCAAAGAATTGACTGGATACTTGGCATGAGGAAATCCAGATGAGTCAAGGTTGACTAGACATCTGGTGGAAGTCCAAGTAGGTCAAGGGAGTGACCGGATACTTGGCACGAAGAGAAAAGTCCAAGTGGGTCAAAGGGATTGACCGGACACTTGGTAGGGAGACCTGGCAGGTCAAGGGAGTGACCAGATGCTGGGCATGATGTACCAACAGGTCAAGGTTGACCGAATGTTGGTTTAAGAGGCTTGGGACTTGGTTTTGGGTAAAAACCAAGAGCTGGATGGATTAGTGGATCGATCCAGGAGCTGGATCGATCAGTGGATCGATCCAGGCTTTTCCCCAGTGAACAGAAAGCCTCTGGATCGATCAGTGGATCGATCCAGGCCTTTCCCAGCGAACAGATAGCCTCTGGATCGATCAGTGGATCGATCCAGAGGTCCCAATCGATCAGCCGATCGATTGGGACACTACTGGTTCGCGCGATAAGCGCTGGATCGATCCGTGGATCGATCCAGGCGTTTTTCCCAGAGCACAGAGGCGCTCTGGATCGATCCGTGGATCGATCCAAAGCCTCCCCGATCGATTGGGAGCTTTCCAATCGATCGGGATTCGACCGTTAGCGTCGATTTAAGCCGCAGGCGTTCATTTCCTTCGGCATCGCTTCCACGACAAAGCTCAGATCTTCACCAGCGACTCCACAGAGCTCTCTACGCCAGTTCTTGAAATTCTTGGAGGTTCTTCCAAGTCAAGAGGCGAATCTATTGCAAGAGGAAGAAAGCTAGGGTTAGGGTTTTCTTGTACTCATTGTAAGCTTTGTGCTTGTATTTTGTATCCTTTCCCCTTCTTCTTGTAGTGTGAACTTGTAGAGCTTCTCCGTCTTCGGTAGTTACCGAAAAGGAGGTTTTTATTAGTGGAGGGTGCGTGAGTAGGTGTGGATCCTTGGACTAGTCACCTCTTGTGAGGTGGATACCAAGTAAACCAACCTTGTTAGCATTGTATGCTTTTGTTTCTTATATTTCCGCTGCATATCTCTGAAGAAACGAGCAATGCCGACGACGAGCACGCGAAGAGCTATTCACCCCCCCCCCTCTAGCTACTTTTCGGTCCCAACACTAACGTGCTACACGCTGCGTCACACTACCCATGAGCGGACCAACGGAGCACCGAAGAGCAAACTGACGTGCTACCACGCTGCGTCACGCTATCCATAAGCGTCACAACGAAGCACCAAACAGTGATAAAACAGGCGATGTGCTCGACAATAATGGAGCAATCCTATCACACAGCATGCAATCATGCGAATGGTGCATGACACTAAGCATGGTAATATACTGAATCAATCTATATACATATATGATGTGCACCATAGCAAATAAATCATATCAAGAGTTCACAGATCAGATAGGGTATCACACCTAGGTCCTGAACATGGTGAAACATGGTTATATCACTACCCCTAAGCATGTGTAATCAGGTAAGTAATAACATGAGATGCAAAACAAACAAACAACCAAACATGTAACAGGTATTGGGTAGTGACTAACCGAAACAAATAAGAAACATAATCTTTGCTAATTGTTAAATTCATTACTATGCATATCAAATGACATAAGTCAAAAGTACCCGCCTCCAATAGGATAAGTCCAATCAGTCCAAATCTGACGTCGAGATACTCGTCTCGCGTCAAAGTCCTGTATCCAATAGATATATGATTATTTAGCTAAATTCCTATAAATAGCTAAATAAATTCTTTAACTCTAAATTAGGGCAAAACCCTAATTTCAAAAACACATAAACCTAATCAACATACACATGATCGTCTAACCAAATCCTCCAAATCGGAACATGATCTACAACAAGTATTTAAATACACCTAATCCTTACCCTAATTCATACCACCACTGATGACTCACAGCCGAAAAGTATGATGTCGGTCGTTGCAACCTGGCTAGGTGAAGTTGTTGATTTCCCAAATCCGCACCCTGGATCAAAATCAACACATTAACCTTTGAGCATAAGACTCAAATCCTGATCCATCACCTGAAACTAAACAACAAATCACTCACCACTCAAGCTGCACAGATTAACAGCCTCAATCCTGTAAATGAGTCAATCCCCTGTTCACAATTAACACTTTAAATCTTAGAACCATAATCAATCCAATGCAGCAAACGAAACAATGGATTTAATTTAGCACGAATCCAATTTATGCACTTCTCACCTCAATGCAACACTGTAATCGTTCAGTGAAGAAACTAGAGGCTGCTGAATTGAAAAGAAGCTCTCCATCAATTACTCTCACTAGTTTCCAATTACTAGAGCGTAATCTAAATCCTCAATTAATGAACACACTTCGCATCCAAACCTCAACAAACCTAAAACCAAAAATCGAAATGTCTTACCCAATTCCTTGTGTCGGCACTAGGGCTGAGGAGGAGCAACGCCAAAAAGGGGTGGGTTGCCGACGCTAGGGCAGAAGAATGGCACCACTGGTCGGCCTTGTGGCCGGCAAAGGTGGATCGGTCAAGAGAGAAACTTGACCGACGGTGGCTCAAAGATCACCGGCAGCACTGGATCTAACGATCGGACAGAGGCGAGGAAGAGGAGATAGGCTCGGCGTCGGCAGTGGAGATCAGAAGGAAGAAAGAACAGAAAGGATCGGGAGAAAAGAAATGCACAGATCCGAAAAGGAAGAGAGAATCGGCTGGGAAAGAAGAAATGAAGAGGAGGGGAAAAGTGGAGATCGGCTCGGGAGAGGAGAGGGGATGAAGAACCGCCTCGAGCGGTTAGGGCTCTGGAGGAGAAGGCACGGGCGAAGAGAAGGAAACGGCGAGAGAAAGAAAAGAAAACAGAAAGGAAAAGTAAAAAGAAAATAAAACTTTTCCTCATTAAAACAGGGTAGTCTAAACAGGCTTTCCTGGGGCCCCGTTTTTATCCCCGTAAATTCGTCCATACGAGTTCCGAAAAATCTCCAAAAACTCTGGAAAATTCCCTTACTAATATTCGCCTATTTTCAGTATTTTACACCCAGAACTTGAAAAGGCACCTGATGGCAGTTGATTCACCCATACGTAGGTACTCGTCAAGATGATCGGCGGGGACTTCGTAAGCCAGTTGACGAATCGTAGCGATGCATTTTTGTAGTGGTGATAACCCTTTTCTTCGTACAACATCGTCCCTTTGTTGAAAAAATGTTGAATGATTCTCTAATGCATTCACTATGCGGAGGAATAACTCTCTTCGCATTCGAAATCGTCTTCGAAATATTTCATCGTGATACACCGGGGTTATAGAGAAATAATCATTGACGAGTCTCTCATGCCAGCTTCACGATTTCTTTGGACGAACCTTCTTCTGCGCATGTCCCTCCTCTGATATGCTTCCATAAGTTGTTGGTGTTGTTGAAGAACCAATAACATCAGTTCTTCACCCGGATCATAAGCTTGCTCATCGATTTCAACATGGACTTCGTCTTCGCTTGTCGAGCTGGAACTTGAGCTAGAGCTGCCTGTAGAATGAGACATTTTTGGAGGAAACACGTTTTAGTATATGTGTTTGAGAAATGGTATAATGGTATATATATATATTTTTTTTTTTCTCATGCAACGGCTAGTTTGTAATGACTAGTATGCAACGTCGCGTTGCAACGGCTAATTTACAACGGTAAGTTTCCAACGGCTAGTTGCAACGCCTAGTTTGCAACGCCTAGTTTGCAACGGCTAGTTTCCAACGGCTAGTTGTAACAGCTAGTTTGCAACGGCTAGTTGTAACAGCTAGTTTCCAACGACTTGTTTATAACGACTACTTTACAAAATTTTAATAATTAAAAATCACATTAATCGAAATGAGAAATACAATAATTAAAAATTACAATCACTCAAAAATATAATAATACTAGAAAATGAATGTTAAGTAAACAATTCAGATATTCCATCTTGACCTAATATCCTTGCATAGACATTCATGTATGATAAGCTGCTCCTTTGTCATCTGCGAGGTGTCTTTGTTCAATATTTCGTACTCCTTCAACTTCAAGCGACGATTCTTAGCTTCAGATTTGGACAATGTAACTTTTGCCTTAATCTCCTCTACTTCGAGTTGTTTTTGTTTCAAATCGACTTCGGACTTCTTCACGCTTGTGTACTCAGTGAACTTTGTGATAATATTGTTGTAGTTTACTGTCAGATCCTCCATGGTCGATTTTACTTTGTCTTTTCCCTTTCTTTTTGCTGTCTTTTGCCCCATTGGACGAGTATCTTCATAATCCAGGTTTATACTCACATCTTGGTTGGAGGAGGTGTTGCTTGCTCCCGACTCTGAGGTCCTCGTCATCTTTGTGGCCACAAAGTGATTAACGGACTGTGGAGTAAACATTGGACGGTCTTTGACAATTCTCCACACATGTTCGAGATTGAATGCAACACCATTGTTTTCGGATAGATATTTTTCGTACGCAAACCTCAATATATCTTCATCACTGTGACCACTTCGATATGAACTATAAATACTATTGTAATTTGCGTTGAATCGATATACCTTCTTTTGGTTTGTATTATGCCAATGTGACCGTATAACATTTACACTTCTGGTGTTTGAACCTAGGGGAAGATTCTCATTATAGTAGCTTGAAACCCGTCCCCAAAAAGCATCCACCTTTTGATCATTGTCGATTATTGGAACATCACTGATAGTGACAAAACTTCTCGCTAAGACCTCGTCTTCAACCTTTGTCCAACTTGAACGCTTTCTTGTACCCTCAGCATTTGAAATCGTCTTTTCTAAATTGACCACCTCAATTGGGGATTCACGGTTGGAAAGTTGAGTCTCCGGGACAAAAGTCAGAGTTGCAGGTTCGTTCGACATCGAAGGAGTGAAAGACATACCAGTTGTGTGCGGGGTACCATATCCATGAACAATTGACGGCGTGAAATATGGATGGCTCATGTTTTGTCAATATTCAGCTGGAAGCGGTTGATATGGACCTCGAGGGGCATAATTCAGAAGATTCATAGAATTTCCAAAACTTTGGACATTTTGAAGATTTTGTGGAGGAAACGACATATTAGGAAATGGATGTGGGTATTGATAATTTGGTAGAATTTGTCGATTTTGGGAAGATGAATATTCTTTCGACATGTTTGTAGAATTCAAGAAATTGGTAAAAAATGCCCTATTATTTTCATCCATTTCGGATAGAAAATAAGTGTAACGACCACCTTTCTTACTACTACTACTACTCTCTACGGATGACCGTTACTTAACTACTAACTCTACTTAACCGGTATGATCGAAACCACGAGAAGTCCTTACCGAAAAATTTCGGTAGAGTCTCCCCTATATCGGTGACCAAATTCATCAATACATGCAAATAATAAACCATCAGCCACATGCGGCTGGTATATATACTTCACAACCACGCAGTAATAAGATACAACAACTTTAAAAAAAAACTATTCTAGCAATAGTAAATGAATAAAGCTCCAACAGTGGAAATAACCAAACTAAAAATGCGGAATAGACTCAATTAGCAACATCAGAAAAATAAGAAACAACTCTTTAACAATCTCAATTGACATAAAGCATAAAGTATGACTCAATTCCCCAGATCTCTCCCACAGTCCTGACATCACACACCATCCGCACCACCTTGTCGCATTCCTTGCTAAATCTTTTCCTTTCATTTATCTGCAGTAAGAGGAAATGCAATCTATAAGCAAAATTTGCTTAGTAAGCGCTATCTAACTCACAAAAACACGAATGTGCATGAATACGAGAAGAAACTATAAACAGAATGCTTTAAAAGAAGACATATGAAGCTGCTCATGTCAAAAGTACTGAAACTAGAAATAAATCTGCTCATGCATAATCAATAGCAAAGCACTATAAACTGCATACTCATGATATACAAGGATAAAACTGCATGCTGGTAGATAAAGCTAATCATGCTCAATAAACTAATCAGGAACAAACAAAACTGATACTGCATGCTTTGAATTAAAAGATCTAAACTGGCTGACTCTAAACATAAGTGAAGCTTATTTCCTTTGTTTGAAAACTTATACTTTAATACTTTTATACTTATGTGAAACTTATTTTACTTGTTCAAAAGCTTATACTTATAATACTTCAAAATAGTAATCAACTTCTCTTGGGCCCAGGCGTAGTACCATCTTATGCGCGTTCCTTAATAGGTTGGGGTAGCCACCAATCCTAAAAGAGCAGACCTTGGTCTATCAGGGCCAATACCTTAGAATTGGACACCTGGATTTGTTTAACGACAACCTTGGAAATCGGATACTAGCCTCTTCAAAGTAAAATATCTTATTATCTTAATTATTTCTTCTTTAAATGCCTTGGCATTTTATCAAGCACCTTGTGTGCCAAAATCCCTAAAGTCTTGACTTTAGGATCTACTTAAGGCCTTGGCCTTTTCTTTCTTCACTTTATCTCTCTTATACTTATTAATACTTCTAATAAAGGAATGCTTCTTAAAAAGAAACAAGGAATCAACACTGCTAAAGGGAATAAACTGCAATGCTACAAAATGCAAAAATCTGCACTACTACAAAAGGTAAAAATCTGCATTATAAACTTATTAAGAATCTGCATGCTATACAAGCTTAAACTAAATCTAAAACTTGTTAGAATTAAAACCTATATTGTATGCTTCGAATTAAAAAGAACCAATCTGTTCCTTCTGCATCATGGGTATTGGATTTGCGTTTGCTTAGAAATCTAGCAACCTAGGACATTATATGTCAACAACTAATATGTTGTGATAGCTATGAGAGACCTTGGCAAAAACTTTCAAAGTGGCACCCACGATCCTAGAATTCATTGTATCAAATTCTTAATAAGGTTTCTTGGTGGGCAAAGTCTTGCCACTTAGATATGGTTCTTGAACGGCAGATTCTTGGCTTGGCTTAAGAGTTTCTCTTGCACCATGACCATTTAGATGCATAGGCACCCTTGGTTTGGCGGGCCTACTCTACTTTAACAAACTTAATACCTGTGGTTTATGTCCTATGGTTAATACTTGGTCCGATGGAAAGAATAGCAATCATTTCTTCAGTACTACTCAGCCAGGATTGAAAAGGGTGTTTACAGCATTTTCTCTGATTGATACCTGAATAGACATTTTTCTACTGTGAGATGGTTGGTTTGGTGTTTTAAACGTTCAGATAAAACTCTGAGGACTATCATGGCCTTTGCTCAAGCTTAGTGGCATTTTCTTTGGCTCCTCGGATGTTGTATCATCTTCATCAAAAACATGAAGTCTCTCTCTCTCTACACTATTGTACTCATGGCAAATTAGTTGTTGAGTTGGAAATACCAGAAAATAGGCTAGATCATCTTTCGGTCAGACAACTTCAGACCTAGATGTTAATAGAGTTTGCCTACACATGTAGTTGATCTATAGTAGTGTTTCCTAACTATGCTGATGTACCAAATTTTCTCTAGATGCATTCAAGTGACTAATTCTGTTCAATCAAATCTTTCAAACAAAATTATTAAATTAAAACACATTTCCAAATAATCAAACAAGAGTGATAGATTACCTACTCAGGATCCAACACATCATTGTGTAAAGAAAAATAATTGTCTATTCTAAATTGACTAAGACAATTCACACATTGCTACAACGAAACATAAAGGACACGGACAAAACTTAAAGCTAATCATGTTCATGCTAAAAGGAACAGAAGTTGTTCCTGTTCGAAACTCATGGAAATCTAACTTGCTGAATTGAAGTATAAGAAGTCAAGCTTGCTGAATTGAAACCTAAGGAATCGAACTTGCTGAATTGAAACTCAAGGAATCAAACTTACTGAATTGAAACTATAGAGTAACCTCAGCCTGATCAACTCTAAGACAATAATTAAATCCGAACCCCATAAAATCTGAATCAAAGAACCACAAGCTAAACAAGCAAACAAGCAAACCCTATCTCAGCTTCCTATAAAAACTCACGACAGGGAGCCAAAGGAAATGAATGTTGTGCTAAACAAAATTTTACAGCATAAATCTGAAATCTGTAGAAATCTAAACCATATACCTAACTAACCAATTAATTTCTTTCCTTGAGATTCTCGGCAGCAGACTTCACAAGGAATTAACTTCACAGCATGCTCCAAAAAGATCAAGAGACACAAGGAAAACTCAAATCGAATTCGGAACTACTCTTACCACAGGTGAGTAGCAACTTACCTCGGTTTCTTGAACTCATAGCCGGAAGGGAAGAACTCTAGGGTTTCGGGGACTTGCAAGATTTCGGCCTCTTCCCCGTGCCTACCGTTCCTTCTTGACGAGGGGAGCTCGGATCTGAGAAGAGCTCGAAGAAGTCCCCTTTGTCCGGTCGCCGGAGAAGCCCTAGCTTCCTCGGCTTCGTTTTCGCCCGAGAAGGAAAAATGTCGTCGCGAGCACACGAGAGGGAGAAGGAGAGAAATTAGGTCTCGGAGAAAACTTAAGTCCTCTTTTCTTATAACTTGGGTTTCGTCATCAACTATACCTTAAATATATTTCTCTCCTTCTTAGATTAGCATAGCCCGCTGGCACACCTGGTCAGCCGGGTTTTGACCGAATCAAAGGTCTTGGGTTCAATTCTCGGCTTGGACATTTTTTATCGAAACTTCTTCCGTCTAGTAAAAATACTAAACGACTACCAAAAATTACATAAAAGTACTCTAAAAATCCCTAGAATATTTCTAAGGCATTTTTGAATATTTTTAAATTACTTTTAGGACTCGAATTGAGGAAATTTGGGTTGTTACAATTCCCCATACGTTATAAAAAGTTCGTCCTCGAACTTAGAATAATTCTGGATATTTCTGTGTCATACTGTCCTCACGCTCCCAAGTAACTTTCTCGTGCTTCTAATTCTGCCAGATGACCTTCACTAGTGGCACCTCTTTGTTTCTTAGTCTCTTGACTTCTCTGTCCACTATCTGTGTAAGTCTGCTCTCCTAGCTAAGATCCTCCTGGATCTGTACTGACTGAGGCTGAATCACTTGGCTAGGGTCGTGGAGACACTTCTTTAGCATGAAGACATAAAATACATTATGTATTGCTGACATGTCTTGTGGTAAATCCAACTTGTATGCTACTTTCTCAATCCTTTCTGTGATCAGGTAGGGTCCTACATAACGGGGGCTTAACTTGCCCTTCTTGCCAAATCTCATCACTCCCTTCATAGGAGCAACCTTGAGAAAGACTGAATCCCCTACTTGGAATTCAAGTGGCCCACGACGTGTGTCAGCATAACTCTTCTGTCTACTCTGGGCAGTCTCAATCCTCTGTTTGATGATAGCCTGAGTGTCTCATCATCATCTCAGTCTGAATGGCTAGCTCTACTTCCATCTCTTTTCTTTCACCTGCTTCTTGCCAGCAAATAGGTGATCTGCACTTCCTGTCATACAACGCTTCATACGGTACCATCTTGATGGTGGCCTGATAGTTGTTGTTGTAGGCAAATTCAGCTAAGCATAGATACTTGCACCAACTTCCCTTGAAATCTAGCGCACAAGCTCTGAGCATATCTTCTAAAATCTGATTTACTCGCTCTGTCTGTCCATCAGTCTGAGGATGGAAGGCTGTGCTGAACTTGAGTTTGGTGCCTAGTGCATTTTGAACACACTCCCAAAAGTGAGAGGTGAAGCGTCCATCTCTATCAGAAACAATAGATTTAGGAACTCCATGAAGTCTAATAACTTTCTTAACATACAGTTGTGCCAACTGCTCTATAGAATGGGACACCTTGATGGTTAGAAAATGGGCAGACTTGGTCAATCTGTCCACTATTACCCATATCGCATCATATCCATTTGTGGTTCTTGGAAGACCTGTTATAAAGTCCATGGATATGTCTTCCCACTTCCATTCTGGTATTGGGAGAGGCTGTAACATTCCTCCTGGTCTCTGGTGCTCTGCTTTGACTCTCTGACATGTCAGGCAGGTACTGACATATTTTGTAACATCTCTTTTGAGTCCAGACTACCAGATTCTCTGTTTCACATCTTGGTACATCTTGGTAGAACCAGGATGCATGAAGTATGGTGTACTATGAACTTCTTCTAAAATTTTCTTTCTCAATTTCTCATCATTGGGGACACAAAGGCGGTTCCCCTGATAAAGAATTCCACTGTCTGATACTCGAAACTCCGTATTTTCTTATTTTTGTATCTCTTGCTTGATCTTTTGGATATCTGGATCTTCACTTTGCTTTCTCTGTATATCCTCAAGCAGGGTTGACTCTAAGGTCAATGCAGAGAGTTGCCCATAAATAATTTCCATACCAAAGTCTGACAACTCCTTCTGCAGTGGTAGGGCTAATGATGACAAAGACATCAGGGATGCACTGGATTTTCTGCTTAGTGCATCTGCCACTTTGTTGACTTTGCCTGGGTGATAGAAGACTTCACAGCCATAGTCTTTGACCAACTCTAGCCACCTGCGCTGTCTCATGTTTAAGTCTTTCTGGGTGAAGAAATACTTTAAACTCTGATGGTCTGTGAAGATTCTGCACTGGACTTCATACAAGTAATGTCGCCAAAATTTCAGTGCAAGGACCCCAGCTGCCAACTCAAGATCATGAGTGGGGTAATTCTTCTCATAATCTTTGAGTTGTTTGGAAGCATAAGCTATAACTTTTCCTTCTTGCATGAGAACAGCTCCCAGACCCATCTTGGAGGCATCACTGTAGATGTCAAAACTCTTGTCACTAGCTGGAACAGTCAGAATGGGAGTACTGATCAGTCTCTTCTTCAGCTCTTGGAAACTCTGCTCACATTTGTCTGACCACTCAAACTTTTTGTTCTTTCTGGTCAGGGCTGTCAGTGGAGAGGCTATTCTGGAAAAATTCTCCACAAATTTTCTGTAGTACCCAGCTAAACCAAGGAAACTTCTGATGTCCCTGGCGTTCTTGGGTCTACTCCAGTTGTTGACCGCTTCTATTTTGACTGGATCCATTTGGATACCTTCTTTAGAAATTATGTGACCTAGAAACGCCACCTGATCTAACCAGAATTCACACTTTGAGAATTTAGCATATAGCTGTTTTTGCTGAAGGGTCTGCAATACTATCCTCAAGTGTGTATCATGCTCCTCTGGGGTTCTTGAATAGACTAGAATGTCGTCAATGAATACGATGACAAATTTGTCAAGGTATTCTCTGAACACTCTATTCATTAAGTCCATGAAGACCGCTGGTGCATTAGTCACACCAAAAGGCATGACTACAAACTCGTAATGCCCGTATCTGGTCCTGAATGTCGTTCTGGGTATATCCCTTTCTTTCACTTCTAACTGATGGTACCCAGAGCGCAAGTCTATTTTAGAGAACACTATTGCCCTCTTTAGCTGATCATATAGATCATCTATTCTAGAAAGAGGGTATTTGTTCTTAATTGCTACTTTGCTCAACGCTCTAAAATCTATGCACATTAGCATGGATCCGTCTTTCTTCTTAACGAACAACTCTGGATCTCCCCGGGGTGAATGACTAGGGCGGATGAAACCCTTGTCAAGTAGCTCCTAAAATTGTTCTTGTAACTCTTTTAGCTCTGCTAGAGAAATTCGGTACGGAGCTTTTGAAATTGGACCAGTACCCAACTAATTTCAATTTCAAACTCCACTTCTCTGTTAGGAGGTAGTCTAGGTAGCTCTTCTGGAAATACCTCTAGATACTCGCAGACTACCCGAACATCTTCCTGATTGGGTCTTTCTTGTTCTTCTGTATTCACAATGTACGCAAGAAAACCAGTACATCCTTTAGCTAACATCTGGTGAGCTATTAGGGAGGAGAGGAATTTCTGGGTCTTCCTCTTTGGTACTCCCGTGAACTCAAAGGATGGTTCACCTTCTGAATTCTATAAACTCTTCATAATGCTTATTGGTGATCCATTGGCGGAAGAATTCTTCATGAAACTCTGTCTCGGAGTCAGTCCAGCTCATCTGATTGACTACTCTCTTGCTCTTAACTCTCTCTCCCTCCACATACGAGCATTTCCTGATAGGCAGAAAGAGGCACACTTGACATTCTCGACTTCTGGCCAGTCAAGAAGCTCCATGGTGCTCTCTAGTGTCTTGAACCAAGCCTGATCATCCCAGGGCTCAGTTGTGCCTGAGAAACTTTCTGGCTTCAGCTTCAGCCATTGTATCAGGTATGCTTCTTGTCTTCTAGGTGTTGTGGCAACTTCCAAGGCGGCTGGTGGAACTTCAGTCACCACTGGAGTCTCCACATTGATGGTTGGAGGAGTGGGAGGAACTGGCTGCTGATTGGCCATCAGATTGGCAATCACTTGTTGCTGCTTTGGGCAACAACTTCAGAGAGATTGGGCTCAGTTGATCTAAGCTCTTCATTCTCCTGATCTTGGTTCTCAGTACGAACAGTACGAGGACGTCCTTTTCTTGACATCTAATTATGCAAAGAAAAAGACTTGGTATCTTCTCTATCCTTTCTAAACATACTTATGTATATGAATAAAAGAGAAACAAAACTTCTATCTTACTAAAGCGCATATATATAAGCTATTACTCCATACTGTAAATAATAAAGAAAGCATAAAAGGAAAAACTTAAATACTTTCTTACTTGAAGACGGCAAGGTTGATGCTGTTGTGTGATGCTGGAGAATGAAGACTGCTCTGATACCAACTGTAACGACCACCCTTCTTACTACTACTACTATTCTCTAAGGATGACCGTTACTTAACTACTAACTCTACTTAATCGGTATGATCGAAACCACGAGGAGTCTTTACCGAAAAATTTCGACAGAGTCTCGCCTATATCGGTGACCAAATTCATCAATACATGCAAATAATAAACCATCAGCCACATGCGGCTGGCATATATACTTCACAACCACGCAGTAATAAGATACAACAACTTAAAAAAAAACTATTCTAGCAATAGTAAATGAATAAAGCTCCAACAGTGGAAACAACCAAACTAAAAATGCGGAATAGACTCAATTAGCAACATCAGAAAAATAAGAAACAACTCTTTAACAATCTCAATTGACATAAAACATAAAGTACGACTCAATTCCCCAGATCTCTCCCACAGTCCTGGCATCACACACCATCCGCACCACCTTGTCGCATTTCTTGCTAAATCTTTTCCTTTCATTTATCTGCAGTAAGAGGAAATGCAATCTATAAGCAAAATTTGCTTAGTAAGCGCTATCTAACTCACAAAAACACGAATGTGCATGTATACGAGAAGAAACTATAAACAGAATGCTTTAAAAGAAGACATATAAAGCTGCTCATGTCAAAAGTACTGAAACTAGAAATAAATCTGCTCATGCATAATCAATAGCAAAGCACTATAAACTGCATACTCATGATATACAAGGATAAAACTGCATGCTGGTAGATAAAGCTAATCATGCTCAATAAACTAATCAGGAACAAACAAAACTGATACTGCATGCTTTGAATTAAAAGATCTAAACTGGCTGACTCTAAACATAAGTGAAGCTTATTTCCTTTGTTTGAAAATTTATACTTTAATACTTTTATACTTATGTGAAACTTATTTTACTTGTTCAAAAGCTTATACTTATAATACTTCAAAATAGTAATCAACTTCTCTTGGGCCCAGGCGTAGTACCATCTTATGCGCGTTCCCTAATAGGTTGGGGTAGCGAGCCACCAATCCTAAAAGAGCAGACCTTGGTCTATCAGGACCAATACCTTAGAATTGGACACCTGGATTTGTTTAACGACAACCTTGGAAATCGGATACTAGCCTCTTCAAAGTAAAATATCTTATTATCTTAATTATTTCTACTTTAAATGCCTTGGCATTTTATCAAGCACCTTGTGTGCCAAAATCCCTAAAGTCTTGACTTTAGGATCTACTTAAGGCCTTGGCCTTTTCTTTCTTCACTTTATCTCTCTTATACTTATTAATACTTCTAATAAAGGAATGCTTCTTAAAAAGAAACAAGGAATCAACACTGCTAAAGGGAATAAACTGCAATGCTACAAAATGCAAAAATCTGCACTACTACAAAAGGTAAAAATCTGCATTATAAACTTATTAAGAATCTGCATGCTATACAAGCTTAAACTAAATCTAAAACTTGTTAGAATTAAAACCTATATTGTATGCTTCGAATTAAAAAGAACCAATCTGTTCCTTCTGCATCATGGGTATTGGATTTGCGTTTGCTTAGAAATCTAGCAACCTAGGACATTATATGTCAACGACTAATATGTTGCGATAGCTATGAGAGACCTTGGTAAAAACTTTCAAAGTGGCACCCACGATCCTAGAATTCATTGTATCAAATTCTTAACAAGGTTTCTTGGTGGGCAAAGTCTTGCCACTTAGATATGGTTCTTGAACGGCAGATTCTTGGCTTGGCTTAAGAGTTTCTCTTGCACCATGACCATTTAGATGCATAGGCACCCTTGGTTTGGCGGGCCTACTCTACTTTAACAAACTTAATACCTGTGGTTTATGTCCTATGGTTAATACTTGGTCCGATGGAAAGAATAGCAATCATTTCTTCAGTACTACTCAGCCAGGATTGAAAAGGGTGTTTACAGCATTTTCTCTGATTGATACCTGAATAGACATTTTTCTGCTGTGAGATGGTTGGTTTGGTGTTTTAAACGTTCAGATAAAACTCTGAGGACTATCATGGCCTTTGCTCAAGCTTAGTGGCATTTTCTTTGGCTCCTCGGATGTTGTATCATCTTCATCAAAAACATGAAGTCTCTCTCTCTCTACACTATTGTACTCATGGCAAATTAGTTGTTGAGTTGGAAATACCAGAAAATAGGCTAGATCATCTTTCGGTCAGACAACTTCAGACCTAGATGTTAATAGAGTTTGCCTACACATGTAGTTGATCTATAGTAGTGTTTCCTAACTATGCTGATGTACCAAATTTTCTCTAGATGCATTCAAGTGACTAATTCTGTTCAATCAAATCTTTCAAACAAAATTATTAAATTAAAACACATTTCCAAATAATCAAACAAGAGTGATAGATTACCTACTCAGGATCCAACACATCATTGTGTAAAGAAAAATCATTTCTATTCTAAATTGACTAAGACAATTCACACATTGCTACGACGAAACATAAAGGACACGGACAAAACTTAAAGCTAATCATGTTCATGCTAAAAGGAACAGAAGTTGTTCCTGTTCGGAACTCATGGAAATCTAACTTGCTGAATTGAAGTATAAGAAGTCAAGCTTGCTGAATTGAAACCTAAGGAATCGAACTTGCTGAATTGAAACTCAAGGAATCAAACTTACTGAATTGAAACTATAGAGTAACCTCAACCTGATCAACTCTAAGACAATAATTAAATCCGAACCCCATAAAATCCGAATCAAAGAACCACAAGCTAAACAAGCAAACAAGCAAACCCTATCTCAGCTTCCTATAAAAACTCACGGCAGGGAGCCAAAGGAAATGAATGCTGTGCTAAACAAAACTTTACAGCATAAATCCGAAATCTGTAGAAATCTAAACCATATACCTAACTAACCAATTAATTTCTTTCCTTGAGATTCTCGGCAGCAGACTTCACAAGGAATTAACTTCACAGCATGCTCCAAAAAGATCAAGAGACACAAGGAAAACTCAAATCGAATTCGGAACTACTCTTACCACAGGTGAGTAGCAACTTACCTCGGTTTCTTGAACTCATAGCCGGAAGGGAAGAACTCTAGGGTTTCGGGGACTTGCAAGATTTCGGCCTCTTCCCCGTGCCTACCGTTCCTTCTTGACGAGGGGAGCTCGGATCTGAGAAGAGCTCGCGGAGAAGTCCCCTTTGGCCGGTCGCCGGAGAAGCCCTAGCTTCCTCGGCTTCGTTTTCGCCCGTGAAGAAAAAGCGCCGTCGCGAGCACACGAGAGGGAGAGGTGAGAAATTAGGTCTCGGGGAAAACTTAAGCCCTCTTTTCTTATAACTAGGGTTTCGTCATCAACTATACCTTAAATATATTTCTCTCCTTCGTAGATTAGCATATCCCGCTGGCATACTTGGTGAGCCGGGTTTTGACCGAATCAAAGTTCGTGGGTTCAATTCTCGGCTTGATTTTTTTTTGTCGAAATTTCTTTCGTCTAGTAAAAATACCAAACGACCTCCAAAAATTATATAAAAATACTCTAAAAATTTCTAAAAATCCCTAGAATATTTCTAAGACATTTTTGAATATTTTTAAATTACTTTTAGAACTCAAATTGAGGAAATTTGGGTTGTTGCAATAAGATGATTGGAACTTGAAAAAAATAGATGGAGAGAGAATTTAGAGAGTAAAATTGAAAGAGTAGTGAGTGAGAATGAAAATATGTGCATATATGGATGGATATTTATAGTCGAAATTTCAAACTAGCCGTTAACTAACCGTTAAAAAGTAACCGTTAAATAACTAGCCATTATTTAATTTTTAATTTAAAAATATAAATATGTTATTTAAAAAATCATTATTTAAAAACTTATATTTAAAAAAGTCGTTGCATGTGCCGTTGGTAAAAAAAATAAAAAAAAAATTTTGCACATGGGGTGGGCCTGCCCTGGCCCACCCTACGAACACTTGAACGCGTTCAATTGCTTGAACGCGTTCAAACTTTTGAACGCCACATTGGCATCCTGCAACGCGACGTTAATGCACATAGCATTATAACATGACGTTTAACATCGCATTGTAGATGCTCTAAGAATGATCTTGAGTTTAAGATTTATAATTATTAAACTCACCCTCTCTAGCAACTACGTACATTTTTCTACATGAACCCAAAAACAAAGATATAGAACAAGTCTAGAGGTTTTAAGGAATACAATCGAGTGTTTGTTTGTACAATTTGACCAATGCCGATCTCTATAGTAAGTTTGACCAATTTGTACAATTTGACCAATCAAGATCTCCCACATGTGATGCTTTTATCCAAAACTTCTAGCTTAGACGTCCTTCTAGGACTACAATAATGGAATGACTTGAGGTTTCAATAAAAAAAATAAACCTTAAAATTGAATAGAGAATGTGACAAACATAATTCCTAAAATTCATGCATCGTGATGAAATAAATCTTAAAATCTTAAACTATAAAATCTTTTAGGTATTTCAGCTTCCAAGACATAGTACAGACAATGAACACATGACATCTTTAATATAATAATCATGGATCGATTTTCAGGAACTAACGATCTAGAATTTACCTCACCATACGCTTATGATCTATTTATGTATCTGTATTTATCTCTTTCCATATCCATGAGACCGATACTAGGGGATCGTTAAGGTGACATATTTACTTTTTTTTTAGACATTTCACACTAACCTTTGATAGATGGTTCAAAGTGTTAAGGTGTTTTCCTTGCACATTATGAAACTTAGTCTTGTTTAAAGTCTAAAAGAGTCTTGTCGAGTGATCAATATAAGTTGAAGAAAGATAATAGTGCCGAAGCTTGGATGATGAATTTGCCAATAAGATAATTGGACAATCGATTACAGTTTGGATCTCTTGGACTACTTAGCCTGGTCCCCTCTCGGTCCAGTCCAAAATAATATACTTCAGAAATCGTTTCATTTACGCTCAAATTTTTCTAACGGAAACTAAGATGATTAGATTGTGTTCAGATGTCATCGGAGCTTAGGTCGTCATGGGAGGGTTACGGGTCGGTCGAAAGTCGTTCGATCAACAATGGATCATTGCAGAAGGTCACTAGTCGTGGAGTTGCGTTTTGCATTTTGAAATAGGTCGCGTGCATTTCTTTCAGAAAAGTTTGAGTGTAAATAAAATGACATCTGAAATTTATCATTTTGGACTAGACTAGAAGTGGACTAGGGTGGCAGGGTAGATGGTACACGAGATGTGAACTTTTAATGGTTTACGTGAAGGATAAATTTAGCTAAAATAATGGATGACTTTTGATAATAAATTTAAAAAGTCATAAAATTTGATGATTTAAAAAAGAGAAAAATTAAAAAGGTCAGTTTTGAAGAGAGTGTATTTTTTTTTAAAAAAAAATCAAAATAACACTCGACCATATTTATCATCTCTAAAACACTCTTATTCTAGTTTTATTGTAGCAATTATGTTATAATTCCTAACTACACATAGTAACTACTACATATCTATTACAACATGTTAAATGAATTGATTAAAAATTAAAAATTAAAAATACTATACATGGAGCATTGTGCATCAACATACTGCGGGTTAAATTTATATAAATGCGATCAAAATCATTTAAAATTACTATAGCAATTATGACATAGTTACTACAACAACTATTGTCATAGTTGTTAAAAATTATATCAATTATGATGTATATATTATAATTATAACAGATATGGACAATAATTTTTTTTTTATCAATAGTATTGTCCTGATTTTAATCAGATTGAAGTGATTTTAATCCATTTGAATAATTTTGATTGAATTAGTAAAGATTTTTGATATAAAAGTATTTCATATATGCTAATTTTTATTAAGTTAGAGCAATATTGCTCTATGTTATATGAAAAATATATGGAGACCTTATTTTATTTTTTAAAAAAATATTTTTTTATGAAAATAATAATAATGGAAGTTTTTTTTTTTTTTAAAAAAGTATGCTTAAAAACATTTTAAAAAAAGTTTAAAAGGAGGAAAATAACCCAATGGATCGTAGTGGATCATAATGGGAGATGTAATGGTTACTAGGTTATTATTTGGTCATGGCAAAGTCATCGGCGATTAGGCCTTGTCAAGCTCCTCTGCGCTGAGCAAAAACTACGGCATCTCCAGCAGCGACACTGCCTTCTATAGCAAGGACCCAACCATGGCCATTTCCGGAGATCTCAATTTGGTTTTTGGCTCCTTGCATTCGCCTCCCAACCACCGGCCCTTCCTGCCTACCATCCTTTCTTCCAAGGTGGGTTCCCTACTTTTCTCCTCGGTGATTTGATTAGCTTTACTTGCTGCAATGCTGCTGATTTCGGTAGATTTCGCGCTTTGGATGCATAAGATTTGTTCTTTCTGGTTCTAGCGTTACTCTCAGTCGGATCGAGTTGCTTAGATCTGCAGCTCGCAGTTCTTTTGCGCTTCTAGATTCTTTGTTTTTTGAGCCTATCGATGGACGAGGATCCGTCGATTAGTTAGATTTAGGAAAAAGAGCTGATCCTGTTGTAAAATGGTGATGCAAATCATCGCTTCAACGTTTCAAGATCAAAAACCCATATGGCTTCCTAATTATTTTGTAGAGGAACTTATGATTTTCACCCATACAAGTGTAAACTCCTGCAGGGATTCCTCATGTAGTGCTCAATGGCTGGAAAAACGTTCTATGTACCCGAGACATTCGTACTATTGTTTCTTCTCATGTGCGTGCGTTATATTCACGTCGGTGGAGATGTTCTGCAATCTCACTTTGACATCTTGGAGGAATTAAAGGAGCCACTGCTATTGTACTACTAGTCTATCATATCATGTGGATTCTTTGAGGATCTAAAGTCAAATAATCAAGAAGTCTTGGACTATATGATTATCCATGCTGTCAACATATCAAGTATCCTACTATAATCTAACTTAAACTGTCTTATCTGGAGTTCAATAGTGGCTAGATTTAAAGAGGTTAATGAACTTGTACTAGGGAACACATGTATCTACTATACCTTGAATTCTTAGTATCATCCTCTTTGTTTATCTAGATAATTGCTCCTCAATTGACACAAATTCCTAGTGGGACAAGATCCATGTAGCTAATTATAAAGAATTCCAAGACCAGAAAATTAGGTATTACCATTTTTTTTACTCGATAGCTTATACCTGTTTGATGTTGAAATTTGCTCGTGAGATGGATGTAAAGGTGGAAGTGATGATATGGAGTTTGCTGATAAGGCAAGTGCTGAGGTAGAGTGTGGTCCAACCTGCAGGGTGTCTAGCCTAATCTGCACACAATAAAGCAAATATTAGAGGCACCAAAAGCTGTTTCTGGCAAGGTTCCTTTGATGTTTAAGTCACTAAGGGTGTAGTGAATAGTAGAGTGTGCAAAAGAGAGAGAGATTAGTCCCTAAAAGAGAAACATATCTGAGTATTTATAAGTATAAGGCCGAGAAATGCATGCGGATATTGTGCCTACGATCTCTTGGAAACATCGAACCCTAGCTTGATAACCATTAACTTTAGTTCCATCCATTAAAGTCAACCATTTTTGTTAGTGGACATTAACTTCAGAAATGATGATCATGGAGGGACCACATAGGGATCGTGGAAGGACTATTCAAGGATCATGGGTCATGCCTGTGGCATGCTGTAGTGAGAGGTGTATAGCTATGAAAACTAAGCTCGAGGCGGATAGCTCACAGAATTGAGTTCATAGTAGAGAAGTCAGGGAGTTGGGTTTGAGTAGAGAGTTTTGGGTGCTGAGCTCGGGGTGGAGAGCTTGGGGAGTCAAGCTCATCCTTAGCATAGCCAATGGTGTCTAAGGTTCTAAATTTCGCTAGGCACTAGTCGGGCGGTAGACCAGCGCCTAGTGCCTAGGCCGCTTAAGCAGGGACTAGGCGCCGCTAGGCGAATTCTTCGGTATCCCTTGATTTATATGGATTGTGGACAATGTCATATGTAAATCGGAATGTTATCTTAAACAATTTCATAGTAATGGAAATCTAACTATGTATGATGAAATAAATGCATATTTTTAAATAAAAAAATAAAAAACTAGAAAAGAAAACTAACAGTTTTGTGCAAAGGAAATATAA
Organism: Zingiber officinale; assembly: GCF_018446385.1. NCBI lineage: Eukaryota > Viridiplantae > Streptophyta > Magnoliopsida > Zingiberales > Zingiberaceae > Zingiber > Zingiber officinale. The sequence continues at coordinate 35,921,044 of NC_055992.1, read as the reverse complement.
TAGACTGAGTAAATATGAGCAAAAGAAATAGTTGAATAGTAGAACATGCAGTAAGTCATTATAATCATGTAGTAAATAGTAGAACATTTATCCAACTCGAATTTTAAAACCTTGCTATAAGGTAAAACAACTTTAGTGTTGGAAAATATTAGAAAATAGTAGCAAGAGTTTAATTCAAGATTACATCATTGTGAATCACTAAGCAAAATATAATTATTGAATAACATAAGTCATGCCTTAACAAAATGAGTTCAAAATTACACAATTAATAATATCTCATAAACTTATATTTATTCTACTTCTTCTTCTCCATAATTTTCAATAACTTGTTCTTCATCAGACACAAACTCAATATCATTATTGTGATCCTCCTCTTCTTCTTCGGATGCAAAATCATCTGTTCTCTCACTCTAGAGCTTCTTCGTGGTTGTAGATTTTCATCTGCTCCACTTGCTTTATCAACCATTTGCCAAGTGAGCCCGGAACCTAGTTCAACTTCATCATCTTCCCTACCATCTACAATCCATCCTTGTGCATTTGAAGCATCTTTTGCAAGAAGGGCATTGACATTCCTTTCTTTTTCTCTTTTTTGTTTGCTCAACAATCTAGTAGTAAATTGGATAAATACTAGATTGTTCAATCTGTTAATATCCAACCTATTTCTTTTCTTTGTATAAATCTAAAAAAAAGAGAAAGTAAATATTATAGTTAGTACATGAATATAAACTTTAAAAATTATAGCTACTTTAATTAAAGACTGAAAGTTTAAAACTTACTTCTTCAAATGTACTCCAATTTCTTTCACACCTAGATGAACTTATAGTTAATGAAAGTATCCTCAATGCCACCCTTAGCAAGTTGGGTGTATGAGCACCGTATGTACTCCACCATGCACATAGATCAAATGTATCATCATTTTTTTCACATGCTTTTGCTGCCAATGCTTTTCCAAATAACCTAGTCTTATCTCTATATTTTGCAAATTCCTTATTAATAATTGTGTCTTGTAGATCTAACTATTGGCATTCAAAATTTTCATGCATTCAAAAATCCCCGTTGCAACCTCCTCATAAAGAGCAATAGAACTATCTTTATAGTAAAAATATGGATTCAACAAAAAAAACAGTGGTATACAATGATGTATCAAGTCCGTCCTTCATTTTTTACTCAATAATGACTATGATAGGCTAATAATTTGATTCCACGTTGTTCAGAGCTACCTTGATATCTTCTTTAGCTTGAAGAAGCTCCCCATATAGAAATTCCATCGATGACTTTCTATCTCCATCTACCAATCGAAGAACTGAGCAAATATTTTCAAACAAAGTGTCACACTATTCCAAAAACTCATGCTCATCACTGTAGAGTAAGACAATTTCCCTTTGTTTATTTTTGATCATTTATATTTCTCCCACATATCACTTGTAAACATGACCCTTAAACTATTTTTTTTTTTCAATCAAACCTTGTAATGTGAAGAAATTTGATGCAAACCTGTTAAGTCCTGGTTGGACTATGTCTCTCTTCTTCGTGAAACTTCTCATCAATGATAAAGTCTTATGATGAACATAGATGAAAATGGTAAAAGACTTGGCTTGCTCAATAATCTTTTTATATCGTGGTAGCTTGCTAATACTTTCAAGCATGAGATTAACAGTGTGAGTTGCACATGAATTCCAAAAGATCCCATGTCGCTTTTTTCTCGTCAATTTAGCTGCAGCTATATTATTAGTGGCATTGCTCGTTACAATTTGAACAATATTCTGAGCTCCTACTTGTTCAACACACTTGTCAACATACTCAAAAATAAGTTCAGTTGTATGTGCCTCGTCTGAAGACTCCTTAGACTTTAAAAATGTAGTACCCAACTTGCAATTAACACACATATTTAAGATGCTTCTTCTTTTTCTATTACTCCATGCATTTGTCATGATCGAACACTCATTTTTTGTCCATTCTTCTTCATGTTTCTTTAGCAGTTACTTTGTCCTTTCAACTTCGGTTTTCAATAGTGACTCTCTAAGTTGATATTAAGTTGAAGACTTAAATCCTGGTTCAAATTGACCCACTACCTCCATTAGTTGCTTGAAGCTATCATTATCAACAATATTGCATGAGATTTTATTTTCATAAACCCATCTCCCAACATATTATTGAACTTATTTAGTTCTCTCTTTGAAAAGAACCTCATTTATATTTTTTTGGGGAAGCACTTTACTCCCACTGAAGCCTGCATTTTTTGGAGCAATTGGCGATGCATATTTATCCATGTGGCCAAGTAGAAGAGGTTTTTTAATTCCATCTATCCCTTCAATTTCAGGACCTTCTTCTTCGTCAAGAGAAATAGTCATCTCGGCTCTGCAACTTTGTTCTTCCATTATGTTCTTCTTTTTGTTCCTCCCTTAAAATAACTTGTTTGCACTCATTTTTGTCTTCTTGAGATGCTTTTCGACAACCAGATACATTTCCAGGTATATTTGCTATGTGCTCCTTGATCCTATACACTCCCCCAACATCGTTTTTTCACATAACTTGCATTTAATTTTGTCGAGGTTCTTAGGATCAATCAACATCCCAAACTCCCATCCAATCATTTGACTTTCTCCTAAGAATCCTGGATTCAGGTCGAGTAACAGATGCTGTCGAAAATGAATTGCTTGCCATTATGATAACCTGAAAAAAATTATATATAACGTAATAAAATTTAATTATACAATACAAAATATAGCATTAACAATTCTTAGAATATTTTTTTATATATCTTAATCTAATTAATAAAATTTATTAGATATTTATTAAAAAGATTAAAATTTAAATATAATTTTTAAAATTTTAAATCTAATTTATATAAATTAATAATATTTATTGAATTTTTTAAATTTTAATATAAATTTTATATTTTAAAATCTGATTTATATCAATTAATAATATATAAAATTTATAAATCTGATTTATATAAATTAATAATATTTATTAGAATTTTTTAAATTTTAAATATAATTTTTATATTTTTAAATTTGATTTATATAAATTAATAATATTTATCAAAAAAATTAAATTTTAAATATATTATTTATATATTTAAATCTGATTATATAAATTAATTATGTTTATTAGAATTTTAAATATATTTTTTTATATATTTAAATCTGTTTTATATAAATTAATAATATTTATTTAAAAAAATTTAAATATATTTAATTGGGATAATTTAATTAGGCTTTATGAAACCCTATTGAAATTATCCCAGTTAGGAGTTGTTTTGTTTTATTAAATCCTAAGCATAGTACCGTGGTTACGCGAAACCAAGCCAAGCGACAACCGCTACCACCGGATGCTTCATGGGAGGCGTCCTGCACCGCTGGAAGCGCCGCTGGACACGTCCGGTGAAGTCTGACGTAGCTTCCAGCGGAGCTGGAAGCGTCGCGGAAAGCTTCCGACGTTGCAGGAAGCATCGTGAGATGCCACCGGACACATCTTGCGACGCTTCAGGCGGCTGTGGACGCGTCCAGCGCCGCAGGAGACGTGTCGCGACGACGACTCACCAGGAGAAACAAAAAAAAAAATTAACAGAAAAAAAAAAGAGTAAAAACTTACGTGAAGTGACGAAGCCGCGACGATGAGAGAAGACGAAGAGCCTCTTCACGCAAACATGCAAATGAACAAATTAGGATTTTAGATTTACAACCATATTAAAACTTAAAAGCCTAAAATATCATCGTTGCAAGGCCCATCGAAGCTCGCTGAAGCCCGTTGAGAGCCACTGAGGACTGCCTAGGTCACCCGCCTTTTAGGTTTCCAGCGCGGCCTGTCGTCGCATAGCGCTTAGGCAACCGCCTAGGGCGTTTTTTCGAACACTGTGTCTACCCGTAGAACTCTAGAAGGATCACACATGCCGACTTAGTCCAAGAGGTCAACACTCTAGCTTGAGGTCTTTGAGTATGTAAGTTATATGCGGATCTAGAGGAGGGTCACATAAGTATAGCCTGTTGAGCTAGGGTAAGTTCGTTACCTTGGGGTATCACTAGTCCCTTTCAAATTGAGTTGAGATCTATGAGACTCGATTCAGGTAGTCATGTCAGCAAAATGCTGATGTGAGAGGATCTGAGATTCGAATGACCCTAACTATTTACTCGAGTATCATAATGAGACGATCTATGAGCCAAATCGAAGCTCATTCAGAGATCTACATTTGTTACTGGGTGGACCCATACCAGTAGTCTTAGGCCTAAAAAATACCGTTTAATGCCTTTTCGGAGGCTCCAAATGTTTTTGTTACTATTTTTAGGATTCAAGGGTATTTCCATCTTTTATAAGTTAGGGTTTTAGTCTATTTAAATGTTTGTTTAGTTGTTTTAGACATTATCTTTTGTTTTGAAAATAAAACTCTTTTCGTTTAAACCTAGAGGTGGCTCATTTTCGTTTACCGAATTCTCTACGTCTTTCTGCAATTTCTCTAAGGAAACGGGCCTGTAAAATAATCATTATTCTGTCCAACGTCAGAGCCCCTATGAGCAACCGGGCTAAGCTAGAAGGAAACATTAAATATGAGAGGTCAGTCGTTGAAGAGAAGACTTCGCATAGTGGAGTTAAAAGGGTGCTAGGTCGAGCTAGTTGATCTGTAATTTCAAATTGGTTTTGTTGCGAATTGAGGTGCTTGAAATTTCAAATTGGGTGCTAGTAATTTCAAATTGGGTGCTCGTAATTTCAAGTTTGTTATCATTCTCTACATAATTATCACATAATCTCTAACAACAACAAATATGACACTTAATCTTCCTGACATCTTTCTACTGTGTTGGATCAAGTTAGAATTGACCGCAAGCCTTTGCTCCTTTCTTGAGCCTTCGCCTCTCGTCGATAAATCACCCTTTCCTTGATCTTGTTGCTTTCACTTAGACCATGTCCTTTAGAGTTGAGGCCCTCGGTCCTGTTGGTGGATTTGAGGAGAGTCGCTGGGAGTCACCAAGGTGGCTCCCTCCACTGAGGTACGCCTAACACTTGCCAAGAGACCTTGGTTCAAAACTCTGAGGTCCTTTGCTCCGCTGACGATGCACTAGCTATCTGAGAAGGGTATGAGATTCCTTAGAGTTTCAAGATAATATTCTCGAGGTCAGGCAACCAACCTCATCTCCCTCCCTCAAGATTAGTCGTCAATTAGTTGGAGGGTGGCCTGCGTATATTGGCCTGTCTTTGAGTCAACTCAAACTGATCTCCAACTCTTTTTTGCCTATTTTGGAGTTTATGAACACTAACAACTAAATTGTTGTCATTGATGGAAGTAGTTAAAGTTAATGATTATCATGCTGAGAGTAATGGCTAAAATGACTAAACGGTTCTTGATTTCTCAGAGATTGTGGCTACGATCTGTGTAGGTATCTCTCAACCTCATAAATAGGAGGTATGTTTTTTTGGGGGCTAATTGCTCTCATTTTTGCACTCTTTACCATGTACTACACCATTAGTGACTTAAGCCTTGGGGGGTTTCATTGGTAATAACTACGGCTGCCTCTGTGCCCGTCCTATGACATTTGCTCTAGTGTGCGTAGGTCTGGCTAGATCGTGCAGGTCATACCACGCTATGCATGTCAGATTATGCCTTCACCTCAACACGCTCCTCATCGGTATACCTCTGCATCATCACTTTCACCTCCACATCCATCTTAACCAGATCTTAATTGATAAGTTAAATTTAGTCCAGAAAGTTGGTTTGCTTTGGCTTGTGATTAGTGAAATATAAGATTGATCTTTATGTATTCTTATCATTCGACCAGAACTCACTTCTTTCCAATCTTGCTGCATTCTAGTGATCCTTATTTGTTGCCTGAAAGGAAGTATAAGGAAGTATTCTTAGTCGGACAGAGTCACGGAAGAAGTTCCGTTCTTGGTAACAAGGGTTTTTGGCATTGTTGTATATGCCAAAACTAGCTGTGCAAACAGAGTCTTGGAAGTTATTAAAGATTGTGTGGCAATTTTTTACATTTACAAGTTGATGTGGAATGAAATATTCTTCCTGTTAACTAGTGGTGTTTCTCAATTATGGTGTATAGAAAGGGAAAGGGAATGAAGGGAGGGGAAGGGATGGGAAAGGGTCAGAGCAAGGAAGGGGCATCGAAAATAATCCATCCCATGTTACATTCGAATAATTTAAATGGGAGTGACACAGCTAGGTGTATTTAGTCATGCATCTATTGTATGTCTAGTAGCTTCTGGATTATGAGTATGAATATAGACATGAGGCTATCTTCTTGTAGGTAAAATGAACAATGTTCATACTTGATAACATGTTGGATATGTTGAAACTCGGTAATCGGTAGGATTTATAATCTTTTGGGAGTATCACATGATTAAAACCCTGGAGAGATTTTTTAAAGAAATGGTTTAGTCTTGGGGAGACTGAAATTTTGCCAACGAGAATGAATAATCTGCATACAAAATAATGGAATTTTCTGCCTATTATCACTGTAATTGAAAATCACTCTCTGGCTTGCTAATGTAGGTACACTTTCATCATTTTCGAAGTGGAGCTAGTGATCTCAAGGTTGCACCCAAATGGCTGCAGATGAAACTGCCAAATATAAATTCCAGGAACCGGAGCCATATGTGCTTTGGGATGGGAGAAAACAAATTGAAGCCAACTGTAAACCAAGATGCTGAAGTATTTCTTCTAAATGTTGTTAACATGAGCTTCCTCGACAGACTTAGTTTGGCCTGGAGGATGCTGTTTCCCACAGCCAAAGTAAGAAAGAATTCCAATGCAAAAATTGCAAAGCAGAGGCTTAAGATGATATTATTCTCTGATAGGTGCGATATCAGTGATGAGGCAAAGCAAAAGATAATTAACAATGTTATCGGTGCACTCTCTGAATTTGTTGAGATTGACTCCCAGGATAAGGTTCAACTCAATGTTTCCACAGGCACAGATCTCAGTACTCTTTATTCAGTAACCATTCCAGTCCGTCGTGTGCGGCCAGAGTACCAAGATTCCGAGGAGGATTACATTGGAAACATATCAAACATTGAGTATAAAGACACTGGTGAAAAATCAGGCAATATCGATGTTAAATTTGATTTCTTCCTACCAAATGACCAATCGAAGAGCGTGAATTGGATATCTGGCAATTAAGTTTGTTGGTCAAGAAAGAAGAACTCTGCTGCCGCTTGGATCTCTGATTCTGTAAATATTTGGATTTAGAATGTTGCTTGCAGGATCTTGTTGAAACTGTATGCATTTAGTTCCAACTTTTGAAGAGTTGGCAGATACAATTTGAATGCCTATTTGGACGTTGAGTTGCATAGTGCACTAACCTCTCTTGGTAAAACAACCTTATTGTTTTTGCCATGCCCATGATAGTCTCTCTAAGACCAGTGTTGCTCCAACCAAAATTTTAAAGTTGAGCTTTTCGCGGAGTCAGGTCTGGCCAAAATTTGCTGCAATAGTTGGTCCATCATTACTTCGAAGATGTAAACTTAAAACTTGTTCAAAACTTTCAAGCTGCCCAAATTGTAGCAAATGTTTTCTCAATTTGAGTGTATTTGACTCCAACATTCTCCAAGGTATAACTTTTGCTACTCTTTAATAGAATCTTGATGACCGCTGGATTAGGAGCTGCCAGATAGAGCAGAAGGGCATCTCCATCAGATGGACTGATATGCGCAAAAGGCTGGCTAAGGTATGACTTCTGTGCCTGGAAGGCTTGATCATAAGCTCTCCAGCACAAGTAAAGATTCTTTGTGCTCAACTTTGACACCGTGAAAAAGGGTAAGCATTTTTTCACTAGTTAATTTTTGATCTCTTGAAAATGGGTAAGCAAGTATCTTTTCATGGTTTTTTTTATATCAATAAATATGTATGTATATATATGAGTAAAAATGTATAATGTTGGCTCTAAAGTCTACTCATGCCTAAGTAGACATCCCAGCTTCGATATAGATGTACCTACACTCACATGAAAATCCACTTTATGTTAATTCTGTCTCCCTCAAAATAACTACGATTCCTTGCCAGCCATATATAATGTATCATAGCAGATATAGCAAGGTTCATCAAGAGGTCCCGCAATAATGGTACTTAAAAACCCTAAGCATTTGTCTGTAAGTAGGCGTCCACTGTGACATGTGTAGTCACTCCCGAATCTACCTCCATAACGCAACAACTGGAGCACAACCAAAGAAAACACGCTCCAACATCGCATGCAGTCCACAAAAATTACATCATCTGTCCTCATAGTACTCGTACCTGGCTCTCGTGGGGAGCCTCCCATGCCGTCTTTGGACTTGTCCTCTTAGAGAGTCACAAGCTCTACTCACTCCACCATCCATCTTGCCAAACCAGCTTGCCATCATCTGAATAACACCCTCTAGAGACCCAGCAACACCTAACGCTTGATCTTGTATGTGCAACAACATAAGAGGGGAATTTGTATGCTTTGCCTTCTAGGCCCATAAATGATATTGATAGGGAGGGGTAAATAATCTTTATTAATAGATGATACTGATGGGGATAGATAATGCTAAATTTTTCTCACAACTAATAAAAACTGAATAAGTTTTTTGAATAAATTGTTAACAACATATACGTGCATGTGATAATTTTTGTTTAGATGCATTTGTGTGGAAGCAATTAAAATGAAATCAATAGACAAGTAAAAAGTAGTGGGATTTAATATAATTCAAATATGATTATTCCGGGCCCTCGAGGTAATGGTGCAGCAATGTGTTTTCTTTAAGGGTCGAGTTTCAGTTTCGGTGAATTAACGGATAAGTTTTTTTTAATGAATGGTTGATCTAAGAACGTTGGGTTAATAGAAAGCCCATTGCGAGCGTTTCATGATTTATCATTTCTGTGAGGTCGGATTGATGAATCCCAAGGTTAATCCAATACTTATTGCTAAATAATATAAATAATAAAAAATATGCTTATTCCTATTATTGGAACAATGATAATCCAATTAGATGGAAGTGAAAGTGAATAGATGATTTTTTTTTAACTTAGGTATCCAACTTTACGAACTGATTAATCTTAGAGATAACCTGTTTGATTCCACGTAAGTTTTTCACCAGCCATCAGGATAAATCTAAGAAACATAGATGGGTCTTGATTCTTGACAGATGATCCAACATCACGAGTGATTCAAATAATGTAGAGTTATGATTTGTCCTACGAGAAATTTAAAGGGTTTAAATCTCTCGCAGGGCATATCACGAGTGATTCCTACCTCTTACCCTCTTTTGATTCGTATAATATACAAACTCAAACATTATATTAAATACAAGAGTATTTGTAATTTTTTTTAATTGACATTAGATATTCAGTTTACGTTGATTATTTTTGGGGTGACCAACTTGATCTCACGAAAGTTTTCCACTTACCATCAAGATAAATCGAAAAGTGCTCATAGCGGGCAGCCCATCAACTCAACGTTCTTAGGTCAACCGTTCATTAAAAAAAATTTATTCGTTAATTCACAGACTCGATCCTTAGAGGCGCTCTGCACCATTGCTCTTGGAGCAAGAGTGCGGGCATTTGATAAATATAAAGTGAGCCTCCATGGGTTGACACAAATAGTTCATGTAGAGATATTGTCACAAATAAGTCTGGAGCTTGCTAAGTCATTCTATCTTGCTACTTAGAGAATAAATAATGTGGAAATTATTATGTCTAATGAACATACGTGGGTTGAAACCTGCTTTGCTTATATTCTCCTTGGAGAGTTCGGATCCTCTGCCTCCAAATTTCTCTGTCCCCGTGTTCCTTTACAGATCGGACGGACCAAATTACATCTCAAGGATGCTTTGCACATCACGAGGATACTGCACACATCTTAAGGATGTCATGATGTCTTGAGATGTAATCTGGTCCATCCGATCAGCAAGGGATATGGGAACAGAGAAATTTAGGGATAGAGGATCCGAACTGCTCCTTGGAAGCTACCAACCTGATATGTAAATGTTTACGCAGCAATTTTTGTTCAAAGGAAAAAAATTATTATAGTTCATTTTCATAGGCAGTCCATTCGACCATGATATAGATTACCTTCATTGCTCATTTATATTTACACATCTCAAATTGGTAAGTTTACAACTGAACTCTAATCTATTTAAAATTTTATACATAACATTTCCCTATAAGTTCAAAAATATCGTAAAACCCCAACTTATTATATAGATATACTCAATTTTAACAAAAGAGATGAAATTATCTTTGGACCGTACCTTTTTAAGTGGCAAAAGAGAGAAAGATTTCACTAAATTGTATATTCTTGGATAAAATGATCATCCATCTCAATCAACTGAGGTTCTCTGGTCCACTTTTGTGGACTAGAGGATAATCTATTTGCATGTATTGATGAGATTTAATAGCCTCCACTTGTAAAATATATGGGAACTATCAATTTCCATCAATGTATAGAAATGGACCATCTCTTGATCCACAAAATGTGGATCAAAGGATCCGACCTCTATCTTAATTGCTTGATGAAGTCTCGAGTGATTTATGTCTTTTCATGAACTAAGGGGCCGCCCCTACCAAGGTGACAAATTCGCCCTTGCCACGTATAAATATAAAGTGAGATGTATGCAATAGAAATAAAAGATAATTAATCACAAGGCAAACAAATATACATAATGTGGTTTCAAAACCCTACTCCTACTGCACCTCCTATGTTGTAGTTGGTGTCTCATCATCAAATCCACTAATCCATTACACCCCTTTAAATTAATGATAAATTATCCTAAAATCTTTAATAGCAAATTCAATTTCTTTCTTAGGTTATATGTTAGAAAAAATTTATTCTCACTCCTTTTATGTATTTTTTTTTTTTTTACTTCAAGTCCCTTTCAATGTCCTAATGCATTTATCTAATTGCCCTAATTTCTTTTAGGTATAAAAAGTTTAAAATGAAATATAATTCCTCCTAAATATAACATATTTAAATTAGAATTTAGTATGTTTTCTATCAAATTGATTACGATTCTTCTTTCGCTTGACTAATTGATTGACATACTCGATTCTAATTAAATGATGCTGAATTTTGGAAGAATTATACCTCATTTTGAACTTTTTTAACCTATAAAAAAATAATGAGGGATTATATTCTATAAAAATAATAGTATAATTCTTCTTACATTCAATATCTTTTAACTAGAATCAAATATATCAATTGCTTGGTCAGACAGAAAAAGAGTTATGCTCAATTTGATAGTAAATACACTAGATTCTAGTTTAAATGTGTTGAATTTAGGAGAAATTATACCTCATTTTAGACTTTTTGTACCTAAAAAAATTGAGGCCAATTAGGTAAATCAGCATGCATTTGGGAGTTGAAGTAAAGAAAAGTTTACATGTAGGGAGTGAGAATCAGTGTTGTTAGAGGCGCGAGGCGCACCGAGGCGCAAAAGGACTCCTAGAGCCTGAGGCGCGAGGCACGCCCCTCTTGAACATGAGGTTGATTACTAAAGTACTAAACTATTGACACACTCGTATAACGTGTCAAACCATTAATATTCCACACATAGATATCAAATATGACAAGTAAAATAACATCATGATAAAATTAATAAAAGTTTCAAGTTTCAACTTTTTAATCTAAACTAACGAAGTTCATCAAAACAACTTAACAAGCGTAATAAGTCAAATTAATCATCAAGATCAAGATCATCCTCATTGTATTCTTCTTCTTCTTTATCTTCATCTTCTTCAAATTCAATTTCTTCTTCTTCATCTTTAAGTCTTAGAGATGAGTGTCTTATAGAAGAAGATGTATTTTCCTTATCGACTTGTTTAGGCCTAGCATGTGAAATAGAGGTCATGGATGCAATGTTTTTCCTCTAGTACAATATTCAGGTTCTTCAGCTCCACTAGCCCTAGCAACGACATCCCATGTCAAGTCATCACCTTCAAAAATCAACTCATCTTCTTCATTATCACTTTCTCCATCCATTTTACCCATCAACCATTCATTACTGTCATCAATATCTGTCAAAGAGATGAGGTCAATCTTATCACGTGCATCATACCAAAGTTTTAAGGCACGATTGTATTTCACAAATACCAAATCATTTAAGCGTTGCTTCCTTTTTTTGCTGTGAATCTATAAAATGTCAAAAATCACAATAAGTATAATAAAATAGTAAAGAATATTTTTTACTTATAAAAGTAACATACTAATAGTATTATATATTTATATTTATTACATACCTGCTCAAACACACTCCAATTGCGCTCACAGCCGGAAGCACTACAAATGAGGCTAAGCACTTTAATAGCAAACTTTTACAATTCTGGGGTATTTGCTCCGTAGCATTCCCAACATTCTGCTGGAGATAATGCTCTTCTGTGTCTAATTGTCATATTCCTCCCAAATAGCCCTTCTATCTTTCGATATATAGAGAGTTGGGTAGTGATTTTATCTTGCTCAGCAACGCTTGAAACCAATCTCTCCATAGTTTCAAACAAACCATTCACCACTTCTCCATATATATTTAAATCTATGTATGAATAAAAATATTCTGGATTCAAATAATGTCCTGCAGCATGTAAAGGCCGATGAAGTTGGCATTCCCATCTCGTATCAATGATCTCAAACACTTCTTTGTATTTCCCTTCTTTCTCCTTAAAGGCCTTCATAATTGTTTTTTTTTTTGCCCTATCCATAGCTTCATAAATATAGCTCATTGCAGGTTTTCTTTCCCCATCAACCAGTCTTAAAACACGGGCTAAAGGGCCATATATCTTTAAAATATGCACAACACTACTCCAAAATCTAAGTGTCATGATGATTTTAGCTACCTTTTTCCCCGCCGCTTCTTTTGCCCATTTACTCTTTGTCCAATCCTTTGAAATAAACATTTTTCTTAAATTTTGCTTCTGTAGATGCATCTTTTTAAGAGTGAGAAAAGCAGTAGCAAATCTTGTGACACCCGCCCAACAAAACTTTTTTTGTCTTGTGAATTGCCTCAACATATTTACCATGTCTGGGCGAACATAAATGTAAGTATTCACACTCATTACCTTCTTCAATGTTGCTTTAAAATCAGGCAATTCCCCAATATCTTCTAAGATCAAGTTGACACAGTGAGCATCACAAGGAGTCCAATACAAGTGTGACCTTTTTGCTTCTAATAATTTTCCTATAAAAGAAGTTAGAAAATTAGATAAGTTTAACATGCATAAGAAAAAGCATATTGATAAGAAATAATTAAATAGATTATTACCAGCAAGCACATTGTTACTTACACTATCCGTAACAACTTGAACAACAGTTGCTTCTCCTACACGCTCCACAAATCGATCAAGCAACTGAAATATTTTCTCTCCAGTCTTTGCATAATCAGAAGCATCAACTGATTTGATGAAAATTGAACCTTTAGGAGAATTCACTAAAAAATTAATCAATGTCATATGTCTTTTGTCTGTCCACCCATCTGCCATCAAACTACAACCATACTTTGCCCATTCTGTTTCACACGACTTAATGTAATCATTTGCCACACTATCAACAGCTTTTTTTAGAAAAGGAACCCGCACCTCATGATAACTAGGTCCTTTTAGACCTATACCATATTGGCCAACTAAGTCCAACATCTTTTTGAAGCTTGAATAGTTAACGATATTAAAAGGAATCGCCGCATCATACATCCAATCAGTTATGGTCATACAAGCTTTTTCCCTCAATTCTTTTTTGTATGCCTCATTTATCGTAGTTTGTCTCTCTTTACCCTTTCTACTTTCAATATTTTTTTGCACATTAGGAGCAAAATACGTATCCATTGGGCATATTTGTCTTGGCCTTTTTTGCATATTCACTGATCTAGAACTTGTACTTGTACTTATAGGTGGCACAACTTTAGCTCCAACATCATCCATATCAATATCATCACCAAGAGGGTCTACATCCTCAAAGTCCAATGTTACAAGTTTAGAAAGATTACTTTTCTCCGCCTTTTTCTCCATGAAAATTTTAATTTCTTCACGTACATGAGGCGGACATCTTTTGCAAGTTGTAGTATTTCGAAACCCTCCAACAAGATGTTGTTTTGCACGATAGATATCTCCTTTCGTAACTTTTTGACAAAAATTATAATCAAATCATTTTTGTTATTCGGATTAACTTTTTGAAAATAATTCCATCCAGGATCTTTTGATATATATGTTGGAGCTACTACCTTCCATAATAATTGAACAAGAAAATAGCCTGAAAAATCAAAAATAAAATAAAATCAACACTGTCAGGAATAGAAAAGCACAGTACCAGTAAACAGAGAACAAAAAGACAAATGAAAAATAGGACAACAACCCGAATATGACCAAAAATACAGCAAAAACGGATAGCACAACAAGAACACTGCACCCGTAATAGAAAAACTGAAAAAAAAAATTTAATAACTGGACAGTAGCTGCAGCACGAATGAACAGGATCAAAAATACAACAAAACGAACAACACAGTAAGAACAGTGTACCAGGCAATAATAGAAAAATGAAAAAACAAAAAGAAAAATAGGATAAAAATGAAAAAAAAAATGAAAAATTGGACAGCACTATCCAGCAAAAATGATAAAACATGATAAAAAATACAGCAAAAAGTCAAAAACGGACAGCAAGCAAGATTACTAGCTGCACAAATAGCAAAAACGGGAAGAAGAAAACAAAATAAGGCAGCGACGAGAACACGAAAGCAACTCAACGAGAAGAAAAAACAAAAAACGAAGAAGAAAAGAAGATACTAGAAGGTCCAGAACACAGAAAATAAAAGAAGAAGAAGAAACGAATAAAAAGTGAAAACGAAGAAGAGAAAGAGAAGAAAAGAAATAACAGAAGAAGAAGATAACAGAAGAAAAACGAAAACGAAGAAGAGAGGAAGAATCAGTGAAGAACAGAAAAACGCAAAAAAAGAAGGAAACAACACATAGCTGGGCGAGTGGCGACGGCGCGACTCAGCAACGGCGGCGGCGAACGGTTCAAGTTTCTTCTTCTTCCTCGTTCTTGCGTTATTTTCTTCTTCTTCGTTCATTTCCTTCTTGCGTTTTTTTCTTCTCCCCGTGCCCTAAATCATGTTTTTTTGGTAAAGAATCTAGATATTGTTCACGATTGGGCTTGCAATCGCGCCTCATCGTGCCTCCGTTGAGGTGCGAAGGCGCGCCCAGGCTTTTGTGACACCCGCTTGACGAACATCGCTCGCCTCGCGTGGACAAAGACTTTTTTCTCGACGCTTGACGCCTCGTGCGCGCCTTTAACAATACAGGTGAGAATAAATTTCTTCTGACGTGGAAACTGACAATTAAGTTGAGTTTGCATGCAGAGAGTTTAAGACAATTTACCCGAATATAATCAATGAGATAAGCCTATGCAAGTGTGTATAGTATAATGCTAGAACTTGCATAAGTGCAAGAGAACATATATTTGCGTCCCCAGGATGGTCAGTTAGTTAGCATATGAGATGTTGTCATTATGAGGTCTACAATCAATTTTTGGCTAGTAGCGAGGTTCCTGCCCTCCCCTATGCACTGATCACTGCTCGGGCTAGTAGCTACCTGTGATTTACCTCTCTTCAGAT
The DNA here is from genome assembly GCF_018446385.1 of Zingiber officinale. Lineage (NCBI taxonomy): Eukaryota > Viridiplantae > Streptophyta > Magnoliopsida > Zingiberales > Zingiberaceae > Zingiber > Zingiber officinale. The sequence continues at coordinate 35,905,489 of NC_055992.1, read as the reverse complement.
AACTTATGGGCGGACTGTAAGGGGCACCTGGGATGAGTGTTATCTATAACCTTTTACCACCTAGAGGAAATATATTTTCATGTCAAGAAATTATTCACTCATCCCACTTTATAATCACCATCTTTTGATTCTCTTCCATTGGGGGACTCGATAACGGTTCGGAACCATTAGTTTGGAGCTGTCGGTTTAGAATCGTCGGTCCGCTGGTTCAGAATGTTAGTTCGGAACGTTGACTCTTAATCTTCAATCAAAGACGGTTATAGTTCATAGTTCAGAACCATCGATTTACGCTTCGATTCACGATTAGTGATGGTTTATGATTATTATTATTTTTTAAAAAGATTATTTAAAAATTATAAATTTAGAAAAAAAAAATCAAATGGTACCCATAGATCCGATTACAAGTCTGAGTTGAGTCTAGAGATATAAAAAATTAGTTAAAATAATATTGAACCACAACATTAATATTATTAAAATATTATAAATATATTAAATTAAAAATTATAATTTTAAAATTTAAATAAAATATAAAAATAAAAAATAATGAAACTGTATGTCCAAATAAGTAGATGAATCGATAGTTCAATTGTCAATTCGTCAGTTAATTGAGGGTCTAATCCGTAATCGACCCATCTCCAGACAAGTCGATTACAGATTGGGCCCCTGATTAATCTGGTTAATGAATAACCAATCTATTGATCCAATTATGGGTCTGAGTTAAGCTAAATTAGGACTCAATCTATGGTGGTTTTGCGAGGAATCACCCAAAGAAAGCAATGCCTATAACAAAATTTTTAGAAGTAAGGCTCGAGTGATATTTCTAAATTGGCATCCACATGCGATAACAACGGACTTAGTAGATTGTGCTTCATCTGTGCATTGAATTTAACTTAGTAGATTGCCCATGTGTTATTGATGGACCAAAAGCCTTGGAAGCAATGCTTATGAAAAAAGTGATAAAATCCCAAGGTTTTTGGAGGCAAATTGCTTCCCCCCCCCCCCGGGTCAACGCACCATCTCCCCTTCCCCTCTCTCCTCCGTCAAAAAGACGCATGTAACCTTCATTTTGTTTTTTGTTTTTTTTTATTTTATTTTTAATTTTTTTTAACTCATACTTATATATTCATATTTATATATTTTTAATTTTTAATTAATTTTATTTTAAATTTTTTGTATTCATACTTATATATTTTAATTTTTTTTTAATTTCATTTTTAAAATTAATTTCATTTTTAATTTTTTTCATTCATACTTATATATTTTAAAATTTTTATTTAGTTTATATATTTTAAAATTTTTATTTAGTTTAAATTTTTAATCAATTTTATTTATTATTTTTCATTAATATTTATATATATTTTTAATTTTATTTAATTTTATTTAGTTTTATTTTTTAATTAATTTTGTTTATTATTTTTTTCATTAATACTTATATTTTTTAAAATTTTTTTTAGTTTTATTTTTAATTAATTTTATTTATTATTTTTTTAATTTTTAAATATTTATTTAATTTTATTTCTTTAATCAATTTTGTTTATTATTTTTTTATCAAAATTTTTAATTTTTTTATTTTATATAATTTTTAAATTACTCCCTTCCTTTAAATTACATTCCTAATTTGACACTTAAATTACCCGCATCCAACTATTAACACATATCATAATCTTCTCTCCCTTTAAATCATCCCTTCCTCCAACCATTGACATATAACACATGTCAGAATCTCTCATCCTCTTTAAATTACTCATCATCCAACCATTGACACCTGTCAAAACACTCCCTCCATTTAAATTCGTCATTCTTCAACCATTGACACCTGTCAAAACACCCCCTCCCTTTAAATTACCCCTCTTCAATGCTTGACATATGTCAGAACCTCCCCTCCCTTTAAATTACCCCACTTCTAACCCTTGACACATGTCAAAATCTTTTATCCCTTTAAATGACCCCCCTTCCAACCCTTGACACATGTCAAAATCTCTCATCACTTTAAATGGTCTCCCTTTCAACACTTGACATATGTTAAAATCTCTCATCCCTTTAA